>NC_089837.1:123447129-124057129 GCF_035609145.1 Eleutherodactylus coqui
CGCTAGCAACGGAGCAGGTAAGTGGAATAACTTCTGTATGGCTCATATTTAATGCACGATGTACATTACAAAGTGCATTAATATGGCCATACGGAAGTGTATAACCCCACTTGGTTTCGCGAGACCACCCCTTTAAAGCAGCTCAAACTGGTATAAACCCACCCAACCTTCCCTTATCACCAAGCAAGTCATCAGATAAATTACCTTAAAACAGAAGATCTGATCTATCCCCTCACATAAACATTAAGAGAGCCATCATGGACCCTTCCCTTGAAGCACAGCTATAGGGATATTTTCCTAAAGCTACTGATGGGAAAAAACATTAGCCCCATCACACATGTGGACCTCGGGAATGAATCAGCTGAAGTCTTTCTTTCTTGCTATTTCTTTACAGCAATTAAAATTTCCTTCATATCAATAATTTCAAAAGTGTATGTATACACCTACTAAAATACCTAGCCACTTTCAAAGCACCCTGGTTGGAAGCTTTTCTTGCTTCTCCCACGTTATCCAGATATATTTTTTTGCAAAATCTACAATGGTCTACAGTCACCCTCCAATGAAACTCGGCTACCTGTACACCTGGGAGACGCAACATAATTATTTCTTAATAAGTATGAAATCTAGTTCTTCCCTTAAGTACTTCCAGGGGTTTTCTAGGTTTGAAAAAGTATAGGAAAATAAACTTTTATGAGGTACCAGACTCTAAACCACTTTTATAGCCTAAACCTGATTCCATCACACAAATGCTGGCAATGTGGCTCTCTAGCAGCTACCTTAGCGCACATCTGGTATGAATCCAAAGATATTTAGAAAGAGTTCAGAAATGATCCAAAATTCTGCAAAAAATCACTTAACCTCAAAGCTCACTTTATCCTTCCATAGGCTCCTTCAGATGTACCCACCATAAAAAAAGATGCATAATCACTTGCTTAATCACAGTGGCAAACTGCTAATATCTCCATCAATGAGTAATGACATGACCCCCGTCTATAGAAGAGTGGTGCACCAAAATGGACTCTACCATATACTTTCTTTTCTTCGCTTAAGCATCAGCCAATTTTCAGATTTTCGCCTTTTTTTCCTTGCCTTTCAAGGGTCATAGCATTTTTTTTATTTCCTGTTGATATTGCCATGTAAGGGCAACAAAGTGACAAAAAAACACAATTCTGGCATCATGTATTTCTTTTTAGATTTTTCATGAGAACAATTGGAAAATGTTTTTCTTTTATTTTTTGAAAATTTTTATTGAATGTAATTTTTTTTGTAAGTCCTACTACAGGACTTTAACATTCATCACTTGATTTCTTGTACAATACACTGTTATACATATTGAATCACATTGAGCAAACTTGGTGCATAAAAGTTGAAAATTTTGGTGCATGCCATATCTGTGCCAAAGTTTCCAACTTTTAGTTGTTCTCCCCACTAGTAATGAGCGAACTTCTCAAACACTTGGTTTGTCAAGTTCGCCAAATTTGGTCAAAAAGTTCAGTTCATCCAAATTAGTTAAAACCAAACCTGAATTTTACCAATCCACCTAAAACTGGTAGAAGAAGCTATATTTAGTAGGTTCACCTGAGACGAAACGCCTGAAGTTTGTGTTCACGCCAAATTAAACTTTTAGCGAAGTTCAACCACCAAATTTGACTGTTTGGTTCACTAAACACTACTCACCAGTGTTAAAAAAGTGGCAAGAAAAGAGGGACTTGGCTTAGCAGCAGGGTGCGTAGCCCCCAAAGTCTGCCAGACATTAGGCCTCCTTCATACGGGTGACAAAGTCACGCGATTTTGTAGCTTTGCTACAATGCTACAAATCGCATGTCTAAGAAGCCCATGCTTTCATATGGGTTCCTTCACACATATGATGTTTTGTAGCATGCTACAAAATGACACAAAAACCACACGGGTCCGGTGGTATGCCTGCGACTCGCGAGGTTTTGCAGCCAAGTTTCCCGATGGAGCCTTCCTCTCTGTTGCATCGCACGAAAACGCATTTTTTATGCGATGCGATGCAACTTTGACAGTAGCAAATCCTACTGTCAAATCTATAATCTAAGCCCTGGCTGCAGAAAAAAAAAATAATACACACACATCACCTCTCTCATGCTGTCAGCCCGGCCGCATCTTCTCCTTGGGTCCCGGCACTGATCATCTTCTTCTCTTCTGGCCAGGGATTTAAAAATCACCGCCTCCTGGAAGCGCTGGCTGTGATTGGCTGACACTTAGCCAATCACAGCCAGTGCTCAAGGATTGACTGTGATTGAACCAAGATCAGTGGCGGGATCCACTGGGACTTTCTCGCAGCGATGCCGTGTCATCCGTGTGGAGTAGGCCTTATAGTGTAAGACCGAATTTGGCATAATTTATAGTGGAAATCTATACCAGCTCTCAACTTCAGGCTCCCAGAAGCCCGAGATTTGCCTAATTTTTTAAAAGGAGTTCACCTCTTAATAAATTAGGAGCATCTTGCTCCAGTACCCCGTCTATTGGGACTAGCATACGAAATGTCAGTCTTAATAATTCTACCCCATAGTCTTTCCGTCTGTGACTCCATGGAACATTTACAAGCTTTATGAAATAATAGCAAACTCTATCAGAGAATCATACAAAATGACTATTTGTGTTTTTTGAGGTTTGTATCACAGATCATCCAAAAGAATTGGCTGTAGCAGGGTTAAACCAGTGCTTCGGAATTAGATGTCAGTCTTAGTAATGGGTATCAGAGGGATTTCTTGGGAACTGGAATTTCTTGATGTTGTCATATTAAATGAGCTCAAAAAACATAATCCACCGCTCAGGCTATAGCATAAAACTAATGCTTCTTATCCCTAAAAAATAAGAATTGTGCAATCCCATTAGTTTCTATTAGTCAGATTGAGTTTTTTTTATTTATTCATTTTTTTAAAGTTCCAAACAAGATTTATACTTGTAGTAAAAAATAAAAGCATTATAAATAATGTAGGCTTACATGGGCTTTCCACCTTTGAACTATGCATAACCTATCCACATGATAAAACATAAATAAGTGATCAATGGGATTCTCTGCCGATCCACTGGGACCTCTGCTGAACCACTGTTTGCCACTCTGCTGCACTAGTGTATTTAATTCAAGGGGTTTCAACTTTAAATTGCTGCACAACCATTTTGTACTTTCTGGTTATTGCTGACCAGGACATGTGACTGCTGCAGCCAATCACTGGCTATGGAAGGTCACTGCTGCGGTCAGTTATTGCCTGCAGCAGTCATAGGTCCTGGTCAGCAGCAATCAGGAAGTACAAAGTGGTTGTAGGGCAATTTTAAATTGTGGGAAACCCTCTTTTTGTGTTGCCAAAGGGACACAGCTCTATATACTATGCAGTGGCCTGGAATGGTATTGCATTTCCATTCAAGCTATTGGATCAGCTATTGATGACCAGTCATGAGGATAAGTTACCAGTTGTTCAAAGGTGAAAAGCCAATTTAACTTCATAATGTACTGAATATAAGAAATTAGCTTTTACTCAGTCTAGATCTTATAGAATAAAATATGTAACATTCTAGCAATTTGGACCACAAGGCAGATAATTTTGATCTCAGGTCTTGTTTTTACTGTGATAGTGATTTACAGTGAGCATCTGTCCGGACTGGTCATGAATAGAGATGAGCGAGCATACTCGCTAAGGGCAATTACTTGATCGAGCATTGTCCTTAGCGAGTACCTGCCCGCTCGGAAGAAAAGATTCGGGTGCCAGTGGGGGCGGGGAGCGACGGGGAACGGAGGGGAGATCTCTCTCTCTCCCTCCCTTCCCCCCGCCCCCCCCCTCTCACTTCCGCAACTCACGCTCGCCGGCAGCCAAATCTTTTCTTCCGAGTGGGCAGGTACTCGCTAAGGACAATGCTCGATCAAGTAAGTGCCCTTAGCGAGTATGCTCGCTCATCTCTAGTCATGAACCATCCTGTTATTAGTTCTAGGAAATTATTCCTCTGCAAGATTTTACCAATGGAGAGTTACCAATCAAGGCAGTCATGATACCATTTAGTACAGGTGTTGGTGGTGCTATGTACTGTCCGAGCACATCATGAGTCAACAATATCCGTTTTATTGCCATGTAAGTATAGTTGCCACTTTAACTTATATATAATTGACCTGGTCATTTGTCAGTATAGTATGAATACTTTAAAGTAAGAATGTTTGAATGTATCTCATGCAAAGGACTTGCAGTTTAGTGTACATACTGTACTCTCATTACTATTTGCAAATTTGAAATGGCTTGTTGAGTGTAATTGTTCTCAGTAAGAGAAACCAAGTACTCTTGTAGATATGATACCTTTTAATGGCTAACAAAATTACATGATGTTACAGCGAGCTTTCGAACTTACTCAGGGTTATTCCGCAGGCAATGGAACAGATCTAAAGACATATTTATATAAAAACATATGCACATGATCACATGGAGGGTACAGACATGGTGTACCTAATCTGCACTTGAAACGATTTGAAGAACAGCATAAGAGGGCACAGACATGTTGTTATTAATAGCACTTAGATAAATACCCGAAAGGGATGAGCATAACAGTAAATACTAAATTAGGCCAGTGACAAGGGATGTGAAAGTTTTATGCTCTGTAAATTGATGTTAGGGAGGCAGCAGTCCAGCGTGTTACCTCTGCTCTGGGTTTCTCATATCTCATTATCTCCACTGATGTAAACCCCCCCTCCATTTACTGTTATACTCAGTCCTCTCTGGTATTTAATTGTAGGCAGTGGGAGTTGGGGATGTCAGCTTAGGTTCATGGTGGCTAAATATTCTGACTCCTGTTCTCTATGCTACAAGGGAACAATATAAATAGAAGGATCCTGATCCCCCATGCTTGATAAAGACCAGCAATGGTCGAAACGTCGCTGCCTGTACCATCTTTTTTTATGGAATTGGAATAAAAGAACAGTTTTTACATCATCTCCTTGTCTGCTGCGGATCTTCTTCATTTTTCAACTATGCTACAAGGGAAAGATGACCTAGCAGATAATGGTGGTTGAGGTGTTCAGTGCAGGACAAGGAAGGCAGAGGCAGGCGACTCGGGAAAACAGAAAGTAGAAATTTACTGAACATTCCGTAACATGTTAAAGTCAATCTCTACCACAGCAAATCATGGTACTTGTAAAATCAACAGTTTCTCCAGTATGTATATCTCTGCACAAGCCAATGGAACCTCTCTTGCATACATCTGCCAGTAGCCTAGTTAGGGTAACTTACTTAAAGTGGTCCCAGCTTTTCTCCTGTACATTCACGCTCCTCTGGGTAATATGCAAATAAGGGAGACGGAACAATAACTCCACAGTGCCACCTATTGGAAGGCAGCCTTCTTTCAAGTCAATGTTAGACTTTTCTTATCATCCCTTTAGGGACCTTTCACACAGGATGTAAAACTCCCTAACAGCCGTCCCTGAATTCCGCACTGGAATCCATACTGCCATCTGTGGAATTGCTATTTTCAATTCCATAGAGCAGATCTTGGGACTGAATATTCCGCAGGAGGGCATTTTCCGCAGCACTGTTGTGGAATATTCCGTCCTGTGTGAAAGGTCCCTTAGGTAGGGAAACAAACATAATGTTAAGCTATTAAGAGGGAACTTCCAAAGTAAACAGAGCGCAGATTAACTGCTTTTAGAATGAATAAGTGACATTTCCAGTACAATAATATGTATATAATGGCTTGCCCATTATTTGGCACCCTGAGACTCATTTTAAGTATTGACCTTTAAAATCTTTTGGTTCCTGGGAACACTATTGATTTTGGATCAAGTAAAACAATCTCTATTCACTGTGGTTGTGTGTTGTTTACAACAGCTGATGATCTTACTGCTTCTTTTATTGCTGTGTTTACTAAATTGTTTTATAAGAGCTTTGCTAACCTGTTCCTGGGAGGGCTCTTTTACCAAGAAGCATCAAAGAATGGATGTGCAATAATATTTTTCATGTCTGTTATACAACTGGCAATTTTGAAACAGATGCATAAAAAGCCATTAAATATTTTTTTCCATGCTGTGAAAATTGAAGAAGAGTGGGAATGCTGAAATGTAAGGAGAATTATAAGATCACAAACCCCTCTTCTGCCATTGTCTAAAATCCGGGGAGTAACTCAATGCACTGTTAACTGGAGACCCATTACCTAGATGTAATCACACTTTCAATCATGGTACATGAGCATTATTTTGTTTGCCACATTGTATAGCTTTTATACAATTGCTATGAGTCATTTGGTAGCTGTGTTACTTTGGAAGGATTACACAGGTTGGGATATAACAGTGTGCCCATTATCCCAAGCAATCACGGCTGCTGTTAAATGATTCATTTGGGTTTTGAGAATGCCACTTTCCCCGTGCAATAAAATGCTAATGTATCAGAATATCATTGAGAGGTATACGTTGGAGTTCACGAATGCACCCCACTTACAACTCGCTGAAACAAGCTGAAGGACTTTTAGACTTGCTACTGGGTGAATAACCAAATGCTTCTCTCTGTTTGTTTTTGCTGGCACTTATGTACATGGGCTGAGCTGTTCAGTGTTTTACTGGGTATTAAACAGAAATAGATGCATCTGTCTTTTTTTTTTTTGATGTCCTGTGGAATCTTGGACGGAATTTTCATGATCTGTTTATGAAAGGAGAAAATACCTAAAATATGCCTATGCTGAATTCTCTTTTCAAACTGCCCATAAAAGGGAAAAGTAAAATTATAAACCAATAGAAGAAACACGCACAAGCTTATGAATGACAACAAATTGGATGCGTCCTTAAAGGGGTTGTCCTATGAACCATTTTCATACCAAAAGTCCTGAACAGCTATTATTCACTGTTTTAAAGTAATTTACAATGCTCCTAGAGTAAAAACAAAATACATCTTTCTTTTTTTTTCTTCCCCTTTGTGGTGGTGCTGCTAATCTGTACAGCTATAGGTGGGCTCTAGCCAGAATCAATCAATCTCCTTCCTCCTCTGGCAGCTGACAATATAATTGCTTCTTATCACCCCTGCAAAAGGAGTCTTCTCAGCTATGCAGACATTTATTGGACAAGTTCTGTTCCTTGTTTGACAATCAGAGCAGAAAACTTTCTGTAAGGGACCTTTCACACGGGACGGAATAGACATCATGACGCACAGCAAGCCGAGGTAAATTTAGCATTCAGAATGAAACAGGGAGGAGCTAAGCTAAGCGCCCTCCCATTACTAGCTGCAGAAAAGGGGCAGCGAAGGGTGGGAGCTTAGCGCCACCCCCGTCCTGCCTCCTCCCATTGGAAATGGCTGGAGGGGAAGAAAGAGGGGGTAAGCTGGTGAGGGAGAGGGAATGTCTTCCCAGGCCTCACGTCATTGCGATCTCAGCGTATATGTGCCGGGCCCTTTGCCATTCGGGCATTTTTACAGCACAAGCGGGCACACGTAAAAGGCCTATGGCTGTGTAAATGGGCCCTTAGGGTATTTGTCTGCTCTTCCTAACACCCTCTGTATATCCAAAGTTCATAAACTTCTCATGTACTGCATTTTTCTTTTACCGCCTCTCTTTTTTTCCATTTTTAATTAGCAGATAATTTTGGCTGTTCACAAGAACTTTAACTAGGCTTATTTCTAAATGAATCTTATTCTTCTTACTTGAAAAACTGGCTATTCATTTTGTAGGATAATTGTATCCATGGAACAAAACATACAGTGATGTTCAATGAGGAGCAGAGAGCAATAGCAGCCAGCATCAAGGGTTTAGCCACAAGAAGTAAGGTGCGCCCCTGTCTGGGCGGCAGCGCTGCTTATGGGCAGGAATACATGCAGGGCAATAGCAGGGGGAATACATGCAGAGGGATTATATTATTTTCCCAAATCCCTAACAAATCCAGATGCACAGAAATAATAAATCTATGAGGAAAAGATTCCAAGTATTGATAGCATAGTGTTTCTTTTATGTTTCACATATGAACTAATCACTGATTGTAAGAGAACTGTAAAGTCACATTGGGTAAATAAATATTGATGGGCTTTAATCATTTGGGACTGCCGCATACCTTCTGTTTGTATTGATCCTGAATCACAAAGATGGCACATCATTTCATAATTTTTACTATGTGGAGAGCTGCAGCACTTTTTTGAGAAACTTTCTCTCTCTATAAAGTATAATATCACTTAAAATGGCCATGGCAACTTAATAATGTATTTATTTATTACTTCTTTTTTTATTCCAGAGATACGGTAACAATCCAATGTGTTGCCCTACTATATTACTTTGCAAATACTAAAAAGAAACAACAATCCAGGATAAATCTACAAAGACATACAATAAAGAAGCAGTTGCATACACCTATGGACACCTACGGGACGATAATTCTCTAGATCAGACCACAGTGTGACAGATTTAGGGTTCTTTCACACAACTGGAATCTGCCGCCACAGAAATCTGCGCAAAAATTTGCATGGCTAAATGCAGATTTTGAGGTGTAATTGTCAGCAGAATAAAGCCAGTTCCAATTCTGCATCAAAATCCTCATTCTAGACATGCAGATTTTGGTGCATTTTTTTCCCCTTGGTGGCATATTCCACTGCAAATTCTGCTACGTGTGAAAGAGCCCTGAAGGCTTAAGCAGATGGCAATGATTTAGTCCCGTTATGCGGTCGTGAAAATAACAGCCGCATAATGGGAAGAAATTAAACCATTGATTTCAATGGTTTCGTTTTCACTAGCGGGATTCTCAGGCGTTAATACTACTTGCGAGAAAGATAGGGCAGGGCCTATCATTTTACTTTTTTTCTATCTTGCGCGGAATAGAGTGTAGTTTGAAAGGTAAAAAAATATGTATTTTTTTTACCTTGTTCATGCACAACTACGCCTTGTACTGGAGAGCGTAGCTGCTCTAAGGCTGCCTTCACACAAGCGGTAAAATCTCATGATTTTAACACGAAAAAATCGCATGAACAAGATGCAGTCACAGCTGCATCTCCTTTTGAAACGGGCTGGCTGTGGCGAGCATACTTGCCACAGACTGTAATATTGTCTGGTGGGGGATAGAGTTTAGCGCTACTAAACTCCCTCCCCCTTCCCTCCCCCTCTCCGCCCTTTTCTGGCTATCGACAAAGGGTGGGGCAGGAAGGGGTGGGTGCTAATGTGTTAAATACCCGCCCCCTGTTGGAGGAGGGCAGGGCAGGGCGCGAGCTTGGCAGAGCTAGTGTGCTAATCTTCCACCCTCCCCCCCCCTTGCCAGCAGCCAGCAAGGGGCAGAGAGGGGAGGGAAAGGGAAAGAGGTGGGAATTTAGCGGAGCTGCTGCTAAACTCCCTCCTGCTTCCCTTTTGCGGCAGCTCTCATAGGCCCCCATAGGAGTCTATGGGAACGGCCAGCGTATTCCTACAAAAGATAGGTCCAGACCTAACTTTTCTGGTAAACGTAAAAGCAGCCGGCTGGAATGTGCACTATATCTTTTCCGGCCAGCCGATTTTATGCACAGGAAAATCGTCCATCTGAACAAATGCATTGAAATCCAATGCATCAGATTGTCGCGATATTCGGCCAGCGTTCTATCGTGGCAAAACTGCCACAATAAAATGCTAATGTGAACAAAAGCCTAAGGGCTACTACCCACTAGTGTTTTTTTTTTAATGCTGCAATTTTGCTGCATTTTTCAATGGTACTTTCTAATGTTAAAATCGCATTGCGCAAAAATCGCAAAAGCACAAACTTGCGATTTTTGTGCAATGCGATTTTAACATTAGAAAGTCCCATTGAAAAAAATGCAGCGATATCGCAGCGTTAAAAAAAACGCTAGTGGGTAGAAGCCCTAAAAGAGTTAAGACTTGAATAGCAATTTTAAGAATGACAGGGAGAGAAAAATGGAATTTAAGCTGATAAGGACTTTCCAGTCTTTGATGCAAGGACTCAGTATAACAGTTGGATTTATGACCCACTACATGGACACTTCACACCCCTATCAGGCTGACTTCAGTTCTCTGATCTCCTAAGGATGTTCTCACTTATAAACTAGTGGTGGAAGTTTTCTGCACCCAAACTACGCAGCTATGTACAATACAATGTTAGTGAATGGGGTTTTAACAAACTCTATCCATCAATAGCAGAAATAAATCTGCTGCAAATTTGAGACAATTTCAGATCTGCAGCATGCTCTGTTTGTTGCAGAAAACTCATTGCGGATGTCATTGATTACAGAGTAATGAGTGAAATCCCCCAGCTGACTCCTCAACATAATCATGTGCAGATTTCTTACGCTGTGTGTGACAGTAGCCTATGGTAAGTGGATGGCATTCAGCACCATAGTAACATAGTTCGTAAGGCTGAATGAAGACAATGTCCATCTAGTCCAGCCTGTTTATCCTCCTGTGTTGACCCAGAGGAAGGCAAAAAACCCCAAGAGCAGAAGCCAAATAGCCCTTTTGGGGAAAAAATTCCTTTCCGACTCCCTAATGGCAATCAGACTGTTCCCTGGATCAACCCCTAATAGTTCCTAATTGCCCGTATACCCGGATTACCAATTAACCTAAGATTTATAACCTATAATATCCTTCCGCTCCAGAAAGACATCAAGTCTCCTTTTAAA
Source organism: Eleutherodactylus coqui (assembly GCF_035609145.1). Taxonomy (NCBI): domain Eukaryota; kingdom Metazoa; phylum Chordata; class Amphibia; order Anura; family Eleutherodactylidae; genus Eleutherodactylus; species Eleutherodactylus coqui. The sequence goes on from NC_089837.1 coordinate 123,457,698, forward strand.
CTCCTCTATGGATTTTGCCATCACCACATCCTCAGGCAGAGAGTTCCACAGTCTAACTGCTCTTACAGTAAAGAACCCTCTCCTATGTTGATGATGAAACATTCTTTCCTCTAGATGCAGAGGATGCCCTCTTGTTACCGTCGCAGTCCTGGGTATAAACAGATCATGGGAGAGATCCTTGTATTGTCCCCTCATGTATTTATACATAGTTATTTGGTCGCCCCTTAGCCTTCTTTTTTCTAGAGTAAATAATCCCAATTTGGATAGCCTATCTGGGTATTCCAGTCCCATTATTTCATGTATTAGTTTAGTCGCTCTTCTTTGAACCCCCTCCAGTACTGTAACATCTTTCCTGAGCACCGGTGACCAGAATTGTACACAGTATTCCATGTGAGGCCTGACAAGTGCCTTATATAGAGGAAGGATAATGTTCTCGTCCTTCGCCCCTATACCTCTTTTAATTCACCCCAAGACTTTATTTGCCTTTGCAGCAGCTGACTGGCATTGGTTACTCCAGTTTAGTCTATTATCCACTAATACCCCCAGATCCTTTTCCATATCACTTTTCCCTAGTGGTACCCCATTAAGTGAATACTGGTGACATCCGTTTCTCCTTCTCATGTGCATAGTCTTACATTTTTCAACATTGAACTTCATTTGCCATTTTTCTGCCCAAGCCCCCAGCTTATCTAGGTCCGTTTGTAGCCATACATTGTCCTCCGTTGCATTGATTATATTGTATAATTTTGTGTCATCTGCAAATATTGATATCTTACTGTGCAGTCCCTCTATCAGGTCGTTGATAAATATATTGAACAGAGTGGGGCCTAGTACTGAACCCTGTGGCACCCCGCTAGCGACGGTGGCCCAATCAGAGTACGAACCATTTATTACCACCCTCTGCTTTCTATCATTGAGCCAATTTTTTACCCAGGTCCACAGTCTTACTGCTCTTACAGTAAGTAAAACATGTTGTCCCTTTTTTTGATACATCAGACAATGAACTATTTTATGTGCCTATCTGAGAAATGAATATTCTGTTATTTCTGGCAGTCTCTCTATTTAATAAATACTGCCCTCTTCTTAGTGAGTTCACCTGCCCTGAGTCTCCATATTCTCTGGTAGAGGGTGGAGGCCGCTGTCTGTTGTTTACAGCTGGGAGTTAATTAAGTGGCCGCAGGAATATCCATATTCTGACCTTTCAGTCTGCTATTACTGCTTTGTTCAGTCATTTCCTGATTTCTGTTATGATCTATTAGCTATAATAGATACATTCCAGAATGAGTCATATACTTCTAGAATCAGCTATTAAAGGTACAGGCAGATTGGCAATGTATTCCATTGGGAATGTTCTTGGTGCATTGACCGCTCCTAAACGTATGCGCTGGGCCAACCGCTACGGTTTATTATACACAGGGTCCGCTGCTGTCACTGACAGTTAACTGGAAGCGGCCAACCATGTAATTGCAGTAACTCAGCAGACCATGCCACCATACCACCAGAGGGAAGGGGGAAGGCAGAGTAACAGCCAGCTTCTCCTCCCTTCCTTCTCTGTCTTTGCTTGGACAGGAATGAGTCGGCCTCCTTGGTTGATGGAGCAGCTCCAGTGAGCCCTGTCATATGGCGCCTCCGCAGAGGAAGCCTGTCTGTTTCTAAGAGTGGAGGCTGGATTTTTGCCTACTTAGCTGCTGATCCCACTGAATATCTGGGACCCTTCTTCAATCTTTATTTCACCATATCAGATGAGAGCAGGGGAGGCGTTTGGAGAGCAGAATAGGGGAATCCCTTGGCCAAACAGCTTTGTCTGTGACGGAACCATACAGCGCTGAATAGACCCCATTGACTATAATGAGGTCCATTCACTTTTTGCTCAGCCGCCCAGCTCTTTGCCAAAAGAAAAAGTGCTGCATGCAGCGCTTTTTCTTCCGGTATTTTGTGCCGGATCTGCAACGGAAACTCCGACTGGAAGCTCCAATGCAGATGTGAAACCACCCTAAGTGCCTGTGTATGTAAAAAGTATGTCCATGTCTGTATTTATGTGATATATACATAATGTGTATACATGCATGTTTGTAGGTGGAAGTGCCTCTATGTGTGTATAAAACGATGCTTATATATTGTGGTAATGCAGTACACAGAAATAGCTTGCAGGGGGCTGAAGAACAGGTAGACTGACTGCTAATTAGTTGGGACAGCTGTAGGGGTGGGGTCAGAGGAGTTAAAACCTCCAGCTGTTACAAGGGTCTTCTTCTTCTTCGTCTTCTTCTTCGATTTCTTCTTTCCGGTGCGGATTGAACTGTTACTGTCGCACGTATAACAGGGGTAGATGACCCCTATGTTGACACAAGTTGTTGACACTACTGATGATGGTATGGACTATGGGCAATGAACTGTAAAGTTGGGCATTATGCCTATGGTTAGAGAGGCCTGATACTGTGTTAGTTGGCGACCAGACAGCCAGGTGTTACTTTGGTATGTGCACTGTCCGATGGCCATGCTGGAGAAAAGCAATACAATCTGGTGAAGCCAGTGTTTTAAAGAAAACTACATTGCGAATGTGATCTCCTGATGTGCGGCTACCCATCTTGTAAAGGAAATATGGCGGTTCCAGAGTGAATAACCCTCAAGTTACCACAGTAGAAATCCGCTCTGCACTCTTTATGGCGTGGATTTTTTCCAAGTGCAGATTTCAAATCTGCATGTGGAAAAAAGTGACATGTCCCTTCCTGACATGGAATCCGCGCCGGGAACAGTATATGTGGATTCGCCAATTAAAAATCAGATTCGGATTCCACCATCTGGACATATCCTAATTAGAGATGAGCGAACATACTCGTCCGAGCTTGATGCTCGCTCGAGTATTAGGGTGCTCGAGATGCTCGTTACTCGGACGAGTACCACGCGGTACTCGAGTCAATTCAATTTCCTTCCTCGCATGTTTTGCGCCATTTTCTGGCCAATAGACATGCAGGGAAGGCATTACAACTTCCTCCTGTGACGTTCCAGCCCTATTCCACCCCCCTGCAGTGAGTGGCTGGCGAGATCAAGTGACCGCCGAGTATATAAAGCAGTCCCGCCCGCGGCTCGCCTCAGACACACGCTGGCAGAGATTAGTGAGAGTGCTACTGGTGCTATAGGGAGAGTGTTAGCGTCTTCAAGAACCCCAACGGTCCTTCTTAGGGCCACATCCGACCATGTGCATTACTCTTGTGGCTGGCTGGGAGCAGTTTTGCACTTTTTTTTTCATCTTGGGCTGTGCAGACTATTGCGTTGTCAGTCTGCAGCCAATTATACAGAGTATAGGGAAAGTGCTGCTGAGATACGGAAAGTGGTAGTGTAGGATCCTGTCTACAAGAACCCCAACGGTCCTTCTTAGGGCTACCTCTGACCGTGTGCATTACAATTATACAGAGTATAGGGGCAGTAGTGGTCAGGCAGGGACAGTGGTAGTGTAGAATCCTGTCAACAAGTACCCCCAAAAAAGCTCCTCCTTAGGGCTACCTGTGAGCGTGTGCAATACTGTTGTAGTGGCTCACTATTAGCCAGCTAGGCCTTTCTGCAGCCCAGCGTATAATTTTTTTGGCCTACAGTGTGTGTAACATAACCGCTGCCAGCCTCCAAATGCAGGCAACTAATTGCCTAATTTTTTTACACCGCTCTGTGTGTCCCGTAAACTTCACGCACAGCGTACGGCCACAGCTGCTGATAGAGGGAAAGACATATACATGCTATCGAGGCTCCTGGTTTTTTCAAAAACATCTGAAAAAAAAAATCCTCCTTAGGGCTACCTGTGCGCGTGTGCAGTTTACTGCGTGGCTGCTAGGAGTTGTAGTGGCTCACTATTAGCCAGCTAGGCCTTTCTGCAGCCTAGCGTATAGTTTTTTTGGCCTATGGTGTACGTAACATGACAGCTGTCAGCCTCCAAGTGCAGGCAAATAATTGCCTAATTTTTTACAACGCTCTGTGTCTGCTGAGGTCCAAGTGAGGATGTGGGCACAGGCCGAGTTCCTGGTCCAGGTGAATCGCAGCCGGACGCTGCGGGATTGGCAGAGAGGCAAGTTTCTGGGGTCCCCAGCTTTCTATCACAATTTATGGGTCCACGTGGCAGACCTTTATTACAAAATGAGCAGTGTGAGCAGGGCCTGTCGTGGATAGCAGAAAATGCATTCAGCAATGTATCGACCACCCAGTCTTCTACGCTGTCCACTGCTGCAACTCTGAATCCTCACGCTGCTGCTCCTCCTTCCTCCCAGCCTCCTCACTCCATGAAAATGACACATTCTGATGAGCAGGCAGAGTCCCAGTAACTGTTCTCGGGCACCTGCCTTGATTGGGAAAAAATATTTCCTCTCCCACCTGAGGAGTTTGTCGTGACCGATGCCCAACCTTTGGAAAGTTCCCAGGGTCCGGGTGATGAGGCTGGGGACTTCCAGCAACTGTCTCAAGAGCTTTCAGTGGGTGAGGAGGTCGATGATGATGATGAGACAAAGTTATCTACCTGTGAGGTAGTAGTAAGGGCAGTAAGTCCGAGGGAGGAGCGCACAGAGGATTCGGAGGAAGAGACGCTGGACGATGAGGTGACTGACCCCACCTGGTTTGCTAAGCCAACTGAGGAGAGGTCTTTAGACGGGGAGGCAAGTGCAGCAGCAGGACAGGTTGGAAGAGGCAGTGGGGTGGGCAGGGGTAGAGGCAGGGCCAGAGCGAAGACTCCCTGAACTGTTTCCCAAAGCACCCCCTCACGCCAAGCCACCCTGCAGAGGCCTAGGTCTTCAAAGGTGTGGATGTTTTTCAGTGAGAGCGCGGATGACCGACGAACAGTGGTGTGCAAACTGTGTCGCGCCAAGATCAGCCGGGGAGCCACCAGTACCAGCCTCACCACCACCAGCTTGCGCAGGCATATGATGGCCAAGCACCCCATAAGGTGGGACGAAGGCCGTTCACCGCTTCCGGATCGCACCACTGCCTCTCCCCCTGTGCCCCAACCTGCCACTCAGATCCCCCTCTCAGGACACAGGCACGAGCGCTTGCACCCACACCCTTATCTCCGCTGTCCTCGGCCCCATCCAGCAATGTCTCTCAGCGCAGCATCCAGCTGTCGCTAGCGCAAGCGCAAATACGCTGCCACGCACCCGCACGCTCAAGCGTTAAACGTGCACATTGCCAAATTGATCAGCCTGGAGATGCTGCCGTACAGGCTTGTGGAAACGGAGGCTTTCAAAAACATGATGACGGCAGCGGTCCCACGCTACTCGGTCCCCAGTCGCCACTATTTTTCCCGGTGTGCCGTCCCAGCCCTACACCAGCACGTCTCCCGCAACATCAATCGTGCCCTCACCAACGCGGTTACTGGGAAGGTGCACTTAACCACGGACACGTGGACAAGTACTGTTGGGCAGGGCCACTATATCTCCCTGATGGCACACTGGGTGAATTTGGTGGAGGCTGGGACCAAGTCAGAGCCTGGGACCGCACATGTCCTACCCACACCCAGAATAGCGGGTCCTTCCTCGGTTCTGGTATCTGCGTCGGTCTTTGCCACCTCCTCTAAACCCTCCCCCTCCTCCTCCTCCTACGCAACTTCTACCTCTCAATTAAGAAATCTGAGCAGCATGTTGCCAGCAGTCGGTGTGGCGCGGCGCGGCAGCACAGTGGTGGGCAAGCGTCAGCAGGCCGTGCTGCAACTACTCAGCCTAGGTGACAAGAGGCACACGGACCCCGAGCTGTTGCAGGGTCTGACTGAGCAGACCAACCTCTGGCTTTCGCCGCTGAGCCTCCAACCTGGCATGGTCGTGTGTGACAACGGCCGTAACCTGGTGGTGGCTCTGCAGCTCGGCAGCCTCACACACGTGCTATGCCTGGCCAACGTCTTCAATCTGGTGGTTCAGCGGTTTCTGAAAAACTACCCGCACTTTTCAGACCTGCTCGGCAAGGTGCGCCACGTCACATTTCTGCAAGTCCACCATGGACGCTGCCACCCTGCGGACCCTGCAACATCGGTTTAATCTGCCAGAGCACCGACTGCTGTGCAACGTGCCCACACGGTGGAGTTCTACGCTCCACATGTTGGCCAGGCTGTATGAGCAGCGCAGAGCAATAGTGGAATACCAACTCCAACATGGGCAGCGTAGTGGGAGTCAGCCTCCCCAATTCTTTACCGAGGAGTGGGCCTGGATGGCAGACATCTGCCAGGTCCTCGTAAACTTTGAGGAGTCTACCCAGATGCTGAGTAGTGATGCTGCAATCATTAGCGTCACTATTCCTCTGCTATGCCTGCTGAGAAGTTCGCTGCAAAGCATAAAGGCTGATGCTTTGCGGTCGGAAAAGGAGATGGGGTAAGAGAGTATGTCGCTTGATAGTCAGAGCACCCTCATGTCTATATCTCAGCACGTTTTGGAGGAGGAGGAGGGGGAGGAGCAGGAGGAGGAGGGGAAAGAGACAGCTGGGCCCACTGCAGAGGGTACCCATGCTGCTTGCCTCCCATCTGTTCAGCGTGTATGGCTTGTGGACGAGGAAGAGGAGGAGGAGGATCCTGAAAGTGATCTTCCTAGTGAGGACAGCCATGTCTTGCGTACTGGCACCCTGGCACACATGGCTGACTTCATGTTAGGCTGCCTTTCTCGTGACCCTCGCGTTAGACGCATTCTGGCCAACACGGATTACAGGGTGTACACCCTTCTTGACCCCCGGTATAAGGAGAACCTTTCCACTCTCATTCCCGAAGAGGAAATGGGTTCAAAAGTGATGCAATACCACAGGGCCCTGGTGGACAAACTGATGGTAAACTTCCCATCTGACAGCGCTAGCGGCAGAAGGCGCAGTTCTGAGGGCCAAGTAGCAGGGGACGCACGGAGATCAGGCAGAATGTTCAGCGCGGGCAGGGGAACACTGTCCAAGGCCTTTGCCCGACTTATGGCTCCCCAGCAAGACTCCGTCACCACTCTACAATCAAGGCTGAGTTGGAGGGAGCACTATAAAAAGATGGTGAGGGAGCTCGCAGCCGATTGTACCACCGTCCTCCGTGATGCCTCTGCTCCATACAACTATTGGGTGTCAAAGCTGGACACGTGGCACGAACTTGCGCTGTATGCCCTGGAGGTGCTGGCTTGCCCTGCCGCTAGCGTCTTGTCAGAGAGGGTGTTTAGTGCAGCTCGGTGAATCATCACGGACAAGCGTACCTGCCTATCAACTGACAGTGCCGACATGCTTACATTCATAAAGATGAACAAAGCTTGGATTTCCCCAGACTTCTCTTCTCCACCGGCGGAGAGCAGTGGAACCTAAACAATGCGTAGGCAATTCTTTTCGCTGCAACCGCAGATAAAAGCACTCTTCTCTGTCACCGGTAAAACGGGGCATTTAGCTTTGTCAATCTGTCTCTGACATTAGTCCTCCTCCTGCTAATCTTCCTCCAGAAACAACATGTCATCGTGCTGAACGGCCAATTTTTCTGCGGCCCAAAAAGCTCATCTACATCTACCAATGTTTTTACAATTTTTCTAAGTTTCAAAAGTATTGAGACTGTAACATGAACCAATTTTTTCGACAGGGCTGCCTACAGGCTCTGTTATAAATTAAGCAACAGTGAGCTGTATCTTTAAAAAAATGTTTATGGGTTTCACCTGCCCTCTCGGTTGATAAATTTTTCATAGGTACACTTTTACTCTAGGTACACTAATTTTTGGGGCCCACGCCTACACTTTTATCCAACTAATTTTTCCGGCCTTCGCCTACGCTCATGGTATCCCAATGTTTCAGAGGTTGGCCTATACTATTACTACAGAAATTTTACTGGGGTCTGCCTGCCTATACTTCTGCTACAAGAAAGTTACAGGGGTCTTCCTATACTGCTGCCACAAGGATGTTACTGGGGTCTGCCTATACTGCTGCCACAGTAATTTTACAGGTGTTTGCCTATACTGCTGCCACAAGGATGTTACTGGGTTTGCCATTACTGTTGCCACGTTAATGTTACAGGGGTCTGCCTATACGTCTGCTACAGAAATGTTACTGGGATCTGCCTATACTGTTACTACAGAAGTGTTACTCGGCTCTGTCTATACCGTTACCACAGAAATGTTAGTGGGGTCTGTCTATACTTCCGCCACGTTAATGTTACTGGTGTCTGCTTATACAGCGGCGACAGACATGTTACTGGGGTCTGTTACTACTTCTGCTACAAAAATGGTACTGGGGTCTGCCTATGCTTCTGCTACATAAATGTTACAGGGGTCTGCTTATACAGCGGCGACAGACATGTTACTGGGGTCTGCCTTTACTTCTACAGAAATGGTACTGGGTTCTGCCTATACTGCTGCTACAAAAATGTTACAGGGGTCTGCATATAGTGCTGCTACACAAATGTTACAGGAGTCTGCCAATACTGCTGCTACATAAATGTTACAGGGGTCTGCCTATACTTCTGCTAATGAAATGTTACTGGGGTCTGTCTATACTGTTACTACAGAAATCTTACTGGGGTCTCCCTAGACTTCTGCCACATAACTGTTACTGGGTTCAGCTTATACCTTTGCTACAGGAATATTACAGGGGTCTGTGTATACTATGGGTGCACTGAGTCTTCCCATTGCGGTGTTCAACCTATCTGGCCCGAAAAACAACCCAGACTGACTACGGCATGGCGTGTGGGCCGCAGCCAACATGTATTTCCTCTCACTTACCCGCATTTATCCGGGGCACTGCAATGGGATTTCTTTCTGTACCGTCTGTGTGTTCCTGCTAGCCACCCATGCTGCGGGTGCACACAGACTTGCCATAGCGGAGTTGTACCTGCCTGGCACTTTAAAAAAAAAAACACAGACTGTCTAGGGCATGGCGTGTGGGCTGCAGCCAACATATATTTCCTCTCACGCAACCGCAGCTATCCGGGGCACTGCAATGGGATTTCTTTCTGTACCGTGTGCGTGTTCCTGCTAGCCACCCGTGCTGCGGGTGCACACAGACTTGCCATAGCGGAGTTGTACCTGTTTGGCACTTTAAAAAAAAAACTGAATGTCTAGGGCATGGCGTGTGGGCCGCAGCCAACATGTATTTCCTCTCACGCAACCGCAGCTATCCGGGGCACTGCAATGGGATTTCTTTCTGTACCGTCTGTGTGTTCCTGCTAGCCACCCATGCTGCGGGTGCACACAGACTTGCCATAGCGCAGTTGTACCTGCCTGGCACTTTTTAAGAAACCACGAATGTCTAGGACATGGCGTGTGGGCCAAAGCCAACATGTATTTTCTATCACGTAACCTCAGCTATCCGGGGCACTGCAATGGGATTTCTTTATGTACCTTCTGTGGGTTCCTGATAAAGAAAATAGTGACTGGCAGCATTCAGCAATGTAGAAAAATACAAAATTTATTCCCCCATTACAAAAATTTCAGCAACGTTTCGGTCGCAGTGGACCTTCCTCAAGCCAAAAAGAAGGTCCACTGCGACCGAAACGTTGCTGAAATTTTTGTAATGGGGGAATAAATTTTGTATTTTTCTACATTGCTGAATGCTGCCAGTCACTATTTTCTTTATCTGGATTGCACCCCCGGAGCCTTTCTGGTTTAGGCTTCCTGACTGGCGTTTGCATATCGTCTTGCCTGGCTCTATATGAGGATATACGCTGTGCTGCTGAGAACCTCCTTTTTCCCTTCTGTGGGTTCCTGGGAGCCACCCATGCTGTGGGTGCACACAGACTTCCCATTGAGGTGTTTTACCTGTCTGTCCCCAAAACACTGACAGACTTGGGTAGGGTGCAGAGAGCAGATGGTTTACCCCTTGCGTTGTCGATGAGGTATCCGACACCCAAACAGAATGAGTAGTGGTGGACACATGGAGTCCCCATTGCTATGTCACTCGCAGCACCTTGGGCCACTCAGGGTGTTTTCTGGGACAGAGGCTGACCCAGGGCCTGCTCACATACTTCCCACACTGAGTATTGCTGCATTGTGGTGATGTGTAGAAGTGCTGGACTGGCAGCGGACTCCCCTTTATGCCCACGTTTGCAGCTCCTGACGGAGGTGGCAAAGGATTTGAATGAAGATGGAACGTCAATCTATTATCAATTTTCAACAGCATTGTGGGCTATTGCCCACACTTTCAAAGAGGGTCGCTACCTGGCCCTGCCAACCCTCTGCAGTGTGTGCCTCCGGTTCCTCCTCATGGCAGACGCACTTATAAATAGACATGAGGGTGGTGTGGCTATGAGGCCAGTGTGTGGCATGAGGGCAGCTGAAGGTTGCGCAGGGACACTTTGGTGTGTGCTGTGGACACTGGGTCGTGCGGGGGGGGGTTGGGCAGCATGTAACCCAGGAGAAGAGGCAGTGGTGTGTCCCACAGGCAGTGATTGTGTTGGTTGGAGGTAGTGTGGTGCTTAGCTAAGGTGTGCCTTACTAATGAGGGTTTGTCCGAAGTAAAAATTGTTAGGGGGGGGCACTCTTGCCGCTATTGTGGCTTAATAGTGGGACCTGGGAACTTGAGATGCAGCCCAACATGTAGCCCCTCGCCTGCCCTATCCGTTTCTGTGTCGTTTCCAGCACTTTCTTGGGTTTTGCAGATTTGCACAAATGAAAACCTTAGCGAGCATCGGCAATATACAAAAATGCTCGGGTCGCCCATTGACTTCAATGGGGTTTGTTACTAGAGATGAGCGAACACCAAAATGTTCGGGTGTTCGTTATTCGGAACGAACTTCCCGCGATGCTCGAGGGTTCGTTTCGAACAACGAACCCCATTGAAGTCAATGGGCGACCAGAGCATTTTTGTATTTCGCCGATGCTCGCTAAGGTTTTCATGTGTGAAAATCTGGGCAATTCAAGAAAGTGATGGGAACGACACAGCAACGGATAGGGCAGGCGAGGGGCTACATGTTGGGCTGCATCTCAAGTTCACAGGTCCCACTATTAAGCCACAATACCGGCACGAGTGGGCCCCCCCCCCCTCCCAACAACTTTTACTTCTGAAAAGCCCTCATTAGCATGGCATACCTTTGCTAAGCACCACACTAGCTACAACAAAGCACAATCACTGCCTGGATGACACTCCACTGCCACTTCTCCTGGGTTACATGCTGCCCAACCGCCCCCCCTCCCCCCCCCCCCACAGCGCACACCAAAGTGTCCCTGGGCAGCCTTCAGCTGCCCTCATGCCACACCACGCTCATGTCTATTTAGAATTGCGTCTGCCATGACGAGGGACCGCAGGCACACACTGCAGAGGTTGGCACGGCTAGGCAGCGACCCTCTTTAAAAGTGGCGGAGCGATAGCCCACAATGCTGTACAGAAGCAATGAGAAATAGAATCCTGTGCCACCGCCATCAGGAGCTGCACACGTGGGCATAGCAATGGGGAACCTATGTGCCACACACTATTCATTCTGTCAAGGTGTCTGCATGCCCCAGTCAGACCGGGCTTTTTAATTCATAGACACAGGCAGGTACAACTCCCTATTGTGAAGTCCCTGTCGACCCACAGCATGGGTGGCTCCCTGGAACCCACCGGCGGTACACAGAAATATCCCATTGCATTGCCCAACACAGCTGAGGTAGTAATGTCGTGCTTAATGCAGGTGGGCTTCGGCCCACACTGCATGCCCCAGTCTGACTGGGGTTCTTTATAAGTGTACAGATGTAGTAAAAACTCCGTGTGCACCTACAGCATGGGTGGGTGCCAGGAAGCCACCGGCGGTACATAGAAATATCCCATTGCATTGCCCAACACAGCTGAGGTAGTAATGTTGTGCTTAACCCTTTCCAATCCAATTTGTATATGGTTTTCCTAGGGGGCTTACTCTTTTTCTGCTGTTATACAACGGCGCTATATGCTGGCTAAAGCCAGTACTGCATGAGCTGACACGTAGGATAGGCTCCGACAGCAGAGAGGCTGGCAATATACAGTAAGAGAACCCCGACGGACGTCTACCAACAACGGAGCTGTACAGCCTTAAACCCTAATGTCTTCACAGGTCACACAGTGGACTGGAAAGGGTTAATGCAGGTGGGTTTCGGCCCACACTGCATGCCCCAGTCAGACTGGGGTTCTTTAAAAGTGGACACATGTAGGTTAAACTCCCTGTGGACCCACTGCCTGGGTGGGTGCCAGGAAGCCACCGGCGGTACATAGAAATATCCCATTGCATTGCCCAACACAGCTGAGGTAGTAATGTCGTGCTTAATGCAGGTGGGCTTCGGCCCACACTGCATGCCCCAGTCAGACTGGGGTTCTTTACAAGTGGACACATGTAGGTTAAACTCCCTGTGGACCCACTGCCTGGGTGGGTGCCAGGAAGCCACCGGCGGTACATAGAAATATCCCATTGCATTGCCCAACACAGCTGAGGTAACGTCAGCTGTAATGCAGGTGGGCTAAAAATTAATTTGATTACACTGTAGGCGAGGGCCCACAAAAATTGCTGTATCAACAGTACTAATGTACATCCCAAAAATTGGCCATGGCCAGCCAAGAGGGCAGGTGAAACCCATTAATCGCTTTGGTTAATGTGGCTTAAGTGGTAACTAGGCCTGGAGGCAGCCCAGTGTAACGAAAAATTGGTTCAAGTTAAAGTTCCAATGCTTTTAAGCACATTGAAACTTATAAAAATTGTTCTGAAAAATTATTTGAGTGAGCCTTGTGGCCCTAAGAAAAATTGCCCGTTCAGCGTGATTACGTGAGGTTTCAGGAGGAGGAGCAGGAGGAGGAGGAGGAGGAATATTAGACACAGATTGATGAAGCAGAAATGTCCCCGTTTTGGATGGTGAGAGAGAACGTAGCTTCCATCCGCGGGTGCAGCCTACGTATTGCTTACGTATCGCTGCTGTCCGCTGGTGGAGAACAGAAGTCTGGGGAAATCCAGCCTTTGTTCATCTTGATGAGTGTTAGCCTGTCGGCACTGTCGGTTGACAAGCGGCTACGCTTATCTGTGATGATTCCCCCAGCCGCACTAAACACCCTCTCCGACAAGACGCTAGCCGCAGGACAAGCAAGCACCTCCAGGGCATACAGCGCTAGTTCAGGCCACATGTCCAGCTTCGACACCCAGTAGTTGTAGGGGGCAGAGGCGTCACCAAGGATGGTCGTGCGATCCGCTACGTACTCCCTCACCATCCTTTTACAGTGCTCCCGCCGACTCAGCCGTGACTGGGGAGCGGTGACACAGTCTTGGTGGGGAGCCATAAAGCTGGCCAGGCCCTTAAAGACTGTTGCACTGCCTGGGATGTACATGCTGCTCGATCTACGCACATCCCCTACTACCTTGCCCTCGGTACTGCGCCTTCTGCCACTAGCGCTGTCGGCTGGGAATTTTACCATCAGCTTGTCCGCAAGGGTCCTGTGGTATAGCAACACTCTCGAACCCCTTTCCTCTTCGGGAATCAGAGTGGGCAGGTTCTCCTTATACCGTGGATCGAGCAGTGTGTACACCCAGTAATCCGTCGTGGCCAGAATGCGTGCAACGCGAGGGTCACGAGAAAGGCATCCTAACATGAAGTCAGCCATGTGTGCCAGGGTACCTGTACGCAACACATGGCTGTCTTCACTAGGAAGATCACTATCAGGATCCTCCTCCTCCTCCTCCTCCTCAGGCCATACACGCTGAAAGGATGACAGGCAATCAGCCGGTGTACCGTCAGCAGCGGGCCAAGCTGTCTCTTCCCCCTCCTCCTCATCCTCCTCATGCTCCTCCTCCTCCTCCTGTACGCGCTGAGAAATAGACAGGAGGGTGCCCTGACTATCCAGCGGCATACTGTCTTCCCCCGCCCCCGTTTCCGAGCGCAAAGCAGCTGCCTTTATGGTTTGCAGGGAATTTCTCAAGATGCATAGCAGAGGAATGGTGACGCTAATGATTGTAGCATCGCCGCTCACCACCTGGGTAGACTCCTCAAAATTACCAAGGACATGGCAGATGTCTGCCAACCAGGCCCACTCTTCTGAAAGGAATTGAGGAGGCTGACTCCCACTGCGCCGCCCATGTTGGAGTTGGTATTCGACTATAGCTCTACGTTGTTCATAGAGCCTGGCCAACATGTGGAGCGTAGAGTTCCACCGTGTGGGCACGTCGCACAGCAGTCGGTGCACTGGCAGCTTAAAGTGATGTTGCAGGGTGCGCAGGGTGGCAGCGTCCGTGTGGGACTTGCGGAAATGTGCGCAGAGCCGGCGCGCCTTTACGAGCAGGTCTGACAAGCGTGGGTAGCTTTTCAGAAAGCGCTGAACCACCAAATTAAAGACGTGGGCCAGGCATGGCACGTGCGTGAGGCTGCCGAGCTGCAGAGCCGCCACCAGGTTACGGCCGTTGTCACACACGACCATGCCCGGTTGGAGGCTCAGCGGCGCAAGCCAGCGGTCGGTCTGCTCTGTCAGACCCTGCAGCAGTTCGTGGGCCGTGTGCCTCTTATCGCCTAAGCTGAGTAGTTTCAGCACGGCCTGCTGACGCTTGCCCACCGCTGTGCTGCCACACCGCGCGACACCGACTGCTGGCGACATGCTGCTGCTAACACATCTTGATTGCGAGACAGAGGAGGAGGAGGAGGAGGAGGGTGCTTTAGTGGAGGAAGCATACACCTCCGCAGATACCAGCACCGAGCTGGGGCCCGCAATTCTGGGGGTGGGTAGGACGTGAGCGGTCCCAGGCTCTGACTCTGTCCCAGCCTCCACTAAATTCACCCAATGTGCCGTCAGGGAGATGTAGTGGCCCTGCCCGCCTGTGCTTGTCCACGTGTCCATAGTTAAGTGGACCGTGGCAGTAACCGCGTTGGTGAGGGCGCGCACAATGTTGCGGGAGACGTGGTCGTGCAGGGCTGGGACGGCACATCGGGAAAAGTAGTGGCGACTGGGAACTGAGTAGCGCGGGGCCGCCGCCTCCATGATACTTTTGAAGGACTCCGTTTCCACAACCCTATACGGCAGCATCTCAAGGCTGATGAATTTTGCTATGCGGACGGTTAACGTTTGAGCGTGCGGGTGCGTGGCGGCGTACTTGCGCTTGCGCTCGAACACTTGCGCAAGCGACGGCTGAACGGTGCGCTGAACTACACTGCTGGATGGGGCCGAGGACAGCGGAGATGAGGGTGTGGGTGCAGGCCATGAGGCGGTAGTGCCTGTGTTCTGAGAGGGGGGTTGCATCTCAGTGGCAGGTTGGGGCACAGGGGGAGAGGCTGGGGTGCAAACCGGAGGCGGTGAACGGCCTTCGTCCCACCTTGTGGGGTGCTTGGCCATCATATGTCTGCGCATGGTGGTGGTGGTGAAGCTGTTGGTGTTGGCTCCCCGGCTGAGCTTTGCGCAGGTCGGTCGGTCGTCAGGCGTCTCTGTGAAAAACTGCCAGACCTTAGAGCACCTCGGCCTCTGCAGGGTGGCATGGCGCGAGGGGGCGCTTTGGGAAACACTTGGTGGATTATTCGGTCTGGCCCTGCCTCTACCCCTGGCCACCGCACTGCCTCTTGCAACCTGCCCTGCTGATGCCCTTGACTCCCCCTCTGAAGACCTGTCCTCCTGAGTAAGCGTTGCACACCAGGTGGGGTCAGTCACCTCATCGTCCTGCTGCTCTTCCTCCGAATCCTCTGTGCGCTGCTCCCTCGGACTTACTGCCCTTACTACTACCTCACTGCAAGACAACTGTGTCTGATCGTCATCGTCCTCCTCACCCACAGAAAGTTGTTGAGACAGTTGGCGGAAGTCCCCAGCCTCTTCCCCCGGACCCCGGGAACTTTCGAATGGTTGGGCATCAGTGACGATAAACTCCTCTGGTGGGAGAGGAACCGCTGCTGCCCAATCTAAGCAGGGGCCCGAGAACAGTTCCTGGGAGTGTTCCCGCTCCTGAGCAGGTGTTATTGTAGTGGAGTGAGGAGGCTGGGAGGAAGGAGGAGCAGCAGACAGAGGATTCGGATTGGCAGCAGTGGACGGCGCAGAACTGCGGGTAGACGATAGGTTGCTCGAAGCACTTTCTGCCATCCAGGACAGGACCTGCTCACACTGCTCATTTTCTAATAACCGTCTCCCGCGTGGACCCATTAATTGGGCGATGAATGTGGGGACGCCAGAAACGTGCCTCTCTCCTAATCGCGCAGCAGTCGGCTGCGACACACCAGGATCAGGAGCTCGGGCTGTGCCCACACCCTGACTTGGCCCTCCGCGTCCTCGGCCGCGTCCACGTCCTCTAGGCCTACCCCTACCCCTCAGCATGCTGTATTACCAGTGATTTGATTTCACAGGCAGGAAATAAATTGGCGCAAGACTGCAGGCCAAATATAATTTTTGCCCTTTTTGGAAAACGAAAGGCCCCACTGCCTCTAGTGAATGAATTATCTAAGTTTAATAACTGTGCTGTGTCCCTGCTAATGTGTCACAGAACGTGAGGGTAGCAGAGTTATTAACTCTGGCAGAGCAGGTATTTTTTTCCCAATTAAGGAAAGCAAATGGCGAAGCCAGCAGTAAAGCGTAGCTGGGTGCGTCTGATTTAGCAATGTTGTTCACGCAGCTCACACGTCTCCACCGCCCTTAGGACGGACAGAGGCTGGACAAATAGATTTGTTTTCAGTTTTTTTCCACCAAAAGGCAGCACTGCGTATATTCAATGAACATGAGAAGTTTAATAACTGTGCTGTGTCCCTGCTTATGTGTCACAGAACGTGAGGGTAGCAGAGTTATTATAACTCTTGGAGAGCAGGTATTTTTTTCCCAATTAAGGAAAGCAAATGGCGAAGCCAGCAGTAAAGCGTAGCTGGGTGCGTCTGATTTAGCAATGTTGTTCACGCAGCTCACACGTCTCCACCGCCCTTAGGACGGACAGAGGCTGGACAAATAGATTTGTTTTCAGTTTTTTTCCACCAAAAGGCAGCACTGCGTATATTCAATGAACATGAGAAGTTTAATAACTGTGCTGTGTCCCTGCTTATGTGTCACAGAACGTGAGGGTAGCAGAGTTATTATAACTCTTGGAGAGCAGGTATTTTTTTCCCAATTAAGGAAAGCAAATGGCGAAGCCAGCAGTAAAGCGTAGCTGGGTGCGTCTGATTTAGCAATGTTGTTCACGCAGCTCACACGTGTCCACAGCCCTTAGGACGGACAGAGGCTGGACAAATAGATTTGTTTTCAGTTTTTTGGCACCAAAAGGCAGCACTGCGTATATTCAATGAATAACAACTGTGTTGTCGCCCTGCCTATACAATTCTTTCCCTGCAGTATCAATGGAGGGTGCAATGGTCTGCAGAGGCGATTTTGAGAAGCAAAAAAAAATGCAGCACAGCTAACAGCAGCCTGGACAGTACTGCACATGGATAAATATGGCCCTAGAAAGGACCGTTGAGGTTCTTGAAGGCTACACTCACTCCTAACACTCTCCCTGCCTATGCAGCACTTCTGTCCCTAATGCCAGGTGCAACGGTCTGCAGAGGCGATTTTGAGAAAAAAAAAATTGCCACTGCTAACAGCAGCCAACACACAGCTATCAGTGGCCCTAATAAGGACCTTTGGGGGGTCTTGAAGCCTACACTAACTACCAATTCTTTCCCTACAGCAGCTCCGGTACAAACAGCACTGTCCCTCATCTAACTCACACCGCATCTGAGCCGAACCGCGGGAGGGGCCGACTTTTATGTTCGGGTGACACCTGATCTTCCCAGCCACTCACTGCAGGGGGGTGGTATAGGGCTTGAACGTCACAGGGGGAAGTTGTAATGCCTTCCCTGTCTTTCAATTGGCCAGAAAAGCGCGCTAACGTCTCAGGGAAGGAAGTGAAAATAACCAGAACACCGCATGGTGTTCGTTACGAATAACGAACATCCCGAACACCCTAATATTCGCACGAATATCAAGCTCGGAAGAACACGTTCGCTCATCTCTATTCGTTACTCGAAACGAACCCTCGAGCATTGTACAAAGCTCGACTCGAGCAACGAGCACCCGAGCATTTTGGTGCTTGCTCATCTCTAATCCTAATAGTCATTCACAAATTGCAGATTTTGGTACAAATCTGCAGCAGATTTCACCCTTTCAGTTGAACTCAAATTGAAGGGGTAAAATTTACTTTAGGTCTAATAATAATCATAATCTTTATTTATATAGCGCCAATATATTCCACATCTGCACCAAAATCCATGACAAAATCCCCAGTAAATCAGCGATGCATGAGCATGTCCTAAGGGTATGATCACAAGTTGTGGATTTTGCTGTGGATCCACAAAATATTTTGCTCTATGGATTGTGAGGTGGATGCGCATCAAAATCCACACTATTCATAGCTTAGCTTAATGCAGTTTGTGATGCAAATTGAGATTGCGAAGTTTGTTGGAAATCCATATCAAAATGCGCACCAATTCCGCTATGTGTCAACGTATCCTGAAGCTATTTTCAATATGCGGCAAAACCGGATATAATACAGACAGATTTTGCCTCCAGTTTTTTAGGCCGGTTTCACATGGGTTTATTTGCATTCAAAACTTGTGCGCACAATACACAGAGAATAGACCCATTTGATTTCAATGGCTTCATTCACGTTTCCGCATTTTGCATGTTGCACAAAAAAAAGAGAATATTATCTATTTTTCTGCGTATTTGTGCACCAAAGGTCTCCATAGAAGTCAATGGGGGATGAGCTAATGCGTGCAAAATACACATAGAAATGAGTGAAACACTGCGTAGTTCCACTGGAAAAAAAAACACTTGGAATTAATTAGCCATTTTAATATGATGTGTCTTTGTTCGCCCTGAGCAAATCAACGTGCCTTGCGGGGGCAAAAAGTACGGTAAAGTACACCAATGTGCTGGCAAAAAAAGCATTGTTCATTCTGCAAAAGCACTCAGGTGCGCAAAAATGTTTCCCCTCATGTTAAGTCGGCCTTACTGTGGAATCGCTGCATAAGCAATATATTCTGCTTAGAACAATAAGCCTCATGTTAACCCTTTCCAATCCACTGTCTGACGTATTAACACATTATGATTTAAACTGTACAGCTCTGATGTTGGAAGACGTCTGTCGGGGTTCTCTTTCTGTATATTGCCAGCCTCTCTGCTGTTGGAGCCTATCCAATGCGTCACCTCATGCAGTACTGGCTTTAGCCAGCAGATGGCACTGTTGTGTAACAGCAGAAAAAGAGTAAGCCCCCTAGGAAAACCAGGATACAAATTAGAGTGAAAAGGGTTAACATAGAAGCAGAAAATTTTCTGTTACCCTGGGATGTTTTGTTCTCAGCTGTGTATTTTACCGCTATTCTACAGGAAAGAATTGGCGGCATTTCCTTTTGTGTTATATGCAGATTTGTTGCAGATTTCCACCACTCATTTGAAGAGGTGAAATCCACAGAATAAATTAGCATACTGGAATTTTAATAAAAGTCCACACCACGGGTCCATTCAGGGCCCCTTCACACTGGCAAGCGTGGCAATATCACATTTTTGTTCATGCGATGTTTGAGCATCAGCGATGCTTTTTCCTGGAAAAACATTGCGCATCGTATCACAGCAGCCTGCGCTTTTCTTGCGCAATACAAACAGGTGCTAATGTTAAAAGCAGATCACGCAAACATCACAAGTTCGTGTATTCCGATGCGATAAATCCGAGGCTCCATATGGAAACAGGGGCAACAGAAAATAACAAAACGCAGAAAGATAGGGCAGGCAGCGATTTCCAAATCTTGCAACATCGCAGGACAGAAAACCGCAAATGGGAATGAAGTCATTGAAAAGCGTGAGTTTCATAATTCTGCGTTTTATCGCACCCTCGCATCGCTACACTGTGAAGTCCGCCTTACTCAGCAGATTTTTCCCGCACCATGTGGTTGGGTTTCGTGAAATGTCATCCATATTACTGGGTGGGCCACTTTTTCCAGGGCTATTTTAAATTCCCAATTTGCCCCTGGGAACTGTTCATGTCATCTGCATATTGTAGAACCAGGATGTCTTATAACATAATGACTTCAGTGGAAAGGTAATGTGGCATGAAAAAGTTGTGATTAAATACATCTTAAGCCGGTTTCACACGGCCGAAAAACTGGTGCAAGATTTGTGCATTGCACCATTATTTTCATCGTTTTCCATATGGATTTTGCAGACACTGATGCATGCTCATACAGTTCACGAACAGACTTTCTGAACGACTTGACTTTATCTTTAGGTGTCAGCATTTCAGGACCATGGCCATGCTCCAGATACCCTCTTCTTCTCTCTACAATTGTGACAGACACCTGTTGTCAGCGTTTGCTAACACTGGTAACTGGAACAGCCCGTCTCTGGCCACTTGGCTTTCTGGACTGCAACATAATCCTGTGGGAATCACTTGCAACTGTACCAGCTTATGAACACAAGTTTATTTCTACACAACTCTATAGAATCATAGAATGGTAGAGTTGTAAGGGACCTACAGCGTCATCGGGTCAAACCCCCTGCTCAGTGCAGGATACACTAAGTCATCCTAGACAGATGTCTGTCCAGCCTCTGTTTGAACACTTCCATTGAAGGAGAACTCACCACCTCCCATGGTAACCTGTTCCACTCATTGATCACCCTAACTGTTTTTTCTAATATTTAATTTGTGTCTCCTCCCTTTCAGTTTCATCCCAATGCTTCTAGTCTTTCCTTGTGCAAACATATCTCCTGTTGGTTATCACTATTAGCAACAGCTGTCCGCTCTCTTGCACTCTAGCTGGAACAGTAACTTGGATTTAGTAACAGAGTCCACAGAGTCCTTTGGTAAGGACACCTCCAGTCATGTCTTCATGGCCACAATGGTCATCTTACAAACACGCCTGGAGTTTCTCATTATCAACTTCTATTTGAGCATTTGTCTCTCGGCATCTTGCATTCAACTGCACAGTCTGCCTGAGGAGTTCCTCTATTATAACACTCCACAATAGTGACCATCTTTCATCCAGCTCAAAGACAGTCTTTCATACACGAAAACTGCAATTGTTGAAATCTCTGTAATCCCCACAGCAGACCTTTTCTGTGCAGTTTTTCAGCTTTAGCCATGCTGGCTCTTTAGCTGCAGCACATCACCTTTATCCATGTAAGCCGTCACTTTCTACTCACCCCAAGACATCAGGCATTCAAGACACCATAGCAAAGTTTTGCGCTATTTTATTTACTCACATCCTCCATCATATGCCACAACTTAGAGGTTAACTCATCAGGTCACCATCTTTCCTCCAGCAGATGAACGCAGACCAGTAAACCACATCCAGGCCAGAAATTTTGTAAAACTTCATAAATCCATCGTTTTATTGTAGTAGATCAACAGCAAACATAGCACAAGTCTTCACAATGTTATTACACATAACACTGTACATCAATATATATTAGTTCCTAGCCATTAACATAGGCTTTAATCCTACCTGCTATACAGGCCAAGCACCTTAACATATATTGTCAAAGTTAAATCTCATCATACGCATCCAGGGTGTCAACCTCGCCCCCCCCCCCCCCCCCCCCCCCGTCAAGTTTGTAGCTGTGCAGTCAGCAGTAGGAAAGCCTGATGTTCCCTGCCCCTTCGACGCGAGAGCTCCAAAAGTTGAGCTCCGAATTATACTGTGTTTTTTTTTTTCTTTTTCTGCCATGCAACAGTGTTTCAGAATAAACAAACATGGGCAGAATGAGCATATCTGTCCTGGTGTAATAGGCCAAATTACCCCCCTGCCCAGAATATACCTGGGGTTAAAAGGGCCTAGGCTAGATTATACCCCAGATATATTATGGCCTAGGCCAAACTATACCCAGGGGTGTAAAATAGCCAAGGCCAGACTATACACCTCTAACTGGCACCGGGCAAACAATGCCCAACACTCATCCCCGCATTCACTTGCTCCCGTGTTGTTGCATGAGAGCTAGTATCCCTGGCTCACTCACAGAGCGGCCAGCAGGGTAATCGGGCAGCTGGAGGAGATCTTTCTCCTCGCTCTCTCCCGTCCTTCTCCATTAACTTAACATAGCGGCCATTCACTACTGAACAGCTGCTATTTACACTGAACGATCAGCATTCAGAATTTTATGCAGCTTAAATGCTGGACGATGAGCTGAACGATGAGCGTTCCGTGTAAATAGCAGCCGGTCTGTACTGAATGACTGGTATATTAAGTGAATGGAGAGGGACGGGAGAGAGCGAGGAGAGAAATCTCCCCCAGCTGACCTGCTGTGAGCCAGCGATACTAGCTCCTGTGCAGGTGTACGAGAGCGAATACGTGTGGGGAACAAGTGTCTGGCATTGTTTGCCCAACACTCGTCCCGTCTAAATGGGCCTTTAGAAGACTCCACAGAACACTGAATTCACAATAAGTGCAGCTTCAGACGGACGCATCTGCCTGTGTTTTTTGCGTATGGAAAATATATGTGCACAATACAGGAGAATAGATTGATGTCAATTTGCATGCATTTTGGTCGCAAGCAAAAAACTAAGTACTGCTCCATCTTTTTGCGTATTTTCGTAGCAAAAAAGTCTAAGGTAGGTGGGCAAATGCATGCGCAATATGCTGCGCAAAACTGCAGTGAAAAGAATGTATCAATAGGCTAAATAGCCATTTAATTTCGGGCAGAGGAGTGTCACACGCGCATATGAACAGGCCCTGCGTGCGCAAAAATATACGCTACTGCACTGATACGCACACAAATCAACCTCAGTCACTGCCCAAATACGTTGCGCTGAGGCGATTTGTATTTGTACATACGCTCGTCTGAAGCCACACTAAGAACTAATCTAAGGGCTGTATTACACAGGCCAATAAATCGTTCAAATTTCCTCATCCAGTGGGAATCTGAACGACTATTGCTCAGTGTAAATGTACGCCCGGACGACCAATGAGAATTCATTCATCGTTCAGTTTGTGCATGCTGAAAACTGAATGATGCATTGGCCCATGTGAACAGGCAGTCATTCACTTATGAACCACTGCCTGTTTACTGTGGTTGGAGGCCGCAGGCCGGGAACGATCTGTTGGGTATCTGCGCGCAACAAGTCGTCCCATGTAAAAGGCGCCCGCTACACAACCTCTGGATTAAAAGGCTATCAGCCTACTGAGGTCCAGGTGTGTTCTTTTTCCTGTGGTTTTGCACAGTGCTTCACGCATCCTCTTGTGTATTTACGCACATCCTATAGACATCTATAGGCATTTAGTGTGCAAACATGCACAAAAATAGATCATGCTGCGTTTTTTGGTGCGCGCAAAACACGCTTATGAGAACAAACTCACTGAAGTCAAATGAGTTCTATTCTCCGTGTATTGCGCGTGCAGATTTTGTGCCTGCAGATGCACGTACAAACCCACAAGTGTAACTTGCCTTCATAGGTAATGGCAGGAACAAACAATATTCTTAACTTTCCTAACAAAGCTGAACCCCCCCAAAAAAGTTAAAACATTAAATAATTCTTGTGTAAATCACTCATCACTACTGTTATCATGGGGTACAATCCGGCCTGAGTGGGTATGAATTGGCCTAGGCCCTTTTAACCCCAGGTATATTCCGGACTGGGAGTATATTCTGGTCTGTTACACAGGGGCCACTCTGTTCGTGATTTGGGCAGCATTAATGTGGTGACAAGTTCACTTTAAGCAGTCTGTCACAATATGGTGTATCTATATAGCACTGTGCTATGGAGATTTTCTGTGCCTGTGCATGAATCCTTATAGAAACATTAGCATAAATTGCAGAAAAATCTATGGAGCAATGGGACTACTGAGTGTAAAAAATAAGACTGCTTGTTTATTCTTCACGCTAATGCCTGTTCCATCTTGTATGCGGTAAAGGCTGTATTTTTAAAAATTTCAAGGGAATGGTTAAAGCTCATAAATATAGTAGATGCTGTACAGGCTGCTGTATACAATGTAATTCTGGAAAAATATATGTTACCAAAAAGAAAGAATTGCAAGGCCTCCAATCATAAACGTGCGCAATATATTTATGGGTCTTATTTGCTGGAAAAAATGCAAAGATTGGGTAAGTAAGGAAATTTTCAGCGGTAAATTGCACTCCCTCTGGGGCATTTGGAACTACCTAATTGTTATGCACTACTGTATACCCTACCGATGAGCTACGCAGACTGGCATAAGCAAACTATAGAAATGTATAAGCACTATTTATTTATGGACTCAGTTAAGTTAACCCTTTAATTTCCAGCCATTTTCCTATTTTTTTATTTTCGTTTTTTCATTTTCGCTTTTCAAGAGCCATAACTGTTTTATTTTTTCCGTCAACATAGCTCCATGTGGGTTTGCTTTTTTAAGAAGAGTAGTATTTTTAATAGTACAATTTAATATACTATATAATGCATTGGATTTAAGAATTTTTTTTAAGCGCCGTGAAATGAAAAAGAAAAGAATTGCTCCTTTATGTAATTTCGGTTGCAGTAAAAATGACACATTAACTTTATTCTACAATTATCACAATATTATATTGATAGATTTTTTAAATGTTTTTTTCTACTTTTTAAAAATGAAAAAAACAAAAAAAAACACTTTTTAATTAAAAAATGGATTGATTTTTTTTCATCCTATTTAGAACCCTAAAACATTTTTCGACCGATGTGGCTACATTAGGGCTTGTTTTTTGAGAGGCGAGTTGCAAGTTTTTATTTCTACCATTTTTGGGCACATACAACTTTTTGATCACTTATTATTCAACTTTATCGGGAGATAGGGTAGCAAATACAAGTCTGGACTATGTAAATTTAAATACTGTAAATAATACATACTATGACCAACTATTACCACCGTATACAGTTCTGATAAAGACACAGTCAGTGTATAAACATCAATATCTCCAATAGTTCACAGTTGATGTCTCTTGATTGAAGTCATTCACTTTCTCCTCATGAAGGCTTCTTCAAGCTGTGATGCACCTCTGCAAAGATCATTCCCTATTTGATTTAAATCAGATACTCCCTATGATAGTTATAAATTGCCTCCCCCCATAATTACTAGAATGTCCTCTTTGAAAATGATCATGAGTCCAGTCACAACTATAATGACTGCCATGCTAGCTGCAATGCTGTTGCCTGCATTTAATCCTAATCTACACCATGGTTCAGTTTGACAAAGCTTTAAAATATGAAAGCATTTAGGTGTTCTAACCTTGGAAACTCATTTATTGCAATAGTGAATTACAGTGCAGCTAAGAAACTACAAGGCTACAGAAACATTAAAATTTGTGCAATTGGGTAAAAAATTGGTTGAAGCATAGATAACATTTTATATGCTCAGATTGGTTCAGAGTTATCCGTTGGGGTTTCTTAAGTAATTAATTGTTGAAATGAGTGAGTGAGAAAACTATGTCCATTTACACGTGCAGATAATCATTTACATTTTTTGGGTTATTTTTTCATCCCAGCCCATTCAGGCCATCATTGATCTGTAAGAGAGTCTGGAAATTCTTGGGAATTTTGTGCAAACAACTGAATGATCGCCTTTTACATGGAACTACTGGCAAATGAGAAACAATGATTTTTATGCCTGCATAAAATGAAGGATGAATGATAAGAAAATTAATTATGATTAATCGTTCAACGATTACAGTGTGTAATACAATTTTTGTAACCGATAAGCAGATAGGTGGCTCATAGTAACTTTAGTGCGCCCAATTCAAATATAATATCCAATTTTTTTCTGCCACATAAGGTTTTCCAGTTATGGGGAATAATGTAATCCAATTGCCGTTCTACTTCATTTTTTGGATATATGCCTATACAATTAATCCAGTCGGCTCGCCATTAACCTTGCTTAATATAAAGAATAACAAAAGTGATTGCTCAACTATTTCACAATCGCTGTTACACACTGCATGCTAACTGAAGACTGTAAGGGTAGGTTTATGTAACATATAGGGTATGTTTCCACGTGGCGTAAACACTGCGGATCATCCACCAATAATTTGTACTTAATATACTGTGTTTTTACAGGTCATTGGTTGGACTGGGATTATTTTTCTAAATTGAATAATATGGCTGAGAGGTGCAGATGTCTGAACAACCCAGACAATTTCTGCCGTGTCTGCAGACA
This sequence comes from Eleutherodactylus coqui, assembly GCF_035609145.1. NCBI lineage: Eukaryota > Metazoa > Chordata > Amphibia > Anura > Eleutherodactylidae > Eleutherodactylus > Eleutherodactylus coqui. The sequence continues at coordinate 123,483,659 of NC_089837.1, forward strand.
GTTCACAACAAAGACACAGCAGAGGAAAATTACACCCTTGGTAAAGTGTGCCTATCACAAGTATTTCAGAATAAAGCTTGGTGATCAAGATAAGAAGTGGGCACCACACATCATCTGTGTCATAGCCAAGAGTAGAATGCCATTCGCTATCCAATGGTATGGTGAGAACAAAGAGACCTCCATACTGACTGTTATTTCTGCATGACAAATACCAAAGGTTTTTCCAATAAACAGAAATATAACATTCTGTATTCAGACCAACGCAACAAATGGTGGGATAGTGCCTGGGGACCAGGGGAAGTACACAATGATTCCGGAGGAGAATCTCCAATATCTCCAATATCCTCATTTGATCCACCTCAGTGAGGAGCTGCATGTAAAAGAGAGGTGAGACCCCCCATCAGAAATGTATTCAGATATACTTTCTGCAATAAAACCTGTGCCTCATGAAGCCAGATTACCTATTCCTGGTCCAATGGCAGGGTGGCTATTGGCCTCTGGCTGGGCAGCATTCCTGGGACTACTATGGTGGTCACTGTAACTACTCGGGGCAATATAGGGGACACTGTTACTACTGGGGCCCCTATAGGGGACACTGTTACTACTGGGTCACTACAGGGGGCACTGTTACTACTGAGGCCACAATGGGGGTCACTTACTACTGAGGCCACTATGGGGGTCACTATTACTATTGTGGCCACTATGGGAGTCACTATTACTACTGCGGCCACTGTTGGGGTCACTATTACTACTGGGGCCACTGTTGGAGTCACTATTACTACTGAGGCCACTGTAGGGGTCACTATTATTACTGAGGCAACTGTGGAGGTCACTATTTCAACTGGGCTACTATAAGGGTCACTTTTGGGGCTCATGGATGTAAGTGCATTTTAGTCGTGCAAATGCGATATGTATTTGCATGACAATCACTTACGCCCACTCTGGTGTGTTTTTAAGTGCACAAATACACTGCATATTTGTGCATGTAAAAAAAAAAGTAAGCAGGCTCATTGAAACGGTGTGCAAATAAGCAGGATTCCTGCGTACTCACTGCGTATTTGTGCCCGCCCACTCACTTCAACGGCTTATTGCAGTGTGTAATACGCCCCAACAAGGTCATGCTGGGTTTTTTTTTTATGTGATTGTACATCGCGAAAAAAATACGCTCATGTGAACGAACCCATTGAAATCAGTGGGTTCTATTTACTGCGTATTACGCACAGAGGACATCTCAGGTATTGAAGACCATTACAAAGGGAAGTACAATCCGAATATGATGGGCGACTTTTGCTGGTTCTTACAGATAAAGTAATGTTTCTTACAGGAGGAAGTCAGGATCCAAGCGTCATTTTCCACCAAAAACAGTTGTATTGTAATATTACGGCCCGTCCAAACTGTTATCATCTTCAATAAAGGAAATGGTTTGTAACTTGAAAGTGAGACGTGCTGCTAGTATTCAATGTCACCAGTGTCATCAGCAGGTTGTAATTTCACAGAAAAATATCAATTACTTTCTGTTATAAAAACGTAAAAAAAAAATGTTGCACAGTGTTATTGTTCCATAAAAAAGGGCCCTCAGGATTCTCAAGAAGTCAGTACTGAAAGGCCCTGGTCAATTTAATACTGTATATTTATTAAAAGGATTTTCTGAGATTGGAAACAAAATTCGGCTAAAGGGAAGAAATGCCATATAATAAAAAAAGCACCATGACTCACCTGATAAATCCCCATGCCCCCCATGCGCTGCCGCTTCAGTGGTCAAAGATGGTCTCCGCAGTGATGAGGTCCCCATCTACCCACATGACCACTGCAGCCAATTTCTGGTCTTAGTGATGTATGACATGAGGCCACCGATATATTCATAAAAGTATTAATAAGTTTGACAACACCAGAAGGCAACTAACGGGAATGACTGCAGAATTCTTTCCTTGATAAAGAAAAAGCCCTTCACAACATTAGGCCAAGTCAAGAACATTCTTAAGGAGGTAAATACATCATTGTCAAAGTCTGTATTCAAGAGACATCTTCATGAAATCTCAAAAAGCAAACCACTAGTAACACCAAAGAACAGACAACCAGATACAACTTTGCTAGAAAACATCTAAAAAAAATCAGCACAGTTCTAAAATAAGATTCTTTTGACAGGTCAAACCAAAATTTACTTATATAAGATTGAAGGGAAAGGTATGAAGAATAAAAGGAAGGGCTTATGATCTGTAGCATATCACATCATCTGTCAAACTGGGTGAAGGTATATTATGGTATGGTCGTGTTTGGCTACAAGTGGAACTGGCTTACTAGTGTTAATTGATGATGTGACTGTGAATAGATGGAGCTGGATGAATGCTGAAGTACATGGAGTTAGATTTTCTGCTCATATTCAGTAAAATGATGCAAAAATGATAGGAAAGCGCTTTACATTAAAGAAAGATAATGACCCAAAACAGCACAACAGCAAACCAAGAGCCTTTGAAGGCAAATTGAATATTCTTCAGTCTGTCAGTTGTCTGACCTCATCCAGATTGAGCAGCTTTTCACTTACTGAAGACAAAACCAAAGCCAGAAAGACCTACAAACAATCAGCTAGTCAAAGTGTCTGCGGTAAAAGCCTGGCAAAGCATCTAAAGCAAAGAACCTCAGCATTTGTTGATGTCCATGTGTTCTAGACTTCAGGCAGTCATTGACTGTAAAGTATTTGCATCAAGGTATTATTAAAAATAACTGTAAGAACCGTAAAAAATGATGCCAAGTAGCTGCTGCCAGCAAAAATATGATCAGGGGGCATATCACAAAGGGCCTACATGCACATAATGAGATTTTTACCTATGTACAAAGCAATAGTAGCATAACGGGAACAGGATCAGAGGTGTGCAAACAAAGTAGTACCGTAAATGGAATGGGCAGCCTAGAAAGATTATAATCCACATTCAGTAATATATGAACTGAATATTATTCAGTTCATATATTATTGAATTTGGGGAAAAAAACAGAATACAGTTCAGTGGTGACAGAATCACCATGTAGAAATATATTAATGGTTCACACAAGATCTGTCTAATGATTTTTTTATATCCCTTGTAGGCATTTAAAGGGTGAAGTTGTTGATGGAGTATACCTCTCTCCCCGGCTTTTAGTCTGGACAGGGTGGCGCTCCAGTCCACAACTTCACCCTAGTTCTCTGGAAGTGCAGCTGTAGGCCCTGACCTCATTACTGGAGCATAAAGGACTGCAGCTCCAGGAAGTCAGGGCCTGACAGCCTGAGGAGGAAACCTTGGAGCACTTGGTGTGGTGAAAACTGCTTTTGCATGTGTATAGACTTGAGTGCCTATGCCACGTTGGAGGACATTGTTTTGTTTGCTGTGCTGCACGAAATAAAGCTTGCTGTGAGTTTATCGGCTGGTTTGGAGTCCAGTGTGTTGCTGCCGTCCCTCCCCTGGAGGACACTATACCACAATTGGTGTTTGGATGTGGGCAATGGTGCGGCACCTGGATGTCCTGGATAAAGCCGGCGACCATGATGCAAACGCCAACTCCGGCCATGGAGGAATTGTTGGCGCGAATGGACCGGCTGACCGACGTCCTGCTGAAACACCCAGCCTTGAGGAAGGATGGAGTCCCAACTACACCCAGGCCCAGGGTGACAGTGCAGAAGTTCCTACAAAAGATGACTCCCGATGACGGTGCTGAGGCCTATCTAACGGTCTTCAAAAGAACCGCCCAACGAGAGAACCTCCCCAAGGCTGAGTGGGTCGAGGTTCTAGCACCATTGCTCACGGCAGAACCTCAGAAAGCCTTCCATGATCTAGTAGTAAGCGACTACTCTAGATTAAAGGTGGAAATCCTGGCTCGTCTGGGTGTTACAGCGGTGGTCCGGGCCTTAAGAGTGCATAATTGGAGCTTCATGGCGCAGATGTTTGACCTTTATCCTCTGGTAAAAAAATGGTTGGAGCCGGACATTTGCATGCCTGCCCAGATGGTTGACAAGGTTGTGGTCGACCATTACACCCGTGCCCTGCCGGCAGATCTGTAGCGCTGGGTCGGCCATGGGGGGCCTAAGAATGCTGACCAGCTTGTAGAACAGGTCGATTGCTGCACCTCAACGGAAAACTACCTCCGGGCGTCCATTCCGTCCAGACCCCTGTTACGAGTTCGAGACCTGCAAAGGGTAAGAGACCACCAGTTACCGGGGGGAAGCAGTGTCCCGGCGGGAAGGAGGTCGGGCCACCAGAGAGGTCTCCATTGGAGTAAAAAGGGTCAGATAGCCCCAACCAGTCTCCTAAGCAGTGGAAACCAGGGCCTTTGAGGTGCTGAAGGTGCCAGGGGCTCGGACATGTGTTGGCTCAGTGCCCCGTAACCAATGAGCCTATGGAGTGTGATGGTGCTTGGCGCTGGTCCTGGTTCGCAAGGCCTTGTTGCGGTGCCTCCCAGAGACTAGAGACTGAGCAGCAACTGTGTCAGTTAAGTGTAAACCGCCATTCTGTGGAGGTGCTATTGGACTCGGGGAGCCTGATCACCTTAGTGCATCCTAGTCTGGTAGCAGAGGGCTTCCTACCAGGTAAGCACATCAGTGTGGTGTGTATACACGGTGACACAAGGGCATATCCTATGGCATGCTGTAACTTTGAAACCCGTGTCGGAACTGTGACCTACGATGTAGGTGTGGTCAAAGGATTAATGCACTGTGTGATTTGGGGGCGTGATTTTCCTGTGTTCTGGGACTTGTGGCGGGAAATGACAACTCCTTCTAAAGAGGCTGGCGCAAACCCAGCTGACCTTACAGCTCCGTAGGAGAGATGGGTACATGTGGACATTGAACCTGGAAATATAACTTTTCCTTTACAGGTCTTGGCTGGAGATGATGCTGAAGAGGAAGTCTACCCATCGGCTCAGGATGTGTCCGACCTGGAGGATGCGCCTGAGAACTGTGGGTCAGCCCAATTAAGGGACCTCACTCTTGTTAATGCAAAAGAGAATGTTTGTTACAGGGACCAGGTTCTTATAAAGCTACTAAATTAGCCGCGCTACAAAATTGCGACCATCTGAAGCACTGGTTTCCAATGTATTCAATTTAAACAAACAATTTTTTTTGTGCACTAAAATGGCCAACCCAAAAGTAGCACATAAGTGTGTGATTTCAGCGACCGAAATTTCATGCTGTCGAAAAATACAGCGATTCTGTAGCGCTACAAAGTTGCGCGACCTTGTAGCATCACATGCGAAGATTTTTGCGGGACGGGGCTTTAATTTTATAAGCTCTACCCTGAAAATAAGCTGTGTAGCTGAAGAAAAGAAAAATAAACTTCACCTCTCCTGCATGTCTGGGGCTCCACCGCAGCTTCTCCCTGGGTCCCGGCACTGTTTCTCTTTTTCATCTTCTGGCCGGGGATTTTTCAATCCCATGCTCCTGGAAGTGCTGGCTGTGATTGGCTGAGTCTTAGTGATTGGTTCAATCACAGCTATTCATCAAGCACTGGCTGTGATTGGCAAAGTGTCAGCCAATCACAGTCAGCGATTCAAGAAGGCGTGGATTTTTCACTCTCCGGCCAGAAGATGAAGAAGAGAAGCGGTGTCGGGGCCTGGGGAGAAGCTGCGGCAGCTTTGGAGAGCGCTTCTAATGTGATGTATGTGGGGTTTTTTCTGCAGCTAGGGCTTAGATTAAGCTTTGACAGTAGGATTTCCTACTGTCAAAGTTGCATCGCACGAAAATCGCGTTTTCGTGCGATGCAATACAACAGAGAGGAAGGCTCCATAGGGAAACATGGGCTGCAAAACCTTGTGTGCCACGGGCATATCGCAGGACCCGCGAGGTTTCTGTGTCCAATTGTTGCATGCTACAAAACATCGCATGTGTGAAGTAACCCATAGGACAGCATGGGCTTCACATACATGCGATTTGTAGCATTGCGACAAAATCACGTGACTTTGTCGCCCGCATGAAGGGGGCTCAATATTAGTTCTGCTGACTGAGGGATTTCAGAGCTGTGGCATAATTTCTCCGTAATAGACTGCCTCTGGCCATGTGAATGGAAAAAAAAATCGTAAACAATAGTCACGGCTATTCTTCGTTCATGCAATTTTCGGCAGAAATGCGGGCAGCGTTAAAACGCAACGCGCCTGTGAAAGAGGCCTCATAATAGTTGTTTTGCCTTCCTCTAAATCAACTAGATAGAATTTTTTAACTTTTGTCCATTTGTTGACCTGTTATACTTTTACAGTCTTTGTATCTCATAGTTTGATCATTTAGACTAAAGACTCTTACTTTAAACAGTTTTTAACCAGATTACAGATTACAGATTACTCTTTTTAGATACAGATTACTTGAAATTTAGGAATATCTTGGCTTTACAAATAAATTGTCCAACTATGAGGACGAACCAATTGCTTTGCATTAGTTATACTCTGCTCCTTCTAATGGCTTTCATAGTACTTCTACATAATCTGCTTGCTATACAAGTAGAACATGAATAACCCTGAGTGGATAGATGAGACTGTACAATAAAACATTGAAGAATAACTTAATTTCTTAAACATTGTATTCATTCGCCTCTTTTCTTCCATTAAGTCAGACTGACAAGCGGAGCTGCTATGTATGGGTTACAACGTGGAAGCCTCTGACGGAGGACGAGGCTATAGTGTTATAAACCGCTTATGATCTCACACATGGGCACCTGTTCTGTTTTCTCAGCTAATAAGAGAGGGAGATCACTGGTTTCATTGCTTCTTATAAACCCTTGTGTAGTAAATGAGCTGTTTGACCCAAGCCAGAGCCTGCTGAAGTGGAATGTTCCCTGTATGATAGCTGGATTGTTCACTAATGGTCAGGAGATCGGAATGACTGGCTGCAACTGCAAGCATGCCTATGGCTACTCCTATTACAATCATTTATCATTGTGGGGAGGCTTTATATTCTATTGATGTATTCCAATTGTCCACTTCCTCCAGTGTTGATGTGTCTATAATTCCTCTAGATAGACAGCTTTCAACACATGGTACATTCCATTGTCCTGCTTCACTTCTGCAGAGCTGTAGTGATTCGTAAATAGCCCTGCGGACATAGACTATTGTGTATTCACAATGGCAAAGAAATGGCAGTAAAAGTTTACAGTGTACTTTATGCCTTACATGTCGCTCCGATAGTGTGATGGTAAATGTTTGCCATAACTCTGATTAATGAGAAGTGCAAGTCACCACTGTTAGATTTGGGCCCTGAAGGTTAAACCTACCTTATGCATCAAATTAATACAAGAACCGAGCAGAGTTCTTTGACACATAGTACTCTATACACATTTGGGCATATGTATTGTTTTTTATATCCATTTTCTGGGAAACAAAAGTTGCAACTTTGAGGCATGTACCAAAATTGCGACTTTTTGGTTTTTCAGGCCAGGTCGCATGACTTTTTCAAGTAGGTGGAGTCTAGCATCACAGGGTGAGGCTGCACAAGGTCCATTAGATTTACTATAGTTTATGCCAGAAACTGGCAGAAGATATAGCTAAAACCTACACCAGTTTGTAGCTGGCATAGATATCAATCTGGCATATGGAGGTGCCGCCATATGCGACAAATGCATTAAGAGCCTGCGTACCTCTTAATACGTTGGTCGTACTGGCACTAGTGCATACTTTATTTAGACCGGTGTATGAAAGGTCCGTCTGAGGGAATATGCCTCAATATGTACAGTAAGAATCTGTACAAGTATGTGTCCATATAAAATGATACATACACAATCTGGGGTCTAGATAAGAATCCCTGAACACCAGAATCAAAGAGTTGCAGTTTTGGCTCATGTGCCAAAACTATGATTTTTGGAGCTTGTATGCTGCACCTGGCCACTTTTCAGGGCTACATTTTTAGGGAGCATGGGTATGCATGATCTGTCTCTTTTAAAATAATCTACACCAGCAAATGGCATAGATTATGGCAGAAACCTACCCCAGTTCGTAGCTGGAGTAGGTTTTTCATCGGGTGAACAGAGGTGCCACCAGATGAAACTAATGTAAGAGGCTTGAACCTCTTAATACATTTGTCATTGCTACTATAGATGCTGATCTTAGTAAATATGCTCCACTGTAATGCAAATTAGTATTCTGGCTTGTTGGGAAAAGGAAGGGGGGGCATATTTTAAATGTGACATTGCGTGCCAACTAGAGATGAGCGAGCGTACTCGGTAAGGACAGATACTCGAGCGAGTATCGTCCCTACCGAGTACCTGCCTGCTCCCCCCAAAGATTTGGGTGCTGGCGGGGGGCACGGAGTGGCGGGGGAGAGCGGGGGGGAAACGGGAGGGAGATCTCTCTCTCCCCCTGGCTCCCTCCTGCTCACTCCCGCAACACAGCGCTCACCCACACAGGCACCCGAATCTTTGCGGGCGAGCAGGCAGGTACTCGGTAGGGACGATACTCGCTCGAGTATCTGTCCTTACCGAGTGCGCTCGCTCATTTCTAGTGCCAACATTTTGGCTCAAACTAAAGGCTGGTTTAGACACAATGATTATCGCTCAAAAATTTTTTTGAGCGATAATTGCACTGTTTGAAGCACAAGGTGATCATTTAAATGTTGAGCAATCACCTTGCCCTCCGAGTGGAGGATGCAGAAGACAAGTGGGGTGTCCCCGCTTGCCTTCTGCATCCAAATGTTTCCTGCTCGGAGCGCCCGGGTGTTGTAGAGCTGAGTGCTCTGAGTGGAGGATGCAGAAGACAAGTGGGGTGTCCCCGCTTGTCTTCTGCATCCAGCTGTTCCCCGCTCGTAGCGCCTGGCTGTTATACACCTGAGCACTCCGACCAGGGTATGGAGAACACAGTTAGACCGCTCTGTTCTTCATACCCAGCCTGTCATCAGGGAGCGGGATCAGCTGAAACAATAGTATCAGCTGTATCCCGCTGTGAATTCCTGAAGGATCAGTGATCAGCGATGGCTTAACAAAAGCTGCAAGATGTCAGTGCAGTTAGACACAACGACTATCGCTCAAAAGATGGCTTTGAGCAATTTTTAAGCAAAAATCGTTGTGTCTAAAAGGGCCTTAAACCAACCAATAAGTGATATAGAGATGGATAAAGCTGTCTAAAGATGCACCAAATTTATCATCCAGCATGAGCTGTCCTAAGAAATCTGGCTCCTATTTTGACTGCTCGGTCTAAGTTTACACTGTCTAACTGCAGTATTAGACAGGATTAGTAAATCTTCCCCACTATTTTTAGGCAGCATACTTCTATGGTCCACTAGTTTCATAGTTTGTATTTAAAAGTTTACTAACTACGTCTATATCTTGTTTAACAAAATCTCTGATGATCTTGCTTTAAAGAGTACCTGTACTTTCAGAGACAGGTCAAAAGTATTGATCGGTGGAGGTCCCCTGCTGATTGCTAGAATGATGGTGCTGCAGCACTCACCTTAGCACTGTGCTCCCTTGGCTATGTTTGTTCGGTTTCGACTGCTTCCGGCAGCTAAAGAAATCCTCATATAGATGTACAGGAAGCTTCTCATGTGAGCGTTGCAGCCCCATCATTCTAGCGATCAGTGGGGGTCTCAGCAGCGGGACCCTCACTGATCAATACGTACTTTTGACATGTCTCTATTAGGCCTCATGTCCACGGGGAAAATCAGATCCGCTGCAGATTCTACATGTAGAATCTGCAGCGGGTCCCTCCTGCCCCGCGGACATGAGCGCCGAAAATAAGAATTTAAAAGTATTTACCATCCGGCGCGGGCGGAGAAGATCAGCTGTTCCTCACGGCCGGATCTTCATTTTCGGCCGGCGGATGAATTCCTGACGCCGGCGGCACGTCGCCGGCACGTCGCCGACGTGCCGCGCGCATGCGCCGGGCACATCCGCCGAGCCGAAGCAAGGAAGATGCGGCCGTGAGGAACAGCTGACCTTCCCCGCCCGCGCCGGATGGTAAATACTTTAAATTCCTATTTTAGGTCTCCCGCGGATCCGGACGGCTTCCATAGGCTTCAATAGAAGCCCGCGGGAGCCGTCCCCGCGGGAGACCCGCACGAAAATGGAGCATGGTCCGGATTTTTCCATGCTCCATTTTTTTTTAAATCCCTTTTATTGACGATCCGCGGGTATTTATCTACCCGCGGGTGGTCAATGCATCCCTATGGGATGTGGATCCGCATGCGGGAGATCCGCTGCGGATCTTAAATCATATTTTGCCCGTGGACATGAGCCCTTACATGTCAAAAGTTTTCTGAAAGTGCAGATACTCTTTAACTATTTAAATTAGGTCATTTCTAGCGTTATTTACACATTAGGCATAATCTCTTGTGCAAAGATTCTGATGCAAAAAGTCACAATTTTCCCACATAAACTGATGTAAATTATGGCTAAAACCTACTCTGGGCTTCTTAATACATTTTTTTTACTTGCACCAGCAGATAGTTCAGACTACGTTCACAAAAGCGTTTTTTTGACTGATCCACTTTTATTAAAACGGAAATAATCTGTAGGCTTTCTGTTTTTCAGAATTGTAAAGGTGGGGGTTCTTCAATGGCTTAGTAGTTAGCACTGTTGTCTTGTAATACTGGGGCTCTAGGTTCAAACCTCATCAAGGGCAGCATCAACTTGGAAAAACTCCCTCATTCCTAGGGCTCCTCCACACTTGCATTTTTCTTGCACGTTTTTTTACGCGATATTGCTCCGTTTTTTTCAACACAATTGTCCATGGGACTTTCTAATGTTAAAAATGCATTGCACCAAAATCGCAAAGCACAAACTTGTGATGCGTTTTTAATAGAGATGAGCGAGCACCAAAATGCTCGGGTGCTCGTTACTCGAGACAAACTAACGAACCCCATTGAAGTCAATGGGCGACCCGAGCATTTTTGTGTATCGCCGATGCTCGCTAAGCTTTTCATTTGTGAAAATCTGGGCAATTCAAGAAAGTGATGGGAACGACACAGCAACGGATAGGGCAGGCGAGGGGCTAAATGTTGGGCTGCATTTCAGGTTCCCAGGTCCCACTATTAAGCCACAATAGCGGCAAGAGTGCCCCCCCCCCCTCCCAACAATTTTTACTTCTGACAAACCCTCAATAGCAAGGCATACCTTAGCTAAGCACCACACTACCTCCAACAAAGCACAATCACTGCCTGCATGACACTCCGCTGCCACTTCTCCTGGGTTACATGCTGCCCAACCCCCCCGCACGACCCAGTGTCCACAGCGCACACCAAAGAGTCCCTGCGCAGCCTTCAGCTGCCCTCATGCCACACGCTGGCCTCATAGCCACACCACCCTCATGTCTATTTATAAGTGTGTCTGCCATGAGGAGGAACCGCAGGCACACACTTCAGAGGGTTGGCACGGCCAGGCAGCGACCCTCTTTAAAAGGGGCGGGGCGATAGCCCATAATGCTGTACAGAAGCAATGAGAATTCCAATCCTGTGCCACCTCCATCAGGAGCTGCAAACGTGGGCATAGCAATGGGGAACCCATGTGCCACACACTATTCATTCTGTCAAGGTGTCTGCATGCCCCAGTCAGACCGGGGTTTTTTATCAATAGTCACAGGCAGGTACAACTCCGCAATGGGAATTCCGTGTGCACCCACAGCATGGGTGGCTCCCTGGAACCCACCGGCTGTACATAAATGTATCCCATTGCAGTGCCCAGCACAGCTGAGGTAACATCAGGTTTAATGCAGGTGGGCTTTGGCCCACACTGCATGCCCCAGTTTGACCGGGGTTTTTAATACATAGACACGGGCAGGTACAAATCCCTAATGTGAAGTCCCTGTGGACCCACAGCATGGGTGGTTCCCAGGAAGCCACCGGCGGTACATAAATATATCCCATTGCATTGCCCATCACAGCTGAGGTAACGTCAGGTTTGATGCAGGTGGGCTTCGGCCCACACTGCATGCCCCAGTCAGACTGGGGTTCTTTAGAAGTGGACACATGCAGTTACAACTCCGTGTGGACTGACAGCATGGGTGGGTCACAGGAAGCCACCGGAGGTACATAAATAAATCCCATTGCATTGCCCATCACAGCTGAGGTAACGTCAGGTTTGATGCAGGTGGGCTTCGGCCCACACTGCATGCCCCAGTCAGACTGGGTTTCTTTAGAAGTGGACACATGCAGTTACAACTCCGTGTGAACCGACAGCATGGGTGGCTCCCTGGAACCCACCGGCGGTATATAAATAAATCCCATTGCATTGCCCATCACAGCTGAGGTAACGTCAGGTTTGATGCAGGTGGGCTTCGGCCCACACAGCATGCCCCAGTCAGACTGGGGTTCTTTAGAAGTGGACACATGCAGTTACAACTCCGTGTGGACCGACAGCATGGGTGGCTCCCTGGAACCCACTGGCGGTACATAAATATATCCCATTGCAGTGCCCAGCACAGCTGAGGTAATGTCAGGTTTGATGCAGGTGGGCTTCGGCCCACACAGCATGCCCCAGTCAGACTGGGGTTCTTTAGAAGTGGACACATGCAGTTACAACTCCGTGTGGACCGACAGCATGGGTGGCTCCCTGGAACCCACCGGCGGTACATAAATAAATCCCATTGCATTGCCCATCACAGCTGAGGTAACGTCAGGTTTGATGCAGGTGGGCTTCGGCCCACACTGTATGCCCCAGTCAGACTGGGGTTCTTTAGAAGTGGACACATGCAGTTACAACTCCGTGTGGACCGACAGCATGGGTGGCTCCCTGGAACCCACTGGCGGTACATAAATATATCCCATTGCAGTGCCCAGCACAGCTGAGGTAACGTCAGCTTTAATGCAGATGGGCTAAAAATTACTAGGATTACAATGTAGGCGAGGGCCCAAAAAAATTGGTGTACCAAGAGTGCAAATGTACCTCAGAAAAATTGCCCATGCCCAACCAAGAGGGCAGGTGAAACCCATTAATCGCTTTGGTTAATGTGGCTTAATTTGTAACTAGGCCTGTAGGCAGCCCAGTAAAATAAAAATTGGTTCAGGTGCAAGTTTCAACGCTTTATTGAATTGAGAATTGAAACGTATAAACATTGTTTACAAAAGTTATATGACTGAGCCTTGTGGGCCTAAGAAAAATTGCCCGTTCGGCGTGATTACGTGAGGTTTCAGGTGGAGGAGCAGGAGGAAAAGGATGAATATAATACACAGATTGATGAAGCTAAAAGGTCCCCGTTTTTGATGGTTATAGAGAACGATGCTTCCATCCGCGGGTGCAGCCTACGCATTGTTTACGTATCGCTGCTGTCCACTGGTGGAGAAGAGAAGTCTGGGGAAATCCAGGCTTTATTCATCTTTATGATTGTAAGCCTGTCGGCACTGTCGGTTGGCAGGCGGGTACGCTTATCCGTGATTATTCCCCCAGCCGCACTAAACACCCTCTCTGACAAGACGCTAGCCGCAGGACAAGCAAGCACCTCCAGAGCATATAGGCGAGTTCAGGCCACGTGTCCAGCTTCGACACCCAGTAGTTGTAGGGGGCAGAGGCATCACGGAGGACGGTCGTGCGATCAGCTACGTACTCCCTCACCATCCTTTTACAGTGCTCCCACCGACTCAGCCTTGACTGGGGAGCGGTGACACAGTCTTGCTGGGGAGCCATAAAGCTGTCAAAGGCCTTGGATAGTGTTCCCCTGCCTGTGCTGTGTATGCTGCCTGATCTCCGCGCCTCCCCTGCTACCTGGCCCTCAGAACTGCGCCTTCTGCCACTAGCGCTGTCGGCTGGGAATTTTACCATCAGTTTGTCCGCCAGGGTCCTGTGGTATAGCATCACTCTCGAACCCCTTTCCTCTTCGGGTATGAGAGTGGAAAGGTTCTCCTTATACCGTGGGTCGAGCAGTGTGTACACCCAGTAATCCGTAGTGGCCAGAATGCGTGTAACGCGAGGGTCACGAGAAAGGCATCCTAACATGAAGTCAGCCATGTGTGCCAGGGTACCTGTACGCAACACATGGCTGTCCTCACTAGGAAGATCACTTTCAGGATCCTCCTCCTCAGGCCATACACGCTGAAAGGATGACAGACAAGCAGCATGGGTACCCTCAGCAGTGGGCCAAGCTGTCTCTTCACCCTCCTCCTCATGCTCTTCCCCCTCCTCCTCCTCCTCCTCAACGCGCTGAGATATAGACATGAGGGTGCTCTGACTATCCAGCGACATACTGTCTTCCCCCACCTCCGTTTCCGAGCGCAAAGCGTTTGCCTTTATGCTTTGCAGGGAACTTCTCAAGAGGCATAGCAGAGGAATGGTGACGCTAATGATTGCAGCATCGCCGCTCACCATCTGGGTAGACTCCTCAAAGTTTCCAAGGACCTGGCAGATGTCTGCCAACCAGGCCCACTCTTCTGTAAAGAATTGAGGAGGCTGACTCCCACTACGCCGCCCATGTTGGAGTTGGTATTCCACTATAGCTCTACGCTGCTCCTAGAGCCTGGCCAACATGTGGAGCGTAGAGTTCCACCGTGTGGGCACGTCGTACAGCAGTCGGTGCACTGGCAGATTAAACCGATGTTGCAGGGTCCGCAGGGTGGCAGCGTCCGTCTTGGACTTGCGGAAACGTGCGCTGACAGGCGCACCTTTCCGAGCAGGTCTGACAAGCGTGGGTAGCTTTTCAGAAAGCGCTGAACCACCAAATTAAAGACGTGGGCCAGGCATGGCACGTGCATGAGGCTGCCGAACTGCAGAGCCGCCACCAGGTTACGGCCGTTGTCACACACGACCATGCCCGGTTGGAGGCTGAGCGGCGAAAGCCAGCGGTCGGTCTGCTCTGTCAGACCCTGCAGCAGTTCGTGGGCCGTGTGCCTCTTCTCTCCTAAGCTGAGTAGTTTCAGCACGGCCTGCTGGCGCTTGCTCACTGCTGTGCTGCCACCCTGCGCGACACCGACTGGTGGCGACATGCTGCTGCTGACACATCTTGATTGCGAGACAGAGGTTGCGTAGGAGGAGGAGGGTGGTTTAGTGGAGGAAGCATACACCGCCGCAGATACCAGCACCGAGCTGGGGCCCGCAATTCTGGGGGTGGGTAGGACGTGAGTGGTCCCAGGCTCTGACTCGGTCCCAGCCTCCACTAAATTCACCCAATGTGCCGTCAGGGGGATATAGTGGCCCTGCCCGCCTGTGCTTGTCAACGTGTCCGTTGTTAAGTGGAGCTTGGCAGTAACCGCATTGGTGAGGGCGCGTACAATGTTGCGGGAGACGTGGTCGTGCAGGGGTGGGACGGCACATCGGGAAAAGTAGTGGCGACTGGGAACCGAGTAGCGCGGGGCCGCCACCGCCATCATGTTTTTGAAAGCCTCCGTTTCCACAAGCCTATCCGGCAGCATCTCCAGGCTGATCAATTTGGCTATGTGCACGTTTAACGCTTGAGCGTGTAGGTGCGTGGCTACGTACTTGCGCTTGCGCTCAAACACTTGCGCTAGCGACGGCTGGACTGTGCGCTGAGAGACATTGCAGGATGGGGCCGAGCACAGCGGAGGTGAGGGTGTGGGTGCAGGCCGAGAGACAGTAGTGCCTGTGTCCTGAGAGGGGGGCTGGATCTCAGTGGCAGGTTGGGGCACAGGGGGAGAGGCAGTGGTGCAAACCGGAGGCGATGAACGGCCTTCGTCCCACCTTGTGGGGTGCTTGGCCATCATATGTCTGCGCATGCTGGTGGTGGTGAGGCTGGTGGTGGTGGCTCCACGGCTGATCTTGGCGCGACAAACCTTGCACACCACAGTTCGTCGGTCGTCTGCACTCTCAGGGAAAAACTGCCAGACCTTTTAGCACCTCGGCCTCTGCAGGGTGGCATGGCGCGAGGGGGCGCTTTGGGAAACAGTTGGTGGATTATTCGGTCTGGCCCTGCCTCTACCCCTGGCCACCACACTGCCTCTTCCAACCTGCCCTGCTGCTGCACTTGCCTCCCCCTCTGAAGACCTGTCCTCAGTAGGCTTAGCAAACCAGGTGGGGTCAGTCACCTCATCGTCCAGCTGCTCTTCCTCTGAATCCTCTGTGCGCTCCTCCCTCGGACTTACTGCCCTTACTACTACCTCACTGATAGACAATTGTGTCTCATCGTCATCGTCCTCCTCACCCACTGAAAGCTCTTGAGACAGTTGCCGGAAGTCCCCAGCCTCATCCCCCGGACCCCGGGAACTTTCCAAAGGTTGGGCATCGGTCACGACAAACTCCTCCGGTGGGAGAGGAACCCTTGCTGCCCATTCTGGGCAGGGGCCCGAGAACAGTTACTGGGAGTCTGCCTGCTCCTCAGAATGTGTCATTGTAATGTAGTGAGGAGGCTGGGAGGAAAGAGGAGCAGCAGCCAGAGGATTCAGAGTTGCAGCAGTGGACGGCGTAGAAGTCTGGGTGGTCGATAGATTGCTCGATGCACTTTCTGCCATCCACGACAGGACCTGCTCACACTGCTCATTTTCTAATAAAGGTCTTCCGCGTGGACCCATTAATTGTGAGATGAATCTGGGGACCCTTGCCTCTCTCCTAATCTTGCAGCAGTCGGCTGCGATACACCTGGATCAGGAGCTCGGCCTGTGCCCTCACCCTGACTTGGGCCTCCGCGTCCTCGCCCGCGTCTACGTCCTCTAGGCCTACCCCTACCCCTCAGCATGGTGTATTATGAGTAGAGCAGAAACAGAACGCTGTAATTAAATGTGCCGCTTATTGGCCTGTGGTTGGAGGCTGACTTCGCTTACGGAACGCACAGCAGAGCCAGGAAACAATTTTGCGCACGCCTGTAGTGAGACGTAGGTGCGTATCACTGAGCTAGTGGAATTCACAGCTCAGTAGCAGTCAAGTGGCCAAAGGCCAGTAGTAGGCCTTAAGTATTTTGCTTCTATTTTTTTTTTAAATGCTGAGCTGATACAGCAGACAGATACTGTAGGCAGCGTATAATATTATGTATACTGATTCCCTCTGCCGGGATGACGGCGGTGATGTAACGGAAACAGCAGAGGCAGGAAACAATTTTGCGCAAGCCTGTTGTAACGCTTAGCTGCGTATTAATTAGGACTACTACCCCCAGCAGACAGATACTGTAGGCAGCGTATAATATTATATATACTGTTTCTCTCTGCCGGGATGACGGCGGTGATGTAAGGGAGACAGCAGAGGCAGGAAACAATTTTGCGCAAGCCTGCTGTAACACTTAGCTGCGTATTAGTTAGGACTACTACCGCCAGCAGACACGCAGTAAACTGAAGACGGTCACAGGCAGCCCAAAGATAGTATTTTTCCCCAATTTTTTTTTAAAAAGCCCACTGCCTATATAGCCTGTATATCTCTTTCCCTGCCTCACCAGTACTGGCCCTATACTCTGTGCAATGACTGCAGACTGAGGACGCAATGCTCTGCACGCCCGATATACAAAAAAAAAAAATTGTGCAACACTGCTCAAAGCAGCCTCAACAGTACTGCACACGGTCAGATGTGGCCCTAAGAAGGACCGTTGGGGTTCTTCAAGCCTAATATAACTCCTAATGCTCTCCCTATAGCAGCAGCACTTTCCCTGATCTATGTCAGCATGCATCTGTGGCGAGCCGCGGGCGGGGCAGATTTAAATACTGGGGTGACACCTGATCTCCCCAGCCACTCACTGCAGGGGGGTGGGATAGGGCTGGAACATCACAGGAGGAAGTTGTAATGCCTTCCATGTCTTTCTATTGGCCAGAAAAGCGCGCTAATGTCTCAGAGATGAAAGTGAAAGTAACACGAACATCGCGTGGTGCTCGTCTCGAGTAACGAGCATCTCGAACACCCTAATACTCGAACGAGCATCAAGCTCGGACGAGTACGCTCGCTCATCTCTAGTTTTTAACATTAGAAAGTCCCATTGACAATCGCGTGAAAAAAACGCAGCGATATCGTTTGAAAAAAACGTGCAAGAAAAACACAAGTGTGCAGGAGCCCTTAGTCAGATTTGAACCTACAACTTCAGCACTGCAAAGCAGCAGTAAAAACAGAGCCACCATGGTTGCGCTTTCAGTGCTGGAGAAAGAAGAACAAGAAGAATAAACGCAAACAGAACATAAGAAAATACATATATCACTTTGGCTAGATTTGAACCTCCAGTTCCAGCATTGCAAGACAACAGTGCTAGGGACTGAGCCACCATGCTTGTTCTTCCTTTGTTCTTTGTTCTCTGGAGGAGAAGAACAAGAAACACAAAGAGAAAATATGAAGTCCATACAAATATTGTTTTTGTTAATTTTGAACCTAGGACCCCAACGCTGCAAGGAAACAATGGTAATGGCTAAGCCACCATGCTTTTTCTTTCTTCTTTTCCTTGTTCTTCTTTCTCCTTCTTCTATGAGAAATAGAAGAATGTAATGAAGGAGAAGAAAGTGAAGGGGAAGGAGGATAATAAGATGATCTTCTTCCCCATCTGTTTCTCTTCTGGTGATGTAAGAAGCAGCTTGATGGCTGTGACTAGCAATGTTGCCTTATAACACTGGAGTTGTAGGTTTGTGTTCGACTATGGACAACATCTGCATGGAGGTTGTATGTTCCTATTTTACTCCTTCCCCAGCATGGTAGCTCAGTCATTAGCACTGCTACCTTGCAGAGTTGTAGTTGTAGTTTCAAATCTGCCCAAGGGTCGTGGCTGTATTTGGCTTTTCATGTTCTCCTTAGGTTTATTCTTCTTTATAGCTCTGAATGAAAGGGTAAGTGTGGTGGCTCAGTTGTTAGTACTGCAGTCCTGCAATTGTATGTTCAAATCTGACTATAGGGCCCCAAAGTAATGGAACCCCTCCATAAAAGTGTGCATGCATTTGTCTAATTGTATTGTCAGTGTCTTCTGTGTTGCATGATTGATGTGTATTGCATATCTGCAGCACTGTAAGAGTTAACTGTCTGGTATGTGAGATGTCTGGAAATGTATCTTTTGTTTGTCATGCGACCTTGTCCTATATATGTGGATTTAAGGTGCATGAGAGGTAGTAGTCTTCTGGTCTGTGAGCTTGGAGCTTTTGCAAGGGAGTCGCACAGAGGCCTTCAGTTCTGTGTGGTTCGAAATGTAAGAGGAATTCAACGCCTACCCTGGGTCTGCTTTACCCAGGAGATGCCAGTGTTACCCCTAAACACTGAAAGAGAGAGAGGATAAGGAGCCGCCATGCAGCGCACCCCTTTTCCAAATGTGAGTGATGACCGGTAGAGAGTTGGAGAGAAGAAAGACTTTGGGCTGGTTCAGGACCCACAGATAACTGGACTGTGGTTTCTCCTGTCTACCCGTGAATCCTCCTTGTCACACGACTTTGAGTTTTGCCCTGTTTTCCCTACTGGCATGTATTACTGAACTGTACCAAGTTATTGCAAGTAAACGAGCTTCACCAACCATTCCCGGTTTGACTCTGAAAGTTAAATCCCTGTGTGTGGACTCTTTATTGCTAACAACTGGATTCACCACAGAGGATGGAACAGTGGCGTCATGCGTGACACAAAGGACTAAGGTAATCCACCACTGGGTTTCCCTATTTTCATAGCCTGCCCTCGGCCCCTTAGACGTGTCCCTGGTTACCATCCGGGTGGGAGGCGGTAGAGCAACAGTGAAAAGGCCCAAATTCTACCCCACTGTCTTCTAGGTTGGGGCCTGCTCCTTGGACACTGCACTGTCCAAGGTGTGATGTCTGTATGAGGTTTTTCAATGCTGATGTTGCCCTAAATAAACTTTGAACCTAAGATCCCACCATTGTAAGGCAACAGTGCTAACTACTGAGTCACATTCATTGAAGAGGCACAGGTTGTGCGATTTTTATTTTTTTTTGTTTTGTTTTTTTGCGTGGAAAACACGCTCATCTGACCGAGGCCTTAGGGAGAGAACCCAGAAGGTGTGAGGAGACTTTTGAAGCCATGCATGCTCCTCTGGGAAATTTATACAAAGTGGGAAGATGGAACAATGCCTCTACAGCGCCACCTATTAGAAGGCAGCATTCCTGCAAGTCAATATTAGACTTTTTAACAATTACTGGGACTATATGGCAAAGCCGGAGTCTTCTCCAGAAGGTAGAAAATAAGCCATGCACAGAGAGCTTTTTTGCCCCTCATCTGCATGCAGCAGATTTCTGGCTTGTATGTCACAATATTGTATTAGAAAACAGTTGGGACTACACATATTGCAGACTTAAATAAATAAATGAGGAAGAGTTTTAAACCCTTAATGACCCAGACATTTTTGGGCTCAAAGACGAGACACATGTTTTCAATTTTTGGGTTTTGCCACAAGTATAAACACAAGTCTATCACGGGCTTACCATGAAGTCAGTACATAGAGAAGCCTCCTTTGCTCTTCTCTACTAAGCAATAATAGTGAAATGCTGATGGGAATATACTGATGAGAATGAATCATAGTAAGGGTTTGCCTGGAGGGCTGTTTTAATAAAGGACCAAAATCTTTAATACATATGTAACAATAGATTTTGGGATGCTCCTGTAAAGACCTGTTCTTTTTTCTGAACCACTCTAGGTAAGTGTAAAGGTGTTCTAAGTACAGTAATTCTTACATTCTCAGTCCAGCTTATACCCCATATCCCCAAAGATAAGACCTACCCCCAAAATAAGCCCTTCCCTGATTTTTCAGGATTGTTGGGTAGGCTTGAAATATAAGCCTTACCCCGAAAATAAGCTCTAGCTGCATTACATTGAAAAAAACTAAGCAATACATTGCCTAGCAGGCTTGGTCCATGTCCCTGATGCTGCTCTCTAGAGCTTCGGCAGGCTTCCTGCAGCCCTCAGCTGCCCACAGGAGATTGCTTCCCGGTTACGGGATTCATAAATCCCGCCTCCAGCAAGCAGTGGCTCTGATTGGTTCTCGAGCGCTGCTCAGCTAATCAATGCATTGCTCAATGAACCAATGCAGTGGCTGTGATTGGTTCCTCCAGCTCTGTATTGATTGCCTGAGCAGCGCTCGAGAACCAATCACAGCCATCACGTTGTGGAGGCGGGATGAATTGGGAAATCAATGCCACGGCTCAACCAATTCAGAAATCCCGCCTCCACAATGCTCATCCCCCGAAAATTAATATAAGACAGGGTCTTACTTTCGGGGAAATATTTCTTGGACAGCTAAGTCTATAAATTTTATTTGTTCTTCATTCCTCTTTGTGTTGCTTTCTGCATTGTTTTAGCTCTGTAAGTGTTCATGATATGGTTTTATATGTCTGCACATCTTGAAAAATAGCTATTGTAGTAAATCACAGCTAGACCATGTCAATTACATTAATTGGTTAACTGCAAAGTGCTAAGTAAAAAGTTCAGAAATGTCTGTAATTGTTTCATTGCTTCCTTCCTGCTGATTCTGTATTATAAGCATTTAATGACTGCTGCTTCATAAACAGAAACATTTTCTCTATGCGCTAGAAGAAGTCAAGAGCAAACAATGTAATTAAAGGGGTTTGTTATTAAAACTAAATTCTGTCCTCCAGCTGGGCCTTGCTTAAAATAAAAAATGAGGGTATAGTCACCCCTCCTGGACTGAAGCCGCAAGATGCAGCTTATCGTCGGGTGGGTGGAAGCACATGACTAAGGCAGCCAATCAGAGGCTGCAGCATTAGTTGGCGCATCTAGCATCAGCGCTCATATCCTCTGGTAGGCCGCAACAGTCACGACTTCTGCCCGACTCTTTACCCGGAAGTCACCACTGATACTAGAGGCAGCTGTCTGCTGCATACCGGGGCTCTGGGAGGGGTGAATATACCCTTGTTTTTTATTTTAGACAGGGCCTAGCTGGGGAACGGGGTTTTGTTTTAATGAGAAAACCCCTTGAAGGTTTGCAGTTTATTCATGGCAGAGTGGATTCAAATGGACACCAACATTTAACGAGCCTGCATCTAGGTGTCTCCTTTCCAGCACCATTGCAATCCACGGCCTGTTGTTAGACATTTAGCTTCTCTAATAACAGAGAGGTGGGGGCATTGCTAGTTACTACATGCAACAGAGGGGCAGGCATTCAGATGCTGCCTTGCAACTGTTTGGAGCAGAGTTATGCAAGGCAGCATGGGAAGTGTGGGAGAGGAAGTCCCGGCCACTACAGTACTGGCAAAATGGCTGGCTTTGAACCCAACCCCCAATTGTAAGTGGACTGCAAACAGGGCAGCAGAAAACCAGACAAATCTACATGGAAAACTGAATTGCTAGAACTCAAGCTGAGTGCAAACAGCAGCAAAGCAGAAGACAATGAAGACTTGGGCTGTCCTTGAATTTTTTATTCTTTAACTTCCAGTTGAGCACTAGTACTTTTATATCTTTTATATAAAACATGTGATTGCAAAGGAAATACAGCGTGATTCAAAAGCCAGGGCCGCCTGGAACATCTTTTGACTTTTGAATGAAAAGAGATATAAATTAAAAACCTTGTAGAACACTTAGGGCTCAGTCACACAGGCATCGATCGGCCCGTGTTCCTGCACGATTAAGACTGCTGCACTGCAGATGCGGACAACTCTCCGCACTGCCGGAAGAAAGAACACATGGCCGGCAATGGAGGCAGTCATGCAGAGAGTCATCCGCAGGAACAAAGGCGGATCGGCGCCAGTGTGACTGAGCCCTTAGGCCAAATGCAGCCAGCCGGGTCGGATTCCGACTGTGAGGTGCTCGCAGGGGGATGCAACTCTGTGCCCTGCAGTGACCCGCGGCTTACCTGTCCAGTGTCTTCGCTCTGCTCTGTGAATGTGCCTGCTGGCTCGCACTGAAATAGCATAGTAGCAACAATGTGAGACCTGTCTTGGAGGATATTTAAAGAGTGAAAGGTGGAATCAAGGTATGTATTTATTTAATGTTAGGCTCCAAATGCTGTGAATGCTAAATGCTGGGAGAGAGGGCCTGTATTTCCATTACTGTTCCCTCCCACTCTATGCCGTTTTGCCTTTTTTTTTAAATTGAAGGTGTAGCACCGAGAGATACTGCACCTGTATCAGACAGCAGAGGGTGCCAGACCCCTGGCCAATGGCTGAAGAAAGAGATTAGGCTCAAACAGGAAGGGGATGTGCAGAGTAGTGGCAGAAAGTGTATGTGTGAGAAAGGAGCATGACTACATGGGCCTCAGCAGAAATATTGGAAATGGGCTCTCCTCCAGCTTCTTGCTTGGATGCATGGGTCCCATTGCTGATGCTAGGATCAATAAATATTTGTTCCCCTCCCCCAATAAAGTCATACAGGTTATATATATTTTGGCTCTTTGCTTTTTTAGCATATTCCCATATCTCCATCCATAGTGTCCCAGGGAGTAATTATGCTCCCTTAGGTGTCCCATACAGAAATAGCACCCACCCGATTGTGAACCACCAAGTAATAATGCTCGATTTGTATCACCATGTAGTAATAGTGGCCTCATTGTCTGCTCATGTAGTATTAGTGTCCCCTATTTACTAATGCCTACTTTGTGCTCCATATATTAAGTCTCCCTTGTGCACTGTTATAGTAATAGTACCACCATTTTTTACCAATATAGTAAAAATCCCCAGTTTTGTGGCCAATACAGTAATAGTGTACTAATTGTACCACCATACAATATTGTTGCCCCTTTGTGCCAACATACAGTAATAATGCAACCTTTATGCATATAGTAATAGTCAGTTGATTATGCTCTCATAGAATAATATTACCTCCAGTGTCTCCATATTGCATTATTACCTGCTGTATGCCCCCATATAGTAACAGTGATTTCATTATTCCTACATACAGTATTATAGCCCGCTTTGTGCTTATATGTGCTATATGAGTGTCTCCATATAGTGTCACCTACTCTGTTCCCATGACGATTGGGTACCTGCTCTACAGCCCAACACAGGTGGTTTAATGCAGTGATGTCATCACAGCACTGTTTAAGCCATTGGAAGTGGTCATTTTACTGTAAGTGTCAATGCAGAGAACTGAGTGTTACACCCCTGGTGTGAAGAGAGATATTGTGAGGAGGACAGTCCGAGCCAAAACGGCAGCAGCCAGAATGTAGAAATGGAACTGCAAGAGTAGAAGATATGCTCTCACTGTCACAGTGCAGAGTATCAGAAGTGTAGTGTAAGAATCGGACAGATACCAGAGCCATTGGTTGCAAATGCAGAACAGAAGAGCTCAGAGATAGACCGTCAATAGCAGCACCATTGCAAAATGTAGGAAAGTGAAAGACATGCATTAGATATTCAAAGAAAAGGGCACCTGATGTAAGCACAAATTAAGCTTTCTGTTCTTATTGATGTGTAGAAATAGTGAGATTAATCCAGCATTGTATTTGTATTTATAAATTGCATATAGAATGAGCTACCAGTGTCACAGTTTGGCTTATAGTATATACCAAAAGTAAGGCAAGAGAAAACGCAATCCCAGTGTGAGGCTGTCTGTTACTTTCTTCCTTCACCTTGCCCGAGCAAAGAAAGTCTGTGCATAGAATGCATCTCATGGCTCTTCTGTATGTATTTGTGAGTCTTGCTAAGACAACACCAGGCAATAGGCAGTTGGGCGTCTTCAGACGAGTGTGCCTTGGAATGTTGTGCTTAGAGTATTATAATGCCCAAGCTTTATTTTGATTCAAGACTGCTCTTCAGGCATCTGAGCCTTACACCCTGGGAAAACAACTTCTGAATGAGGCCTCTCAAACAGGCATCTTTTTACAGCATTTAGTGGGCGTTTTCAACGCCCGCTAAAAATACTGCACTAAGCCTCCATTCATTTCAATGGGGCTTTTCAGACAAGCATTTTGGGGCAGCATTTATAATGCGCGCTAAAACTAATGTTGTATGTTCTATTTGCCGTGTTACAGCATGAATGGGGTGCGTTAAAAACAGATTTAAAACGCTGCTTACTATGCCATGGGGTGGAGGGAAAAAATGGTGAAGCCATCAGCTTGCTTTGCCTGCACAGTAAAAACGCAAGCAAATGCTCACAAAACTATGTAAAACGCTGCTCTCAATGCTGTAAAATGCTACATTAAAAAAACAGCATTTTTACAAATGCTTGTGTGAGAGTGGCTTTATTCTTCTAGGGAGCTAATAATAAGTCTTCAAGGGAACTATATACCATTTTGCCCTTGTAATCTATCAATTCCCTACTGTGACTTGTTGCCCTCAGTGGCATAATATGTGAAAAAGAAAATATCTCCTATGACAGTTTACAGTGCTACAAAACCATTAAGGGCTTTTCCCACAATAGATGGCATATCCTATCCCATCAGCAGAATATGCCATCACTTCCTGAGTAATAGAGGTCTGCTTGCCATGTCTGTTGAGTTAAGTAAACCACTAGAATCACTTCCGGGTTGAACCTTGCTAAAACTCGAATCAAGTTTTTAGCTAAGTTCTACCCAGAACAAGGTTCTACTGGTTGGTTTGCTCAGCACTAGTCCTATGCACTGGTGTCCAACACTGTCTAAGAGCATTAAAAACTCTGTATAACACTCTTAATAGTTTTAGACGTTTGGGTGAACTTCCAGTTCAGTTTGAACTAATTCAGAACAAGCCAAACTTTTTTCAAAAGTTCGGCAAACTGGCCAAACTAACTTTTCGGAGATTCAATTATCACGAGACGGACCTCTACTGATGGTCCACATCAAGAGACGACAGTGGTGGGGCTCCTTCAGTAAGGATGGTACAATGCGAAAAAAAGCGGTTGTTGAAACATTATGGAAAATATCTGAGTTATTATGCTACACAGAAGAAACGGTTAAATGACAAGTTTGATATATGGAGTTTATTTCAAACATGTATACCTTGCTATATAAAAGCAGCAGGCTGTAATAAGCACTGCTGGGCCTCCTTGCTGTATATGTCGAGTAGTTGAAAAAATAGGTCTGTGGAAGAGAGATAGAGACAAGTGGCCACAAAGAGCCCAGAAAGTAAAAACACACCTGTTTGTATAACTGTTGTCACCAATGTTTTACCCAAGTAATTGGGCATGATAACGTTGTGTATCCGTCTACTCCCAGCATGCTATCTGCCCGTTGTATTAAGACGTCTAGCACAAGGAATTGCACCTGCAGTGAAACACTAATAGCAGAAGTTGAGTAAAACAGAGCCGATCTTCAGCTGCATTTCTCAGTTTTCCAAGTTGTTATCACAAGCTAACAGACAGCTCAGGGTAAGGAAGGAAGCAACAGACCTGAGGACAAAACCACTACCCAGATTCCAAGAACACTTATTCACTCAACATGTTACTTTGTGCTCTAGTTATTTGAGTCACGTGACGGATCCGATTAGTTGGGAAGCCTTTTTTATTCTTATCATAACAAAAATTCTTTATCTCCAACCTTATGTATTATTTTTGAACAGGAAGATTTGGATTTCAGACAAGGCGACCACAATGGTATACACAGAAGCAGCAAAAATAAACACATATGAAGCCTGATGGCTCCAGAAATTAATTGTAACCCTTTACCAACTTGCCTTTTTTCATTTTCTTTCATTCTCGTTCTTTCATCACTGTGTTCCAACAGATGTAAGTCTTATTTTTCCGCTAACAGCTGTATGAGGGCTTGTTTTTTTCATGACAAGTTGTATTTTTTATTGGTAACATATAATGTATTGAAAAACTTTGAAGAAATTTCTAAGTAAGATAAAATGGGAAAAAAATGTTTTCTTGTTTTCTTGTAGAGCAAGCTGTAATTATTAGTACCCTGGGGGCTATTTCACACAAGTGACATTATTCTTTAATCTGCATTAGAAGATGCAGCTCAGGGCTCAGTCACACGGGCGTTTATTGCCGCGATTTGCGCATGCGTCCGGCGATTTTTTTTAAAACCATTGCTTTGCAATGGTATCGGACACATGAGCGCTTTTTATGCGCTCGTCCGATAAATTAGAGAACAGAAATCGCAGATCGCACCTATCTGCGAACTGCGATTCCTGTTCTCTTCTCTATATGCGCTCAATGGGGCCGGCGGCAGCAGTGCCGACCCCATTAAGAACATATAGAAGACAAATCATTCTTCTCTGCCACAGCTGGAACAGCTGTGGCAGAGAAGAACGATGTTTGCCCATTGAATTCAATGGAGCGGCAATACAGCCGCTCCATTGAAAGCAATGGGCTGCCGGCGTGCGCGGGGTTAATTGTCGGGAAGGGGTTAAATATATAACCCCTTCCCTGCAATGCATCCTGAAAAGTGAAAAAATAAAAAAAAAGGATGTACTCACCTGCTCCAGGCAGCCTGAGATCCCCACGGCCGTCCTGCAGTGGGTGTGAAGGGGGTGTGACTCAGGCTTTCCCCTGATTGGCTCAGCCTGAGCCAATCAGAGGCTGATCTCAGTCACACCCATTCATGAATTCATTTTTACCACGCCGAGAAAATCGTGCGAGATTTGTCTGTTGCGAGATGCACAAATATAAACCCCATACTTTTGAATGGGGTCATGCACATAAGCCCTTTTCCCCTCAACACACATCTCAACTTTAGGCATTCTTTTGGACCACCCCATATTGCCCATTGATTTTCAATGGGGCTGGCACGGCATGCAAAGAGCACGCAAATGTGAGGTGCGAGGTTTACTGATAAGTACGATATGCAGTTTTAACACACAAACGCCTCACATCCCTGGGGACATCTCACGTTGGCAAGCGCGATTTTGAGCTCAGTTTCATGGCTCAACATTGCACTCACCCGTGTGAAATTAGCCTTACAGGAAATACTCAACTTTTTAATTACTTTTTATGTAATTGTTTTCGAGTAGCAGAGTGACAAAAATGCCTGCAATCCTGGCCTAATTTTTTCTTTAATTGGGTTTAATAATAATAAAAAGAAAGTTGACATATTTGTTGCATTAGACTACAATTACCGTGACATAGATATTTTAAACATGCAATGCGTTTCTGAATAATTGGAGATGAGCGAGTATTCTCGATAAGGCAAACTACTCGAGCGAGTAGTGCCTTATTCAAGTACCTGCCCGCTCGTCTCTAAAGATTCGGGTGCAGGCAGAGGGTGGGGAGCGGCGGGGGAGAGCGGGGAGGAATGGGGGGGAGATCTCTCTCTCCCTCTCTCCCCCCCCGCTCCCCCCCCTGCTCACCGCCGCAACTCACCTGTCACCCGCGCCGGCAGCTGAATCTTTAGAGATGAGCGGGGAGATACTTGAATAAGGCACAACTCGCTCGAGTAGTTTGCCTTATTGCGTATGCTCGCTCATCTCTATGAATAATATTACAAAATATAAGAAAGTAGTTGCCAGGTTGATGTAGTTCGTCATTTCAGTACTAAATATCAGCTATAAACCATAAAGTAAAAGCCTTCAAGTAGTACACATAAGTTTCTGGTTTATAATTTTTTTTTTAAGACGTTGACAGTGTGGGAGGAATAATGCAATATTTTAATAGCTCAGGATGCAGCAATACCAATTCTTCTTTTTAAACTATTTTTATTTTATTATCTAAAAAATGGGAAAAGGTTTTTTAATGTTTAATATTTTCACTTTTCTTCCAAAGGGGACTTGACATTGCAGACATGTGATCACTTAGGAACATAGTAACATAGTGCATAAACCTGAAAATAGACATACGTCCATCTAGTTCAGCCTATTATACCCCAATGTTGATCAAGAGGAAGGCAAAAAAAACACAATGAGGTAGAATCCAACTGTCCTTATTTTAGGGGAAAAAATTATTTCCTGGCTCCAATCTGGCAATCAGAATTATTCCCGGATCACCAACCCTCCTGAAGTTATTAGTGACTATAACATGCAATATTGTAACACCGAAGAAAGGCGTTCAGGCCCTTCTTTAGCCTTTTCAGTAAGTCACCATTACCTGGCAATATGCCTCAATGCATATGTTTCTGAACACAGGAAAAACAGGGGTATCCATTTTTGGGTGCAAGTCTTCATTCATGTGTGTTTGTTATACAAAAATAACTGTTTTTAAAATGACACAATTGCCAAAAAAATGAAAATCGTAATTTTTTTCCTTCAGCTTTGCTTAGATGTATTCAAAAACGGTGGGTCAAAATATGCAGAACACCCCTCGATGAATTCATTAAGACGTCCAGTGTTCAAAATGGTGTCATTTGTGGTGGTTCTCTGTTGTTTTGGCTGCTCAAGGGCTCTACAAGTGGGCTATGGGGCCACCGGCTGCTCCTTTCATTTTGGGCTCCATTGTACATACAGACATAATAATAATAATAATAATCTTTATTTGTATAGCGCCAACATATTCCGCAGCGCTTAGACATAAGATTAGCGCCACAATGGGTATGTTTCTGAACACAGGACAAGCAGGTGTATCCATTTTGGGGTGCAAATCCTCATTTTCATGTGCACTATAAAAAGTCTTTAAAATGATATATTTGCAAAAATGTGAAATTTTATTTTTTCTCCTTTAAATTGCATTAACTCCTGAAAAAAGCTGTGGGGTCAAAATACTAATGACATCCCTCGGGTGTAGTTTTTAAAATGCGGTCATTTATGGAGGTATCTGTCATTCTGACACCTATGATCCATTGCAACCTTGGTTTGGTGTAGGAAAACAGTGTTCCTCATAATAATCAATGTTAAATTTGTATGTCTCCTAAATGGTTAAAAAACATAAAGTTTTTTTAAATGTGCATCCAGAATAAAGTAAACAGATGGAAATATATATCGTATCAAAAATTTGTACAGCATGTTTGCACATTATTGAGATATTGCAATTGAAAATGTGAAAAAAATGACTTTTTTTTTTCAAAATTGACGCATTTAATACATATACATGACTTTTATTAGTCTATTTTTACCACCTAATTTAAGTACATTATGTGGCAAAAAACGATGTCAGAATTACTTGGATATGCAAAACCTTTATGGAGTTATTCTATGCTAAAGTAAGATATCTCAGATTTCCAAAATTTGGCTTGGTCATTAAGGCACAAACAGGCTTGGTCACTAAGGGGTTAAATGTATTATTGTTCAAAATAAGTATTTTTTGGTGGCACTATATATATATTCCCACTCCTTATTCAAGCAAATGTATTAAGAAAGTGATAGAATTTATGGCTATATCTGCTGTTCCTACATTATTGTGAGTGATTTTAATAATTGCCTGAATCCTTTTTTGGATACATTTAAGAAAAGCACTAAAGTGGCAGTTTGTTCCCCAACTAATTTTGTACATTATTATTGGAATTAGATTTATGTGATTTGCGGAGGTTGAGAAATCCAGACGTTCAACAATACTCTTGTTATTCCACTTCTTTCAGTTACGACAGGTGTTTGCTGCTCAGGATTGGTCAATATCTGTGTGTAATGTCTTACGGCACTGGATAGGTATGGAGCCACGGGTATACTTACCCTGCAGGTCCAGAAAATAGTCAGCGGGAAGCCAGAGATCAAAATCAGGTGGTCTCAGGTTCGCAGTACAATGGAGGAGGTGGGTATCATCTTCGGGGGAAAAAGGCAGAGGTCGGTATCAGGTATTCTCAGTTTTACAGTACAGGGTTTTTTTCTATAGTACACAAGCAAATGAGGATTTACATTCCAAAATGAATACCCCTGTTTGTCCTGTGTTCAGAAACATACTCATTGTGGCCCTAATATTATGTTGGTATGCACAACGGGGCTAAAACTGAAAGGAGCAGCCGGTGGCTTTCAGAACAGAA
Organism: Eleutherodactylus coqui; assembly: GCF_035609145.1. Lineage (NCBI taxonomy): Eukaryota > Metazoa > Chordata > Amphibia > Anura > Eleutherodactylidae > Eleutherodactylus > Eleutherodactylus coqui. Next base: position 123,514,139 of record NC_089837.1, read on the forward strand.
ATTTTGCTTGAAGGTGTTTTAGGCCCCATGGCCCACTTGTAGTGCCCTTGAACTGCTAATTCAAAGATCCGATCGGGGGACAAATCTCAGAACCTTACGTATGTAATTTCATCTCCCCTCATTGATACGATCAGTAAGAGGAGATGAAACTTTAACTTCTTAAACTTTTTTTTTACACTTTTTAACTTTATATGATCACCATTATCCAATGGATAAACGTTATCCCGAGTGACATTTCCCTCCCTGTACTCAGTAATCTTTGACAGCGGGGCGCAGGGAGATTTTAAATTTGCCAGGCTCTCCGGCCTTCTGTGCGCCACATTGGCCCATGCGCAGGAGCTTGTGGCAGGTCTAGATCACCGCGGGACATCACAGAGGATGCTCGGAAGTATTATCAGCTGCACTTATGGATTCAATCCATGAGGGGAGCTGGAACTTTTTTTTTTTTCCTTTCCCGTGATCCATTGGATAGCGGCGATCACAGGCCCGGGGACCAGTCACTGCAGTTCCTGGTGACATATCCTGCCTCCCGGCAAATTTCAGTAGCCGAGAGCCAGGAGACTTCAAACTTCCTGGGACTCCTGGCCTTCAGCGACTGACGTAATGATGTCTGGGGTGCATGTGCAGAAGACTAGCATCAGGTCCTGGAGGACCAGATCGCCACGGGACATCGCCACGTATGGGGGTGAGTATTTTCGGCTGCCCTCATGGATCCGATCCATGAGGGGAGCTGAATCGTTAACTTTTTAAACTTTTTGCTTACTTTCACGCATAAACAGGGGCGGCCTCCCACGGCCCCCCTATGACAGATCTGGGTTGTTGGCTACCTCCAGTAACTGACAGCACCAAGGTGAGCATGTTTTTATGGCCCTGGGGATTAAAGCCCAGGACATAAAAAGTCTATAGGGTGGTCACTAAGGGGTTAAGACAAACAAATCTCCTGATGGAATAAACGATGACTCACACTTCAGAGATTTCGATTATGAAACAGTACACCAGCTCAATGCAAATAACTCAAGTACACAGAATGAAAGGAATGTGCCCATACAGAATGGTGAAGCAGGTGTATTGTACAGTAGCTTTTCCTAAATGTGTTTCTTAGAGATGAACAATAGCTGGTTGAAATTCTTTAATAGCTAAAAAACAGCACATGTTTATTTTTGTCCCACCATAACCCTCACATTCCCCAAAGCAAACCATGGTAGATGACATTAATTTATTTATGTTTTACACATACGATTTAAAATGCTGGTTATATTTCATGGCAGAGAAGGAGAAACATGGAGAAGTGGAGGGAAAAAAAACACCCCACCACACCCAGCCCATACACAGATTCCTATATCCCCTAGGGCTCTAATTACCTGTAGTAATGTGTAGTGATAATTGGAAAAAATCCCAATATCCCAGTAAAGTCACTAATACTAAGGAGCAGCACCCATGAACCTCCCACCTATCTAACAAATCTAATTTCAGGTTGTCAAATGCTTTATCAATAATCCACTAATAAAAAGGACTACTTATTGCTGTTATATAAATAATGTTGATGTTTAGGCCTCAGTCACACGGGCGTTTTGACGCACAAATTCTTGAATGCATCAGTTATGTGTTCAAAATTCACGTGACTAAAGCAGGCGTCACGGCGGAAAAAATGCTGCTAGCAGCTGCGGCCAGCCCCATTGACATACAGAGAACATTGCGATCCTCTGCTACAGCTGTGACAGCTGTGGCAGAGGAGCGTGATGTTCTTCCATTGAATTCAATGAGCCGGCTTTAAATTTAAAGCAATGGCTTTAAATATAATCCCTTCCCTGAAAATCATCCCTAAAATGTGTGAAAAATGAAAAAAAAAATTATACTCACCTCTCAGCAGCTGCCGGGGCTCAGGGGCATCCAGTAGGGTCTTCTCCTCCACTGCTCTGACAGGGCTGCCTCTGATTGGCTGAGTACTGTGACCAATCAGAGGCAGCTCTCAACTATTGAATGACAGCTGAGAGCTGCCTGTGATTGGTCCCTGCACTCAGCCAATCAGAGGCAGCACTCTCCCATTCATGAACTGAATCAATGGGTAAGTGCTGCCTCTGATTGGGTGAGCCTTTCTTCGGAAATCACTGCAGGGCTTGCTGACAGCCCATTGCTTTCAATGCAGCCGGCTGTAGCGCTGGCTCCATTGAATTCAATGGGAGAACATCACGCTTCTCTGCCACAGCTGTGACAGCTGTGGCAAAGGATTGCAATCTTCATTATATGTTCTCAATGGGGTCGGCGCTGCTGCCACCGGCTCCACTGAGCACAAGTTGAACCCCCTGGATGCAAAAGCATCCAGGAGTTTCACATTCAAAAAACACTGATGCCGCAGTTACCTGTGTTTTAACAAACGGTGACCTATATTTTTTGCCGCAGGCGTTTTTGCCATGTAAAATTCGCACATGTGAGCGCTGCCATTGGAAAGCATTGGTTTTATATAGTGCAATTTTTTTTTACGTGCGAAAAATGCACGTTAAAACGACCATGTGACTGAACACTAAGAGCAAGAATTGACACCACTTATTTCTAAGACTTAATTCCTACCACATCTGTGGTGAACTGTTAGTTTATCTAGGAAAATCTCCCAATGTACAGTACATATGTTGGCATGCCCATAGACTTCAAGGGAACTTTTACTCCTTAACACTGCAGGACGTACAGTTACATCCGGTGTGTTCTGGGTTTGTATGGAGGGATATCGGGAGTCAATCCCACTCCATACAATGCTTCTTACAGCAGATACCCGCCCACAACAGCTCCGATCAACTGCGTCGCTGATTGGAGCTTTTAACCCTTTAAATGTCAATTCTGGTATTTAAATTATCCAATGGATGATTGGGGGTCCCAAACAACCCTCTGCAATGAGATTGCAGGGTACCGTGCAGTTGCCATGGCAGCTAGGGAGCCTTCTGAAAGCCCCCAGGGATGCCATGGCAGATCGACTATCAAGCCATGCATGTGAATAAGCCCTGAAAGTGTTAATGGTGTTAATTGCGTTCATTCCTCCAATTTTCCCTGCAAGTGCATTGTGTTTTGCGAGAAAAAAAAACGCATTGCATCGCTAAACATGCTATTTCCATGCGCGTGAAAAACGCATATTTTTTTCTATGGGAAGAATAAAAATCACATAGTCCTTGCATGAAAAATCACATCTGCATTGTGAGTGTCATGCGTTTTGTTTTTTTTTTTACTCCCATGGTAGATAATGGGCGATATCGTCCAAAATAATAGAACATGCTTTCTATTTCGCAGCATCGCTGGAAGATAAATGTCGCCCGTGTAAACAGACCTATTGCAATTAATGGGTCCTATTTCCTTGCATCTTGCAATGCACAATACTTGCCTGATAGAACACCTGTGTAAATACATCCTTATGTTGATACATATTTTCTAATGAATTCATAATAAGTAATAAAATCTTTCATAAATAAATAAATATGAATGGGACCGCCATGAAAAGTGTGTGTTTCCAGTAAACTACAGTATATATTGCCCTGAAAGCATAAACTGTACTTATATGTATATGCATGGTTACAGTCTGTTTCCATGGCACCTTGTGTAAGTTTCTATGAATAGTACATTTTTAGAGCTGAAGGGTTTTCAAAATCATAATTACTTTGGTTTTTCATTGCTTTCTCTTTTACTGTGGCTTCATCCTTCAACTGCAAAAAAAATATCTAAGAGCAATATGCTATGTGATCTGCTGCTGCGGCTCAGGGCAGACGTGCTATATGCTATTCTTAAATGAAAACTAGTAAGCATTGAGGCTTCCGCGTGGTTTAAAGCACTGCAATGATTTTTATTTTATAGTTTTAAATAAAGTGTTCTGCAAAGGCAGTTTCCCTGCAGCCCTCAGTAGCAGGGAGGGTAATTATGGAAAGTTGGTAAAAAAAAATACACAATGCTTTGGATTGCGTTCAAGCTGTTCTCTTGGATTTATGTATTTTAAGCTTATCTTGAAAATGAAGCTCTGTTTTAGATTACAACTATTGTATAAGTGAATTTCAATATGAACAATCCCTTAGAGCGGTACACAAGCTATTTTGGTCCAAGAAAATATTATAACGGCAGAACCACATGGGCGCATGCGCTATTACCCCCACCGCTAAGGAGCGTATTAGCACGTGAAGCGTTTTTTTACTATTCAAATTGTGCGCTATTGTGTGCGAGGTTGAAAAAAAAAGTGGGAAGATAGGTCCTGCCCTACCCTTCTCGCACATAATATTAACTACGTGCGAAAAATGGCAAGTCCTATCTTTATCTCGCGTGGAGTTATAATGCACGGGAATCCCGATAATGGTTTTGTCCCTATATAAGCTTGTTGGATATCCCATTCCAAAGCCATAGGTGTTAAATATGTTCAATGGGTTTGAGGTGCGGAGTCCACTCTGAGGGCAGATTTACTTAGATCGATGTTTGATGTGTCGGTCTAAGTAAAGTTGGTGCTGTTGTGAAGTGTAACTTGTGTATTGAAAGGTGCAAGCTTCTTAATTTATTTGTTGCATCTTCATGCTGTGTTTGCACCAAATCTGAAATCTGCGCCAGCTGGCATAGATTTCAGTTATAATTTATGCAAATTTCTGGTCCAAGTTATAGTAAATCTGATGAGCCACACCACAACGCTAAGCCCTGTTGCCTTTTTTTAAAGTCGTAAGGCCGTAATGACCTTTCAAAAAAAAAAGAATTAGCAATTTTTGACACATGCAACAAGATTGCAAGTTTTACATGCCAGAATTCTGGTGTAACTAGGTTGATACATTCCCTTCAAAGAGTTTGCATGGTCTTACTAACCCTTCACGGCTGAGCTGTTCTCACTTCTAGACACTTCTACTTTATAACAGTAACACAGTTGACTGGGCACATCTAGCAGACCAGAATTTTCATGAACTGGCACTTGTGGCACAGATGACATCCTATGAAAGTGCCATGGTTATGTCAAAGAATATGACATTCCAGGCAGTCTGTGTGGCAGAAAAGGAGTTTCTCTGATTTTGGGCTACCTTCTAAGGTCAATTACAGGCCAGCTCTAAGGTCCATGTAGACCCAACGATTCTCACTCAAAAAAACGCTCAAAGCCGTCTTTTGAGCGAGAACCGTTGGGTCTAACTGCACTGACATTGTGCAGTTTTCGTTAACGAGTCGTTCATGGTTGTCTTTCAGCAAGCTGAAAGACAATGATGAGCCTTATCAGTGCCGCGCGCTGAGTTCACAGTGGGATACTGCTGATATTATTGTTTCAGCTGGTATTCTGCTGGGAGAACACAGCAGGAGTATGCAGAAGACAGCACTCCAGCTATATTCTTCATACCCTGCTCGGAGCGCTTAGCTGTATGCAGAAGATAGAAGTCCTGCTCGTCTTCTCCATACAGTGTGAGCCTTCATTTACACACTTACGCAAAGTGAATGCTCAAAACTGCCACTCAAACTGCCGTATACGTGTGCATTGCATAGAGAATAGAAGCCATTGTTTTCAGTGGCTTCATTGACACTTTCACCTATGCATTTCACGCACCCCCCAAAAAACCACAACATGCTCTATTTGCGCACTTAAGGCATCATACGGGTGTGCGCAACACTGCGCAATTTCACAGAGAAATCGATAACACCACAGACTAATTGGGCTTCCCAGCCTTGATGTGAACGGTCCCTGGCAGCACAAAAAGTACAGTAAACAGCGCAGATTCACGCGCCATGCAACCCTCATAGCACAAAAGTTCACGCTGTCGCGAGCATATCTGCGCCTGCACTCCTGTGAAGGAACCCTAAACCAGATCTTCTTTACTGTTTTCTCTCTCACAGCATTCAGGCTTAAGCTGGCCTGAGATATCAGACAGCCTGATATCTCTGATGGCTATAGGTAACATTAGGAGCTTAATCACACGAGCGCGTTTGCATGTGCATTGTGCAGAGAATAGAACCCATTGTTTTCAATAGGTTCATTCTCACTGCTCTTTTTTGCATGCAAAAATAAAACGCCATGTTCTCTTTTTGTGTGCATTTGTGCACCAAAGGTCCCCATAGAAGTCTATGGATTTCGCAAATGCTTGTGTTGCACAGGAGCGAGCATTTTTGCGCTTATACTCGTGTTTGCATGGGTTGACAGTCGCTCATAATTGCTTGTTTAAGTGATTATTTGGGTGACTATGAGCCCGTCTAAAAGCACCCTAAGCCGGATCTGTCAATGAGACCCAGCAGATAGATATATGTCTACGACCAGCTCTGCAGAAGAAACTGCAGCTGCATCCTTCTCTATCCATGTCTTCTATTTATGGTGTTACTCTACATGGATTTTTGGTGACTGACCAGGTTTCTGAACAGTTAGGGCTCATTCACACTAGGGGTTAATCTCAGTTTTGGCTTTCTGTTTCTCTGTTCTGCTTTTGGAGCAGAGAGATGGAATTGAAATGGAGTTAAACAGAACCATTTTTACCACCATTGATTTCAATGAGGTTTTTAAAAAAAATCTTTCTATTTACTTCCATTCCCTTAGGTTTCCGTTTTTCAAATGGAACAAACCATGCAGTTTGCATCGCTATTTGCTCCATTAAAAATGAGAACCTACCAGAATGCAAGTAAATATAAAGCGTTCTGTTTTTAAAAACCCCCGTTAACATCAACGGTGGTAATACTGGATTTTTAAAATCCCGTTTTAATTCCACACGCTTCAGAAACGGAACAGAGAGACAGAAAGCCAAAATGGAGATTAAACACCAGTGTGATTCCACCCTTACAGAGAGACTGGAGGCAAGGAATGAGTTTTACAGGCAGCTGGAAGTTGTCACTTTTTCCCCAGTAGGAAATATTTCAATATTTAATTATTCTCATGTATTACTCATACATAAGATAAACTGTAACAGCAGGTAAGCATTATATAGTCTAGGGTCTTCTAAAGCTTAAAGCAAGTCTAGAGCTAGATGGTGACCTGGCATGTAATGCCACTTTGCAACATCATATACTGTATCTTTGCAACCAATGTCTTGAGTCACATCTGTCTGGAAACCAGTGAGATGCAATATGGTTGAAACAACATGGACAATGTAACCTTGTTTCAATGTTCTTGGTATTGCAGTGAGGCAACCAAAGACAACAAACGGCCTGAGGGACTGTTGACACAAGACAGAATATTACACAACAGCATTGCAGAATATGCCCTCCTGTGGAGTATTCAGCACCAGAGTCCTCATGTGGGTATTTTGGTGTGGAATTAAGGAATGGCATGTTTCGCAACACTGTTGCGGAATATTCTGGCCCGTGTGAAACGGGTACATTCAACCCTTAGTGCTCTAGGTCATTGCTTGTGTGTTTACAGGCAACAGGTTAAAAAGAAAGTGTCGCTGTCCAGTTGTGCCAATAACACGGTATCAAACTTTTTTCTTTTTACCGGCAACAGATGGCACATAAACTAGATGCTATCTGTGCTACTTTATCATGCTCACCCAAATCGAATAATCATCATCCGTATCATCTGTTTACCCTGTGATTTCTAGAAGTCTGCAGTGTTGAAAGGAACTTTAGTAGCAGAATACTTGTTTGTAAATACTGTACTTCTGTAAATGAAGTTCCTCATGTCTGTCAGCAGTTCTAGGAGTTGCATTGTATTAGCATTTTTTATGTGACTATTTATAATCATATCCTTTACATGTTATATACGGTATTTTCTACTGAAGGGGAGTCTGTCACGTCCCCACAGATCCATAAACTAAGTTCTGGTGCTGTTAGACGAAATGACAGGGAGCCCGGTGATGTATTTTTTAGATTGTCACGCTCCCTGGATCCAGCAGTGATCCCTCTGAAGTCAGCAGGCGGCACGAAAATCTGACTCATTTCAGAGTCCAGTGTGAGTGCTCTCCCATAGACTTGTATAGGAGAGTGCATGCATGGGACTCTGAAAAGATTTTCATGCCACGCACTGACTTCAGAGGGGTACACTGATGGTTCGAGGGAGTGGACGAGTCTAAAAAATGCATCACCTGACTCCATCATGTCCTCTAACAGCACCATAACTAAGTTTGTGATGTTGTGGGGTGTGACAGGTTCCCTTTAAGATGAGTGACACTTTTCTCACTCTTTTTAAAAGGGATATTCGACCAAAAACATTTATCTCCTATTCACAAAATAGGCCCCGTTAAGAGTGCTTTCACACATACCCGAATTTTCTTCCATGGAAATCCTCACCAAAATCGTCATGCACGTTTACCATGCAAATCTTGACGGAGATTTTGGAAGAAATTAGCCTTTTTTAAAAATCTGCATCAAAATCCACGTTAGACATGCCGATTTTGGTGTTGATTTTTCTGCACAGCATATAATACTGTTGCGCATTGCGGAATATTCCCGTGTGTGTGAAAGCATTCTAAGAACACTTGGTAAGATGAGTGCTCTCATAGCTATACATTTTAATATGAATCATATTTTCTTCTGATGAAAGAGTTAATTTAGGTTAACTGTCAACAGATGGTGTCTTCATTTCTTCCTCTTTCTTAAGAGAGGCGCTGAAGTGCCTGCATTTACTTATTTCTACTTAACTGATTCTGTGGTGTGTTCATCTAGCACATGTGGAACTGAATCTATAACTGAGGTATGAGCACCAAATGTATCAATTATTTGCTTAAAATTATATTTTTGCCTATCACTTTTCATGGTAATAATTATAGGATCAAGGCAAAGACAAAGTCCCCACGCAAATAGTGACTCCGGGGGGCCTAAGGTTTGGGCCTAGCTCGAGATAGTGAGTTGGTCGAACTACGGAACAAAGGAAACAGATTCAAAGGACAATCCCATAACCCCATCCATCCACTTTTAATGGACAATATAAGCCACGACTACCCTTTCCCTCCTTATCCCCCTGACCCACCCTCACCCCCCCTCCCTGAAAAGCCTTGTTACGTTTACAAAAATGTATACTTATCTGGAAAATGTTTAATAAAATCTATTTGAACATAATTATAGGATCAATATAGCTTTGTGGTTCTGACAAAGCTCATCACCCAGCTTCCCTATAGCCCAGGTGGCAGTTGGGATATATGGGTGCATAGCTGGGCATTAGAGCTCATGCACACTGGCACAAAGTCAGTACAGCGGTGTATGAAACCTGTACAGCTCTTTTAGTACTGAGCTGTAATCCTCATTATAGTGCTGTACAGGCTTTATTGGACTCCATGTATACAAAAATATTCTCCCCTAGAAGCAATGCTTCTAGTAAAGAATACCACTGTACATGTGGCACATAATGAAACATGCCCACATTTTTTTCTTGTCAGGTTCATACAGACTCAAACAAGAAAAAAACCTCCATATACCTCATGCACGTCTATGTAAGCCCTGACTCTGTCCAAAAATGAGCCATAATGCAGCCATGGCCATGAGCTTATAGGGATTTTCCAGGCACAAATACTATTAATGAGCTATCCTCAGGAGAGGTCATCAATAGTTGATCAGCCTGATTCTGCATAGCGGTCAGTACAGCTTCACAGAAGCTGCTGCTCCAACCCCATTGTAGTGGCTAGGGCTTGTAACTGCGGGCTGGAGTCTCACTGAACTCAATGGGAGCAGCACTTGCATTTACAAACACCAGCCACTCTGACCCCTGTGTGTATTGGCACTGACAGCATGCATCTGCTCAGCTGATCGGCCAGGTTCCCTAGCGGTGGACCCCGGCCGATCAACTATTGATGACCTATCCTTAGGATAGGTCATCAACAATATTTGTGCTAGAAAAACCCCTTTAAGGGTACGTTCATATGTGTAGTTTTTGTCCAGGTTTTTTGATGCACTTTTTGAAGCCAAAACCAGGAGTGGATCCAAAAAAGAGGAGACGTTGTATCAGTCCTTTATTCCTTCTTTTTATGACCCTCAAATCGTTTTGGTTCTAAATAACCTGAACATACCCTGAATGTGTGAACACATCCATTAAATGGATTGTGTATGGAAAAACTATTGTTGACTAGAGATGAGCGAACGTACTCGTCCGAGCTTGATGCTCGTTCGAGTATTAGGGTGCTCGAGATGCTCGTTACTCGGGACGAGCACCACGCGGTACTCGTCTCGATTAAACGAGCACTGACCACTGAATTCACTAGAGCCGGCAATACAGCCGGCTCCATTGAAAGCAATGGGCTGCCGGCGATCTCAGGATGAATTTTCGGGAAGGGCTTAAAAATATAAGCCCTTACCTGAAAATCATCCTAAAATGTGTAAAATAAAAAAAATAAAAATATGTCAGCATAAAGATCGTTCTCCTCTGCCATAGCTGTAACAGCTGTGGCAGAGAAGAATGATGTTAGCCCATTGAATTCAATGGAGCCGGCAATACAGCCGGCTCCATTGAAAGCAATGGGCTGCCGGCGAGCGCGGGAGTGAGTCCCCTCCCCCCCACTGCCAGCATAAAGATCGTTCTCCTCTGCCACAGCTGTAACAGCTGTGGCAGAGAAGAACGATGTTAGCCCATTGAATTCAATGGAGCCGGCAATACAGCCGGCTCCATTGAAAGCAATGGGCTGCCGGCGAGCGAGGGATGAATTTTCGGGAAGGGCTTAAAAATATTAGCCCTTACCTGGAAATCATCCTAAAATGTGTAAAAATAAAAAAAAAAAATGTATACTCACCTTTCCGCTGCAGCCGGAGTTCAGCCGCTTCTGGCCGGCAGTTCTCCTGAACTGCTTTCTGTAGTATTCAGCAGGTGGGGATTTAAAATCCCTGCCTGCTGAATGAGCTGCCTCTGATTGGTCACAGCCTCACCAATCAGGGGCAGCTCTCACTCACACCCATTCATGAATTCATGAATGGGTGTGAGTGAGAGCTGCCTCTGATTGGTGAGGCTGTGACCAATCAGAGGCAGCTCATTCAGCAGGCGGGGATTTTAAATCCCCGAGTGCTGAATACTAGAGAGAGCAGTTCAGGAGAACTGCCGGCCAGACGCGGCTGAACTCCGGCTTCAGCGGAAAGGTGAGTATACATTTTTTTTTATTTTTACACATTTTTGAATTCAATGGGCTAACATCATTCTTCTCTGCCACAGCTGTTACAGCTATGGCAGAGGAGAACGATCTTTATGCTGACATAATTTTTTTTTTTACACATTTTAGGATGATTTTCAGGGAAGGGCTTATATTTTTAAGCCCTTCCCAAAAATTCATCCCGCGGTCGCCAGCAGCCCATTGCTTTCAATGGAGCCGGCTGTATTGCCGGCTCCATTGATTTCAATGGGCTAACATCGTTCTTCTCTGACACAGCTGTTACAGCTGTGGCAGAGGAGAACGATCTTTATGCTGACAGTGCGGGGGGGGGGGGGCAGGGCCCACTCTTGCCGCTATTGCGGCTTAATATTGGGACCTGGGAACTTGAGATGCAGCCCAACATGTAGCCCCTCGCCTGCCCTATCCGTTGCTGTGTCGTTCCCATCACTTTCGTGAATTTCCCAGATTTTCACAAATGAAAACCTTAGCGAGCATCGGCGATATACAAAAATGCTCGAGTCGCCCATTGACTTTAATGGGGTTTGTTACTTGAAACGAACCCTCGAGCATCGCGGGAAGTTCGACTCGAGTAACGAGCACTCGAGCATTTTGGTGCTCGCTCATCTCTATTGTTGACCCATCCTCAGCATAGGTCACAAACAGCAGATCGGTGGAGGCATGTTATCTGGGACCTCCTACTCAGCTAATGAGGAGTTGCCAATGGCCAGAACTTTCAAAATGCTGTTCTTAGCACACCCATGGTTTGATAGTGAAACTCTCTCTTTCATTTCAATGCAAAAAAGTTGCACAATTAAACCAGGCCAATGCACTGCGGATGGCAATTTGATAGTTCTGGCCATCCACAGCTCCTTCTTATCAGTTGAGTGGTCATGGATTCCACGAGGCAGGCCCCCGACAATCTGCTATTGGTGACTTATTCTGAAGAAAGGTCACTAATATTTTTCTTACGGGGGTCTTTCTTTTTCAGGGGCAATGCTCCTCTAGTTCTGTGCTCATATGTTATTGATGAGTAGAATAAGTATGGGTTTTTCCATAGGGTATACTGCGTCATCCATAATGTGATCATTATACCCTATACTGTCCACATAGAGTCTTAAAACTGGAATAAATATGAGAACTGAGAAATCTTTCAGTCAGATATAATATGTGAGAAGTTATATAATTGATGCTGTTTAATATCCACATTCAGTTTCTTCACAGCCAAGTTCAGGGCAGTTTAGACCCTCATGGGATTATATAGTGGATGTGATCTACTAACTGATCTCCTTCTGGAGCTGACAACTTGTCTATCAGTTTAAGAAAAACCATTGGGTGTACTCCTCAAACATAAAAGCTACTGTATAACATCTGTCAGATGTCCAGCTGGGGAGTGTTACTTTTCTACATCAATCTAGAGACCTATAACTCAAAATATTCCACTTTGCCATGTGAATGTAAGGCAGTTCGTTTCATCACGTTGCTGCCAACTGCAAGGCTACCTTTATGGATATAAATGAAATGTAAATTACTGTCGATTTTGTGAATTTTATAGTACTACATTTGTCACCCTGCATGAGGTTAGCTCTCTGCCAATGTCATCAAGATGGTCTTTGTTGACAGGGAATTCGAAACAAATGTTACTTGGTCTTTGCCTCAGCATGGATAAATACTTGCCATTTCAATAACTTATCATGACAATATTTTCCTATGTTGTTACTTTGGCGTGACCCGTAAAGTCATTATGTATCTAATGTATGTTTCCAAAATAGGCTATAATGAATACGAACAGGGTTGTTAAGTTGTTAAAAACTTTGGGCAGAGGTTTATTGTTACTAGTGATGAGCAAAATTTTGAAAAGTTCGGTTTTGCCAGTTCGCTGAACTTTTGCAAAAAGTTTAGTTCTTTCTAAATTAGTTTAAACCAAACCAAAAGTTCTCCAAAACCCCTAAAACTGAGAGTGTCATACAGGGCTTTATGGCTCTTGGAAAGTTATACACCAGTGTTCAGGACAAGTGTTGAGCACACCAAACCTGTAGAACCCTGCTTCAGGTGGAACTTTGTAAAAAGCTGAGTTTGGGTTTAACGGGTTCTACTGGTTTGGGTTGAACAACACTAATTGTTACATTTGTTATAACAAATGTGTAATACTTCATTTTAGGTATGTAGTTGTACTTGCTGTGGTAAGTGCTATACTTTTCAGTCTGAACTTTAAAGGGAATCTGTTACCAGAGGAGGTAGAGGAAAAAGAAAAGAAGAAAACGGAGGAGGATGAAAAGGAGAAGATGATCTACTCCTTATCCTTATCCTCTCCTTCACTAGAAGATAAAAGAAGCTTGGTGGCTTGGTGAATGGCACTTGTAACAGTCTAGTTCTGGGTTGTAGCCTTTTGTATTGTAACCTATGCGGAAGCCAGAGGTTGGTGTACTGTTAGTATCTGTTGCAGTACAGAGATCCAGGAAAGTAGCGTACTCAGGGGAAGCCAGAGGTTGGTGCACAGGTAGTATCTGTTGCAGTACAGAAGAGTGGGCAGGTAGTGTAGTCATGGGAAACCAGAGATCAGTACACGGTTAGTGTCAGGTTGCAGAGCAAGCAACTGGTGGAGCCTAACTATGGGCTATGAGGCACAATAATCTCACAATGGGGCAGTGGAAGGGCCAGGCTTATATAGGAAGTCCAATCAGGAAAATGGTGGAGCCAAGACAGGGAACTGGATTGATCAGGGATATGGAAACCAGACTAAGAAGAAAGCAGAAGGCTGGATAGTTAAGCAGGCAGAGCCACCGCTTGGGGCACAGGAGCTCCTGGGTTCAAGCCCTGTCAGTACTGTTGCCTGGCATTAGTCCTAGGTTCAAATCTAATCAAAGGCAACTTCTTCATGGTGCTTATATGCTCTATTTTGTCTTCATGCTTTTAATATCCTTTTCCTCCACCTCTGGATAAGGAAGACACATGGTGGTTAGTGGTTAGCATTTTGGCCTTGCAGAGCTGGAGTCCTAAATTCAAATCTGACCAAAAATAACGTCTATCCAGTTCCATGCAGATTTCATTCATGGCCAGATTTGAACCTAGGACTGCAACAGTGCTAACTACTTAATACATATATTGAATAGACAACACCACTATCATCTTCTTTGTAAGTGTGGCATATTTGTTTTAAGAGTTTTTATGACTTTCTGGTTTGGTTTTATGAATTTCTGGTTTCGATGAAATTCGTCCAACTGGCAACCAAACTTTAGAAAAATGTGTTCATGTCTTCTGTGCAGCAATTCCCCATACAGCTAAATAACCTGTCAGAAAATGCATGTTATTTTAATAGAGTAGAGGGATTTCTATGTGGAAATAAAAACTGACATGGAAAAGGACTTGGGGATTTTAGTTAACTGTAAGCTTAACTGGAGCAAACAGTGTCAGGCAGCTGCTGCCAAGGCAAATAAGATCATGGGGTGTATCAAGTGGTCCAGGGGCACATGACAAGAACATTGCTCTTCTTCTTTACAAGTCACTGGTCAGACCACACATGGTCTAATATTGTGTACAGTTTTGGGTACCGGTACTCAAGAAGGACATGTCAGAGCTAAAGTGGACAACAAAAGTAATAAATGGAATGGGCGGACTACAATACCCAGAGAGTTTATCAAAAAAGGGGTATTTAGTTTAAAAGAAAAGATAACTAAGGGGCGACCTAATAACTATATATAAATATATATCAGGGGACAATACAAGGATCTCTCCCATCATCTATTTATACTCAGGACTGTCACTGTAACAAGGGGGCATCCTCTATGTCTACAGGAAAGAAGGTTTCTACACGACATAGAAGTGGGTTCTTTACTGTAAGGGCAGTGAGACTATGGAATTTTTTTATCAAGTTCACCATCACCATGTCCTTTAGCAAATAGTTTAAAAAGAGCTTGGATGTCTATTATAATCGCTAATAACTTCAGAAGGGTTGGTGACCTGGGGATTATTCTGATTGCCATACTTGGAGTTGGGAAGGAATTTTTCCCTTAAATTGGAAAAACTGGCTTCTACTTCAGTGGGATTTTTTGCCTTCCTCTGAATCAACATTGGGGGGTAATTGGCTGAACTGGATGGACATTTGTCTTTTTTCAGCCTTGCATACTATGTTACTATGTCTTTGACAACACATCCAATGTAGAGGTTTAGCTGCCATGAAGAAGGGCACACGTGCCATGGCGGCAGTCGGAGCAGTTTTTGAGGAAAAAAAGAAATGGGGCTTTTTTTGTAGTCTGGTGCAATACATTTAAGGCCTCCTTCACACGGGCGACACCGCATCACAGCAAGAAAATTGCAGCGATATTGCATCGCTGCACTGTATGATATCACTGCGTTTTTCCCGCAGCAATACCGCGATTTTGTAGCGCTACAAATTCGCAAGTGACGCTACAAAATCACACGACTTTGTAGCATCTGCTACTGTCAAAGTTGCACCGCATCGCATGCAAACTGCGTTTTGGCGCGATGCGATGCAACAGAGAGGAAGACTCCATAGAGAAACATGGGCTACAAAACCTAGCGTGTCGCGGGCATATCGCTGGACCTGCGAGGTTTGTGTGTCGTTTTGTAGCATGCTACAAAACATCTCATGTGTGAAGGAACCTATAGGAAAGCATGGGCTTCTCATACATGCGATTTGTAGCAACGTAGCAATGCAAACCTCGCAGGTCCGGCGATATGCCCGTAACACGCCAGGTTTTGTTGCCCATGTTTCTTTATGGAGCCTTCCTCTCTGTTGCATCACATCGCATTGCACGAAAACACGGTTTGCATGCTATGCGATGCAACTTTGACAGTAGCAGATGCTGCAAAATCGTGTGATTTTGTAGCGTCACATGCGACTTTGTAACGCTACAAAATCGCGGTATGGCTGGGAGAAAATCGCAGCGAAATCGTACGGTGCATCGATGCAATAGCGATGCAGTGTCGCCCGTGTGAAGGAGGTCTAAAGGTTAATTCCTTACCAAGGGTATCCATCAGAAGAGAAAATTAGTGAGTAAGTGGTTACTATTTTTTTATTCACACTCTGATCGTTTTAATCTTATATGAATCTTTGAGATTTTTTTTTACTGGTATTCAATCTTTATTCTTTTTTTGGTTACCAATTAATGTAAAGGAACGGTTGTTCAGATACCCTAGAGTCTTGTCAGATGTCATCAAATAGAGTTTCCTGTTATGTAAACACATATAACTGAAGTTATTACAGAAAAAAACAGAACAGCCAGCAGTTTGCATCATATATTTTTAGCTACCAAGTGAAAAGTGGAACCTCTAATTATGGAGAATGGATACGATTAGGGCTGGGCTCACATGATTGCGTATTACCAGTACAGTATACGCAGTAGCAGGCTCCCATACACTCCCATGTTGGCTCTCACATTAGCCGAGCGCAATATACGCACAAAAAAATTCTGTCTTGGCACGAATTGCACATGTATACACGCCAAGATAGTGCATGGGGATTTGTGGCATGCAGCAAGTATGCATGTAATTCCGTACTTGCTGCGTGCTCGTGCAGCTAATTACGGCCACGTAAGCCCAGCCTAAGAGTTGCGATCCTACAATATATAGCAAAAGACTGTGCTTACAAGAAATATATCCTAGAAGGAAATATTAATGGATTATATACACTACTAGGCCCAGTTTTTTAAAGGAGTTATACCAGAATCACAAGTTATTCCCTATCCAAAGGACAGGGGATAACTTGCTGATCAGTGAGGTCTCACTGCGAACACCCCAGCCTATCTCTGGAACAGGACTCCCATTGCTTCTCCCCCCCCCCCCCCCCCCCACAGCGACATCAGCATAAAGGGAGCACCAGCCCAGCCGCTACAGCCCCATTGAAAGTGAATAGTGTGCTGGTGCACTTGCATGACCAGAGCAATAACCCTACAGTGAGGAGAATGGGGGGTACAGGATCCCCAATCTTGAGATTGGTGGGGGTCTCTCCAGTGAGACCTACGCTGATCAGCAAGTCACCTCCAATCCTATGGATAGGGGATAACTTGCAATCTTTGTACAACCCCTTTAAATTGAGCCCAGTTTGTCTGTACATAAAATCTAACTAAATATCCATAAATGATTTCTAAGGTAACATAAAGCAGTGTAAAATCATTGCCATGCCTTATGCCTCATAAAAATAACCATACTACAGATCCGCATTTTATTGCTTCATAATGAGGCACCCACAAAAATCAGTGGACCCATACTGTGCTTTGGGGATTTGAATGTGACATGTTCCATAGAAAGCTGCATTACAGAACTATTCCATCCATGAAGAATTGTTTCGAAGGAAGAATATGGTGTCATAAAGAGGGACTATACAGCGACATATCAATGCTTAGTCATAAGGACTCTGCATGACTTATTCTAACTAGAGTCCTTTTGCTCGTTGCTTTTTACCCTTTCCAATCCAATTTTGAATTCAGGGTTTCCTAAAAGGCTTTCTCTTTTTGCAGTTATACAACGGTGCCATCTGCTGGCTAAAGCCAGTGTGTGTGTGCCAGAGAGGCTCCGACAGCGGGGTGGCTGGCAATAGATGGTAAGAATACCCTGTCGGACGTCTTCTGCCATTGGAGCTGTACAAGCTTCCATCAGAATGTAGAAAGACGTCAGACAGTGGATTGTAAAGAGTTAAAGTAGTCTTGGATGTTGGCTCTTACATTGAGCCTTAAATCCACCCTTTGGTTTAGGGACAAATTTCTGTCCCAGGGCAGGAGGGGAGTTAGCCGTCAGTTGTTTTTCTCTGCCCCATCTCTGTTTAAGCCATTTAAGATGCTGCAGCAATTTTCTAACTGCCTAATATATTCTGTGCACTTCCCCTGATTGGCCATCACATGAGCAGGTCTAGCCAATCAGAAAGCAGGTGTAGTGCATTGGTAGTCTAATAATACCAAAGCATTGTGTGGATTAAGTAGGCTGAAGATTGCATTGACCATCTTGGAAGGGCATGAAAGGAACCCAGAATGGGCAGATTAGAGGAACGGCAGAAAAGAGCAACTGCAAGAAATATACTACCTCCCTCTCTGGTCCCGGGACAGAATTTTGTCCCGAAATCAAAGGGTCACTTTACATATACTCCATTGGGTGAGGTTTATTTATAATGATCCTCACATTTTTTGTTTAGTTCGTGGCATCTGCTATGTAATCTGTGCCTGTTATTTACAGTTTGTTATAAATATTCCTCCTTGTGGTACTGGATGCTTCTGAGTTACTACTTTTGTCTGGCCGCTCAACTCTCTGCTGATTATTCATGTTATTTCCATTGATTTCTCTCCTTCAGTTACTTTTAATTCTTCAGGGTTCATACAGGTTTTCAAACAAAATCTTGATTTTTCAATGACACTCGCGGAACTCGAAATACACGCAATCAAAGGTTTAGGGCTCCTTCAGACTGGTGATTGTGATATCGCTGCGTGAAAATTGCATCAAAATCCTGACTTTTTTCCCGCAATTTTTAAGCGTCAGGACTGCTTTTTCTCACAAAAACATGGCTGCCCCTTGCCATTTTCTCGAGCGATTTTGTCTTAATTTTTTCGCACAAAAGTCAATAGGACTTTCTAATGATAAAAATGCACTGCGCGAAAGTCTCAAGATCCTGCTTTGCGATACGATAAAAAGGAGGCTCCATAGTGAAACAAGGAGATTAAAAAAATGCAAAAAGCAGAAAGATAGGGCATGCCGTAATTTTTTTTATCTCGCAACATTGCAAATGTGAAGGAAAGCATTGAAAATCATTGGTTTCATAATTCTGCGCTTTCACTCACTCTCGCATTGCTCCAAAAAAGCGTGATTTTCTCGCAAGGGTGAAGACATCCTTGTTGTGTTTTTATACACAAAATTAATAAAAGACACACTCTGCTAAGGTCTCATGCCCACGGCCGTGTTGGACTCTGCCAGTAGAATATTGCAGGAGGGTCCAACATGGCGCCCCCCCAAAGACCCCTACTCACCTCTCCGGTTCCACCGCGCGAGAACCATCTGGCGCACCGGCGCGCATGCTCAGTACAGCGCATAATGGGCCGGCAGTAAGCGGTGAAGCAACCGGCGGTGATGCGCATTCATGCTCACTGCGGAAGTATCGCGTGACGGGCGCCTTCCATTGACTACAATGGAAGTTGGCTGCGCGTTTTTCCGCAGCAGTTAGAGCATGCCGCAATATCTTTCACTCTGTGGAATTCCGTGGTAGAATTCCGCAGCGTTAACATTGAGCTATTAGGTTCAATACAACCTAATAGCTGCGAGATAACGCTGCGGATTTTCGCCACGTGAAACGCAGCAGAAATCCATCCATGGGCATTAGCCCTAAATCAAGCTATTTCCAGTTAAATATATTTAAAAAATCTCCAACCATGAGAGGCCGGTTTAGAACAAAAACTTCAATGCACTTCAAAATCTGACAAATGTTTTTTGTATTCTTAAGACTGAGTTTTGAGATTCTTGTGTGTTTTTAGTTCTGTTTATCCAAAACAATCTCTTTCTTCCATTGGCCTCTAGTGTAAAACACAATACTGGATCGTAATGGAATAAAGAAATTATTTTGGACAAACAGAACTAAAAACAGAAGAATCTCAGAAATTATTATTACTCAGCAAAAATTCCATGGCAAAAACCAAAAACCCATGACAAATCAGAAAATTCCATGACATTTCCAGATATTCCATGACTTTCCTCAAATTCCAGGTTTTCCATGACGCGTATGAACCCTGTTGTTGTGCATTTTACCTCAAAAAATGAAGGCATAATCCGTGACTCAGTCTTAGGAGACAGAAAATGTATTTATTACCCGAGCACACTTCATTGAAGGCATGTGTACAATGTTCTGGGGAAGTCTGGATTATCTCTTTGTAATTCAGAGTATTGATTCAGCACTAGACATCTTGCCTGTTATCTAGGGTCAAGAAGCAGCACTTGCTGTAGTCTTCTCTTCCTTGACCTATTAGCCTTCAGCTCTTCATCAATGTTGCCCATATTTGCTGCTTCTTTGGTCTCTTTTGCCATCTTCAATACTGCATTTTAATGCAAATACGCCCCTTGTGAACATATCCCTAAGATGTACTAAGAGTACTTAGTTGGTATTGATGTGCACTTATAATGGGTCCTTTCGCATATTGAATACCGGAATTTGCAGCAGAATTTACCACCATGCAGAAAAATTCACACCAAAACCTGCATGTCCAGCGCATAGGTTTTTATGCAGAATTGCAAATGGCTTAATTCTGCCAGCAATTCCACATCAAAATATTTAGACCTGCGGATTTCGGTGCAGATTTCTATAGCAGCAAATTCTGGCTCTGGTGAAAAAGCTGTAACCCTAAACTTTTATCTGTATTGTATTTTATTATACAACTACCCTGTTTCCCTGAAAATAAGACATACCCTGAAAATAAGACATAGCATGATTTTCCAGAATTTTTGAGGATGCAAAATGATTTTTCAGGCTTTTTGAGGATGCTTGAAATATAAGCCCTACTCCAAAATTAAGCCCTGCTAACAGTTAATAAAAAAAAGTCAATTTAAATAGTGTCCAGGCAGCTATACATGTAAAAAAGTTAGACCTTTTTGAACAAAAATTAATATAAGACACTGCCTTATTTTTGGGGAAACACGGTATCAGTGGTTCAGTGAGGGCTTAAACAGACGAACATGAAATGCCGCGATTAGGTGCACCGGTAAATTCCCACGCACAGAGTAGAACCCATTGCTTCCACTGAATTCATTCAGACCTGTTTTTCTGCATATTGCACACAAAAGACCTCCATAGAGTTTCTGCCCGCAGGGCTAGAAACACAGCATATACCCACGATTACCAGCACCTTATTGGCCACATTAGCCTTTTAAATCAGTGTGGGGTGCACAGGTGCAAGTGTATTATGTTACACGCTCGTCCGTTGAACCTAAGGCCGCCTGCACACGAACTTGTTGGAATTCGATTGTGTATCCAGCTGTCGTCTGCACACACCTGTATTTAATCTGTATGTGGATGGGACATGCGCAGTACCGATTTTTATTTTTTAACAATCCCTGATTTTCCTGCACCGTCAATAGCAATGAAGGGCCGCCGGTCGGATGGTTTTCATGGACTTCAATGGAAGCTGTCCGCACGGAAATAGAACACACTGCGATTTTTTTTCCTCAAGCGGAAATTGCTGTCCACTTGTGTAAGCGGATGTGCAAATGTTCTATTCTTGCTAATGGGTGCGGAATGCCGCGGATCATCCGCACAAGTGACGATCACGGATTCTGCAATCCAAATCCGGCCGTGTGCAGCTGGCCTAGCAGCAACAAACCGCTAGTTTGCTTGCTTAGGGCAGTTTGGAGAGTATAGAAGCACATTTACAACAGCAGCCAGATACTCAATGCTCTTATCTGGCATCCAATAAACCCTGTTCAAGCTGCACTAGTTGTAAAGGGGAAGTGAAAGCTGAAATAAGTATGGAAAGCTACCCCTTGGAGCCCTCAGGTAAGGAAGTTCTTTGTCAGGAGTGATAACAATTAACCATTCACTATCTAAACAGCTGGACTTGCTGAGTGAAGTAATGGTGACAAGGTCCTCTGATAATGAGATTAGTGAAACAGCAGTCATTTCTCCTGCCACTGGGATCACAGATGACAAATTACTCCCCTCTATTCTCCAGGCATATGGTGCTAACACCGAATTGCCAGTGACCTTTAATGACAAGTATTTGGAGTCTGGATGTTATAGTGAGATGTTAATCAGTGTAGAATGTAAGGTACGTACAGCCCAGACAGAAGTATTCATCTTTATAAAATATCTATGTTAATGCTTAAGTCACATTCTAGGTGTCATAAAGCAATGCTGCAAATAGAGATGAACAATCTTCTGGACTCTTGTTTCTCATGAATAATGGAGTGCAGTTTTCGTCAACTCAGTGATGGATTATAACAGTGAAGTAGAGTGAAACTTTCTGCAGTGTGATAAAAGAATTAGAAGAATTAGATAAATTATTGCCTGGGGAATAGGAGAAATTGCACTCCATGTTAATGACTGTCTGGTTTAGAAAATGCAGATTCAAGTATCGTTTTAGGAAAATCTACGTTAAAATAGGGTGTTGTCCTGTTCAGGACCAGCTATTAGAAAAAACAGATAGCAACTACAAGAGCATCCCTCACTCTGGAGGTTCCAACTTACCTCTGTAAACCAGTTGATTTCTGTGAACACTGTGTAATGCATTATTTCCCCTGTGGTGGTGCTGCAGGAGAATTCAACACTTGCTTCCGAGTGCCTTCAGGGACTACAGCAGTGGCTCACCTTGTTATCAATATCCCATCAGAGGACCCTTCTAACAAAAATGAATAGTATTACATACTAACATAGTATGTTAGGCTGAATGAAGACAATGTCCATCTAGTTCAGCCTGTTTCAACCCCTAGGTGATCCAGAGGAAGGCAAAAACCCCCAAGAGGCAGAAGCCAATTAGCCCATTCAGGGGAAAATTCCTTCCCGACTCCGTAATGGCAATCATAATAATCCCTGGATCAATCTTTGATCGTTCCTACATAAATCTAAGACCCGGAACTACAAACTCGCTGGTCACCTAATGTCTATATCCTGTAATATCCTTCTACTCAATAAAGACGTCTAGTCCCTTTTAAACTCATCAATGGATTTTGCCATCACCACGTCCTTAGCAGAGAATTCCACAGTCTCACTCCTCTTACAGTAAAGAACCCCCTTCTGTGTTGGTGATGAAACCTGCTTTCTTCTAGGTGTAGCGGATGCCCTTTTGTTACAGACGCAGTCCTTGGTATAAACAGATCATCTTGTCTGTCAAAAGAGAAGAACTCCTGTAAAGTCTACTTCAACAATGGACAACTTTCTTTAAGCTTAAAATACATAACACAGCAAGTAGGTCATCTGGATCCAGTGTGGCTTAAGGTGGGCATACACATGAGGAACCTGTTGTCCGATTGCTTGTTCAACTAAAAACTACCTCTCCCGATTTCCCTACACACCTCCATGCTCAGATCAATCAAGCATGCATCTACCCTCAATAGTGGAGGGGAGAAAACTGATGCCAGCCTACTCTGACAGCATTTTTCTTCCAAGAGAACAATATAGATTGTGATGGTTAGACGACTGGGTCGGAGCTTCTCCAAAATCACAGGTCTTGTAGAGTATTTCCAGAATACAGTCATTAGTGCCCACCAAAAGTGTTCTATGGACGGCTAACCAGTAAATCAGCAACAGCATCATTGGTACTCAAGGGTCATTGATGTTCGTGGGGACTAAAGGCTAATCCATCTGGTCCAATACCACAGAAGAGCTACTGTAGTACAGATTGCTGAAGAATTTCATGCTGGCTATATTAAAAAGGTGTCAGATCACACATATAATGTGTATGCAGTTTTCTGGTAGCTGCAGATTGGTCCAAGATCCCATACCGACTTCTGTTCATCACTAAAAGTGTCTACAATAAGCATTTGAGCATCAGTAAAAGAACAAAGAAGAACGCGAACACATGGGACTGTATCTTAATATTAAGAAAGCAAAGCTGCTGACAACAGCAAGTAATGTTGTACCACTCATAACAATCGACAATGAAGAAATTGAATCAGTCCAAGATTTCACTTTCCTTGGATCCAAGATCGACCACAGTGGTGAATCAGGGCCTGAAAGCAAATGAAGAATCAGCCTTGGCCGTAGTGCAATGCAAGGAATGGCAAAGATATGGAAAAGCCTTCAGCATTAGAACAAAGATCCGAATAATCAATTGAATCATCTTCTCAATGACTACATATGCATGCGAAAGCTGGACACTCAAGAAAGTAGACAGAAGAAGGATGGAGGCCTTCGAGCTGTGGTGCTGGCGGCGTATGCTGCTCATACCATGGACAGAGGTGGTCACAAATAAGGCATCCTTGACTGTGTCAGACCAAAAGTATCACTAGAAAGCAAAATCGCCAAGCAACGGCTTTCATACTTTGGTCATGTCATACGAGCCAATTCTCTTGAAACAACATTAATGCTCAGCACAGTCAGTGGGTCCAGAAGAAGAGGACGCCAAAGAACATGCTGGCTAGACACAATCAAGGTTCACACGAACATGACTGGAAAATCTGAAGGAAGCGGCCAACGACTGAACAGATAAATCATCATCATTAATAGAACATGATACTCTGGTCTGATAAATCACATTTGGTTTTGCCTCATCTGGGTGAACAGGTTTGTATATGTTGCTTTTCTGGGGGAGAGATTGCACCAGGGTTCACAACATGGAGAAGGCAAGTTAGTAGAGGCAGTGTGATGCTCTGGGAAATGGTCTGCTCAAGACCTTAGTTCCTGTTATTCATGTGGATGTTACTAAGACACGTGCCACCAATCTAAATATTGTTGCAAACCAAGTACAGATGTAGCAAAGTTAACTCTGATAACTTGTTGCAACAGTTGTCTTAACACAACAAAGTCATTGGAAAGCAATTGAAAAGGTAAAGTGTGGCACAGAACTTTCTACATCCATACACCCCTTCGCGGCAATGGTAGTCCCTAATGGCAGAGGTCTCTTTCAGCAGGACAATGCATTCTGCCAGACTGCAAAACATTTTCAGGAAGCGTTTGAGGAACATGATGAAGAAATCATGGCATTTATTTGGTCTCCAAATTCCACAAATTTCATATGTGGGATGTACTAAAAATACAGTGTTCGATCCATGGGCAACACACCTCATAACCCATGTGACTTAAAAGATCTGCTGCTAATGTCTTCATGCCGAGTAACACAGGACATCATTAGCGGTCTCGTAGAGTCTATACCTCAACAGGTCGGAGCTATTTTGGTAGTCCAATAGGGACGAGGGGGGGGGGGGGGGGGCTATATAATATTTGGCAGGTGGTTTTAATGTTATAACCGACTAGTTAATAATTCATATGCATGGTGGCACTATATGGGTCACACAAGCTCCTAGGAGATAGCTGCCAGGATAGGTTGATTCAATCCAATTGCTTTCATTCCTAGTATCGAACATGTCTGTCTAAACCTTTATTTCAGCTTTGTCCGGAGTCATTATTTAAAAATCTACAGTTCAATGCACATCCCCTTGGAGACCTGACCTTAATCTACCCGTATCTAGATTTTTAATGTATTGTCTATGTTTGTCTAACTTGCCATCTTTCTTTTTTCTAGCCTTCATATATGATTTACTTTTCCTTCTGACATGTTTAAAGCTTCTGGACTTCTGTAGAAAAATAGTAACTTATTGGCTTAGCAGAAATATGACAATGTAACATTTTTGGGGCACAGGTCTTCTTTTTTTTGGTCAGGCAGATGTGCTTCATTGTAAAACATCTTGTTTACTTTACTATCCATGCTGAATTTGTATGTTTAGTGTAATGACTGTAAACGCCATATCTTGTTCTGACTTTTTGCTCCACTTCTGAGTGATCGAATTAAAACTTTGCTAATAACTTTGAAACTTTTCTATGCAAGATTGTTTCTTTGACCTCTTTCCCTGCTGAATAAACTTGCACGCTGCATTTTCTTCTGACAAGCAGCCCTTCTGAATCCCTAACAGAACGCTTGTGACTTTGTACGACATTTGCAATGTAATACTGCTCTGAGGTTATGATGTTATGCATATAAAACGGAGCATACCATTAGTAGGCCCTACAGGGGGTTATCTCCAATATGACTTTTTGGGATTGTATGTCTACGGCTGACGGATAAAACTGCAACGTAACATTATTCGGGCTGTGAAATCCATCTGTCATGTAGCGACTTGGAACACATCATACACTGGAAGAGCAGCAAAAGATATATTTTTTTTCTGCTTTCACATTCCTCAGGCCCCAGACATGAACGCCCAATGCTTCCTGGTAGGTTTTTCTGACGGAGGGGGAGGGGCAGTGCATTAAGCAAGCAAGCTAGACATTACAGATAAGAGGCTGTACAGCTATAGTATGTTCAACAGAGTGTTTTTCTCTGTCGCTGAGTGATCAGTGACTATTATAATGCTGCAGTGACATACGGATCTATAAGCCCTTTTATTTAGCATCTAATAAATAATTGACACAATGCCTTGGGTGGTCTGTACACAGTCTGCAAGACTCCTGAAAAATGTGAGAGGTAAGTTGCATTTTGCATTTACAGAACTGTATGCTAGAGGGATTGCTGAGCAGCGTGCACAGTATTGTGATATGTTGCAACCACAGATCTGGGTGCAGATTTTTACACCCTCTACATCTGCTACTGAAAAAGTAGTATGTATCTTTCTTGCAGCTGTATAACACGTCAGCTGTCTGGGAGAAGCTGGGGGGGGGGGGGGGGGGGGGGGCTGCAAGGCCACTGTATAATACTAGCATAATACTAGCAATTCTTGCACAGTCTGGTAGAAATTGGAAAAAAAAGGGACAGGTGCATGCAGCGTAAAGGGTTAAATAAAGTATATGGATCTGCTCTGTCTTGTTGAAGGGGAAGAACGTTTTAATCGAATGTGTTTTGTTCTGTCCAAAGTTCATATCTCTTCTCTGTGAGGTTAAATGGACTGCTACTGCATATAAATTATGCATGACATGTTTAACTGGGTTTCCATATATGGCTGGTAATATATTTTGGTAGAGCGTGCTTCTTGCCAAGTTTTAAAAGGTAGAAACGCCCCATGTGAATGTTTTTTTTTTATATTGTATAGAGTGTCGCAATGACAGCAAATAGGAAGGAGCTGTGACGATTGTAATTTCTTAGAACATATGTGATTTGCTTCGATAACAGCTGGTCCCACTAGAGAGAAGAAATTAGACTTTTCATATAGTTTTCCTTTAATGGAAAGGTATTTTTACTGTCAACAGCTTTTTTTCTGGGGATATTTCATCAGTCACAAGTGTGTAATGATTTTTTTAAGACTGCTGATTACCTCTTGCATTGTGGCGTCGGATGTTTGAAGGGAAGTTGAAGAAAGAGGTAGAGTATTTAAAGCCTACGTTAACTTCTCTAAAAATAGAAAAGTATAGGTGTAACTCCATGTAAATCCCCAAATTCCCATTCGCTCCATGTCACACAAATGGGGAACTAGAAAGCTGGGTTATAGAGAACTTTTTGGTGGCCTTCTTGTTCCTACCTGGTCACTGGTGGTTATCTGCCCCAGTAGGGTCAAGTTGGTTAGGGAAGGGCAATTACTTGTAGGTACAGTGCGAGGATCCTACCTAGCAATTCCCTATACCTCAGCTTCTTGGGTCCCTAAAAGTGTGACATGGAGGGTATCCGATAATAGGGGGGCTGTATGGAGTTGACTTGAAGCATCTGTAAATTATTTGTATCAATCTATTACAGCTCACCCTGGTCGAGTACATCTCACAAGTAATAAAAGGGATCACAAACAGCATCAAAGTATATGGGTTTTCATGTTACAGTTGCTACCCTGTGTAATTACAGATTACAAATGTATAGCTGAGCCTTTGTAACTTTGAAGCTGTCCTTTATAGACCGTCTGGTATTAAGGCAAAGGACAGATCATGCTCTAATAGTTTGTCTATTAAGGGAATTGCTTTCAAAGAGAGAGAAGGATCTAAGCTAGAAACATACTGTTCATATGAGGAGAACCATAATGGTTAATGTGTTTGTTTAACCTTTATGTATTCTTTTTATATTTGTTTTTAAAAAATTGATACAAAATTGTAAATATTGAAATAGCAATGTAATATAAACATATAGATGCCATCAAGTTTAGAGATCAACATCTTGAACATATTAAAGAATAGAAATGATAGCTTTAGTATGGTTTACATTAAGTAAATGATGTAATCAATAATCCTACCTGGATGTTCTTCAACATATGTTATGATTTTTTTATTTCTCCATTATAAATAAAGGTGACTGTATTGCAATTTGTTATATATCCTCTGTAGAAGTTTGGTCTGAGGGACTTAAGCTATAAAAACGTGTCACCTGTTTCCATAGAATCTATACAGGGCTAGAGAGGCATACTCAGAAGTTCATAGTATGTACATATGGTGTGTCTATAGATGCAAACATGAGCTTCGTGTGGCACAGTGTTAGGGCAGCAGAATGCAGTCCTAAGCTCTCGCTCACGACCTGAAGGTTTAGGTAGCCGGCTCAAGGTTGACTCAGCCTTCCATCCTTCCGAGGTCGGTAAAATAGGTACCCAGCTTGCTGGGGAAGGCAAACCACCCCACAAAAACAGTCTGCCAAGAAAACATCACAATGTGACGGTCACGACTCGTACTTGCACCAGGGGACTTTGCCTTTACCATAGACACAAACAGTGCTGTGCCAAGTCGCTACAGTCTTGAGGACCAAATTGCTGGAGAGATGCTAATCCAATCATAATTGACTCCTAACCCCGTAACAAGCCCTTGCACCCTAGTTTATAAAGGTTTTGTGAAACAATTCCCTGGGAGACATTTATATTGGCTATAGCAGAAACAGTAAATGATCATTTTGTTAAATCAAATAAATCAGACAAATCTATTAATATGTGGCAAGACCCTTTTTTTTATCAGAAGAGAACACTGCCCTAAAGTTACCATATATATAACATTGCATTTAATTTTTTAAGCCCTGTAAGCAGAGGCATAACTTGAAGCTTCTGGGCCCCAATTCAAAACCTGTAACAGGGCCCCAACTATAATGCTTTATTCATAGTACTGGGCTCCCTGTATGGAGAAGAGAGGCCTTATGGGCCCCCTAAGGCTCCTGGGCCCGGGTGCAATCGCATCCCCTGCTTCTCCTATAGTTACACCAGTGCCTGTAACTACACCAAAAAGCCGAGATGCCCCCTCATATTTACTCTTACAGAACTTTTGAAAATAGTTGATTGAGGTTACCACAAGAGTCTTCTTTTACTCCAGAAACAGTACTGATCTTGTTCATGGGTTATATATGGGATTGCAATATAATTCTATTATTTATGGTGCTAAAATACAATACCATACACAGTCCAAGGTCGAAAATTCAGCTGTTTCTCATCATAGATAAATGCTTTGTTGGGGTAGTTCAGAGAGGTGTAGCTTCAGTGGGTGCAGAAGATGTGGTTGCAACTGGGTCCTTGAGACTTATGGAGCTTATAAGGTTTCTGTTCCCCTATAAGAAGAAACGAATACTATAAATGAAGCATTATGTTGTTATAGAGGTTGTGTTACAAATTTTGTATTGGGGTGCAGCAGTTTCAAGTTATGCCTCTGACTGTACCTAAGCCTGCCATATCATGAAAGTTACCTTATAGATATGCTATCTATATATATATATATATATATATATATATATATAGACAGCATATCTATATAGGTGTGTGTGTGTGTGTGTGTGTGTGTATATAGGCAAAATATATGTGTTGGTGCTCATACCCCCTAATACTAATATTTTAAGACCCTAGCAACACCTCTGGTTGCTAGTCCTGCATCAGTGGCCCACTCGGTGGACCATGCAATGCAACAAGAAGTTTTAAGCAAACCGCAGTAAGCCCATGAGCCTTTAGCTATACCCCTGGTAGTTCAAAGAGATTAAATCTATGGTCTCCATCTGAAAACCATCTTTGAGTTTGCCATTGAGGTTTCCTGTAGGAGACAAGTCACCACATAACAGCCACCCTCCTCAGGACCCTTCTACCTAAGAACTCATTACTTGTTGACCTAATTAATTGATTGGATGGCCATGACAATATCTCTCTCAGGACAATTTTACTTTACTTTACTGGCCTCCTACCTTCCTTTATGTCCACTCTTCTGGATGTTCCCATCTGTTATACCTTTCCTAACCACATTAAATAGGATCTCAGGGACTGTAACATGGGTAGCCCATATATAAGATAGTCCATGATGTTTGCTTAGTGGGGGTACCTCGCAATTTAGCAAAATGTTGTTTACATAGGCACAGCAGCTCATCCAATTCCCTTTAATGTGCTGATCACAATCTATCAAAAATGGATAACCTATCCTATGGATATGTTAAAATCATGGAAAACCCCAGCTCTGATTACTAGTTATTGGTAAAACGCACATACATTTCTGTTTTGCCCAAGAACAAAACTTTCTGTGACCTGGCAGCCAACTTATGTGATGCATAATGTGCAAGAATAAAACACCTCCTCCTGAGTTATTTTGAATGTTTATTTAAGAAGACGAAGAAAAAAATTTGGAAGAACATATCCAGACCTTCAATTTTGTGTGATTGTTTTAACACTTCTCCAAAATAGCTCATGAATACTACTTTGGAAAGCTGAGCTGTCAGAGCAGTAAATGATGTCATGCCCAAAATTCTTTGCACTGAAAACATTGGCTGGTGGCAGCGTGGGGACCATCTGGCCTTCCAAATTTGCAGTTTTCCTTGGCCATTTTATGCATTACTTTGAAGGCCGATTTCACACTGACATATGCACAATGGCGCACAACTTAGCGCAACGTTTTTTGCGCTATGAACAAGGCTTTTTTTGTGCAGTATACTCCACTGCACTTTTTATCCTCGCAGGGCAGGACACAAACACACACTGATTGAAATGGCTAATTTGTCTAATGAGGTCCAGATGCGTTCTTTTTCCAGCAGAATTATGCAGTACTTCTACTTGTGTATTGCATTTGTGCATCCCCATTGACTTATATAGGGAGCTTTGGTGCACAAACATGCAGGAAAAGAGAGCATATTCTATATTTCTTTTGCGCAACCAAAATGCACACACCAAATACTGAAATAGGAATGAACCCATTGAAATCAATGGATTCTATTCTCTACGTACTGTGCACACAAATACGTCCGCATGAAGCCGACCTTAGCATTATTAGTCACAATAGCTATTATTTTAATAGTTGCAATTTTCTACCAGCTGTACTCACAGTCAAGCGAAAACAGCCATCAACTAGGAAGTATATGCTTTAGAAAGCCAATTTACCTTATTTTCCTTAAACTGTAATGACTGCTAAAAAGAAAAAGCGGGTCATTGATCTCTACCAAGTGAGCCTTATAAAAAAAATTCTGGGGAATGCAAGTAAATCTGTCTTGTCTCTGGCAATGTATTATTACTAGAGATGAGCGAACACCAAAATGTTCGGGTGTTCGTTATTCGGAACGAACTTCCCGCGATGTTCGAGGGTTCGTTTCGAACAATGAACCCCATTGAAGTCAATGGGCGACCAGAGCATTTTTGTATTTCGCCGATGCTCGCTAACGTTTTCATGTGTGAAAATCTGGGCAATTCAAGAAAGTGATGGGAATGACACAGAAACGGATAGGGCAGGCGAGGGGCTACATGTTGGGCTGCATCTCAAGTTCACAGGTCCCACTATTAAGCCACAATACCGGCAAGAGTGCCCCCCCCCCCCCCTCCCAACAACTTTTACTTCTGAAAAGCCCTCATTAGCATGGCATACCTTTGCTAAGCACCACACTAGCTACAACAAAGCACAATCACTGCCTGGATGACACTCCGCTGCCACTTCTCCTGGGTTACATGCTGACCAACCGCCCCCCCCTCCCCCCCACAGCGCACACCAAAGTGTCCCTGCGCAGCCTTCAGCTGCCCTCATGCCACGCCACCCTCATGTCTATTTAGAAGTGCGTCTGCCATGACGAGGAACCGCAGGCACACACTGCAGAGGGTTCGCATGGCTAGGCAGCGGCCCTCTTTAAAAGGGGCGGGGCGATAGCCCACAATGCTGTACAGAAGCAATGAGAAATAGAATCCTGTGCCACCGCCATCAGGAGCTGCACACGTGGGCATAGCAATGGGGAACCTATGTGCCACACACTATTCATTCTGTCAAGGTGTCTGCATGCCCCAGTTAGACCGGGCTTTTTAATTCATAGACACAGGCAGGTACAACTCCCTATTGTGAAGTCCCTGTCGACCCACAGCATGGGTGGGTGCCAGGAAGCCACCGGCGGTACATAGAAATATCCCATTGCATTGCCCAACACAGCTGAGGTAGTAATGTCGTGCGTAATACAGGTGGGCTTCGGCCCACACTGCATGCCCCAGTCTGACCGGGGTTCTTTACAAGTGGACACATGTAGGTTACACTCCGTGTGCACCTACAGCATGGGTGGCTCCCTGGAACCCACCGGCGGTACATAAAAATATCCCATTGCATTGCCCAACACAGCTGAGGTAGTAATGTCGTGCTTAATGCAGGTGGGCTTCGGCCCACACTGCATGCCCCAGTCAGACTGGGGTTCTTTAGAAGTGTACAGATGTATTAAAAACTCCGTGTGCACCTACAGCATGGGTGGCTCCCTGGAACCCACCGGCGGTACATAAAAATATCCCATTGCATTGCCCAACACAGCTGAGGTAGTAATGTCGTGCTTAATGCAGGTGGGCTTCGGCCCACACTGCATGCCCCAGTCAGACTGGGGTTCTTTAGAAGTGGACACATGTAGGTTAAACTCCCTGTGGACCCACTGCCTGGGTGGGTGCCAGGAAGCCACAGGCGGTACACAGAAATATCCCATTGCATTGCCCAACACAGCTGAGGTAGTAATGTCGTGCGTAATACAGGTGGGCTTCGGCCCACACTGCATGCCCCAGTCTGACCGGGGTTCTTTACAAGTGGACACATGTAGGTTACACTCCGTGTGCACCTACAGCATGGGTGGCTCCCTGGAACCCACCGGCGGTACACAAAAATATCCCATTGCATTGCCCAACACAGCTGAGGTAACGTCAGCTGTAATGCAGGTGGGCTAAAAATTAATTTGATTACACTGTAGGCGAGGGCCCACAAAAATTGCTGTATCAACAGTACTAATGTACATCCCAAAAATTGGCCATGGCCAGCCAAGAGGGCAGGTGAAACCCATTAATCGCTTTGGTTAATGTGGCTTAAGTGGTAACTAGGCCTGGAGGCAGCCCAGTGTAACGAAAAATTGGTTCAAGTTAAAGTTCCAATGCTTTTAAGCGCATTGAAACTTATAAAAATTGTTCTGAAAAATTATTTGAGTGAGCCTTGTGGCCCTAAGAAAAATTGCCCGTTCAGCGTGATTACGTGAGGTTTCAGGAGGAGGAGCAGGAGGAGGAGGAGGAATATTAGACACAGATTGATGAAGCAGAAATGTCCCCGTTTTGGATGGTGAGAGAGAACGTAGCTTCCATCCGCGGGTGCAGCCTACGTATTGCTTACGTATCGCTGCTGTCCGCTGGTGGAGAACAGAAGTCTGGGGAAATCCAGCCTTTGTTCATCTTGATGAGTGTTAGC
Source organism: Eleutherodactylus coqui (assembly GCF_035609145.1). Classification (NCBI taxonomy): domain Eukaryota; kingdom Metazoa; phylum Chordata; class Amphibia; order Anura; family Eleutherodactylidae; genus Eleutherodactylus; species Eleutherodactylus coqui. The sequence continues at coordinate 123,547,292 of NC_089837.1, forward strand.
CTGTCGGCACTGTCGGTTGACAAGCGGCTACGCTTATCTGTGATGATTCCCCCAGCCGCACTAAACACCCTCTCCGACAAGACGCTAGCCGCAGGACAAGCAAGCACCTCCAGGGCATACAGCGCTAGTTCAGGCCACGTGTCCAGCTTCGACACCCAGTAGTTGTAGGGGGCAGAGGCGTCACCAAGGATGGTCGTGCGATCCGCTACGTACTCCCTCACCATCCTTTTACAGTGCTCCCGCCGACTCAGCCGTGACTGGGGAGCGGTGACACAGTCTTGGTGGGGAGCCATAAAGCTGGCCAGGCCCTTAAAGACTGTTGCACTGCCTGGGATGTACATGCTGCTCGATCTACGCACATCCCCTGCTACCTTGCCCTCGGTACTGCGCCTTCTGCCACTAGCGCTGTCGGCTGGGAATTTTACCATCAGCTTGTCCGCAAGGGTCCTGTGGTATAGCAACACTCTCAAACCCCTTTCCTCTTCGGGAATCAGAGTGGGCAGGTTCTCTTTATACCGTGGATCGAGCAGTGGGTACACCCAGTAATCCGTCGTGGCCAGAATGCGTGCAACGCGAGGGTCACGAGAAAGGCATCCTAACATGAAATCAGCCATGTGTGCCAGGGTACCTGTACGCAACACATGGCTGTCCTCACTAGGAAGATCACTTTCAGGATCCTCCTCCTCCTCCTCCTCCTCCTCAGGCCATACACGCTGAAAGGATGACAGGCAATCAGCCGGTGTACCGTCAGCAGCGGCCCAAGCTGTCTCTTCCCCCTCCTCCTCATCCTCCTCATGCTCCTCCTCCTCCTCCTGTACGCGCTGAGAAATAGACAGGAGGGTGCCCTGACTATCCAGCGGCATACTGTCTTCCCCCGCCCCCGTTTCCGAGCGCAAAGCAGCTGCCTTTATGGTTTGCAGGGAATTTCTCAAGATGCATAGCAGAGGAATGGTGACGCTAATGATTGTAGCATCGCCGCTCACCACCTGGGTAGATTCCTCAAAATTACCAAGGACATGGCAGATGTCTGCCAACCAGGCCCACTCTTCTGAAAGGAATTGAGGAGGCTGACTCCCACTGCGCCGCCCATGTTGGAGTTGGTATTCGACTATAGCTCTACGTTGTTCATAGAGCCTGGCCAACATGTGGAGCGTAGAGTTCCACCGTGTGGGCACGTCGCACAGCAGTCGGTGCACTGGCAGCTTAAAGTGATGTTGCAGGGTGCGCAGGGTGGCAGCGTCCGTGTGGGACTTGCGAAAATGTGCGTAGAGCCGGCGCGCCTTTACGAGCAGGTCTGACAAGCGTGGGTAGCTTTTCAGAAAGCGCTGAACCACCAAATTAAAGACGTGGGCCAGGCATGGCACGTGCGTGAGGCTGCCGAGCTGCAGAGCCGCCACCAGGTTACGGCCGTTGTCACACAAGACCATGCCCGGTTGGAGGCTCAGCGGCGCAAGCCAGCGGTCGGTCTGCTGTGTCAGACCCTGCAGCAGTTCGTGGGCCGTGTGCCTCTTATCGCCTAAGCTGAGTAGTTTCAGCACGGCCTGCTGACGCTTGCCCACCGCTGTGCTGCCACACCGCGCGACACCGACTGCTGGCGACATGCTGCTGCTAACACATCTTGATTGCGAGACAGAGGAGGAGGAGGAGGAGGGTGCTTTAGTGGAGGAAGCATACACCTCCGCAGATACCACCACCGAGCTGGGGCCCGCAATTCTGGGGGTGGGTAGGACATGAGCGGTCCCAGGCTCTGACTCTGTCCCAGCCTCCACTAAATTCACCCAATGTGCCGTCAGGGAGATGTAGTGGCCCTGCCCGCCTGTGCTTGTCCACGTGTCCGTAGTTAAGTGGACCGTGGCAGTAACCGCGTTGGTGAGGGCGCGTACAATGTTGCGGGAGACGTGGTCGTGCAGGGCTGGGACGGCACATCGGGAAAAGTAGTGGCGACTGGGAACTGAGTAGCGCAGGGCCGCCGCCTCCATGATACTTTTGAAGGACTCCGTTTCCACAACCCTATACGGCAGCATCTCAAGGCTGATGAATTTTGCTATGCGGACGGTTAACGTTTGAGCGTGCGGGTGCGTGGCGGCGTACTTGCGCTTGCGCTCCAACAGTTGCGCAAGCGACGGCTGGACGGTGTGCTGAACTACACTGCTGGATGGGGCCGAGGACAGCGGAGGTGAGGGTGTGGGTGCAGGCCAGGAGACGGTAGTGCCTGTGTCCTGAGAGGGGGGTTGCATCTCAGTGGCAGGTTGGGGCACAGGGGGAGAGGCAGGGGTGCAAACCGGAGGCGCTGAACGGCCTTTGTCCCACCTTGCGGGGTGCTTGGCCATCATATGTCTGCGCATGGTGGTGGTGGTGAGGCTGTTGGTGTTGGCTCCCCGGCTGAGCTTTGCGCGACAAAGGTTGCACACCACTGTTCGTCGGTCGTCAGGCGTCTCTGTGAAAAACTGCCAGACCTTAGAGCACCTCGGCCTCTGCAGGGTGGCATGGCGCGAGGGGGCGCTTTGGGAAACACTTGGTGGATTATTCGGTCTGGCCCTGCCTCTACCCCTGGCCACCGCACTGCCTCTTGCAACCTGCCCTGCTGATGCCCTTGACTCCCCCTCTGAAGACCTGTCCTCCTGAGTAAGCGTTGCACACCAGGTGGGGTCAGTCACCTCATCGTCCTGCTGCTCTTCCTCCGAATCCTCTGTGCGCTGCTCCCTCGGACTTACTGCCCTTACTACTACCTCACTGCAAGACAACTGTGTCTGATCGTCATCGTCCTCCTCACCCACAGAAAGTTGTTGAGACAGTTGGCGGAAGTCCCCAGCCTCTTCCCCCGGACCCCGGGAACTTTCGAATGGTTGGGCATCAGTGACGATAAACTCCTCTGGTGGGAGAGGAACCGCTGCTGCCCAATCTAAGCAGGGGCCCAAGAACAGTTCCTGGGAGTGTTCCCGCTCCTGAGCAGGTGTCATTGTAGTGGAGTGAGGAGGCTGGGAGGAAGGAGGAGCAGCAGACAGAGGATTCGGATTTGCAGCAGTGGACGGCGCAGAACTGCGGGTAGACGATAGGTTGCTCGAAGCACTTTCTGCCATCCAGGACAGGACCTGCTCACACTGCTCATTTTCTAATAACCGTCTCCCGCGTGGACCCATTAATTGGGCGATGAATGTGGGGACACCAGAAACGTGCCTCTCTCCTAATCGCGCAGCAGTCGGCTGCGATACACCTGGATCAGGAGCTCGGCCTGTGCCCACACCCTGACTTGGCCCTCCACGTCCTCGGCCGCGTCCACGTCCCCTAGGCCTACCCCTACCCCTCAGCATGCTGTATTACCAGTGATTTGATTTCACAGGCAGCTAATAAATTGGCGCAAGACTGCAGGCCAAATATAATTTTTTCCCTTTTTTGAAAACGAAAGGCCCCACTGCCTCTAGTGAATGTATAATCTAAGTTTAATAACTGTGCTGTTTTCCTGCTAATGTGTCACAGAACGTGAGGGTAGCAGAGTTATTAACTGTGGCAGAGCAGGTATTTTTTTTCCCAATTAAGGAAAGCAAATGGCGAAGCCAGGAGTAAAACGTAGCTGGGTGCGTCTGATTTTTACAGGTTGCACACGCAGCCGACACGTGTCCACCGCCCTTAGGACGGACAGAGGCAGGACAAATAGAATTATTTTCACTTGTTTTACAAGCAAAAGGCAGCACTGCGTATATTCAATGAATAATAACTGTGTTGTGGCCCTGCCTATACAATTCTTTCCCTGCAGTATCAATGGAGGGTGCAATGCTCTGCAGAGGCGATTTTGAGAAGCAAAAAAAAATGCAGCACAGCTAACAGCAGCCTGGACAGTACTGCACACGGTTAAATATGGCCCTAGAAAGGACCGTTGAGGTTCTTGAAGGCTACACTCACGCCTAACACTCTCCCTGCCTATGCAGCACTTCTGTCCCTAATGCCAGGTGCAACGCTCTGCAGAGCCGATTTTGAGAAAAAAAAAAATTGCCACTGCTAACAGCAGCCAACACACAGCTATCAGTGGCCCTAATAAGGACCTTTGGGGGGTCTTGAAGCCTACACTAACTACCAATTCTTTCCCTACAGCAGCTCCGGTACAAACAGCACTGTCCCTCATCTAACTCACAGGGCATCTGAGGCGAACCGCGGGAGGGGCCGACTTTTATATTAGGCGAACACCTGATCTCGCCAGCCACTCACAGCAGGGGGGTGGTATAGGGCTTGAATGTCACAGGGGGAAGTTGTAATGCCTTCCCTGTCTTTCAATTGGCCAGAAAAGCGCGCTAACGTCTCAGGGAAGGAAGTGAAAGTAACCAGAACACCGCATGGTGTTCGTTACGAATAACGAACATCCCGAACACCCTAATATTCGCACGAATATCAAGCTCGGAAGAACACGTTCGCTCATCTCTAATTATTACACACCACTGGCAGTCAATATGGGTGACAAACAGTGAGGGAAGTGGGATTAACAATGCTTGGCAATGGGCAAATATATTATAATCTGCAACCATAATAGTCACCATGTAGCCCCAATCCAATGTTATTATCTGTGAAAACAGAAATGCTTGACTTTTTCCCTCTTAATCAATATTTAACGACTCCTTTCTCTACTATTTTCAACTATGAACTTTCTGTATACCAAGAAAAAAAGGAATCAATTTCAAAAATTAAATGTTCTTTAATGACAGATAAGGAGTAGCCAAAGGCTCATGCTCTCCTGGCAACTTTTCTTCATAACCGGCCTATAACTTTCAACTGCATGGCTGGATCTCTTAAAGGGATTTTCCAGGCAAATACTATCAATGACCTATCTTTAGAAGAGGCCATCAATAGATGATCGGCTAGGGTCCAACACGTGGGATTCTAGCTGATTAAGTGCCCACATTCAACACCACAACACACAGTATGGAGTGAAAGCAATTAACCTGTGTAGTGACTGGTGCTCATAGTTACAGGCACAGCTCTCATTAAAATTAATGCCTACCCCTGTGCGTTTTGGCCCTGATAGCAAGCGCCTTATTACCTGATCGACTGGAGTCTTGAGCCATTGATGACCTATTCTGAAATCAGATCATCAATAATAGCAGTCAGGGGCAAAAAGCATATTTATTTGTATATCAAAGCAAGGTTGAAGACAACTTTCATAAGCGAACAGGCTGAGATACAGCAGCTGAACACTATGTATACCTCTAAATAATACAGTCATCAAATAATGGTTAGATACCAATTCTACACAGTGAAAAACACTTAAAACAGTTAAACCTAGTGATCACAGGTAATGTCTTCTCTGATTGGCATAATTTACTCTACCTTTTCTTCTCTACATGGGTCCAGACTACTGAAAGAACTTCTTTTAGCCATGACTTATCTCTGAAAATAAACTCCACATCCTACTGCTACCTCCAATAGGTATTATTGTATCTTGACGCCACCAGAAATTCCTGGTGGAGTCAAGGTTGACAGGGGGGTGACGCCCCCTGAACATGATTGGCTGCAAAAGCTGTTCAATAGCAGGTCCTGCAAGGCCACTAAACTGTAATAGAAAAGGTATACAGTGGCCGCTACGCAGCCCCAGGAGTAAGTTCCTTCACCGGATGCGGCGGGCCACAAGCCTCAACTTCCCCCCAACCTTCTGCAGCAGGGAGCCCATACAGAAGTGAGGGTGGTTACGCTGGAGCCGCCGTGACCGATCACTGCTGCGGCCGCCACAAGGGCGGTGACAGGTGGCATTCAGGACCGAGCCCTCAGGTAGGGAGGGAGGCTGCATGTAGAACGGAGAGGTGAGCGTCCGACATATTTTTATATTCCACAACATTTCTACTTGACCCAACCCAAACAACCAATCACTGTGAATCAGCCAACCCAAACAACCAATCACTGTGAATCAGCCAACCAAATATTGTTGTGGAATATAATAATATGCCGGTCGGCCACCTATCGCGCTTGTCTCAAATACTAGGCGGCATAGAGAAGACACGCTGCAGCGTCTGCATACATGTTTCCCAGTGCTGCCTAGCAGTGCTACCTGCTACCTTAGCCTCAGCCTTATTATGGTACTTAGCCTGACATTATTAAATGTAAATGCTGCCATGTAAATGGCAGCATTTACAGGTAATAATGTAAGGCTAAGTACTGTCGTAAGGCTGAAGCTAAGGTAGCAGCACTGGGAAACATGTATGCAGACTGTGCTTCTAGGACCTTTCTACCTTCACCCTATCAGGAGCTAGGGGTGTGAGAGGGGCTTTCCTCCTGTCAAACCCCTAGCTTTTGGTGGCTTCGAGGTACACTAATACCCCTCCAATGACCTAACACAGTAATAGGACCCCTTTGTGACCCACATATTACTAGTGACCTCTTGTGCTCCCTGCGTAACTTGAAACTCCTGGGCCCTGATACAAAATCAATTAGATGATAGCCCACAACCCCACCTACTGGTGTTTTCTTATGTGCTAGTAGTCTTAGTGCTCTTTAAGACACCAAAACTTGGGTGAGGGTACTACCTCTGCACTCCATATGACTACGCTCCCAAGTAATGAGCATTATTGGTTGATAGTGAATAATATGGCTGGTAGTTTGGAATACTCTGTAGTGATCATTAGCTTTAAAGTGAACATCCCCCTTCATATGTCCTAGTAGACTATATGGGAGCAATCCGGGCCCCTCTCCAATAGCCAAAATGGACAGCTTAAATTGTGAGTCACTACCCCCAAAATGAGCTAGTCATCAAAGGATCTACTTAATAAAAGGGGGTTGACAGTGATTGGGCTGTTCTTCATAGCAACCAGTGTTTGGGTAGCAGTAGGCACCAGACTTTAAGTTTAGTTTACATTATTAAGACACATTTTATAGATTTGATGACATTGTTTGAGATTCCATTGGCTCATTTAGAAGCTTCTTGGGTTGCAAAGGCCCCAATAGTTGTAGCACCCAAAGGTGCTATAGACAATATATGAAATTAAACCCCTAATTCAAGCTTAACCGGAGTGCACATTTTTGTAATTTTACCTTCATTGCCTCATATGGAACAATACACTGTCAATTCTTCTTTGTTGCAATGTTTTTTCTCTCCTCCCATTCCTCCTTACTGTGCCCCACCTCATTTCATTACTATTTTGTCAGCCAAGCAGCAAGCAGGGCCGAGCTACACTTCCCCTATAGGGATGCATTTACAATGGCTCTATTTAAGGCTTATAGCTCATGAACATCTCCAGCCATACACCTATATTTAGTTAGTGCCCCTCTGTCCTGAGTTGGGTCTTCTTCAGCCATACGGTATGTGCTGTCTTACTGGGTCCTGATGAAGCTCATCACGAGGACATTTTGTGCACTACACATGCAATGTCCTAACACTGAAAAGCGGACCAGTGCTGCGCCCAAAGCCAAAGAAGACGCAACTTAGAACCGAGGAGGGTAAGTATTTGGAGAAATTACTATAACATTAATGTGACTCATACAATTTTACCTGTTGGAAACTAGGTTGACTCCATTTACTGCGGTGACTCTTTTAAAAGATGTGTTGTGACAGCCATGGGCCAGGTTGCAACTGTGACCCATAAATCTACACCACTAATGACAGAGGCTTAACCTGAAACTCCTGAGCCCAATGGAAATTGTGTTTCAAGGTCTTCCACTTATCATGTGCCATTTATAATACTGGTGTCTTTTTACTTTGGACTCCCTCAGACACCTAGGCTTTGGTACAACTACTAATTATTTTTCCATTTTGCTACACCCATTGGATTATCTATGAAGACAGACCTCTTCACAACAGGACTTTAGTTTATCCACTATGCTGGACGGTGCAAGTGCACCCACTAAATAGCCCTTATAACTCCTGATCAGGGGTTCTATATGGGAGTGTGTATTGTATTTAATTGGTGAACCTCTGTTGTCACAAGAGGAATAACGTGGGAATTTACGGTTTTATGTGCATACACCCTAAAATCTATCCTGTTTGGAGCTAAACTGACATAGTGACTTGTTAAAGGGATATTTCTATCTCAGACATTTATGGCATATCCACAGGATATATCATAAATGTCTGTTAAATGCAGGTTCCACCTCTTGAACCAACAAGTAACTCAAGAACAGAGGTCCCCATGACCACATACTGCCTGGTGGGATAGCTTCTGGCCACCTTACCCAGGCTGTAGGTGTGGCCAGGATTATGGTCATAGCCAAGTTAGCTGTGCTGCGCAGTTTCTATACCTCTAAAAGAAGTGTATGGAAGTTACGGAAACACAGTACGATCGCTTTCTGGACGCTGCTGTTTCCGTAACCCCCTTTTACATTTTTTTGAGTTACAGATCCACAGCCTAGAGAGCTATTTCCGTAGTCCCGGCCATCTTTGCATTCAATTGGAGCCTGGATGTCCAGATCTGGGGGGCTGACTCAACCGGTGGGGCAGGGTAATACCATAAATGTATAGACCCCTTGAAGTGTAGAAGAGCACTCAGCAATAGCAACCTATGCACATGTGTCAATTGTACGTTAAGAACATATTTTAGGCTCTCAATGTCAATGTTTGTATTCCCTTTCAGCAAGCAGACATATAAAAAATGGAAAAGAATTGAAAAGAAATCATATTAGAAAGTTTCAGAATTTTTGCATTATAAAATAATTAACTTTATTTACATAAATCACTGAACCCTTTAAATTAAGACAGGATTATACACTAGATGTTATTGTGGGACTAAGGGGCTGTTCCACGGTTCAATGGAGTCATTTGCATGTTTGAGGCATCCTGTGGCATGTACTTATGTATTGCTTTTTTGCTTACTTTTTTCGCTCTTGTCCTGGGTTATAACACAATGATCCTCTTCAGTCACAACTGCACAGCAGGCCTGTGTTGTATCCCAAGACGGCAATAAGCGACTCAGCGAGCTGACATTTATCCATTGTGAAGAATCACAGAAGAAACCCACAAAAGAACAAAAAAAGTCATAAAACTTGCAGGGCGGCATGTTCAAGCTGACAAACTAGTCAAATGAACTTGAAAAATCCATATTTTCATTTTATGTCCCAACCTCCTATGGCTCCTAATAGTTGACTGTCTGTCTATATACTGTCACAACTTATTGTTACAGCAAGCCATATGGGATGATGTCACCCATAGCTCTATCATCTGATATCATTAAAAAAAATGGCTGTGTGACCTTTCTATTGGACTGTATAGTCTGCATCCAAATAGCCAACCATTTAACAAACCGTCTTTATTTTTACACTAATTGCAAGGGAGAAGTATTTGTTCTCCGACCATTCATATGTAGATATATTTACTTCTATTAAGGAAAATTTAAACAGGAAACTAAAGATGCAACTGGAAAGCCCTCTCATGGTAAAAGTGTGCAGATACTCATCGGGGTGGTCGCCTTCACTGCTTTTCCATTATTCATAAAAGGCAATGCAACAAAAAATTAGGAAGGAAGGAATCTGGGCTGTAGTAAATGATCATAAAGACCCACAGTACAATCTGGGCCTCCTGGCATCAGATCATGTTTTCAAGCCCAGCACACACACATATCATATGTACATTTGCACATACCATATATGCACCCAGCCAAATCATACACACACCATATCTAGAAAACACATACATATATAATAAATGATTATTTGCATAAACACCACACACTAAATACTACAGTTCATGCAGTACTCACACATATATAGTAGTATATATCTATATAGGAGGGGGTTATAAGCATTCTATGCACACATATTATTATACACATTATGTATCCACTCCTGTTGTGTATTAGCCACACATTAACAATTTCCCTTTCTGGAGGTTATTTTAGAGAGAATATCTTACCTACTAGTAAGAATTGTTAATGGCTTCTCCTGATGACCAAGCATAACCAGCACCATACTTATCAACATGGAAATCCCCCAGATCTGGACATTTAAACTCCTTCTGCAGTATTTGCAGTAAATTGTGCATACCCGCTCATGCAGATGTGCATGTTTGCGCCGCTCCCATAGACCTCTACAGGGCTTTTTGGGAGGTGCGCAAAAAAATAGGACCTGCTCTATTTTGTGCTTATTTGAGCATCACAGAAGTCTATGGGAAGTTTGCACAGCTGCAAGCACGAGTATGAGCAAAACAGTGTGCATACCGCAATCACAGACATCTTGTTAGACTAATTAGCCATTTAAGTCAGGCCAAGTTGATTCCTTCCACCCTGTGTGAATGAGGGGTGCCTGTGCAAATACACACAGTTCATACAGGTGGGGAATCACCCCGCCTTGATTTAAAGGACTAATTAATCTAATGTAGTGCTGGTGATTTAGTAATTTTAATAATAGATAAGGCAAAAAAAAGTGAGAATGAACCCATGGAAATCAATGGGTTCTATTCTCTTGGTTAGACTCGCGTAAAATTTCCCGCGTGCAAAATCTCAGTGTATCATGTTCATCTGTTTAAGGCTTAAACAGATGGGAGTGTTTTAGTTCGTTATGCAGCTGTGAGAATCGCAGCCACATAGCGAGACGATGCAAAGCCATTGATTTCAATGGTTTCGTTTTCACTAACGGGATTCTTGTGGGTTAATACTGCGCGCGAGAAAGATATGGCAGGACCTATCTTACAGCGTATTTTTTCAAACTCATTCGCACACTAGCGCAAAGTTTGAATAGTTAAAAGAAAAGTACATGCACTAATACGTTCACCTGCTTATTTATCAGATATAGATAATTAGACACACTGGAGCTTATTTACTAATACTGTCTAAGGGCGGCTTCAGATGGGTTTTCACGCCCAGCAGATATACGGTGTCCCTCTCTGCAGGTGGAGGAGGCTGGAAAAGCCAGGAGCAGTACACTGAGCTCCCGCCCCCTCTCCGCCCCTTGCCACTATTTGCACTGGAAGGGGGCGGAGCTATGTTCTGGGACTTAGCTCCGCCCCCTATCTCCCTCTCCCATTGACTTATTACTGAATGGGAAATTTGTCAAATTTTAAGACCATCTAGTCTAAACACCCGTTTACATGTAATGATTGTCGCTCATAATTCGGTCAAACGAACTAAAGTGATTAATTCTCATTATGTCTTAACACGAGCGAACAATGAAATGACTAACTACAATTGTGCACTTTTCGTCAGTTGTTCAGTTTCAGCCAGCATAAAAATCATCGGCGGCTCGCTCACTTCTTGTTACTTTTAAACACTCCACGCTCACATAGAATGTGAAGTACTGAACGCGAAGTGAACAATTCTAAACAATGATCTACCTGTCTAAGCTGGCTGCCCGAGCACGAACAATTAATGAACTAGTGGTGACGTCACTCGCTCGTGCAAACAAGAATCATCTCATGTAAAAGGGCCATAGGTTTAGACCACCTGTTGGCTTAGTTTATGCCAAAATTGTGTAATTTGCGCTGGAAAACTTTCAGATTTTGAATAGTAAATAAGTTGAACGCTGCTTTAGGCTCTCACAGCTCTGATTCTACAAATATGTATGTCAAAATGTGAGTTTTCAAGTTCTTAAAAATGGATCACAGCTGTTGAAGCCACACTTTTCTCCCTTGTGATGGGCATCAAGCTGGAAGTGGGTTCTGTCATTAAACAAAACAATTCTAGACTTTCCTATTCCTCGCCAAGCAGTCTTCTTACCTGATCTTGACCTACCAGATCTTCACCTCCCCGATCTTTTCCTGGCTCCTCCAGTCCCCCGGGTCACCTCACCTCCAGCCGGCTGCATCCTTTTGTTCCTGTGATGAAGACTACATTGCTGACATTCTGCTTCCTGCATGGCAATGTACACTATGCCACTGGTGACGTAACATTCACTGCCTAGCAGGGAATGCTGAAACATCGCCAGCCTGCTTTAGCGCGACTGCGCATGTGCAAAGTCTTGTCGCTATTGTTTCATATACTATATGAGACACTAGCGGTGATATATCGCACATGTGCAGTCGCGCTAAAGCAGACTGCCAATGTTTCAGCATTCCCTGCTAGGCAGTAAACGCTACCTCACTAGTGGCATAGGGAACATTGCCCTGCAGGAAGCAGAATGTCAGCAATGTACGCTTCGTCACAGGAACAAGAGGATCTGGCCGACTGGAGGTGAGGTGACCCGGGGTACTGGAGAAGCAAGGAGAAGATAGGTGAGTAGAAGATGCAATAAGAAGACTGCCCAGGGAGGAATAGGGAAGTATAGAATTTTTTTTCTAATGACAAAACCCCTTTGGACTGGATTCCCACGGGATGGAAATCCCATGGAAATCTTGCAATATGTCCGCAGTGAAAGCACATGGAAATTCCACAAGATTTCCACAGAAGAAAGGTTGCTTTAAAACCTGCACCAATTGGCATGGGTTTGAAGCGGCTTGTCCGCCTGTATTCGGCTGCAGAAATCTCTTCCCATAGAGAGAAGAGAGCCCACAGAGGAAACGGCGATACAATTGAAATGCCCCGGATTTGAATTCCGCGCCGCAAGTCAGTTTCCGTGCATGATGTAAACAGCCTCTAACTAGAGTCTCTTTCATATGTGTGGAGGGATTCTGTCCAACTCTGCTGAATTGCTTTAAATCAGCCACATTTGAGGCCATTTAGAGGCAAGCGGATTGAGTCTGTCTTAGATTTTGTTTGAAGATTTAAAAATATAATTAAAGGGGTTATTAAAAGGGTAATCTCATCCCCAGGGTTGCCCAAGCCTTTATGCTGCCTGAGGCGAAATGTGAAATGGTTCCCCGCCTTCCCACAACTGCCCCCAAGTGCCTTGCAAGTGCCAATACACAAAATAACCAATACATATTTGAAACATTGAGGCTTGTCTAAAGTGACAGAGTAATAGTGCTCCCCATTAGTGGCCCTAATAGTAAGTGTCTCCCTTAGTGGCCCCAATACTAACAGTAACCTCCATAGTGGCCTCAGTAGTATCAGTGCCCTCATAGTGGCCTCCGTAGTAATAGTGGCCCCATAGTGGATCTCCAGTCAGGCAGCAATCTGAGAAGCATTCCACTCGGTCAGTAGCTCTGCTCCCGCTGCCACTGCTACAATGAGTCTGACCTCTGCTCTGGCACTGAGTAAAGGACAGCATCTGTAAGTAGGAAGGCAGATGCTAAAGGGAGAGGTCAGGAGTCACAGACTGATTATAGCAGAGCTGCAGACCGAGTGACTGAACTGCTTGTCGGGTTTCCTGCCAGGTTGGCTCGCAGCTAACAGTTTTTTTTTTACCAACCATCAATATGGCCAGTGATTCACTGGCCGGGTGGCAACCCACTGCCACCCCTCTGAGGTCTTGCAGCCTGAGGTGGCAAGCTCAGGTTGCCTCATAGTAGGGGAGCCCCTGTTCATCATAGACAGACTCTTTAATAGTAGAGTCCTAAGACACTGCCTTCCGCTGCTTATGTCCCCTGCATAATGGCATGGATGGCCATTCACATGAATGGCCATCCATGTAATACTCTATGTGGATGGCCTATGCCAGCTACAAGGAGGGCTGCTGAACCCCCCCCCCCCCCCCCCTAAATGACATCCATATGACTCAACAAAGCATATGGATAGAGGTCATCCTAGTTAGGCAATGGATAAACATGTACGAATTGAAGAATTCATACTTTTTTCAATGCACTGTATTTATGGCTCAGATTAAATAAGACACTGGTTTAATGTATTTAAAACCCTGGTATGAATTCCACCCAGTGAAACATGTCTGCTCCTTCTGGTAATCACATCATATATCATTCCGAATCATTTTATCCCAATGACATCTGCAAGGGATTTTATACTTTATGTGCAGTGTTCCTCTTGAAATAGCTTTGGAATTCATTTACACTTGTCGAAGGTGAGACTCCATCTACAATATGTACTGTTTGTCCTGAGCTTCAAGATGATAATCATAATGTAGAACATTTACAAAGAATGCACTTCTCATATTTTTACTTGCATAATATAGTAAAATCTATTTTGGTTAGCTTAAATTGCCCATGCATTCCCATGTGCAATGTGCGAGGAACAAGATGTACAATGAAATGTGACCTTCAGCTACAAACAGGAATTGTTTCCACAGAAATCTGCAAACTTCTGACACCAAAGTGGACCTTGTGTTTACTCACTGATGTAATACACGAGACTCAAACACAAGGCCTGTAGGCCAAATCCAGCCCACCATGACATTTTATCTGGCCTGTGAGGTCCAGACTCAGAAGGACCGTCTCTCTACTTTCCTAGGAGGACGCAGCCAGCACTTGGCAGATGGGGCAGTGCCAGCACAGGGAGCCTATGCCATCTTGATGCACCTCCACACTGCTCTGTTCAGCAGCTCACAGTTAATGCCACAATTCCGACCTATTACCCAGACACCATAGCCATCCTTCAAGGTAGGAAGCTCAGTGCTAAAGAGGTGCAAGGGGCTGGCTATTATCTAACTTGGTCCTAAGCGGGGCTTCCCACAAACGTACGTGCAAAATGCATGCAATAGAGCAACGATTTTGCACTGTAAAAGTCACATATCTCTGCATTAGGGCTTATTCAGGCGGGCGTATATCGGTCAAGTTTTCACTCCCGCCCCCTCTCCGCACTCTGTCTGCTCCCTCTCCGACTCTCCCATTGCAAACAGTGGCGAGGAGTGGAGAGGGGGTAGGAGCTCAGTGCACTAGCTCCCGTACTGTCCCGCCTCTTCACCTTGCAGAGAGGGGCAGCGTATATCGGCCAGGCGTGAAAACATGACCGATATACACCCATCTGAATAAGGCCTTTTACTGTATTTTCCCGCTGACCAGAACCATTCACATGGGATCAGGACACAGCAGCGCCCCGAGTTAGAAGGCTATTTAGCCTAACTAGTCCTTGGTGTGTTCTTTTTTTTGGCAAAATTGCACATTTGCACAACCCTCATAGACCCTTATGGCACGTTTGGTGCGCAAATGCACACTAAAATAGATCATGAGCATGAAAAGCGAAACTGAGAATGAACCCATTGAAAACAATCGGTTCTATTCTCTGCGCATATGCCCGAGCGAAACCGTCATAAAGGACATCTTGGTCTTTTACTGACCAAGTGGCGCACCATAACGTCTCTGGTGGAACACTTTGAACTACTTTATCAGCAACCTACTGGGATACTTCCATTTGGTGTATAATACATATTGTGCAACTCCTGCACGTATTCACTGAATATTTGGACCTTCTTGCATTTTTTGCGAGTATATTCACTGCATTTTTCATGTGTGCAAAAAAAAAAACCACAAGAAGATCCCAAAGATTTCTCCTGCCTTCAAGCATAAATATGCAGTGAATATGCATGCATCATACGTATTCACTGCGTATTTCTCTGTAGTCAAATACTACAGCATGTTTAATACATCATGTCATTACTTTTACATATTGGCCAGTCCTAGCTTATATTTTAAAGCATATTTCTGAGAGAACACACAACCTAATACTTAGGCATGTCTAAAATACCTAAAACATTCAACTTGGTGGGTGCATTTGGTGCAAATCAATGAGCCTAAGCTGCCTCGGTCCAAGGAGGAAGCCTAGTGGGCTCATTTACATGTTCTTTGCAGGCGTAGAGTCATGCAGAAACTTTTATTTTACATATCGGAGAGCTCGAGTTCAGCAGTTTTAATTTATTTTTGCCCTTGGTGATATACAGTGTAACAAACTTTATATTACCTGGAGGAGTGTTTTGTGTGTATACAGGCTGGATGACTCATTGGTGTCATTGATACTGGTGCATTTCACTTTTTTCCTGTAGCAGTTGTCAGCTGTCAGTCCCACAAAATATCCCTCCAGGTCCATTCTTGTACACAGCGCTATAGCAATATTGTTTGCAAAGGTTGCTAAAGTAATTAGATTACCGGACCCAAAGGCCATGCCCCTTGAGTGAGCAGTAATAACCTATGGCATATGATATGCTGATTGGATAATGATATAGTCTGTCTGCGGTGACCTATTTTAATCTACAAATGAATACCCCATTTTGATAATATGTAAACCAGAACAGTGGCCCATTACACAAGAGTCATTGGTAGATTACTGATTGGGTGTTAAGCAAAACTTGGACTGCATTGAGGCTGATCAGTCATCTGTGGGATTGTTCATACACCAAATCCCATCGGCAACATGCCAGATTCATCGACAAGGTCAACTGCTGGTCACCAAAAATGGCCAAATCAGACCAGCTATCTCAGGCAACTTTTATCACATGAGTTTGGATAGGTTTAGGCCCTTCTATTATTTTCACCTTAGGGTCCCGAAACATAAAACTACACTTGTTGTAAATATACTAAACCACGGAATGGTCATAGACCCCTAACAATTGGGAACTGCGTGGTGTGTGTTATCTAGCTCCCATAGGAGTCTATAGAAACTTCCACGCATCATACACCAAAGATAGGTCAGGTCCTGTCTTTTCACACACCACGGACCTTAGATTTGAGCTTTGAAGTTGGATGTCCTATGTTTTGCGCACCTAAAAATCATTCATGTGAACGTTTCTACAGGAAGCCATTGGTTCTATTAGACACAATCTTTTCACACGCCTATAATGCACTAAAGCCATGCCCGTGTGAATGAGGCCTGAAGTTGGGTCAACACATTATTTTTAGAGGCCATGCACCTAAACTTGCACCTAAGTTTGCTGCACTTGATTAGGGTTAATAGTCCCTTCCAGGTATGGGTCCTCGCAGAGGCGTAACTTGAAGCTCCTGGGCCCCAATGCAAAACCTGTAACAGGGCCCCCAACTATAACACTTTATTCATAGTACTGGGCTCCCTATGTGGAGAAGAGAGGCCTTATGGGCCCCCTAAGGCTCCTGGGCCCGGGTGCAACCGCATCCCCTGCATCCTCTATAGCTATGCCCCTGGGTCCTCGTGTACTACTTGTAAATCAGAATGGACACACCATCCCTGCTATACACACTTTTCCAAAACTTGTTGATCCAACTTTTGGTTGTGCCAGATGTTCCATTGATCTTCTTATCTCCTATTGGAATACAAAGAGGTTGATGCATATGGGAAGCAATACCACAATGTAATTATAGTCACACTAAATTATACTATATTAATACTACAATCATTTCCGACCTACAAATGTCTTTTCTTCCATGTTAATGTCTGCAGCTTGAAGCATTTGCCAGCCGTGCAAATATGTACATTAAAAGTGGTGCCCATTAAATCTGATTCACAGAATGTTCTTTGAGCTTCTAGCTGTTCTAGACATGTTTTATCATCTCCTATATTTTATAATCCTAAAAGGCTTGCAGGCAGGGCAAGGACAAAACCCTTTTGCTGTTGGTTTATTTTCATAACTGAAATGTGTTGTAACGTCGGCTTGTTGCAATACCTCCTGGTGGTATAATGTCAACTGAAAAAGAGGTGGGGACATCGCTTTATAGATTATTGCAAAGACTTCACGTTGCCTCATCTGTTTGGTTCAGTTCAGAGCATGTTTCCTGAACGGCATTAATAAATTAAAGAATATGCAGAAAAGGGCCCTTAAATGGTTCAGGTTCTGCATCGTAAGGACTGCAAAGAAACCGTATCTATAGTGTAGAGTTAGAGGTTCGTGCAGCTATCTAATTGGTTAATAGTGAATGTTAAAAGAAATGCATTTCAGAAGGAATCCTCTATGATGCGGTTTGTATAGGATTGTGTCTCCCCATAGACTACATTGGTTTGTAGGGCACCTGATAGAATAAAGAGGGCGTCCTCTGACTGATGGGGGCTGTTAGTTAATGGAAAAAAGGTGGTTGCTATAGGCAAGAGGAGCCTTGCAAATGGGGTATTTCAAATGTAATAACACCCTACACAGTCATACCCCCCCCCCTCTCTCTCCTCCTAGCACCTTCCCTTAGGAATTGAATATTTAATGCATAGCTTACCCCTCCCTTTTCCTCTACCCCCTTGTGGCGTCCTGGAGGTATTTTTGCCCCCTCCCCCATTATTTTGTGTTATTTAAAAAGCTGGATGTGTATGTATTGCTTTCTTATCTTTTTTCTTCGTTTTCACTCTGGTTGTCTAATTGTTTTGCTTATTTTAAAGGGGTTTTACAGGCAAATCCTACTGATGACCTATTCTCAGGATAGGTCATCAATAGTTGATCACCGGGGACCTGCCACTCAGGGACCCCTGGCGATCAACTAATCGGACAGCCTTTTATCAGTGCGGGGCCAGATGTCATCATTAGAGTCGGAGGTAGAAGTCTCATAGAGGACTTCCCTCCCACAGAAATCAATGAGAGCGCTTTCTCCTATTACCCTTCCAGGCCCGACCCTGGAGTCTGAAATTTCGGAAGTGTAATAGGAGGCTTCAGCTTCCATTTAATTATTTGGGAGTGAAGCCCTCAATAATGCTTCTGACTCCGACCCCGATGATAGCGTCCACCTGGAATCCTGAGTTGCGGGTTCCCAGCAATCAACTACTGACCTATCCTGAGGACAAGTCATCAATAGGATTTCCTAGGAAACATCTTTAAGTCAAAGTAGCAGATGGTCATTGGTTAATTAATGGTGAAGCCTGGAAGGTGGAAGTGCTGTATGGAAGTCCATGTAACAATACCACTCCAGGCATACCACATGACCACATCCAGCACCTGGGGAGCCACATCCCTATGACAGGTTTTGGTCTATAAAATAATAAAGCTGTGGCCGAGCCTCATCCAACCAAGAGATTGTTTCTGTGTCCCTTATTTCAGGTGAAGGTAATGTTGTCTTTGAGTTTTGGCCATGTTACACCTCCCATTATTCTTATAAGACAAAACTATGTACAGCAGAATTGATTAATAGGACACTAATGGAACTTCACAAATGCTTGACTGTGAAATATTTTCCATTATTATTCAGTCATACAAGAGTGTATAAAATGTACCCTCTGGTCAACCTGAAATTCTGTGTATTCTTAAAGTAGCTGTCCCACTTTTAGCTATCGATGACCTATTCTCAGAATTGACCATCAATAGCATATTGGCAGAGATCCCAAGCTGTTTCCCAGGCCAGTGTCATTGTGTAGCAGACAGCTTTGTACATTGCACAGTGGATCGAGGTGGTATTGAAGGCTGTGTCCCATTGAAGTGAATGGGAGTGAGCTTGCAACACCAATCCAACCTACTGCACAATAGGCAACAAACAGCTCTGTAGACATAGACTCCGTTAGGGTAGAATAGCTGACTGGCAGTAGATCCCTTCTGTTCTGCTATTAATGATGTATCTAAAGGTAAATCATCCATAGCTAAAAAGTGGAATAACCTCTCTAATGCTCCCATACAAGGTCACTGAATGCTTAAAGGGGTTCTGTCATTAGAAAACACAAATTCTATACTTACCTATTTCTTCCCCTGTCAGTCTTCTTACCGCATCTTCTCCCCACGATCTTCTCCTGGATCCTATAGTCCTTCTGGGTCACCTCACCGCAAGCTATCCAATTCTTCTTCTTCCGGTGATGAAGTATCTATTCTCTGCAGTCTCCTTCCTGCAAGGCACTAGTGATGTAGCATTCATAGCCTAGGAGGGAGTGCCGAGCTATTGCAAAGACTGCGCATGCACGCTGTCTCTCTGCAATAGTAAATGAACTCTCGCGGCAAGACAGCGCACATGCGCAGTCTCGGCAATAGATTAGCATTCCTTCCTAGGCAGAGAATGTTATATCACTAGTACCAGGAAGAAGAATGCCAGCAGGATGATCTCTCCACCTTGCGGTGAGGTGACCCGGGAGACTGGAGAAGATCAGCAAAGAGAAGATGCAGTAAGAAGACTGCCTGGAGAGAAATAGGTAAGTATTGATTTTTTTTTTCTTTTAAATGATAAAACCCCTTTAAACAGTAACGCACATAAAAGTGAATAAAACAAATATAAATTAAACTAAAATACAATTTTACAAAATACCACATAAGAGCATAATTTTATGTTAACAACCTAGGCACCATGACTGGAGTGCTTAGAGAGGTTCTTCAAAACTTAAATATTGAAGACCTATCCTTAGGATAGGTCACCAAAATCAGAACAGTTGTGAGATAACTTCTGCACCCCTGACAATTAACTGTTTGAGAAGACCACGACACTTGGGTGAGCGCGCTAGTCTCTTCTTCGGCTATGTGATGTCATGTTCATTGGACACATGGCCTTTGTGCAGCTCATTCCCTTGTAAGTGCCTGGTATACAATCAAGAGGCTGCAGCTCTTGCTTGAGAGCCACAGTCCTTTCAAACAGCTGATCAGCGGGGATGTCAAGAGCCAGCGGCTCACTCTTCTGATATTGAACTTATGTCTCAGAAAAACCCTTTAAGCAGGATAGTGTTAGAGGAGTAAGGTGTACTTTTTTTTTCATTTATCTAAATGAGTTCAAAATTATTGGCTGATGCATTTCATAATACATCTTTCTAAGGGTCAAAACCTTATTTTTTCTTATATAAAACTCCAAATCTAATCCTTCCCTCATATCATATAGAGTAAAGTGATGAAATTATATCCGCCTGCAGTCACCAATTGGGAAGGATGGTTGTAGTGGGGGGAGTGGTATGGAGTCTTTGAAAGACAATTGTTTTAGGGTCAGTAAAATCCTTACGGAAAGAATATGAATTTTGATATGTAATTGCTTAGGCTGCGTGCACACATGGCGTTTTTGTTGCGATTTTGAATTGTGGTTTTTACTCAATTTAAAACCGCATTAAAAAAACTGAATGCAGTTTTTATTCCAGATTTTAATCTGGAACTGCCCTTAAAAAGCACAACAAAAATGCCGTGTGCGAACACAGCTTGAGGGCTTAGTAACACAGGCTTTTTTTCGTGCGCAAAACTGATGCACACAAAAAATCATGTGACCGAAGCCAGCGTCACGGCTGAAAAAAACGCTGCTATCAGCGTATATCAGCCCGAAGGGCTCGGTCACGCGGGAGCTGCCCGCTATCCTCTGCCACAGCTGTGGCAGAGGAGAACAATGTTCGCCCATTGAATTCAATGTAGCCGGCAATACAGCCGGCTCCATTGAAAGCAATGGGCTGCCGGCAAGCACTCTATTAATTTTCGGGGAAGAGCTTCAAATATAAGCCCTTCCCTGAAAACCATCCAAAAAAATTGTAAAAAATAAAAAAGTATATACTCACCTTTTTGCAGCTGCCGAAGATCAGCCGCATCCAGCCGGCTCTTCTCCTGAACAGCTTTCTCTAGTATTCAGCAAGCGGGGATTTAAAATCACATGAATGGGTGAGTGAGTGCTGCCTCTGATTGGCTGAGCACTGTGACTAATCAGAGACAGCTCTCAGCTATTGAATTACAGCTGAATTCATGAATGGGTGAGTGAGAGCTGCCTCACCTTTTTCCTTTCCATAGTAACCTGCATTTAAAAAACGCTGTAAAACTCATTATTACTTGCGCAATTGCGTATTTATTGTATTTTTTATGTAACCCATTCATTTCAGTACGTGAGTGATTCAGTACGTGAAATATGTGCTGAAACGCCAAAAATAGCGCATGTTGTGTGTGATTCTGCCCACGTGAAATACCCAATGCAAAAACGCTAGTGTGAGAGGCTTTACTAAAATGAATAGATCCCTTAGCTGCATATTAAGCGCACGGAATACGTGGTAAAAATATGCTTGTGCGAGAGTGGCCTAAGGAATACGCCTCCGAAATCCTAGCACCCCTGTGTGATTTTATCCTACATGTTTGTCTGGAGGAACAAACTACAGATTGCTTAAATACATTCTAGTTCCTCAGCAGCGTTTACTTGCGAACAGGATAAATGGAATTATTGAAGATGTAATTCACTTTATAGAATACGGTCACTGAGCAATAACCTTTAATTTTTACCAAATAAATGCATTTGATTGCTTGGAAGCATCAATTTCTTTTTTAAACTTATGGATGACCTTCACATCATCCAGAATGAATGGTAGAAGTGGAAGGATAGGAATGGTATAGTCTACAGAAGCACTCAGGCGTAGTGTGATAGCGGGACTTGTCCTCTGACTTAATTTAATTTGAGATTTAAAGAGTAGATTAGTTAATGAAGCTCCTATTCAGCAAGACAGTTCAATCTCTACCATAAGGTTAAATAAAATTAGTTTTCTTCATAGGTAGATATTACCGGATATAAATCTGAACATTTTTAGGACCAACCTAAATAAAAATGAAATTTTAAAGGAGTGAAAAGAGTATGATTGAAAAGAAATGCAATTGTGGATAGCCATGAACTCCATAGCACAGCCGAGGCATCCTCAGGAAAGACTTCATTCTAAAAACATACTAAATGTAGAGTCTGTCGTTCATCATTCGATATAAACAGAATTAAGGGGCCGTTGACATGCTGTTTTCTTTTACATTCCGGGGTTTGGTCCCAGGCTTCATCTGAATCCTCTTTTTGGGGTTTCAGGCATGACTTAGGGCAGAACCCTATGACATTAAAGAAAAGAATTGGATGGATGAACCACTGTCCAGTTATATGAGTGGATTATGGGCAGGTTAATTATTACGCCTGCATAAACTGATTGAATGATAATTGAATGAATTATCATTTGTTGTTCGGTCACTGGACCCGTTCATATTGAATGATTATCATTCAATTTTGCATGAACCAGTGAATAACTGAAAGATAATTGTTCCATGTAAAAGGGCCTTAAGTCCAGCACACTGACAGATCTCCTATAGAAACTTAGGGTGGCTTTACATGGGAGGACTACCAGCCAAAGGATTGCTTAAAAATGTGAATGCAAATGACAGTAATGGCCAGTGAACATGGCCTTGTGTATGTTTCCTGCCCAAAATACTACTGACAAGGAATTTAGAGTCCTGTTTCTATGCAAAGCATAACCCCACCCCTGGTTATAACAGCCAATATGGGTAAACAACAAGATCTATCTATCTATCTATCTCATATCTATCTATCTATCTATCTATCTATCTATCTATCTCCTATCTATATCCTATCTATCTCCTATCTATCTACTGTATCTATCTATCTATCTATCTATCTATCTATCTATCTATCTCCTATCTATCTATCTATCTATCTATCTATCTATCTATCTATCTATCTATCTATCTCCTATTTATCTATCTCCTATCTATCTATCTATCTATCTATCTCTCTCTCTCTCTCTCTCTCTCTATCTATCTCCTATCTATCTATCTATCTCTCTATCTATCTATCTATCTCTCTCTATCTATCTCCTATCTATCTATCTATCTATCTATCTATCTATCTATCTATCTATCTATCTATCTATCTATCTCTCTCTATCTATCTCCCTATCTATCTATCTCTCTCTCTCTCTATCTATCTCCCTATCTATCTATCTCATATCTATCTATCTATCTATCTATCTATCTATCTATCTATCTATCTATCTATCTCCTATCTATCTATCTATCTATCTATCTATCTATCTATCTATCTATCTATCTATCTATCTATCTCTATCTATCTCCCTATCTATCTATCTCTCTCTCTCTCTATCTCCCTATCTATCTATCTCATATCTATCTATCTATCTATCTATCTATCTATCTATCTATCTATCTATCTATCTATCTATCTATCTATCTATTCTTGTGAGTTATTCATATCTTCATTGTGTCTTTTACTTCTGTTCAGCTTCTCTCTGACCTATCCAAAAGTGATAACAGAAATGGCAGCCACTGTAGCTCCTGTAGATGTTGTCACCTGTGTTTTCCTGGGAAGATAAATCTGCCTGGTTATATAATACTTTCCTTCCCTTTTATTTCTGCTTTGCTTGCTAGATCACACATTCAGAGATAATAGATGACCTTGTTAGGAGCTGCAATGGCTGCTATTTCCTATTGTCAGGATCTATATCTAAGAAAGGAAGGGTTTATGTAATATATATTTACAGGCGATTGTTATTATTGCAGGTGGTTTGGGCCACCCACTAATACAATAATACAGGATATTATGAATATAGCACTCAGTGATGCCAGGGCTGCAATCGAGTTGTCTGATATTACTAAGGGGAATAGACAGTTATACAAATGTAGAAATGTTTGTTTGTTCCATCCCTTAAAGAGGACCTGCTTTCCTGAAATGTCACCTTTACTAAATACTCGCATTCCTCGTAAATAACACATTTACAACAGCTTTTCTTAGAGCTCATTATGGTGCTGTTCCTCTATTAGTACCCCATAAAATATATTTATATATTGGCCAAATGGGCATTCAGTCCAGTCAGTCAAAGACTATAGAGGGGGGTGGCCACGATATCTTAAAATAGGGAGGGGAAAAAAAAACTCCAGCCATCCTTATAAATAATGAGTGTACCCTCACCTGTCCCAGAGCCCCGCAGCCGCAGTACCGTGTTTCCCATTCACCCTGCAGTCAGCCCAATGTGGGACAGGATGGTGCCACCAATCACATGCTGGACCTCCCCCTTATTGCAATATACTTGCTCCTTATCCTATGAATGTACAGTGGATATGAAAAGTCTACGCAGCCCTAATAAAATGCCAGGTTTTTGTTAAAAAATCGGACAAAGATGAATCATTTAAGATTTATTTCCACCTTCAATGTGACCCGTTATCAGTACAAATCCACTGAAAAAACAGCTGAGATCATTTAGTGTGGCGAAGATAAAAAAAAAAAAATATATATTGCTAACGATAAAGAGAGGAGATAAGCAGCTGTCAAGAAAACAAAGCCTCATATCTTGGGGGAAACAATGGAATTCAGCAGGAAAAACCAACCAAGAAATTTGTGCGATAATTGTGCAGTGTAAATGCAAAAAAAATCGCTGACTATTCGTTCGCAGGTTCTTATCGCTGACTTTCAGTCAGCATAAAATCTATCGCTAGATCGCGGACTTCTTGAGCGTGTAAATGCTCCCTGCTCCACGCTTCACTTAGAAGGTGAAGTGCTGAGCGGGGAGCCCATGATCCAATGGTGACGTCTGTCAATGTAACTGCTCTGCGTGAGCGCTAACAACCTTAGGGCACCCACCCACTGGCGTTTGCGATTTCCATGCGTGAAAAACGCAGCGTTTTCCATGCGTTTTTCGCGGCATTTTCGCGGCTTTTTCGCGCCTTTTCCGTTAATTTCCATTGACATTCATGGGTGCATTAAGAGAAAAATAAGGACACATATGCAACTGACAGTTCCTATGTTAAAAATTGCAACGGACCGAAAAAAAAAACGCCAGTGGACAGGAACACATTCAAAACTAATTGCTCTTGAGAAAAAACGCAAAACGCAAAGGAAAAAAAATCGCCAGTGGGTGGGCGCCCTTAGCGGTGACGTCAGCGCTCATACAATCACTTAGCCGACTGTTGTCCTGTGTAAAATGGTCATAAAGCTAGGTTCACACTAGTATTATTGTGCTCCATTGTTCAAGTCCATCGAAGGAGCTGAAAAGAAGAAAAAGTGCTGGATCCCAAACATTATGGGGATGAACCGCAATTAACGATCCCCTTTAACTACAATGGGGTCTGTTAAGTTTCCATCAAGCTCTCCTGTATTCTATCAGACAAACGATTGCAGCATTCTGGGCTATTTTGTGTGCCATTTTGTGCTGGATTTGCACCAGAGGCAGCAACACAAATTTGAACACGGCCTAGCCCATGTGATTTGCTATCATAGTTTGTTATCCAGGGTCTGGCAGGCCATATAGACATTAAATTTTATGTCTATATGGCCTGCCAGACCCTGGATAGCAAACTAGCAAATCACATTGGCTTGGCCGTGTTCAAACTTGCATTGCAGCCTCTGGTGCAAATCCAGCACAAAATGGCACACAAAATAGCACAGAATGCAGGACGGCATTTTTAAACTTTGGTTTGTGCCCATCATGTTGAGAATTCAACACTTGTATTTTTTAACCTCCTCGATGGAGTTAAACAAGCGAATGCAATAACACTAGTGTGAACCTAGCCTTAAGGCCCATTTACACACAAAGATGAGCGCTCAAAAGATGGCTTGTGAGCAATTATTATGCATAAACTATTAATTGGTACTAATGCCTATTAGTACTAATTTGTAGTGCATGAGCCATCGGGAGCTGTATTCAGATAACAGACCACACACTGTTCTCTGAATTAATTCCCTTTGTTCTGCCACGGGTCTGACAGCTGAGACAATGTAATCAGCGCTCCCCGGGCAGAACACAGCGTGCGGTCCGTCTTTTCAGTTCTTCTGCCCTATGATGGATTTCATGCCGAACTGAAAATCATTGTTTGTCAGAAAAGTGAAAGATGGGCACACTTACACCCAACGACTGTCACTCAAAAGATGGCTTTTGAATGAATTTTGAGCAATAATCGCTGTGTCTAAATCGGCCTTTAGGTTTTCCCTGCCCAATCCCTTTGTTTTCCCCCAAGATAAGAGGTTTTGGTGTCTTGACAACTGCTTATCTTGCCTATTTTTCCTTACACAATTAATATGTGCAATCAAATTTCTCTATGATATCCTTATGCTTAAATAGGGATAACGATCCCTTCACACGGGACAACTAAGGGGTGTACAAGTGCTGAACAGATATCCTACCGACTATCACTGCTGTGCTTTCACACAAGAGCGATAGTCGTTTAGTGAATGGAGGTGGACCGCTTCAGAGAAATCTTCCAGCTCCCGGCCTCCATTCACTGCAAACAAGTAGTCGCTCAATGATTGAACGACTCCTGTTTACGTTAACTGCAACAAAGCGACTACTGAGTGATCCCTCGCCCAGCGCCCTGTCAGCAGCTGTGCGTACCTGAGACGACTAAGACTAAAAAAATCGCTGTTTCAAGCAATTATTCGGGCGAGAAGCGACCTGCATAAAGGTTCCTTAAGGGAGTCTAGATAAGTAATAGTCTAATAAATGGAAGATAAAGGAATGATTATTGTAAAATTGCACATAATAAATATGAGACGAGAATAGAGCTGATATTAACAGTAATTAATTCAAATCAAAATCTTATGTAAATGGGATTCGTTGTCAGATGCTAATATCTAACAATGAACACAAATTACCCAGCTCATAAATATTATTTTGAAATGTTCTATTGTTCTACAAGTAACGCTACAAATGCTGGGATTCGTATTCATAATTCTAAGCGATTTATTACAGGGCTGAGAGACAAAATGTATTTTTTTAATTAAGTATTAATGACAAATATTAATTTGTAGTCGAAAGTCGATTTTCTCTTTGTTGTTATGTTATAGTTTTGCGTTGTGTTTCTCATTTGTCTCACAGCTTGAGGATTCAAGGTCCATATTTTTTCATAAAGACTCTCTTTTTTAATTAGAATATGTTACAATGGTGAGGAATTAAATTTTTATGTTTCATTGCAGTTTACTATATTTCTATTACCTTGTACTTCACGAGTAATCAATTACCCACAGCGACCTGTTTGAAGCAGTTCTATGGAACATAAAAGATAAAACATATAATATAAAAATTCTATCAGAACATCTTTTATGTTAGATGGATATGATGTCAGGACCTTTGTTGTTTGGTAGTCCTTTAACCTGTGTAGCATCATAATAGTATGACCTTGGCAGTATTGTCCCACTCACTACAACACTCCTGCAGATTCGCTATTCTATGGACATAGACATTGTGCCTGCATAATGAAAAGTTGGAGTGCCCCTGACAATCGTAATCATACAACCATAGTAATGATGGAGATAAGGGTGGTTTCACATCTGCATTGGGGATTCCACCTTCCTCCTCCATTCAGGGAGCAGTAAAGGGGAATCCACACGGCCAAACAGTTCTGTCTCAGGAAGGAGCCGAACAGTGCTGGACGGATCCCATTGACTATAATGGAGTCCATCCACTTTCCGCCCAGCTTCCCGGCTTTTGGACGGAAGAAAAAGCGCTGCATACAGTGCTTTTTCTTCTGACATCTCAGCCAGATCTTTGATGGGACCTCTGGCTGGAAGGTTCCGACAGAGATGTGATGCTGGCCTAAGAGAAACCTCTGATCTCCACTGTTAAAGGTTCCATATATTGCCAATCGGCAACATAGCCATCTTTTAATGAGCACAAGGCATGCATTCATATGGTACAATAATTGTATGTGCTTTTGTATTTGTGATCTCTTTCCTCTTCTCTTGGTATGTCCAGTACAAATGACTAGCAGGTGGCCACAAGAGTGAATATACATAGAATCATAGAATAGTTGAGTTGGAAGGGACCTCCAGGGTCATCGGGTCCAACCCCCTGGTCATTGCTGACAAATGATAATATTTAGATGCGACAATGACAAAAAAAAGCCAATCATTGCTGATCATTCATCAACAGTGGACAATTGTTGGGAACTCTCACCCAAGCTATCAATGTATTGGATGATAGTTTCCCAGTGGAAAAGGCCCCTAATAGAGATGAGCGAACGTACTCTTTTCGGGTGTTTTTGCACTCGAGCACAGCTTTTTCCGAGTAACTGACTACTCGGACGAAAAGATTCGGGGGGCGCCGGGGGTTAGTTACTGGGAAAAAGTAGTCAGTTACTGGGAAAAAGCGGTGCTCGAGTGCAAAAACACCCGAACCGAGTACGTTCGCTCATCTCTAGCCCCTAACCATTTATATATATATATATATATATATATATATATATATATATATATATATATGAACATTACCTGTTTATTTTAATTGCACACCTCTATGACATCTGTACACCCCACCCAACGTGAGTCTACTGTACAGTCAATCTTACGCCTGGCTGCTGTCAGTATTTTGTCTACTGAAGTATATGGAAACAAAGAGGAAATATGTTGGTAAAGAATGGATGTATTTAACACATCTGGGTATGATTATGTAAAATGCCTTGCATAAGCATACGGCGTGTCAGATGTGACTGCCGCTGCTTAGCGTATACCTAATTGTCTTATATCAGTGGGGCTACACAGTAGTGGTCTTGTCCTGGGAGCACTGCAGAGGCATTATGTTTGGCTGTGCGGTGCTGGGAGTACTTTTAGAACACTATGGTTTTGCACAAACAGTACTTAGTTAATGACACATCAGTTTTCAGGACTGCCATTAATGTCGTAGTCTTGTTCATCAGAGCACATCTCAAAGAATGAGTTTGCATTATTTTTCCAGTGTGCAGTTATGAGGCACTTAAAGGATCTCTAAATGATACCACCGAAAAGATTGCTGGGTAATTGGATCAATTTATATGCTTAGACTAAAGATTAGAGACTAATACAGTGTAGGGAATAATCTGGAATGACAGTAGTCAGTTATAGTCGCATAGAGCAGCATGGCAGTAGAGCATCAGGGCCTGGACAATTTACCATGTATGATGTTTGCGGCTCCTGGAAGGTTAACTATTTCTTGCGTCTGCTCATAAACAGAACATATTTCCAACTAGATTAAAGTCTGAATACAAAGTTATGTGATGGAAACCTTTCCCTTTAAAGGGATTTTCTGGGCATTTGCTATTCATATGCCATCAATAGTTGATCGGTGGGGTTCCCCGCTCGAGATCCCCGCCAATCATCTGATACTCCAGCCTGCTGTCAGTGTAGTGGGCTAGACATTCACATTGGCGTAGGAGCCGAAAGTGTAATAGAAGGCTTTGCGCCCATTGAAATCAACAGGAGCGAAGTATTCTATTACACTACGCCAATATAGATGTCCAGCTTGGCTGCACAGACAGCAGGCCGGAGCCTTAGCTGATCGATGGGGATCCCAAGCGCTGGACTCCCACAATCGACTATTGATGACCTGTCCTGAAGATAGGTCATCAATAGTAAATGCCTGGAAAACCACTTTAAGTAACTATATAGCGAAGTAGTCCTAAAAAGGTATCTGTGTAAAAAAATAAGAATAACCTGTTAAGGAATTTTGAGTTAATTTGGGGGTATTTTAGGACCTTTGTGTATTAACCAGGATAGAGAGCAGCTCCAAAGAGAGCTTCTCCTTCTGGGGGATCTGTCATATCTGTGCGTTACATGGATATCCCATTGATTTCAATGAGCAGCATGTAAGGCTTCATATTCCTTCTGTGGTGGCGCTGCAGAGCCTAATCGCTTGCTGCCAGGTTCCAACACAGCATTGGGAGACCCTGTGATCGGCTTATCCTCAGAAGACCCTTCTGACAAAAAGAAATTGTCCAGTATTGTCAACCACTTTAAAATAAAGATTTACACTGAGGTTTCCAAACTACATTTATTGTATTTTTTAGACTAGAAGATGCACCGCATTTTATACTAATTTGAATGTCTTTGAGGGTCTAACAAAGTGGAGGGGCTACTGTCATTAACATTGGTGTTCTAGTATAGAAAAGGGAACTAACCGTGAACAGTCAGATCCTATTGAACCTAGTGTGTCCATTCAAATAATGACGCAAGCACATAAGTTCACATTATACACATACGCAGCACTGCTGCACGTACATTGTGCATGCGCAAAACACACACAACCCTGCAACATACACACATAGCTGGGCAGCATGCACAACTCTGTTACATACGCACACAGCGCTGCAGAATTCACATACACACATACAGCATTGCTACATGCACACACACACATACAGCTCTGTTTCATTTGTGCGCTCACACACGGCTCTGCTGCATGCACATGCACACATCTGCAGCTGGCATGTTAACACACTGATTTTATTAACACTAAGGCCTTAGTCAGACGGGCGTTTTTCGCGCGATTTGCGGATCGCATGACGGATGCGCATCCGCAAATCGCGTGACCGGTGCGCGCAAGTCGCCCGCAAATCGCCCGAAAATCTGCTCCTAGCCTCGTTTCATTAGAAACGGGCCGGAGCTGTCCAGCGCATTGCATTAAATGGAGACGGCAATAGAGCCGCCTTTATTTAAAGCAATGCGCTGCGGGCGAGCCCGGGATGAATTGTCGGTAAGGGCTTAAATATATAAGCCCTTCCCTGCAATTCATTGTAAAATGTGTTAAAATAAAAAAAAATTGTATACTCACCTTCTCCCGGCGGCCGGAGCTCCGCGCGGCCGTCCTGCAGTGGGTGTGAAGGGGGTGTGAGTCAGACCTGCCCCCTGATTGGCTCAGCGCTGAGCCAATCAGAGGCATACCTCACTCACACCCATTCATGAATTCATGAATGGATGTGAGTCAGACCTGCCCCTGATTGGCTCAGCGCTGAGAGGCAGCAGTCACTCACCCTTTCATGAATTCATGAATGGGTGTGTGAGTGTTTTCAGCCTCTGATTGGTCAGGGCTGTGACCAATCAGAGGCAGATCATTCAGCAGGCGGGGATTTTAAAGCCCCGCCAGCTGAATAGTGCCGAGAAGCAGTTCAGGAGAACTGACAGCGGCCGCGGCTGGACTCCGGCTGCAGCGGAAAGGTGAGTATACAATTTTTTTTTATTGTAACACATTTTAGGATGAATTGCAGGGAAGGATTTATATATTTAACCCCTTCCCGACAATTCACCCCGCGCACGCCGGCAGCCCATTGCTTTCAATGGAGCGGCTGTATTGCCGCTCCATTGAATTCAATGGGCAAACATCGTTCTTCTCTGCCACAGCTGTTACAGCTGTGGCAGAGAAGAATGATTTGTCTTCTATATGTTCTCAATGGGGTCGGCGCTGCTGCCGCCGGCCCCATTGAGCGCGTATACAGAAGAGAACAGGAATCGCAGATCGCAGATAGGTGCGATCTGCGATTTTTTGTTCTATAATTTATCGGACGAGCGCATAAAAAGCGCTCATGTGTCCGATACCATTGCAAAGCAATGGTTTTATAAAATCGCCGGACGCATGCGCATGCGCAAATCGCGGCTAAAAACGCCCGTCTGACTAAGGCCTAAGGCTGCTCTCACACACAGCATTGGCAAAACACCGCAGCATTGTGCCTGTGATTTTACCGCCATTTTTGAATGTAGGTTACTGGTCCGACATGCCAAAATAGAGCAGACAGCTCTTGAAAATTGCGGTAAAAAGCGCATGTGTGAGGGTGGCTGTTGAAGAAAATACTAATAATGATAGTAAAGACAGACACATTCAGACAACGGTTCCGGTACTGGGACATTTACCTTGAAACTTTGTACACTGAAAAGTTATTTTTGACTTTCCTGTTGAAAAATACTTTTGGCCACAGTGGATTTATGTAACCCCCGATAAAGCCATTACTGATTGTTGTTAACAGTTCGGTAGTAGACCAAGGGGAAGGGATGTTTTCAGCCGGTTTGATGACTGAGTTCATTTTTAGTTTATTGCTTTGCTTGGATCAGGTGCTTACTGCAACTTTTCAATGTACGTCCTCTTAGAGTTTTTTTTGCAGTTCTGCATATCTCTTCTTGCTGTCGGTGATTGGATGTATACTCATTTACATTCAGACAGAACGCCTGTCCTGCTCAAACAGCTGCATAGTTCATTGAAGGGGTATTAACATCTCGAAGATCTTAATTCATATTGTCCTTGAAATGCATATACTGATTAATGAGATTACATTAATCTATGAAAAATGATGCATTGTATAGATATTAGTTACATTTAAAGAATGGTTCAAGGATGGATTGCCAGCAGGGGGGTAATAGTAGAGGCAACAGTTGGAGTGGTCAATCATACCAATTCTGGGATACATCCAAGGATGCTTCCAGGCAAACTCCAGGGACTCCCTATATATGGGATATGTGATGGGTCTGTGAAGGTACGTGTGATGGGTCTGATGGCTCTGGACTACATACTCAGGTAATGTTGCTTGGCAAACAATACCTAAATAATTGCAACATGTTCCCCACAGCCTACAATAGCGTCAGGAGATCCTGTAATGCAGAGATGAGAGCTGCGCCTTCCTTGGCTGTAACTTGACTGTGTAACCCGTGGTCAGCAGAACCATATATGTTTTCAAGATAACAGAATCACCAACGGTTCCTGTCTCGAATACAGGCCAAGCGTTGCCCAGGAGCAGCAGTCGGGGCAGATTATTTGTACACCCCTGTGGTCTCTCTCACTGCACATCAAAGGCGCCTAGTGCTACACTTTTATGTCATCCGTTTCGCAGGGCCGTCTTAACAGCATTATGGGCCCCCGGGCAAAGCAGTGTACTGGGGCCCCTACTCACAGGAATAAAAATGTAATGCAGCTCTCTTCCTCTTCTGCGCTCCGCTCAAAACGTTACTTTTTATTTCTGCTGAAAGGGTTATTCAACTGGAAATATATATTATATGGGCATGCGGCAGGCACGGGACGTCGAAAAAACCCGGGAAGACGAGCGAGTTAGTAACCGGCGGCCTAGACCGGAGAAGGGAAGTCTAAGTCTCTAGAGTCCATTTTCCTCTTGCACTGTAGATGTCTCTTTGTTCATAGTGCCAGGCTACTTTACACTAGGACGATGTACTACACTTCACAAGATGATCCACACATCCATTTGGCGGGAAATCTCTCTTATTATTATAGAAATTATGGATAATTTACAATAGGAATTCTAGGTAATTTACACAAGGAAGTAAGTTCTAGGCTGGACCTGGGAGAGTCTATTAATCTCGCATATCTGGATTTTTCTAAAGCGTTTGACACCATGCCACATAATTGTTTAACATTAGAGTTGAGCGAACATACTCTGTCGAGCTTGATGCTCGTTCGAGTATTAGCGTGCTCAATGCTGCTCGTTACTCGAACGAGCGTTAAGCCGTGTTCGACGCCGCCCCAGCTTTTGGCTCCTCCCCGCTGCGACGTGCCTGTTTTGGCCCCTCCCCGCCGTGATGCAGCGCACGTCATTGGCAAATTTTTTGTCTAGCAGGTAGGGGAGAGAGAGAGAGAGAGAGAAAGAGAGAGAGAGAGAGAGAGAGAAAGGAACCTAGAAAAAAAAAAAAAAGATTGACACCCGGCGTCCCACGTACAGAAATGCCCAAGTCTCCCATTGTAGTCTATTATTAGTTCGTTATTCGAGTAGAGCTCTCGAATTTTATGAAAAGCTTGACTCAAATAACGTGGACTCGAGCATTTGAGTGCTCGCTCATCTCTATTTAACTCCTTAGTGACGGAGCTTTTTTGCTTTTTTCCATTTTTGTTTTTTCCTACTCCCTTTTAAAAAATCGTAGCTCCTTTATTTATCCATTGAAGTCGCTGTATGAGGGCTTGTTTTTTGCGGGGCGAGTTGTATGTTTTAATGGCACTATTTATTGTACCATATAATTTACTGAAAAACTTTTAAAAAATTCTAAGCGGAGAGAAATGGAAAAAAAAACGACATTCCACCATCTTTCGGTGCGTCCTGTTTCTACGGCGCACAAATTGCAACAAAAATGAACTGATATTTTTATTCTATGGGTCAGTACGATTACTACGATACCAAACTTGTATAGTATTTTTTTTGCTGTAGTACTTGTATTTTTTTTTAAGATATTTAATTTTTTTCAATTATTTTCTGCGGTCTTTTTGTGCGTGCGATACTTTTTAAATTTTTTCGTCGACGTAGTTGAGCAAGGGTTCATTTTTTGCAGGATGTCCTGTAGTTTCCGATAGTATCAATTTGGAATACATACGACTTTTTGATCGCTTTTTATTGCGTTTTTTCTGGGAGACAGGGTAACTAAAGAAGTGTATTTCTGGCGTTCTTTATTTTTTTTTTCGGACGACGTTCACCGTGTAGGAAAAATAATGCACTACTTTGATAGATCGGACTTTTACGGACGCGGTGATATCAAATACATATTTTCATTTTAGGATTTTGATTTTTTAATAATAGATATGGCAAAAGGGGGGTGATTTAAACTTTTCTAACTTTTTTTTTTAACAATTAAGAAAACTTTATTGATTTTTTTTTAACTTTACTTTGAAGTCCTCCTAGGGGACTTTAACATACGATGCTTTGATCGCTCCTGCAGTATGACGTAATGCTATAGCATTACGTCATACTGCTTTTTGACAGGCAGTCTATCAAGCCACCCTGTGTGGATGGCTTGATAGGCAGTCTGTTAAGGCAGGCCTAGGGCCATTCATTAGGCCCCCAGCTGCCATGAAACCTGCACAGCTCCCCCGATCTCACGCTGTTCGGGGGATTTAAATGCCGCTGTCAGAATTGACAGTGGCATTTAAAGGGTCAATAGCCACAATCGGCCGAACGGCCGAGCGCGGCTATTGCCCGCGGGTGTCAGCTGTAATAAACAGCTGACGCCCGCGCTGTATGGAGGGAGATAGCGCTGCTACCTCCCTCCATACACGTCCTGCGATAGCAGGACATAGTTTTACTATAGCCCCGTCACTAAGGGGTTAACATATAAAAGGAAACAGCTCGGTCTGGGCGAAAATGTGTGTATCTAGGTAAGGAACTGGCTCGGAGATAGAAAACAAAAGGTGGTAATAAATGGTTTGTACTCTGATTGGGTCACCCTCGCCAGTGGGGGGCCACAGGGTTCAGTATTAGCCCCCATTCTGTTCAATATATTTATCAAAGAAGTCAGGTAGGAACTTTAAAAACGTTGATCTAGGGATTATTCTGACTGCCATTATGGAGTCGAGAAGGAATTTTTTCCCCTCAAATGGGGTAAATTGACTTCTGCCTCATCGTTTTTTTGCCTTCCTCTAGAAAATGGGATTGGAACAGGCTGAACTGGATGGACATTTGTCTTTTTTCAGCTTGCTTACTATGTTACTATGGGTAATTTGAAAGTGAAACAGAAAGTGATAAAATTCCAGGATGAATGCTACTGATGACCTATCATCAGGATAGGTCATCAATAGTTGATCGGCTGGGGTCTGTCGTTCGGGACCCCGACCACTCAGCTGAGCGGGCACATGCTGTCAGCACCGCAAATACACAGAGATCTAAGGGGCCATTGTTCTTGCAAGACCTCTGAAGCCACGTCTCTGCTCTGCATCCTTCACAACAAGTTTAATGTAAAAGTAACCTATGGGCAAAAAATCTTTAAAGCATAACATGTCTTCTAACCACGGATGGGAAATGCACTGTGAGCTATGGAGACTGCAAGAGGACAGTCATAGAAAATCCATCTCAGGGCTTAACCAGACAAGGGCATGTGCGAATATGCTCTCGACTATGGAGCGTATTTGTGCATAATCCGTTCAAATTTTTTTTTTAACCTTATAAATTGCAAGCGGTTAAAAAAAAAGCTGAAAAATAGGTCTTGCCCAATCTTTTCTCGCATGTAGAAAAACTACGTATGAGAGAGATAGGGCAAGGCAAATCTTTTCTTGCGCGAAAATCAAATTGAAAGCATTGAAATTAATGGTTTTGTTTAATCATGTTTTGAGGGCGTGATTTTCACGCCCGAAAAACATGACAGAATTGCGGTCATGTATCTAAGCCCTACGGACGGTGCATGTAACTTCCCTGCAACCTGACTGCGATTTGGATGTTGTATAACCGCCAAATTGCAGCTCTGAAACAACTGCATGACCTCAAGTTGCACAAATTTTCTGGTTGCACAACTTTTCTGAGTCTTTATCACACACGCCATATGCCACCCTGTAGCCCTAGCATTACTGACTATCCTTGTTGGTGCAGGAAAAAGGGTGCTGTCTGCAACTTCTGATACTGTAATAATATTGTATGGGAGCCTCAGGAACATACACACATAACTAGCAGCAGTGTGATATTGCATAACTTTTTAAATATAAATCCAAAAATTAGTTATCCACATCCTAGAACCTTATGGATCCTGCCCAGGGTGGTGAAAAATCATAAAAAAGTCATACCTGAAATCTGATCCATTCCACTGGTCTCCACCTCCTGCTACAGCAGGAATGACATCCCGAGCTAATGATTGGCTGCAGCAGTCACATGTCCCTGGTGTCGGTGACATCATAGCTGTAGCATAAAGTGGAAAGCAGCAGAGAAGCTGTCATCATCACAACTGGAGCAGAGGGGGATCAGGTGAAGTATGACTATTAATGGTTTTTCCCCACCTTGGGCAAGTTTCAAAACTTTATTCAGGGCTGGATGATTCAGTTAAGGGGGTATTCAGAGCATTTACTATTGATGGCCTATCCTCAGAAAAAGCCATCAATAGTTAATTGGTGGGGGTCCATTGCTTGGGATTCCCTCTGATCAGCTGATCTTCCTGCCCACTGCCAGTGCAGTGGAGCTAGATGTCCTCATCGGTGGTCACATTTCAATAGAAGGCTTCACTCCTACTGAAATGTGATGCCTTCCATTAGACTTCAGCTCTGACCACAATGAAGAGCCAGAAGTGTAATAGAAGGTATTACCGTAATTTTAGTGGGGGTCAAGTCTTCTATTACACTGACCAACGATGCGAATGTCGAACCCCGTTGCACTGATAGGGTCCACTGATTGGCGTGGATCCCAAGTGGTGGATCCCTGTCGGTCATCTATTAGCAACCTATCCTAAGGATAGGTCATCAATAGTAAATGCTTCGTAAATCCCTTTAAATGTTATCTCCATTAAACTGGAAAATGCCCTTGGGTGTCCCTAAATGTGCCTTAGTTGTGTTTGTGTTCTGGGTAGTTGCTTTCTGACTGTGACAGATAAATGATCAATAGTAGCAGTCTATTATCTAATATTAGCGCATATGATTTGTACCATCTGTGGACTGTTAGTATTCTACCTCTGGCATCTTGCAATTTACAGAGCAATTTAGGGACTCATTAATTCAGTAACAATTGCAGAGATATTTACTGTCATTTTCATTAATATTGTTTTTTTGTTACGTTCTATGTGCTTCTAAATGTAATTTGCGCTTTATCGTAGCGTGCCATAAGTTCTACAAATAAGGCAATATAGCAGTTCTTAAGTGGCGTTTTATTTCCTCAACTCTTCTTTTGTCTAATCTGTCTCGTCGAACTGAAAAAAAAAAAAAAAGTGTCATCAAATTAGGGCGGGTGCTAGCACGTGGTTATACTTCTGGCAAGATGTCACCATTTTGTGGTGAAGCAATGGAAAATGCTAAAAGTAAGATGCCATTTTAAAAGCAGAAGCCCAGAGGTGTTATGATAATGGTTTGCATATGAGGGGGCCAGCATCGGCATGTTATAGGCTTATACAGCTACTTTTTGGCAGGGGAACAGCGTGCTACAGTTTACTGTATTTCTGGAATCAAATAAACTGTTTACGATATAGCAGCAGTGATCCCTGGAGGTAAAGAGAAGTACTCATAGATAGTAGTTTTATTTTAACTTCTTTGTACGGTATTATATATGTATAAATATATATGTTTTTGGTTTTTTTTTAAAGAAAATAGTGTTGATACAGAGAGCTTTTGTTTGTAAATATAACACAAACTGGGGAAGATACAAAGTATCTGTTTGGGGAAGAGCATATTGTTACAGTACAGACTAATGCAAGTCTGTGCATAGGCAGGAGTGCTTATAGTTTAGAAGGAAGTGAATGTGATAGGTCGGAAGAATGTACCATTTATAAACACCCCTCCTTTCCTTTTATACTCATGTGCGAGATATAGCAGAGTGAATGCAGACTGTACACAAGGCAGAGCAGGCTGCGCAGGAGAGACGACTCTGGAAGTGATCTGCAGTTCTAGGGCTTCGCCTTTCCATCTAGTGATTTTCCAAGCGCTTCAGCTTCTCTTTTCGTACCCCCCCCCCCTCTTTTTTTGTGAAAGGAGGGGGCTGCTTTATTGGAAAATAACCTAGTTCAGCCCACTAACTGCATGCTGCATGTTGGGCAGACTCGGAACCTCCATGCAAAAGCTGATGCAGAAGAATTATTTCCATCCGATGGCTATTTTTCCTGCTTATTGCATAGTAATGAGCTTCTGACAGGCGCGACCTTTCATAAGACAGCCCACATTATTGGCTTTCTGCCCAGAATATTGCTGCAACATTATCTGTGATTGGTTATCTTCCTATCATGCATTGCTTCACAAGGGAAGCTGCCCCTTTTTTTTAATAAATCTACGATGGCTGGCTGCAATATGCTACTCTGTAAGTATTTTGCATGGGGAGAAATAGGCGAGCTTAGATTCCACGCTGGAGCCACATGGGAAAGGGGATGAAAGTGTTGCAAGAGAAAGTAAAGTGCTGCTCGGTTAAAATGATAACGTGTTTGTTTTTTCTACAGGTTGGTACTAAGAAGTGCCTTTCCTGACGTCTCTGCTGCTTGGACCCGCTTGTAGAGCAGTTTCTGCTTTTTGCCTTGCTTGCTGCCAGCTACACTGCAACGAGAGCCCAGCCACCCGCCTCATCTAGACAACCCCCCCTAATTCTGTTCTTAATCAAGAGAAATCCTTGTGCATTGTCTTATACCGGTCTATAGTAACAAAAAAAGAATACAAACTAAGGTATCTGCTACTAGAAGGCGAAATCAAGGACAGACAGACACAGGGGATAGAGAGAAAGGGAGAGGGAGAGAAAACCTCTATTATTATCCTACAGTGCTGCATCTATATATGCCAAGCTAATCAATACCAATCACGCCGCAGAACCCAACTGAATTGCCAGTTCAGCTGTGTGGAGATTACCTTTCAGAAAACTTTACTGAGAGCAGTTTGGAAAATTTATGCCAGCGCAGGGGCTGCCACGTTTTCATGCTTGCATTTTGGGCTGAATATCAGAACTCCAAGTTGGGTAACTGAGAGTACAGAGAAGTTCCAGGCCTGCACACTTATACTCCCCACCGAATGATATTAACATTACAGATCACATAATCCCTATTATTTCTAAGCTTATTGGTGAAGAGCGAGAGTGGGACATCTGTATGCAGATACAGACAGCGCAGATTAACAATTTAAAAGCCACACGGAAAAAAAAGAGGACGACTGGAGTTTGGCTTTATCTCTCTACTTCAGAGACGTTGTTGATTTTTTTTTTTTTAACAACCTGTGAGTTTTAAGTATGGCTGTTAGCGTGGCACCGATTCGGGACACAAAATGGCTAACGTTGGAAGTGTGTCGGGAGTTCCAGAGAGGGACTTGCTCACGGCCAGACACAGAATGTAAATTTGCACACCCATCAAAAAGCTGCCAAGTCGAAAACGGACGAGTAATCGCCTGCTTTGATTCATTGAAAGTGAGTAAATATTACATTCTATTTTTAAAGGGTTAAATACATGCACGGTCTTATTGTACGGCTCTGTATGCAGTATGCAGTGCAGATGAATCTTTAACTGTTTCTTTACTGCCTGTTGCAGTTCTATGCAGAATTACAGATAACATATGTTCGGTAGAAACAGCTGTGCTACAATTTCAGACAATTTCAGCCCTGCTACATCTACTGTAGATCATATAGATTGTACTATACTAATGCTTGTTTGTTCCATTTTCTGAACAAGATAAGGGGCTTTTTAAAATTGGAGTTGATAGAATGTGTCAAAAGGATATATATGTGGCCATCAAGAAGTCACAATATATATATATATATACATATATATATATACACACATATATATATATATACATATAGATATATAGATTATATATAGATATATATCTATATATATGTGTGTATATATCTATATATATATCTATATATATATATATATATATATATATATACATAGAAAAAGATATATATCTCTCTACATATATATATAAATATATATATATATATATATATATATATATATATATATTATATATAGTGCCACTTCTTGATAACATGCTGATAATATACATACTAGCTGTATTTTACTAGCAAGTTCATCGTTTGCATGCCATTTGCATTTTATAATAAGGCCGCGCTTTCACTTTTGCAATTTACATGCATTTTCATTGGAGGTCAACATTCATTTTTTCGGTGATTGCACTGTGATAGTTTGCCTCTATGACTTATATTGCTTTGATTTCAATCATGGAAACGTATCTGCATCTTTTGAAGGAATTATGCTGAATAACAACTGATATATTTGTGGTTTACAACTCATGGTTAATGGCTGGTGTGTAAAATGACATGTTCCCCCCCAAAAATCTGTAGAGTGTGTGTTTTAAAATGAAGGCCATGTCCATGCTGCATTTATTAGGTACACTGCCATAAAACTTGGCTGTGCATGCTAAATGTCTCAATTATCAGCTATTAAACATCAGGATCACCCAAAAGGATTATGGCCTTAGTCTATAGCGCTTATGCATAAAAGCGAATCTGTGTTAGGTACTGCAAAAAAAATGGTATCGTATTATAGCTATGCAGCAATAAAAAATAATTTGGAAATGATGAAGTCACGCCTTATGTCTCCAAGCAGAGAAAAGACCCCTTAATCAACTGAAATATTATAGTTTAAGATCTTTAGATGGATGTAACTATTGCGCACACACACAAGTGCAAGAGTCACAAAAGTTGATGATGGCACCGTTCAGTTGTTGTGACCTAGGCTTAAAGAAACCACAGTCATATTCAGAAAATGACCTCAACGCTTATTCTATATTGATATCTCTCTTTCTTTAACCTCCCACATGGTTTACTTAAAATATATACTGTTCTCATTGCTTGTCCACTAACACAGGATCCCAGAAGATTTAGTAACCAGACCCTCACTTTCCTAATAATGATATTAATGATGGGGTTCAGGTTAACAAGTCATTTCAATTTTCTCTTCTTAAGACCCCAATTTAACAATATAGATTCATTTAACCCTATATATAAATATAATAAAAGTGCAGTGGGGAACTAAACTATAAAATACATTCACTTTCAGTTGTAGGTTGCTTGCATCTGTGGTTTTGTATGCTTTGAGTAACTCATTAAAACTACTTGCTACGTTGACTTTACGACAACTCTTGGTCTACATAGTAAGCTGATATGGACCATGTAGTGATATATAGATGTCTTGCAGGTATTATAACTTGTTGCCTTTTTAATTACTTTTACATGAAACAACTGTTATGCGCTTCTGCACCCAATAGTCATCCCAACTTCTATCACTCTTGTGCTTTAAACAGGTTGTTCAGTGAATGGAGGCGGAGCATGCCTAAGAGCTCTTTGGCCCAATCGCCTCCATTCACTGTGAACAGGCATTAGTTTGAAGATGAACGCCTGCCTGTTTACACTGAGTGAGAAGTCACTTGTTAGTCATTTCTTTTCAATGAGCTGAAATTAAGAGACTAGAGATTAATGAGCGATTTCGCGCTCAGTGCCCTGCCAGTTCCCACGTTTACACAGGACTACTATCACTTAAAATCACTTGTTTGACTGATTACTTGGCGGATAGTTGGCCTGGGTAAACGTACCCGAAGGAGATCAACCAAGAAAATAGTTCCAGCAATAATATAAAATTCCAGTGAATGGGCATATTGCATTTGGGCTTTACTAGGCCTCAAACATTAGTCATAATCTGGTGTTGGCTTGAGCTGAAGACTGAAGGCCTTTCCACTGCATTACAAGTAAATTATAGACTTTTGTGCCTTGTGCCATGTCGTGACTCTCATTATGTTTTAATTTTTCATAGATTTCTCTAGATAGTCATTAAAATACAACTGCTTGCTTCACTAAAAACTTTGAGAAGTTATTACTTCCAGCCAGGAACATGATTTTCCTGCTTATATATAGAAATACTTTGCTTTTTAGTATGTCCTGTTCTGCTCTCACATCCAAAGCTGCATTGGGAATCCTGCAAGGAGCTGCTTGGAATTCACAGACACAGCTGCTTTCTGTATTTTGAGACATCAGCTTTCTGCGGTCTTACATTAGGGTAAATGTGTTTTGATCTATATTCGAATATTGTGTTATTTGGTATGTATGTAAGCACTGCATACCCAATAACACATCTGAACCGCTTGACCTCTCCGAATACTCAACCAGCGGGATATTTTAAACTAATACGTTGTATTTGGTTGTTTGCTATGGTGCAGGTTTTCCATAGACTTTGTGCATACATAGAGGATAATGTTTGACAACAATGTATAGGAATATCATAGGAGGGGCAACCAAATCAACAGGTGTTTAAAACAAGTGATGGAAACTTGGTGCTGGTGTTGTAATAATGGGGGAACTACAAAGAGCCCCAAGGTGGCTGCTGTGTTATACTTTTGGTTTTTGTTTATATGGTTCACCATAACTTTTTGCTTGTGAGCTTCATAGAAATGTCTTAACAGAAAAGGCAGATACAATTGTCATGTCATGTTGACTGGACTTTGTTTAAATGTGACCTGTCACGTCCCCACAGAACTATAAACGAAGTTATGGTGCTGTTTGGGTATGTGACGGGGATCAGGAAGATGTATTTTTTATACTCACTTCCTCCCTGGTTCCAGTGGTGCCCTCCCCTATGAAGATCGCACTTCGCGGGAAAATCTGACAATTT
Source organism: Eleutherodactylus coqui (assembly GCF_035609145.1). Lineage (NCBI taxonomy): Eukaryota > Metazoa > Chordata > Amphibia > Anura > Eleutherodactylidae > Eleutherodactylus > Eleutherodactylus coqui. The sequence continues at coordinate 123,590,337 of NC_089837.1, forward strand.
TCAAAGTACCATGTGTGCTCTATGGGAAAGCGTGCACATGGGACTGAAAAGAGTCAGATTTTCCTGGAATGGGCGATCGTAAATAGGGAGCATAACTGGAACCAAGGAGCCGGTGACTATAAAAAGTACATCCCCAGGCTTCCTGTCAACTACCTTAACAGCACCATAACTTAAGCTCCATTTACACACAAAGATGATCGCTCAAAATTCATTCAAAAGATAGGGAGAATGACAGTTGGAGCGATCATTTTGCATAAGCTGCTAATGGGTACTTATGCCCATTAGCAGCCTATTACCTTCATTGGCATGTAAATAAATCTCCCTGAGCTGTATGCAGAGAACAGCAGGTGGTCTGTTCTCTGCATACAGCTCCTTTGTTCTGCCACAGGACAGCAGCTATATACAATTTTATTAGCGCTCCTGTGGAGAATCAGAGTGTGCGGTCCCTGCTATCAGCTGCCTGGCTGAACAATGGATTTTAGACTCAACATAAAATCATCGTTCGGCCAAACAACAACCAATGGTAGCATTTACACACGATTATCCCTCGAAAAACATTCATTGAGTGAATTTTGAGCGATAATCGTCTTGTGTAAATGGGGCTTTAGTTTATGGTGCTGCAGAAGATGACAGGTTCACTTTGAATCTGAATTATTCTACCCAAATTGTATAATATTATAGATATTGCTCTTCTACTCATTTGCTTCTACTATGGGCTTTAGTGTATTTTCGCAAGCTTGACAATTGGTCTTTGGATTTACATTGCGTGGACATTGATGTGATGGAGTTTATAAATTAAATCTATACATGGTTTACATTCTCTTTCAGTCACACTTTACAATAGACAGAAACAATCAACTGTACGATATACAGTACGCCGTCATCAAAGACTGCCATAGTAATACACTGTACAGCCGGGTAGACATTTCCTTTAATGTTAAAAGCAGATGTCTAAATATTTGACATAATGGTTCATTATGTTTTTATGTCTCGTCCATGAGAGGATGAAGAGACAATTTCATCCAGCTCTATTTTTTCCCTCAGTCACTTACTTGTAGAACTATTTGTTCTAGTGTGGAGTAAAGGTCTGAGAACTTTTGAAATAAGTTGATTTAACCAAGTCACCCCCTGTCCCTCCATGCCTTGTATATGATGACTTTACAGATTCAGGAAAGGATAATGCATGAGAGGTCTTGTCTCATTTTTCGGGGGTCTAGGGTAGTTCCATTTTATATTTAGAACAGAAGAATGGTGACTGCATCATATTCAAAGGAGACCCCATGGAACGGCGTTACCCTTCAGCTGTGCTTTTCAGTTTTTGGCTAGAGTCCCAGGAGCCTTATATTAAGTAGTGCAGAGTTTCTACTGCTGGATGACGGTAAAGGGCAACCATTCAAAATAGTCAGTACAGTATTTATGAGTACAATCTACTCACATCCATCAAATCACAGGCACTTTTTCACATGAAGTTTAGACAACTTCTGCCTGGAGTGGAAGATGAAAAGTGTACTTTACAACTTCTATAAAATTATCTATATATATACAGGATGTAGTCAAAAAGACAGATGCCGCACTATCTCTCAATAGTGGTGTGCTATATTGAAATAACAATAGCGTACTTGAAGAGGAAGGCATAGATGTACTACAAAGTCATATAGTGCATGGGCCCCTGGGGGCCCCGGGACATGGATTTCAATTTTAAGTTGTGCTGCCTGTAACAGAAAGCAATAATAGAGAGTAAAACCCTATTGCAGAGTAGAAGAGTAGCACAGGAGAAGCAGAAATCCACTTTCCGCATCTCTCAAAGGCCACTTTGATCGATTTCACCATGATTTTACTGCCCCTTTCGGACACAGTTTGACAGCAGTTTTTAACGTACCCCATCATTGTGATGGGTAATGAGGTGAGTTTAAATGCGCAAAAACACGGCAAAATAGGGCAGACAGCTCTCGAAAATCGTGGTGTTTGAGAACATCTGTGAGGCCCTATTGAAATCAATGGAAGCGTTACACCGTTCAAAATTTGTAAAAAGCGCATGTGTGAGATTGGCCTAGGTCTCGTTGGACCACTGTTATGACTGAAAGAATACTCAAAGTGGCTTCATCCAGCAGACTATCCAGGAAGTCATCCACTATCGTCTGCAGGAGATTCAGGTACTGATCCACATTGAGAGTCCCTGGAATGAATACCGGTCCAACGACGGCTGCATGCATCGTAGCAGAAGAAGACAGCTATAATAATAATCTTTATTTGTATAGCGCCAACTTATTCCGCAGCGCTATGGATACACTTTCCTTACTTCACTCATAGCAGCGGTACCACGGGATGTTGAGAGATGCAGAAAGTGGATTTCTGCTTCTCACATGCTACTCTTCAACTTTCCAGTTGGGTTTTACTTTTGCTATGTGCCTTACCATCTTACCATCATGCAGCACATCCATGTCTTCCTATTCAAGTATGCTATTGTTATTTCAATATAGGACACCATCATTGAGATTTAAAAAAATAAATAAAATATATATATTAGATATATACATAGATTTTTATGCATTCTTGCTTTTTTCATGCGCAAGTGTCATCTGTTTTTCCTGTGTTTTATAAAAATGGGTTGGGGCGCAAATTATATAATTTATGTCCCAACCCACAGAAAACACGTAGAAAAAGGTCAGAGAATGAACGGTTCTTGCACTAGCGTGATGAGACGCTCTTTGTCTACATGTTGTGGCATGTTAGCTTTTTGGTGCTAGTATTAAGCTTGGAGCAGATCGACCGATAATGTGCGGTGGTGCAGAATGTATAGGACCTCTTCACTTTCTGGTTCTGTGCTTTTTTTATGGTCCCCATAGTTACATGCATTAAAAACAGATCACACTTGCATCATGCAAGTGCAGTCCTTTTTTTTAACACACCCATTGACTTAAATGGGCGATTGTCATCTGAGAATCAGACCAAGTTAAGACTACTTTTTTTTTACTTAACCGGCTAGGTAAAGAGAAACCTTCAGCATTTTTGCACTATATTTTTGCGCACACAAAAATATACATGACATGCAATATTTTTTTGTGCTCTTTTACGCACCCAAGGCACCATAGGAGTCTATGGGGGTGCACATTTTATGAAATCGCACACTGAACTGCGCGATCTTGCGGTGTTAATCGATAACACCGGGGACTAATTAGGCTGCTCAGCTGGTTCAACCACAGCGCTGGTGTGTCCTAGGGCTGGCAGCGCAGAAAAGTACAGTAGAATGCACGCACAACAGCCGGCGAGAGCACTCCCTTTCACAGCGCTGTTACATCACGCTATCGCAAGTATATCTACCCATAGACTCATCTGCATGAGCTCTCAAGCTGGTTTCACATCTACCTTGGAATCTCCGGTCGGAGGTTCCATCACAGATCTGACTCAAAATACCGGAAGAAAAAGCGCTGTATGTAGCACTTTTTCTTCCATCAGCCGGGCAGAAAGCGATGGACCCTATTATAGTCAATGGAGTCTGTCTGGGGATGTTCGATTTCATCCAGACACGGAGCTGTTCGCCTGCGGAGATTCCCCTTTCCTGCTCCCCAAATAGAGCAGGAAAGCGGAACCCCGGACACAGATGTGAAACCACCCCAAGTCCCAGCTTCCCGAACCCCTGCTAGTTAGTGTAACCTAGTTTTAGCTTATCTATAAATGAGACTGTTAGATATGAAATCATATGTAAAGTACAAATGCATATTAAGATACAAATCCCATGTCCGTAGGCCAGTTGGAAGCATGCTCTTCAAAGTCACGGTATGTTCAGCTCCTAGTTCTCCTGACATAGCATTACATCACCATAATGTCACTTTGTTCAGTTGCCTGCTCTACTTCCATCCACCATACATATTCATTCACTGTGATGTCCTTACAGAATTCCGAGTCCTACAAAGAAACTAGCAAATCCTTTTATTGCACAGCTCTCCAAAGTGTGACTCTTGTCATTGACAAGTCCATTCTGCCACCTTCTTAGGCACGCAATAAGTGCTCCCAAGGCATGGGTGCATTCAGATTCCTATATGTGCTGTACTTTATTATTCTGCGAACAAGTGTCTGCAATTGTTTCTGGTGGTCGCTATCAGGAGGACGTGATACTGTGTGGTGTGCACCTTTATGCACCCGGACATCACAGCTTTTCTTCTAAGCATCGAAACATTGAGTTATTTTAAGCTCTGTTCAATTCTCTCTCTGAGACTCCGTCCAGCGCCTTCGGCGTAGATCTGGCACAAAGCCCAGACGAAGTAGCGCAGCATGGTCGCTACATCATCCCCTCACGGGCAGGGTCCTCTTTCCCTTTCTATTAATTTATAAGTCCCTTAGTAGATATTTATTGTTCCTGTTGCTTTATATATGTAATGTGGCTGTATATGTAGTATTTTATATAGTTCATATGTAGTGTCATGTAGATAACCCCCTATTTTTCCTTTGTACACTACCTTGAAATTAATGGTGCTTTAAAATAAATAATAACAATAGTAATCCCATAAAATATTGGGTGACGTCCCGAAAGCTAGAAGAAACCCATTATAGTCAATGGGGTCCATCAGGCACCATTCGTGTCCGGCATGTCTCGGATCAGCCAAACAATGTAAGAGGGAATGAGGCCTAACAAATGTTAGCCCCTTCCACCAGATTTCTTCATTTTTTCTTACCTTTAGGCCTTGTTCATACGAACGCTGTTTTCGCGCATTAGAGGCGCACAGAAAGATCGCGTCTAAATAGAACAATAGTTTCCTATGGTACCATTCAGATGAAGGAATTTTAGATGCATTAAATACTTGCACCTAGCAAAGATAGGATATGCGACTACAATACACGCATCTAAGGTCCATGGTGCAAGAAAAGATAGGACCTGACCTATCCTTGGTGCATGCTTTCCATAGACTCCCATGGGAGCTGGATAACACGCACCACGCACCTCGGATTGTGTGAACGGGCTAATTTAAATAGCTGGAAATCTCCTGTTCAAGCGATCTTTAGTGCAGTATAGGCACAATCTTTTCACACAGCTATACTGCTCTTCAGGGGCGTAACTAAAGGCTCAGGGGCCCTGATGCAAAACGTGAGCTAAGACCCCCCCTCTATCTGTTTCTGTACCCGTACCCATACCTAAACCATGCTGCACAGAGACATAAATTGAAGCTTCTGGGCCCCAATGCAAAACCTGTAACAGGGCCCCAACTATAATGCTTTATTCATAGTACTGGGCTCCCTATATGGAGAAGAGAGGCCTTATGGGCCCCCTAAGGCTCCTGGGCCCATGTGCAACCACATCCCCTGCACCCTCTCTAGTAACACCCTTGCTACCTTTAAACAGTGCTTGTCTGAACGAGGCCTTATAGTAACGTAGTAACATAGTATGTAAGGCCGAATGTCCATCCAGTTCAGCCTATTACCCCCCAATGTTGATCCAGAGGGGAAAAAAATGATGTAAGAGCCAATTTTCCCCATTTAAGGAAAAAAAATTCTTCCTGTACCCAATCTGGCAATCTTTGTTTAAAGGTAAATCTGATTTATTAGCAGCCCGTCATTTAGTAGACTCCCTATACTAAGAATAGCACAATACAGTTTACAGACCCTTTTTATCCCATTTTGGATTTTTTAGTTGATAGAGAATATTGTTAAACATGTGTGTTTTCTACGTCCAAGGCCCAAAACATTTAATAAGTTCGATAGACAGTATTTCTTCCTACTTTCTGAGGCCCTGGACATCGCCGTGCTTGTCACGAGTGTTTACTTCTGTATTCTGTATTTTCTAATGCTGTTTTTAAACTGTTCAAACTTGGCCTGGAAATGAAATGCTTGTGAATCATCAACAGACACTTGTTTCTCCCTTTAAGGCTTTTTCAGTGTACTGAAGGTCGATTCATGGCTTTGGACTCTGACGCTGGAGTCAGGTTGCAAACCATGCTCTGTAAATGTATGATGGAAAAAAAGTGAAATAACTCCAGAAAAGCTAAGCAGAATAAGCTCCTCATTCACATGTGATTTTCAGATTTATGAAGAGGGGTCAGCTTTCTCACAAGATCCACAACAGTGTACATTATAAGTGGAACTATGTGGTAGCCAACTTGTTGAATCGAAGTCTAATATATGCGAACACACACTAATATAGGACACACTGCTTGGGTATAGAAGTTGGCTCACTTTCTTGAGTTTTAGCTTACCTCTATCATTTGTAAATGTACAGTACTGAACACCCATTATGTACATTATAGCTGTTCTTAATATGCTTACAATGCTTGGTTATATGGTCCTAATATACAAACTACACTGGCCTCACAACCTTCATAGTACTTCTACATGTTTTTTCCCATGTTGGGTCAATCTTTCGATGGGTCATCAAGTGTAATTTGTGTAGGGGTAATTATTCTGTACTGATTTGATTCCATTAGAAGCAATAGCTTAAAGGGAACCTATCACGTCCTATAAGCACTAGAGATGAGTAAGCACCCAAATGCTCGAGTCCGCGTTATTCGAGTCGAGCTTTTCATAAAATTCGAGAGCTCTACTCGAGTAACGAACCCCATTGACTACAGTGGGAGACTTGGGCATTTTTGTATGTGGGACCCAGGGGCCCGAACTTTTTTTTATTTCTTGGTTTGTGTTCTCTCTCTCTCTCTCTCTCCAGCAAGCCAAAAAATTTGACAATGACGCGCGCTGCGTCGCGGCGGGGAGGGGCCAAAACAGGCACATCACAGCGGGGAGGAGCCAAAGACTGGGGCGGTGTCGAACACGGCTTGATGCTCGTTCGAGTAACGAGCACCATCGAGTACGCTAATACTCGAACGAGCATCAAGCTCGGCAGAGTATGTTCGCTAAACTTTAATAAGCACCAAGTTATGGTGCTTATAGGACATGGAACGAGGAGTCCAGAGATGTGCTTTTTATACTTACCCTCCTACCCGTTCCCACGCAGTCATCGATGGCCAGTTAGCGCTCAGTCAGTCAGTTTGAGTCTTTGCTTCAAGCAGTGCCTGCACACTGCCGTAGAGAACAGTGGAAGTACGCATGAACTGACTAAAGAAAAAACTCAAACTTACTGATTGAGTGCCAACTTCCACCAACAGCGTCAGAACAGGGACGGGTAAGTATAAAAAGTTTACCTTCACCCTCCATATTCCCTGTCCGGTTAGAACTACAACTTACTTTACAGTGCTTGTAGAACATGATGGATTCCCTTTAACATGGTTTTCTTATGTTTGTGTGAGTTTTGTCTAATAGTTCTAGTTTCCTCATAAGATCCAAAGATAATATACTAGAATATGGTTCTAAGAAAAAAATGTTTCTACGTGTACTAGGTAGTCCTAGGAAATGTAGTAAAAAAATATCTTTTCAGATTTTATTTTACCAGTACCCTCGCTCCGAACACTAAGTGTTCTTGTTCTTCTTCACTTCCTGGAGCAAGTTGTGTCAGTAGTTTCAGCAATGCACTTAAAACTACATTTCCTGCCACAACCCAACTGTTCCTCATCTTAGTGTATTAATATGTCTGAAAACTATCCCTGCTTCATGTATAGTGCATTATTGTTGACGTGTTGTATGTTAAACTGGTGCTCTCATAGACCAAGGAAATAGCAAGCAGGTATGTGATCCAGTGACCGCTGCGGGAATACAGCTGCTGAGAGGATAATAGAAGTATGAATAGATTACATAAGTGTCCTATATCTATGCAAAAAGGAAAAGTGCTAAAAAAAAATCTGAAAACCCATTTAACGGATGTCTAAGTGCATATATATATATATATATATATATATATATATATATATATATGCACTTAGACATCTATTAAATGGCTTTTCAGATTTAGTTAGCATATCTTGTGAGCTGGTTCACCAAGTTTATATATATATATATATGTGTGTGAATCCATTGTAGGCTGGTTAAAGGGGTATTCCCATTTTGGCCAAACATAGATAAAATAGGATTATGGAAAAAGTCCAAACTGGTTGTTAAACTCCTGTAGAAGAAAATAGAATCTGACTAAACAGCTATTGTATAATTTCTGAGATGCAGAAACTGCATAGTTCCCCATGCTACGCTGTTTATGTGACCCCCATTCACTTATATGGAAGTTATAGAAAATGCATAGAGTGGCAAGATAGGCTATTTCCATAATAGTGTCCACCTCAGACTGGAGAAGGTGAACTTGGATGGGTAATTACCTAGATTGTTGTGGCTTCCAGTAGTGGGACCTGCATCTTTGAGACATTTATGGCATATCAAAGGGTTGTTGATCCAGGGAATATTCCGATTGCCAGATTGAAATCAGGAAGGAATTTTTTCCCATAAATGGGGAAAGTTGGCTTCTACCTCATTGTTTGTTTTTTGCCTTCCTCTGGATCAATATTGTGGGGTGATAGGCTGTATTGGATGGACATATGTCTTTTTTCAGCCTTACATACTATATCACTATCCTGATGGAATGCCATAAATGCTTATGATGGAAATAGCCCTTTAAATTGGAATATCTGAGGTCTCGCTACGATACTTGTGGATGCATTTACTTTGTTGGTATGCACAAATGAAATTATAGCAATACGGAATTGCTGTATTTCCCCTATGCTATACCCATTGGCACATAGGCACTTGTAATCTAGATAAATCCTAAAGAGGATAGATACAGGTAGGTAGATAGATAGATAGATAGATAGATAGATAGATAGATAGATAGATAGATAGATAGATATGAGGTAGGTAGATAGATATGAGATAGATAGGTAGATAGATAGATAGATAGATAGATAGATAGATATGAGGTAGGTAGATAGATATGAGATAGATAGATAGATATGAGGTAGGTAGATAGATAGATAGATAGATAGGAGATAGATAGATAGATATGAGGTAGGTAGATAGATATGAGATAGATAGATAGATAGATAGATAGATAGGACATAGATATGAGGTAGGTAGATAGATAGATAGATAGATAGATAGATAGATAGATAGATAGATAGATAGATAGATAGATAGATAGATAGATAGATAGATAGATATGAGGTAGGTAGATAGATATGAGAGAGATAGATAGATAGATATGAGATAGATAGATAGATAGATATGAAATAGATAGATAGGACATAGATATGAGATAGATGATAGATAGATAGATAGATAGATAGATAGATAGATAGATAGATAGATATGAGGTAGGTAGTTAGATATGAGAGAGATAGCTGGATAGATAGATAGATAGATAGATAGATATTAGATAGATAGATAGATAGATAGATAGATATTAGATAGATAGATAGATATTAGATAGATAGATAGATAGATAGATAGATAGATAGATAGATAGATAGATATTAGATAGATAGATAGATAGATAGATAGTTTATTCTATCTATCTATCAATCTATCTATCTGCCAATATATTCAATAGGTAATTCTACCAATTCCAGTGAATAGTGACTATGTACATTGTTGAATAGCTATAGATAAATGCTGAGTTAGTTATTGAATTTGAAAGTGGAAAAAAATAGGATATATTACTGAAAAAGTACAGAAATCTCTTGATCCTTTAAATCAGTTATGCAGAAGTGATTTTTGTAACATCAATTACTTAATCCATTTGGGAAATTATAGTAAAAGTGGGCACAGAACACAGTATTCTTAGTAAATTAGGTCACGGTGAGATGTGTGCATTGCAAATTCTGCATTATATCTAGACTATATTAACTTTAACCCACAGAGTCTCTGCTCTGCAGAATGTAAGTAACGAACCCTCAGCTCTTAACTTTTACTGCTGCAAATTGTAATGAAATACAGACATTCAACGCTTCCGTTTTAATGGTGACATTGTGGATTTTACCTTAGTCATGACTCTCTCAATCTGCAGCTCTTTGAACTCCCGTTCCTATTGGCTGATCGTCACTGGATAGGTCTCTTTATTCTTTGCTGACTGGGAAGGAGGCAGAAAATATAGGTCATAAATAAATCAATACAATCAACTATATTTAGCTGATCTGTTGTCGCTGCAGTGGGCAGATCCACTCAAAGAGGTTCATTTTCTGTGGATGTATTTTAACGCTACTGAAGAATGATGTGTAATTCTGATGCAGTAATATTCGCTTTTACGAGCACAAGTGAGTCAGATAGAGGACTAGTAAAGACTGCAAACCCAGGAAATCCTGAATTATTCACCAAGTAAACATACACCCAATAAATGTTTTTCACTTCAATTACAAGTATTCTATAACTAAATGATTATAGTGGAAACACTGATGGCTCCATAAAGAAAGCCCAAATGTACATGGGAATCTTATGGGATGGAGAAGGCTGGAGATCCACTGAAGAAAGGTCAAGAACAGCACTGAAGTATTAAGTTGGTTTGAAGTCTTCGTAACCCACAATGACAATGTTGTATTGGGTGTAAGCCATTGGATATTATGGAGTCTTTCTTCAGTATCTGCTATAACATAGCAGTTAGAGATGAGCGAGTATACTCGCTAAGGACAATTGCTCGAGCGAGCATTGCCCTTAGCGAGTACCTGCCCGCTCGGGAGCAAAGATTCGGCTGCCGGCGGCGGGCGGGGAGCTGCGGGGGAGAGCAGGGAGGAACGGAGGGGAGATCTCTCTCTCCCTTTCTCCCCCCCGCTCCCTCCTGCTGACTGCCGCAACTCACCTGTCACCCGTACCGGCAGCCGAACCTTCTCTGCCGAGCGGAGAGATACTTGCTAAGGACAATACTCGATTGAGCAATTGTCCTTAGTGAGTATGCTCGCTCATCTCTAATGGCAGTGTATGCATTCTTACAGTTGAAGGTGTCATACTGGGTACAATGATTATTAATTATGTATAGTTAGGGTGTATACATCAGATGACATACTCAACTGTAATGTCAATTCATAATATTTATTACACTTTGGCAGTTACTAATTTGCTCTAATGAAAGGCTATGGCCTTAGGCTCGGCATTGATATACATGACTTGCAAGAACACTATAATGGAATTTCAGCTTCTTTCTGCTCATTGCTTATGTAATATTGGAGAATCACATATCTGCATATTGATGTACTGCAATCCTGGGTATCTCAAACTTTTTCTTTTGGGGCTTCATAAACCAAACCATGTAGATATCTGGGATTCAAAAGGACACATAAATGTGATTTGGATGATGCACTGTGACAAATTCCTTTGGTGTTACAGCCCTCATTACAGTGCTAACCAAAGTGTTAGCCTTCGTGCCCCTACGGCAAACTGTGATGCCCCTAGTAAGGGCCCTTTAACAATTGTTAGGATTCCTGTCATCCAGCAAGAATCTGAATGATTATTGTTCAATGTAAATGCATTCACCAACAGAAAGACGACCAATAATCCATTTGCTTATAGTTCGATGCTCAGTTTACGCATGCATACAAACTGAACGATGATCGGCTCGTGTAAACAGGCAGTTGTTCATCTATGAACAACTGCCTGTTTACTGTGAATAGAGGCGGACCGGCTGAAACAATCCTCAGGCCATTCTGCCTCCATTCACTGAGAGATGATCGTTCCTGTCTAGAAGAGGAGCATTTATCGCTGGGATGACTGTCGGACACTTCGCACAATAAGGCCCCTTTACACTGGATGACCTAACAGATATTGTACCACCAGTTAGCACACTTACCTTTCTTTGCTTTTGCTCTTACGCTTTAAGAAGGAAGTCATCTGTACTTCTGTATACTTAAAACTACCTGTTCCTATACTAATTTGCACCCGAGAATGTCTTAATAAGGTAATGTGTAAAGTTCCTCTGACTATTGACAAATGACATATACTAGTGCAGAATCTGATGCACCTTAGAGCCATTCTGCACCTTCTTAAGACTTGTAGGGCTCCTCACTCATAAGACACACCTCACACTATGAGAGGCATTGCTGTAATCTATTAGTGTGTTGACATCTTTAAGGCACCGTCCAATTTCAGAACAAAATTGTTTCCCAGAACTGGAGGGGTGGGCGTTGTATTGCCTGCAGGTGTACTGTTTTGCTGTCCCTCCAATCTACTAGTTTCCAGTCCCATATTTAGCCATCCTAGATAGCTCACGGAATCTTCTGATTACTTCATTCCCCACAGTGCATTGGTAGTGTTAGACTACCAATGCACTATACCTGCTCTATGATTGGCCAGAATTGCTTTGCTCATTTGATCAGTACTGGCCAATCAGAGATCAGTGCACAGTGTGCATAAGAAATTGCTGCTGCCATCTAGGACAGCTAAAATTGGAGCCCCAAACTGGTGGATTGGAGGGGCGGCAGAAAAAAACAACTGCAAATAATATATCCTCTCCCCTTCCTGTCCTGGGATAGAGCCATGTCCCGAAACCGGAGGGTCATTTTAACAGCAAACTGTAGGATTTAATGCTCAGAATTTCTATGTGATGCACTATGAATAATGACTTTGCTATACTGTATGTACAATATACAAACACCCATATAAAATAACACAAATAGTTCTAAAATGTGAGTAGCCATACACCAAATTATACACCTCTTTTTGCAAGGGTGCACAACATTTTCTAGTGTGATGGCCATATTGCCATACTGAATGACTTCCAAATGCTGCAAGGGTATTCCCATCAGAGACAATTATGGTATATCCTACATATATGTCATAATAAATAGAAGTAAGTTCCACTTCCAGGACTCTCACTTATTGCGAAAATGGGGGTCACCTTCACCCCCAATGACCACTCTAGAGATAGGAGACAATGCATGTGGCTTTCTCCATTGTAGATTATGGATGTCGAGGTAACAGCCTGGGATTTCATAAGTCCTATAAACTATAATCGAGAAAGCTGCGTGCATGCATGATGCCTCTAAAGTATATACTCATTTCTGTAGGGCCAAACGGGTCAAGATACTTTATTCTCCTAATAAAAGGGGACTCAGACATGGTTACACAGTGCACCCTCAGTACTTGTCGGTTCCTGTTGCCCCTTCTATGTGTCACTTCTCTACACCCTGACATGAAAACCACATGGGAGCAGCCACACATAGATATTTCTGCGTCTAGATGATTGAGGCCGCACAGAATGCCATTGTGGGCTGCATGTGGCCCCCGAGCCTCATGTTGTACACCCGTGTCTTATGGGTATATATATATATATTGTTGTACACTCACATTTTATCAACAAACACATGTGACAGCTCTTTTTTATTACAGAAGAGAGAGTGATCATGCATTTCTGATTTTGGTAGATGATAAATATTCTCGTGACCATCACATGAGGTAACCAGAAATGAGATATCATCTTCATCAGCTCACACTTTGCAGTTATATCTCATGTTTTCTCTCTGATTTACAGGGCTATGTCTGAGGCATTTGTTAAGGATATGTTACTTTTGAACTAGCAGGTTGGTGTAAATTTAAGCTGAAGTATTTCCTTCAAAGAATTTAGGATATATCTACAGGGCAGCATTACACCAGTGCTACAACCTACCGTCAAGATCTTAACTTTTAAGGTGGAACTCTTTTTAAAGTATATGAAAGAAACTTCCCTTACCATGATGGTTTAGTGAACTTACTAAACATCATCCCTCTTACTATTTACTATATACATTTAAGAACTTGACAAGCACTAAGTTCCCAAGCTAAATCTCCACAAGCTAAATTGTTTCTACAGTACACAAACTTCTCTGCTCTACTTCATGTAAAGTCCCTGGTGACCCATTGACACCAACTGAGTACAGTCCTTGATGTTCTCTGGGATAAACGGTCCCTGATACAGTAACTCAACTATATAGTGACAACATAGGTGAATAAACATCATTGCTTTCATAGATGCTGTACTCAATGTTGCTACTGTTTTCTATTGCACTCTTTCTCCAGTACTTTGTGACAGGTTTTGAGTGGCTAGGAAGCTGAAAGCATTCATAATTGAGGTTCTTTATGTCCATTTAGTGGTCATGACGCAGAACATGCTGTGCCCCAAAGAATGCTCTGTTTGTTTGAGCCAGCATTTACTAATCTACTGATATGATTTTTTCCCACTGCTTGGAGGCCCAGTGATATACCTATGATATTCGAGAAACTGGTTAGAGCCCATTCAGAGCTGAATTCAGGTGTCTGGCTGATATTAGTTGTTCAGCTTCATCCTTATAGCCAAATGGCGAAAAGACCAAAACTGTTGGATTCGGCCCATGCCAGATTTGAGTGGTACTGGACAGACCCCATTGAGAATAATGGGTCTGCTTGAAGCATAGAGGCCAAAATTTTTCTGAGCGAAATAGCACAAATTGCTGCGCTACCTCATTCAATAGTTTCTGCCAGATCTTTCAACCCTTTCCAATCCACTGTCTGACGTCTAAAGACATTCTGATTGAAGGCTGTACAGTTTCCAATGTCGGAAGACGTCCGGCAGGGTATTCTTACTGTATATTACTGGCCGCTCTGTTGTCAGGGGGCCTCTCCAGCATGTCCAATTCCACAGTACTGGCTCCAGCCAGCAAATAGCGCTATTGTATAATGGTAGAAAGAGAAAGCACCCTAGGAAACCCTGAATCCAAAATTGCATTACAAAGGGTTAATCCAGTTTTAACATCAGAGTCTACTATGAGTTTAGTGTTACGATACTTTTACATATTCCGGCAGTTGCCCAAGTAATTTCTCAAATGACAATCATTCACTTGTTGGAGTTCCTCACATTTCAGCTCACCTACAACCAAGTGACTGTCAGGCCATGTGAACAGGCAAGCGCGCATCTATAAACGACCCCCTGTTTACTTAATGGAGGTGGGTGGCTGGAAGAGATCTTTGGCCCGCTCCGCCTCCATTCGGTGAGCGATCATCGCTCCTATGTAAGAACACAGGTGCAATGATCCATTGGACGACTGTCCGAAAGTCATCCTAAGTAGAACTACCCTTACCGTCTTTAATTTGTTAGATAATGACTTTTAAATCTTATTTAAGCTGTTACTTATCTTTTTTTAAGAATCTTCTTATATCAGCCAGTGATAACCTTTTATCAGACAAAAGAACAAGTCCCTTTGTAATATTCCTGTCCTTCTCCTTTCCCCTTTGTGCAGCAGAACAGATATTTCTTTGTACCAGCTTATAATATGCAGCATGTATATTGAATGAAAAGAAAATGAGAATCTCTGTTTTAAGGATTGTTAATATAGTTTCATATGTAAAATGTATGATATCAGAGAAGTATGTATAATCATGTTCACATTGGCTTTCTGACCTATTTTTAACAATAAATAGGTCAGAAAGCCAATTAGACGTACGTTAACTCTATACTTTGAACTAGATTTGAAACTTATGTTTCTTTCTTTTTAATGACTTGCAAAAAGTTTATATTCCCCTGAAAATAAGACATACCCCGAAAATAAGACATAGCACGATTTTCCAGAATTTTTGAGGATGCAAAATGATTTTTCAGGCTTTTTGAGGATGCTTGAAATATAAGCCCTACTCCAAAATTAAGCCCTGCTAACAGTTAATTTAAAAAGTCAATTTAAATAGTGTCCAGGCAGCTATACATGTAAAAAAGTTAAACCTTTTTGAACAAAAAATAATATAAGACACTGTCTTATTTTCGGAGAAACACAGTATGTAAACTCTACTTTTCTTGCTGCAAAGTCTTCTTGGAATCCTCATGTAAAGCCGCATTGCTCCTTAGCATCTCTCTATTACACGATAAGCAAATTAGCAGTCGAAATCTGTAAGATGTTGTTCACAAAGTTTTCTTGTATACTTCTGAAAGAAGTTTAACACATTAGATTTCATTTCCAGGGGATTTTTTTTCTTGCCATTAGTCATCTTGTTGAGGTTCTATTTCTTCCGTATATATTATGGTACTACACTCAGTTTCCGGTATGATTTGGTGCAATAATTTGCCCAGCGTCTTCATGGAGGTGTATCTGCAGCCCTAGTAGGTGGATATCAATCAGAGGCATTGTTTAGGATATGATTTTATTATATGTACAGCATAAGCTCTGATTTTTTCTTTCGTGATCGCTCTCAGCTGGTCAGCAGCTAGAAAAGGATCATATGACTCTTGTTTCTGAGGAACTGTGGTGTGTGTCCCAATTCGGGGTCTGCTTAGTGGATGTAATTACACTCAGCAGTATAACTGTACACTGTCTTTCACGTTCCAATGTTAATTTTTTCCAGAATGACCATTGTAAGTTCAATTATTGTAACACAGAACCATATGCAAAACTAGTAATTGCTTCCAGAACGCCAAAATATTAACCTAAAATAAGAAAATATGAGGATTGAAGAGAAATACGCAGTTAACTCATTCAGATAATGCAAGTTCTTGCATATAAAAGTTAGACAGAGCTGCGGGAAACTGTAAATCACTTTCTCGGAGGACAGGAGCTTCTGTCAAAATACACAGTATACCAGAAAAATAACATGGAGCTGCCCTAATCTGGTGTCCAAATGAGCTGCTTATCTTGGCACAGGTGAAAGGTAGTACAGAACATATAGGGGGACATTCATAAAGTCTTTTACACAATTTTTTGTGCAAGTCAGGATTTGCGCAAACATTTGCAACTTTTTGGCTTTTTGAGTCTGCCTTGCCACAATTGTAAAAAAATAGATGGGACTTCTTGGAAGGAGGTGTGGTTGTCCCAGACAGAAAGGTCGAATATTTCATTGTAGGCGCACAGAAGTGCTCATCTGCACCTAATACAAAAACAGGCATGCTCCTCTTCATGTACCAGGTGCATTGTGAGTCATATTAAGACTGGTGGGTAAATGCCCATCTTAATAAATTTCCCCCATAGCTCCATGCTGTACTGCAGAGAGGTGCTACTAGATAACTAAGCAGTGCATGCACTTCAGTAATACAGGGGTTTTAGAACTGGAATGTCCATGCTGATTGATTGGATCTTCCAGCCAACCACACATTTTGCACATCTGGTGTTTCTGTGCCATTGTATGTTGGATAATGTTTCAAGTTAGTATGGCCCAAGAAAATATTAACTATTAAAGCCCAGGCTCATTTTAACTTGAAGGACCACTGTACTGGGCTATTACACTAATATTAATCATGAGGACAGGTTCCCTTTAACTACCTGCTATACAGTCATAGTTATGTCTGTACATGACAAATGTATCGTTATATTCCCTATGTAAGTGCAGATCAAAAGAAGGAATTACATTGGGATGGTAGGCCTATCTTCATGATAGGTCATCAATAGTTGATAGGTTGGGGTCTGCCATTCAGGACCGCAGTCAATGAGCTGATTGGGTGCCCACTGTCATTTCCACTACACGCTGGGGTACAGAGATGAAGCTGCTGCTCCGACTCCTGTGCAGTGGCAGGCACTTGTAACTGCAGATGCAGCTGTCAATAAAATCGATGACAACTATGCCTGCAATTACCAGCCCCAGCAACTACACATGTGTCAATGCAGCAGCCTCCACTGTGTTGTGGCACTGACAGTCCGATCAGCTGATTGGCCATGGTCCTGTGCAGCGGACCCGAGCCAACCAACTATTTATGAGTATATTTCCTGAGTATTTCCTTGGAAAACCCCTTTGTTCAAGATTGGATGCTATCAGAGTATAATAGGAAACAGAACATGTTGAGTTCTTTATTACAGCATTTCAACCATATGTTTTTATTTCTAGAGACTCTTCATCACTAGAGCAGTATGCATTCATAGTAACCTTACTGAACAGCAGCTATCAACAAGTCAAACGTAAATGAGGCAGGGGCTGACTGACAGTCAAATATTAGTCTGGGGAGTAAGCAAACAGCACTGGCTCACAAGTAGAGGTCCACTCTTAAGGGCTCGGTCACACGAGCGTGTGTTCTTCACCCGCACAATCCACGCTTCTAAAAGAACCATTGGGTTTCTATAGAAGCGTTCATATGCACGGAATTAGAAGCGCAAAACAGTGCGAACCTATAAAAGGACATGCATTATCTTTGGTGCGCGTTTTGCAGGAGTTTCCATTGACTTCTATGGGAACAGGAGTTAATAGAAAGTCCTGTGCTGCCAATAGCTTCCCCGCTGCTTACAGCAGGACATTTAAAAGGTGCTGGCCAGAAGCACTTTTTAAATGTTCCACTGTTAACCCCTTAGTCATCATGTGATGTTCCGTTAATCCCCATGGGGAGTCCCCTCATCACTAAATACTGTAATATCTTGCTACTTTTTCACACTTTTCTGTCAACGGTGCTGTTTAAGGGTTTGGTGATTTTTAATTTTTTTTGCTGAAAAGAATTCTACTTTTTATTGGTACCATCTGGGGATCCATATGACTTTTTGATTGTTTTATATTTTGTTTTTGGTGAGGCGAGACATACAAAATTTGCTATTTGAGCCATATTATTTTTCATGACATGTACTGTGTAGGTTAAATAACACCCTAACTTATTTCCATGGGACATTACAAATGTGGCAATAACAGTGTAGTGGTTGCATTGTCTGTGGCATGTAAAGGGTTAAAAGGATAGTTTCAGAAGCTTCTCTGGTCCCTACTGTTAGGGTTTCAAGGCTAGCTGTCATGAGACTACTGAGCACCTGCTCCTACTGGAACAGGAAGCCTGTGTTGGTATTCAGATTTTTTCTTTACATAGTAAAGGGGAAAAGTTAAGGATTGGGTCTTTTTTTAAAATTTTCGCTAATTATTTTTACTCTTTTTTTCAACTTTTTATATTTGTCCCACTACTATTTGTCGCTGTGTTATTGGTATAAACTTCAGTATAGCAGTCTATAGGCCACCATAGATTTTAGACCTGGAGGCCATCTGCAAGCCCCTGGGTGCCATAACAACCCATCAGGACCCCATGATCATATAGCGAGAGTCTTCATGGGTAAGAGAGGTAGGCCTTCCCTCTATCAGCCTTTTACATGCTGCTTTTTGACTGCAGCGTGTAAAGGTTTAAAAGGTCAGAATCAGAAGCTTCTTCAGTCCCTGCTGTTAGAGCTCGAGGCCTGCCATCATGAGACAGCTAAGCACCCGCTCCTACTGGCACGGGAGACCTGTGATGGTATTCTGACATGGCGACATAAAAAAGTTAATACATCAGAATAAATCATGTTAGTGACGGCCGTAAAATATGTGTGGACAGTCACTAAGGGGTTACTCTATGTGTCCTGTAATATACTCAACACTAATTGGCAGATGAAGAGGCCACAGATGCTACTTAGTTAGGAATCTGTCTCTCTATGGCTAATATAACGACTAATCTTAGGATAAAGTTATTTTGTTTTGAACTTAAGACACCATACCCCTAAAATCAGTGATTTTGGAAGCAATATCAGGGCAAGGAAGGATGTTTCTCCCTCCCTCTACACCTCGCCATACTGTGCACATCCCCAGCCCCTTTACCTTCTGTATCACCCCATTATCTGTAGTATGTAAGCTCGTTGGAGCAGGGCCCTCACCCCTACTGTTTCCATGAACTGATTACTATGTAACCGTGGTTCTATAATTTTTGTATTTTGTCTTTCTGTATTCCCCCCTGTCTATGTAAGCGCTGCGGAATATGTTGGCGCTATACAAATAAAGATTATTATTATTTTGGACGTTTTTTTCCCCTCATCACATTAGATATGCTTTCCCTTATCCCTGTAGTTTTAATCCCAGCCCAGTTCACACCTACACACAGGCTGCAGCAGACACTCTGTCTGGGATCCCCCCAGCTCTCCTCCACACACTCCCAAGTCCCAGCGACCACTTGTAACAATTCTGGAAGCTGCTACAGTAGCAGCTAAAGTACATTGGGTTGGGTCTCTGACAACACAGAGCAGCAGCAAGGGATGAGTACAACGAGCTGCCTGCATCTTCTTATGTATGATGCTCTACAATGCTGCAGAGCATCACACAGACAGAGGCACAGACTGAGTGAGTGAGACAGCAACTGCCTTACATTTGACGGGTCAGTAGGGCAAGCAGCCGCTGGAAGTGCTGCGGCCTCAGAGCAATCAAGTTAAAAAGTTGGGGGTAGCCCACAACATTTGCAGAGGGACTGCCCATGGGCTTACGCCTTCCTGCCACCCAGCCCTGACCGCCCAAGATTAGAGCCCTATTATATGTCATATTGATTCTCCTATGAGTCTAAGAGTCCCTTTAGATGAGCCGGTTATCATTCAAACAAGTGAATTAAGTCATTGCTAGCTGAGTCTCTCATGCAGCCTATTCAGACAAGCAGATACATTGTTGGCTTGGTCATACTAGAATCGTTCAGTCTTTCCCATTCGCTGTATAAGTGAATGAGAACGACTGAATGAGCACTGTTAAACCGAATGATAAGTGAAGGAGCCAACAATGATCCTTATGCCTGTATAAAATGAATGACAAACTAAAAGTGAACAACTATCGCTCGTCGTTCAGTCATTGGCTCCCATTTACCTGAACGATTATCGTTCACTTTCGCTCATTAGAAAGGTTTTTTTTGAACAATAATCGTTATATCTAAAATTACCGTAAGCCGTACCCCTGTTTAACCCTTTCCAATCCAATTTGTATCCTGGTTTTCCTAGGGGGCTTACTCTTTTTCTGCCAATATAAAATTGCACTATCTGCTGGCTAAAGCCAGTACTGCATGAGGTGACACGTTGGATAGGCTCCAACAGCAGAGAGGCTGGCAATATACAGTAAGAGAACCCTGATGGAGGTCTTCCAATATCGGAGCTGTACAGCCTTAAGTCATAATGTCTTTAGACGTCAGACAGTGGATTGGAAAGGGTTAAACTACAGTGGAATAGTTCATAGAGAAGCTCAGCTTCATTGTTAGTATCTACAACCCTACTGGCTTAGGATGCAATGCAAATCTTATCACACACCACCAACAGCTGTAGCTTTGCAAGTTGATAATCCCTTTGTAAGTATTCGAGATTCATTTTCCAGAAGAACCTATGACCTCAATATATTTAAACTGCCCAACATATATATATATATGTGTATAAATATAATTGTACTGGGATTATAAGCTCTCCGCAGGACGTGGAGTATGCCGCTGAATGACTGTATGACTCCCCAGTACCAGAAAGGGTTTGTCTCCTGGCTAAACAAAGAACTCTCTGCTTAGCTGAAACAATTGAAGCAAAATAATCCCCGTCTGAAATGTATTTCATGGATATGAGTGTAAAATAGCATTTAGCAATTATAGTGTATCAACTGCTAATGATCATTATCTTGTGGTTTCCTGTCCTAAATGACTGCTACTTTATAATGCTACTGATGGTGCAGTGAAATGTAAGCTTAGATATTGCAGATAATATTACATGTCTTATTGTTATATATTATAATGTTCTCATTTGAGTTTGGGTATCATTTTAATTGTGTTATCAAGTGATTTGCTTTATATGCATGGTAAATTTCTAGTTTGCAAAATGTGGAGCTCTTTATGCTGGTGCTTATGAAAATGTATGAAGAATGAACATACTAAATTTGTGATCCATGTTTATCTATCAATGCCAATGATTTCCAGACATCTGCAAAGATTGGGCCTGTGTAGCACAATAAGTCATGATGTTGCATTTCATGGCAGCCTAAAAATGATGGATTGGTTGAGGAACCTGCAGCAAGTTGCTTTGGGGTGAATTCAATTGTCAGATTTGTTGCAGGTTTTTCACTTTTGTCACATTCATGTGAACAGGCTTGCAGAAATTCACGTTCTTGCCGGCAAACGGGCCTTATTTAAGCGTATGGAACAGATTTACAGTCGCAGAAATTTCTGCAACAAATCTACTGCATCTGAAATCATCCTTATTGCTGCAACGGGTACAGTTGTAATAAAGTAATACTGTCAGGTAATACCACAAACTGTGAGTGTGTCTTTTAGCCATAGGGATCACCTTTGAGTTGACTGAAACAGTAGGACCCAGTTTCTGAGCGAATGTTGCTAAAAATTTAGTTGAACATGAATCATGAAGCAAAGTTCTACCCAAAATAGGGTTCTACTGGCTTAGTTGGCTCAACACTAGTCCTGAACACTGGTGTATAACACTGTCTAAGAGCCACTAAAGCCCTGTTTAACACTCTGAGAGTGTTATACAGGGATGTTATGGCTCTTAGTGATGAACTTATTGTTTGGTTCGAACTAATTTGGACCGAACCAAACTTTTCAAAAGTTTGCTCATCACTAATAGGGATGTTCAAATACTTCAGGGTCATAAGTTGAGATTATAAAGATTATTTTAATTGTATAATGAGCTTAAAACTAGGAAATGTAACCTTAAGGGCTCCTTCACATGGGCGTTGTGATTTTCGGCTGCCCGAAAGGCGTCCGAAAATTACATAAATGAGAGGCAGCCGCGACCAAGTCACGGCTACATCTCTCATTTTAACACCCATTCAGACAGCCAGGTGCAGTGTATATATGCTGCAACCCGGAATACCGTCGGACGGCGGAAGAGAGCACAGCTCTGCTAAACCCCCTTCCCCTCCCCCTCTCCGCCCCCTGCCATCTGCTGGCAAAGGGAGCGAGTGGGAGCTTAGCATAGCTAGTGTGCTAAATTCCCCCCCCCCCTCTCCGCCCCTTTCCGGCTGCCGGCAAGGGGAGGGGATGGGACGCTGCTAAACTCCCTCCTCCTTCCCTGACAGCTCCCATAGGAGTCTATCGGAACAGCGGGTGTATTCAGGCAAAAGATAGGTCAAGATCTATCTTTTGCATCTAGCCATAAAAGTGGCCGTCCGGAATGCATGCAGTATGCGCTATCTCTTCTGGCCAATTTTATGTACCGGAAAATCGTCCATCTGAACAAATATATTGGAATCCAATGCATCAGATGGTTGTGATTTTCGGACAACGTTTTTATCGCGGCAAAATCGTTGCGTTAAAATGCTTATGTGAATCCAGCCTAAAAGAAAGAATCAAGAAAATATTTCAGAGCTATTAGTAATAGTACTAATACATAGTTTACGTAAGTTCAGGAAAAAACTAACTGTAGAGTACTTAAATTGAGAAAATACCCCCCAGGACTACTTCTTTATATCCGAGAACCGTCAGAAACATTTAATTATACATACAAATGTATTAATTAGTAGTTGTACTTGTGTAAGCTTTTCTCCCATCAAAGTCAATGGCCTTTACGTTTAATGTATGGGCATACCTGTTCCTTCACTGCAAGAGATAAGCTACTTTTGCACTTGCAGATTTTCCACTAGGAATGAGCTGTGATTGATGTGTTTGCAACTCCACTGATGTGTGTTCAGCTACATTTAGCACTACTGTATGGGCCTAATCAGGCACGTAAGTTCCATTGTTCTTGGAAGTTCATCCCTGTTTACACAGAGCGATGTGCTGCCAACAACAGATGATTTGCGGTGCTGCATAAAAGATGCGCTCACCCAACAAATGAGCATTTACATATTTGCCGGCTGATCACTGGCAGCTTCACATGAGCAGATGACCAGGTGAACAAATGTTGGTACCCGATCATTATTAGCCTGTGTGAGATGCCCTATACTTTGTAGCCACTCTTCACCCTGGAAAGTAAAGAAAGGTCCTGAATGAAGGACCCTCCATTGACTTAGAATTCCACAATATGGTACTTGAAAATAGATTTTCCAATCCCCCCAAAATTTGGAATTGTTGCTTGTTTCTGGAAGGTGAAGAGATACAAACTCTATTAAAATTGTTGTAGAGATGCCATCACTGGCTTAACAATAGGGGATGCTGGGGATGCGGTTGCACCCTGATCAGGAGCTTTAGGGGGCGCATAAGGCATCTCTTCTCCATATAGGGAGCCCTGTACTATGAATAAAGCATTATAGTTGAGGGCTCCGTTGCAGGTTTCGCATTGGGGCCCAGAAGCTTCAAGTTATGCCTCTGCGTTAAGAGGTTAAGAGAAGTTGGGGGGCCCACGGTTAAACTTTTGCACCCGAGCCCATGAGCCTTTAGCTACACCCCTGAATGCCATCAGTGTTGAAGCAGAGAGATAGCTGAACGGGGTACAGAGGTAGCAGTAACACCCTGTTGGGGAGGCGGTTACTGATTTTGCATTGGGACTTCAGAGCTTCAAATTACAGCTGATTGGCAGTGTGCAAGTAACATTAACATTTTATGATGTTTCTTTAAGAAAAATGCAAAACAGATGTTTCTATGTTAAGCAGATTGTTGAGGTGAACTCTGAAAGAGTCACGTTGTTGGGGGGCATCAGGGAAAGATACATGGCTTGCATTAGCATAGTGTTTTTGCTGTCATTACACAGATCAACAGTAAGTCTCTCTAGGATGCAACTTTTATATGCAAATGAAAACAAAATCCTATGTTAATTAGATGTCTAATTTCCATGATCATTTTATAATTAACCCCAATGCTACGAGCTTGTCATGAAATGAGCAGCCCTGTCCTCCTCTCATAGATGAGACTACATTCAAGTGCTTTGTATAATGGGTGTTCAGTGCACTCGATACCATAAGAGCAAGTAATAAGATGACACTTGTGAGTTTATTAAATTCTTCTCAATAGCAAATGTAGAATTTCATGGGAAAAGCGAGACAGTCCAGAAAATAAATACATGATTTATATTTTCAAAAATGATAGATCTTCTTTTTTTACATTGCATTGATGTGCAAAACTAGGAATGGAATTTCATACATGTAATCAGGGTAGGGAGCTGGGGACCCACATAGTGACTTGACTGACTAGTAAAAAAGTGTATATTGTTATCAGCAGGTTTACTAATGTATTTTGGAGGCCACATGCATTTTCTTAGGCATTTCCAAACTTGTAAAACTTAACTGTAAGTAGCAATGGTTCAAAGGCGTAACTTGAAGCTCCTGGGCCCCAATGCAAAATCTGTAACAGGGTCCCCAACTATAATGCTTTATTCATAGTACTGGGCTCCCTATATGGAGAAGAGAGGCCTTATGGGCCCCCTAAGGCTCCTCGGCCCATGTGCAACCGCATCCTCTGCACCCTCTATAGTTACGCCCCTAGTTCACACATCCTCTATGATGTAGCACATTGATTTCACCATGCGGCCAAATGCTCAGCTATTGTAGTATAACAGGGAAGCCTCAGCTCTTGTTTTGCCATGTGTAAGGTGGTTGACTGACTCCCTTGGGTACTTTATTATTATGGTTTGTCCTTTTTCATCTCTCTTTACTCCAGCAAAGACTAAGTTTTAATGCAAAATGCTACTAGATACAACACCTAGATGTCTAACTTTTTACATTGTGTGGGTCCACCTACCCTATACCACCACAGTATAGACTCATGGTCGAAAGGCGTAAATTAATATATGTGTATTTAGGCCCATTGTTAATGGTTAAATGTTACCAGTTTTTTATTTTGGCATTCACAGCACTTTATTATAAGGTTCAGTAAAGGTATGAGAACGCATAGGCTTCAATATGTCCCTTTGCTCACATTTGTGGATAAAAGTAAGAGTAGGGTAAAAGCCTGTGAGCTAGTATGATGTCTTGGTGGAGTCCATTAGTAGGTGGAAAAGAGTCTTTACCCATGGCTATGATAGCAGGTGGACAGAGAGTCTGCTGGTATATGTGGTGTTGGGAGACTGGTGTGTAGCGCACAGAGCTGTTAAACTTGGTGTCACGGTGAAAGCTATTCCTGCCTAGGAGCGTAGTCTTTGAGTTAGTAAGATGTCTTGGGGTAAGTCAGTTAGCATGTGGAAAAGAGTATTCTCGCATGGTTGTGATAAGAGATGGATGGTGATTCTGCCTGCATATAGAAGAAGTATTATGAGATGTTGGAAACTGGTATGTAGAGCGCAGACCTGGGAAGTTGGGAGCCACGGTGAAAGCTGCTTGGAGAATTAGTCACAGAGAAAGAGAGAGGGAGCTGAGCATTGGGTTCGGTCCAGAATAGATTAAAGACTTTAAGCATATCAGAAGGGAGTGCTTGTCAATTGAAAACCAATTTGGAAATACCTCTTTAATGGCTAAGGAACATATTTGTCTCATATTTTTAAACTGCCTACAAATTCGATTGAATCATTTATGGTCCTGAAATGGGTTAAGCTATATTCAAGCGCTGTACCTTTGAGTAGTTTTGTCTACGTCCCATCGTGGCCATACTCTCCACTAGCATGATTCAGTAAAGACTGCTTCTGTGTTTCAAGTTGGCCTGTGTCTGTGCCTTTACTGGAAGATCCAAATCTGGCCATTTTGAACCATGTTGACCTGACTTTGTTCTCTGAAGATCGGTACAACATGCCATCTGAAACTGTGATTGTAATGTATCACAAGCCCCCAGTGCAATTGTTGCAAACTATTCATGTTAACACAAAATTAAGTCTATTTTATGTTTTTTTTTAGCTTCTTAATTTTTTCTTTTACAAGAATAACTCAAATTATGTATATCTAGACAAAGGAAGCCAAATATCATAGTAAATGAGACGTATAGTGCAGTATATATGTTTACCTTCAGATGAAATGTCCTATAGAAATGCGATCTTTTTAAAAACATGACTTGCTTCGTTTGTGTACATATTTGGATGCCCATGAAAATTATAAAAAGACATCAAATATTTGAACAAAAAAGTTACGGTGAGAAAAACAGTTTGGTTAAATAGAGACTTATAAATGCCTTACAATGGGCATCATTCATAGAGGAGCAGTCGCTGTGCCGTGCACCATAAGCCTATGGCCATGAATAGAGCCACTGTTCATTTAGCTAGCAGCATAATGAAACAGATGTGTCCTATAGATTGACTTTTGTTAAATCACCATCTTTCGTTAAAGTCCATCTTACTGCAGTCTGCCCTACCTCACATCATAAAGAAGAACGTTGTCACATTACACAAGTATTTATAAATGTTCTTATGGTAGACTTCTAGAATGATTCCATTAACAAGACATATAGTTTTGATATATCAAGGAACTTTTTACCATAAACTAAACACGACCATTTGCTGAATAGTGGGATGATTTATAAATGTAATTTATCTTTTAATAAGCTCCAAGAAGAGCCAACTAGTATTATAATCGGTTGTACAACATTTAGGGTGTTTGCAATCTTTAACCATATTTTAGATTTTAGTTAAATTGTAATATATAGTATATTATGTCAAAAACTTTTACTAATAATGTATTAATTTAATTTAGAATAATTAAAGGGATTTTCTGGTCACTTTTTGAAATTTAAATATCAGGTACAGATGTGGTAAAATAACAAACCAAGCAATATTTACCAATCTTCGGCCCCGGCAATCTAGCTCTACAGCCCCGTTGGTCTGACGGTCTCTGTTGACATCAAAAGTCAGATGACCACTGCCTGCTAATTTAGAGACAGCAACATCACCATTCGGAACTCCTGGCATCATATTGCCCAGATGTGACCACTGATGCCAGGAGAATGCCTGGTGATGCTGCAGCCTCCGATTGGCAGGCAGTAGTCACCTGACCTCTGCTATCAACAGAGACTGGGAGAACAGCAGGGCTGCAGTGCTGGATCGCCAGAGTTGAGGACAGGTAAGTTTTACTACATCTGCAGCTGACATTTAAATTTCCAAAAAGTAGCCGGACAACCCCTTTTATAATAATTATCAACTATGCTATTCAACACAGTTCATTTTGAGGGACTCAAACATGGTTCTAGACTAATCAAAAAGACTAGAGGAAAGTCACCTGCCCAGGGAGAAGATAGAAACTCAATAGAGATAAGGTTTCGATCCTTGAATTGCATTGGAGCTGTGCTAACCACAGAGACACTAGACCATCATCTTTATGAATAATGATAATATTTTGGTAATTATTCTGGAGATGCCCAATATCTAATCTTATGTGCTGCTTCATAACTTATATCACTATATTGAACTTCAGAATTTAAGGGCTGATGATTGGGCAGTATGAATCCAGCCCATAATTACCATGGTATGTCAATGTAAATGCCACAAAAGACTTCTTTATAAGATTTGAAGATGTTATTGTTGGAAATGGGGGGTGTCAGTATTTACTATCCGGACAAAAAAAAACATTCTTCTGTTTCTCAGAAGTCAAGCTAGAAACTGAATTTCTCCTGTGAACCTGAAAGGACTATTAGAGTTGATGTATCAATTCATTGTGTAGGTGGCTGTTGTGTAATTGGTGCATTATTGGATAGTCTACTGCATTCTAATGACTTTATTGATCTTAGATAAAACCTTATTAGTTGTGCAGTGACATAATCTTTGTGGACTGAAAATGCAATGCAATATATATAAAGTCTTAGTGCCTTTCTAGAAAATATTTATTTGGCCTGTAAAGCAATTACTGTAGACGTCATGAAGTGATGGTAGCTAAAAGAGAGAAGTCATTCTTTATTGCGTTGGTTTGTCAAAGGTTTTGGGGTAGCGGAATCATGTATTACATTTTTATAGGTCATTGAATGTTTTTGTATCTGGTGGCATCAACTACATATTTGTTATATGACATATACATACTATTATTTGCATACTCCTGCTATATGTAACTGCAGTAATAGGATGATGAATATGACGGATATGTCAGAATATCATGACTTGCTATCCATGTCCAAGATACAATTCTCATACTGCGGGATTATGTCCAGGGGTATCCGTCATAGTTGCCAAAAGCAGCACTGTTGCGGAACCCCGGTCCTTTGCGGTTGTCACTCTATGAGAAGTTGTAGCTGCTATGGAATAGGAAGTTGTGGCTGTTACTGTATGGAGTTTTTTACTGTCACTGATATGTGTTTCCATGACTGAAAAACGCCAAGCATCCCCCCCTGCCCCCCCAAAAAAGTGGTATATAACAATATTTGCTACTCAAACTGTGTGAAATTCCATCTGTTCTTTTTTATGAAATCCAAAGATATCTCAGCCAGAGGTGTAACTTGAAGATTCGAGGCCCCAATCTGTAAGAGGGCCCCTCCAACTATAATGCTTTATTCACACTACTAGGCTCCCTGTATGGAGAAGAGAGGCCTTATGGGCCGCCTAAGGCTCCTGAGTGTGGATGCAACTGCGTCCTCTGCATCCTCTATAGCTACGCCCCTGAATTTATTCAGCCTATATGGGAAAACAAGCAGGATACATTTAAAGTGCCCTCCCCCACCCTGGGCCTGAACAAACAAAGATGGCTTCTCTGGCTACTTGATGCACACTGTGCATTAGTATGCATTGGTAGTTTAAGTCACTACATAATGATTTGACTGGTCAACACTGCCCACGTAGACAAGACTGATCAATTAAAGCAGGTGTAGCGTCTTAGACTAACACAGCACACTAATTTACAGTGTATTATTTAATGAGTGATGAAAGAAAACATATATGTATGTATATATACAGAGGGTTGCCAAAAATATAGAAACATCAAACAAAATACATGCCTTAAGTTACATGGGACTATAAACCATATTCCAATAAGATATGTAAAGACCGATTTTAAGTGGAGGTAATATGACACAGATGCTATCGGGAAGAAGTGAATATCTACTAGAGCAACAAGGTTCCATTGGTCAGGGGTTTGAGCCACTCCGCTGCAGTTACCAGCTGGCTCCAAAAAACACCCAGAGCAGGGCAAGAGGTGAAGTAAACACAAATCTGTTGGGAAAGCTCTCAGCCAAGCAGGGGTCAAAAGGGTAGCTCAGTGCTAAAGATTAAAATCCCAAGCATTTTGTAGTGTTTCCATATTTTTGTCCACTATATACACACACACATATATATATATATATATATATATATATATATATATATATATATATATATATATATATACATATATGTGTACCATCAGTTTGCTATTACTCCTCTTCTAAATACATTATATGTCTTCCTTTCTTTCCTCCTTTTGATTCTTTACAGAAATCCTGTAAATTACTGTATGTGAGACAATCGGTATTATCGCCTCTGCAATCTTCTGTAATGTTGTTTTCTCATGTTATGAATGTGAAGAGAAGGATCATAGATGTCATATCTATCTTACTTTTATGACATTGGTCATGGCACTAGGATATACTCCTGTCTACCGGATAACACTACTTTAGATGAAGATCTTATTTCTTCGAAGCGTACAATAAATATACCAGTACATCTGAGATCAAGTTGTGAAATTGTATCATTACAATAGCACATAGTGCGCTACATTTCATTGCAGAGAATAGGCAGCTACATGGAACCCGAGGTCTGAAAGCCCCTAGAAATTGTTTTCATACAGGGAACAGACAGCACACTGCTCAATTGACATGGAAATTGTATGACGAAATGTTTACTTTGACTTGCAACACAATCCTGGTCC
Source organism: Eleutherodactylus coqui (assembly GCF_035609145.1). Classification (NCBI taxonomy): domain Eukaryota; kingdom Metazoa; phylum Chordata; class Amphibia; order Anura; family Eleutherodactylidae; genus Eleutherodactylus; species Eleutherodactylus coqui. Next base: position 123,620,466 of record NC_089837.1, read on the forward strand.
TTGTACAGAGTGTTCATCATGCCAGACTGGGACAAAAAGGAACCTACATGTAGATTTCTTACACTTGCAAGAAAAAGTAAGTGAACCCTTTGGAATTACCTGGATTTCTGCATTGATTACTTATAAAATATGGTGCAATTGTTATCTTCATTATAATTATAGACAAACACATTCTAGCTAGACTAATATCACACCGTTACACTGGAAATGTCTTTTGAGGAGCACTTTGAGTAACATTTCAAAGTGAAGGGAGAAAAGGTAAGTGAATTCTTGGATTTATTAACCTGTAGATCTCCCTTTAGCAGAAATCACCACCCAATATTTCCTGTAGTTTGTAAATAAGAAAGTCGAGGAGGAATTTTGGACTGCAAATGTTTTTCACTTTATCAATATTTCTGGTATGCCTTTTGTGCACAGTCCTTTTCAGGTCATCGCTTAGACTCTGGATGGATGTAGGAATCTGAACAATTTATCAGGCATGTGAAAGGGAATTTATTGATGCATCAGTGGTCATAATGTCCAGGCTCTAAGACAACAAAACAATTCCAAACTTTGATGTTCCTCCACCATGCTTCACAGTTGGGGTGAGGTTTTGGTTTTGGTGTGGAGTGCTCTTTTCCCTCCAAATATAGCATTGAGCATTTTTACAAAACATTTCCAGGTGATCTCAGGAAAATGTGAGATGGGCCGCTGTTGTTTTTATTTGAACAGCAGCAGTTTTCCTCATGATGACCTTATTTGAGCACCATTCTTGTTTTTCTAATAGTGGACAGAGGTTTTTGTAGTTCATAGAGTCTTCTGTAGGTCTTTTGCTGTTAGCCTTGGGTTCCTTCTCATCACTCTCAGGATTGCCCATTGTGCTCTTGGGGTGATCTTAACAAGACACCCACATCTAGGGAGAGTTTTCTTCATTTGCAGATAAGTTGTCTAACCATGAATTGATGTACGGCCAGGCTTTTAGCAATGTTTATCTAAAATTGTGACAGATAACAATTAGATCACATTTTATTAGTAATCAATTCAAAAATCCAGGTGATTCCAAAAGTTTCCCTTACTTTTCCTCTTACTTTATGTACTTGAAGTTCAGTGCATGCTGTATACTGACAAATTGTACTTTCTTTGGATCACTGCAAACTCAGCTAAACAAAGCAGATCAAAGCCAAAGTGATACAGTGCTCAACTGAGCACTCCTATCCCTTCATTTTAGTGATCACTGAAGGTCTGAGCACTAGGACCCCAATGGTCAAAATCTGTGGCATATTACTATGCCTAAACTAGATATTATGTCGCTGGATCCCTGTCCCATTATTAATTGTTTCCATTGAAGTTTGATAAATCACATATCAGCTGAAAACAAACCTACTCAGTAACTTCTGGCTTCCTGAGTAAGTTATTGACTACAATGAAAACCTATGGTGGAGCCAAAGCCAAATCAAAAAACATCTGGATGTAATTGAGATTTTGGCAAACGATCACTCATGTAGCAAATCCGTGCGTAGTGACTTGTGTTGTTCTTACTAAATCTAATCTCCACATTTGTCTGGTAAGTTTTATTTGCCCTGTTTATGCAATTACACTTGATAAGTTGTGGCATGGATAGGAATGTATCCATGTTACTGCTGTGTGTGGTCATCATTTGTCCATGATTCCAGCATAACATCGACTCAGTAGAAGCCATGGATACAAAATGCAATGCATACATAATGTTTCTAGTATGCTGTTCACATAGCAAACCAGACCTCAGTGTATTGTTTCCTTGGAGTATTGACTTCCATTGCCATTTCTATGTAATAGATGAGAAAGCTGCCTATACTCGCTTTTCTTAAAGTCAACCTGTCAGCAACTATAAGCACCATAAACTAAGTTATAGTTTAGGTGACAGAGAGTGGGAGCGGTGTCTTATACTCACCCGATCCCCCATTCCTGTGAAGTCCCCTGTGAAGGCATTGTGCACATACCAGCCTGACTCTTTTCAGAAGGCTGTGTGCACACACTCCATAGAAGTGAATGGAAAATTTGTCCACACGGCGTTCTGAAAAGAGTCACGCTGGTGTGCGCACAATGTGGGAAACATCATGGAATCAGGAGATGGAATGAGTATGAGGGCTTAAAAACATGGGCATGATTTTGTCTTGTTACGCGGCCGTGAAAATCAAGGCTGCACAACAGTACGAAATAAAACCATTGATTTCAATGGTTTCCTTTTCACTAGGGGTATTTTCGCACATTAAGGCCTCAGTCACACGGGCGCATCGGCACCCGTACACCGGCGCCGATGCACCCCTGTGACTGCAGGAAGGAGACGGACGTACCTGCAGACGGCCGTCTCTCTGCAGCGCCGGAGGAAAGAACACATGACCGGCAATGAAGCCGGTCACATGTTCTTTCCTCCAGCACTGCAGAGAGACGGCCGTCTGCAGGTACGTCCGTCTGCTGGTGTCAGTCACACGGGCGCATCGGCGCCGGTGTACGGGTGCCAATGCTCCCGTGTGACTGAGGCCTAATAGTACGGGTGAGAAAAGATAGGACTTGTCCTATCTTTCTCGCATGTAGTTAATGCTTTTTTCCAAGTCTGCACACAATAGCGCAAAGTTTGAATGTTCTGAGAAAAAACCCGGTTCATACGCCCATTTGAAGAAGCCATAACTTAGTTTTTTGCTAATAGTTGATGACAGGTTCCCTTTAAATTAATTATTTGTAGTTATCAGTTGTTAGTAATGTTTAGCTTTTTCTAATGATGTTAAGTAGTAAACTGGTGGATACGTGAATGTCACTGACTAGTGCCATGAAGTTGCATTTTCATAGTACCGTTTCATGCATCTAATCTAATGCATATGGAACAGCGGAAAAGAATCTGGGAGAGTAAATTACATGAGAGCTTTGTTGAGGACATTTGCATTCATTTCGGAAAGCAGGAGCACTGGAGCACACATTTCTCTATAACTATGAGCACATCCATGCAAACTCTAATGTACTGTATATGTTAAATCTATACAATATAACCCAAAATGGAAATGGATTCAGTTTGAGTTTCTCCCACTATAAACAGGCAGTCCGCATAAAGAGTACTTGTTTATATAAGCCAGGTGTCAATGTGTTGTGCCACATCCTTGTGCCTATTGTTCTACTATTTCCTATTCTACAGTCGGATTACAACATCTATTAGGTAGTGACACAGGATAGGCAAGGCTTCGAACCCATGGCCACTCAAGCAAGGCATGATGAAATATTGAGTAATAATGGGATATGGCTTTCATTCTGATTATGAAGCTTAAATCCCTTCCTACTAATAAAAGGGGATGCGAAAATTCATCTGGAAAATGTAATTATGCTTACTGAGTCCCATACTTATTATTAACTTTGGTTTTTTGCAAATGTCCACTGCTTTGCTAGCTTTAGTATGAAATATAAAGAAAAGTGTCTTTGCTTTAGTAGCCCCAAGTGATAACACAAGGCATCCCCCAGATCTGATCACCATGGTCTGCTGTGAACCACCTAGCTATGAGTGCATATAATAATAATAATAATAATAATAATAATAATAATCTTTATTTGTATAGTGCCAACTTATTCCGCAGCGCTTTCAGGCATGGATAAATGCAAAACAATACAACAATTACAATATAAGGTACAATGGGTGTGCATATGTAAATGTAGGCTGCAGTTGGCCTACAGTAGGCTGCAGTTGGCCTGCTCAACCCACTGGCATCAAGAGTACAGACAAGGACAATGCCGGGCTTCGCTTCGGTGCATACCTGGACCATGGGAGGTGGATATAACTTCTTTATAAACAGGATCCAAGCCACGCGCTTCACTGCTGGACTTGCAGCTTCCTTAGTTGAGTGGGACTGAGCTGCTCTCAGGCTATTGACTGATGAACATGACATCACAGGCCTAAGAAGAGACCGTGGTGTTCACCCAAGCACTGTGGCCTCTTTAATTTGCTGATTGGGGGGATTTACGAGCGATGGACACCCACCAATTAGAGATTCATTGAGGACAGGTCATCAATGCTCTAGTCCTGGAAAACCCCTTAAAAACACCATGAAGTCCATTGTACCTTTTAAAAAATGTAGCAATTAGAACATCTATTTTTGCTTTAGTGATCAAAGGAACAGAGCAACAATTTTGATACTCAGAGAAGGAAATTCACTGATGACCAACTTGTTTTCTTGCAGCAGGCTGGCACTGCGACAACTAAAGTAGTTCTACTTTCCTGTGAAGGTGATGTGGTTAGGGAAGGGGCACTGGAGTTATTAGCACTTAGTGATTTTCTAGGCTTTGACAGGAGTGTTCTTTTACCGTTTGTACGAATGCAATGAGACAATTATATGATGATTTTCAAGTCCTTTATATAATGCACTTTTAGGCTTAACTGGTCAACATCAGTTTCTATATACACCTTTTCTGAATATATTCCGAACCATTGCACTATAAGACTAGGTTCAAACCACACTTGAGCTCTACAATTGGTTTATACATCACGAAATTGGGCACATGCCCTTAAATGACTATGAGCAAAATAGACGTTTCATGCTTCCAATTCACAGTGACTGTAGATTGTTGCATCTGACTTATGCAGAGTCATCCCACTTACAGTAATAGATAATTCTGTTTACAGCCAGGGAGGGAGTCAACGGTTTGTCAAAGATGTCGACTGTTGATAACTGGACAACTTATGACAAAATCGTTAATATTGTACTAGAATGCCACTTGCTCCTTTAATTGCCTTCAGAACATGTTACAACGTTAATTAAAAGGAAAGGAATTAAAAAGAAGATTGTAACTCATGTAAATGTAGCTGGAATATGTTATTTCTATTAGCCATTAGTCAAGAACAGTCATGCGAATACACGAAAGCGGATGATGAAATGTGCAAGCACTAATCATTAAGTATAAACCTCCATCATATAGTACTTTCATTATGTGACACAAACTTTTCCGCACCCCAAAGTACTGTAACGTCTGCTTCCGTGTGAATACTGTGGGTTTAAAACACAGTGGTGATATGATATACTGTATGTCTTCCATGCAGAAGTCTATGCTTATTTTTCACAAAGTGTTTAAGAAGGTGATGACATAGTGACTACATTCATCTTAGTTATGGTGTTGGTAAGGAAAAACAAAAATGTTAGCACAAGTATATGTAGAGGAAAGACGACATCAGACACCGCAGGCACAGTAACATATTCTACAGAATCTAAAAGGGGTTGACCACAGTCAAAAAAAAAAAAAAAAGTCCTACACTTTTTTTTTCTCTCAAAAACAGCCCCTTGTGTGTCCATAGGATGTGTCTGGGATTGGAACGTATTCCCATTAAAGTGATGGGGCTGAAATTCAATACCAGAAAAAGAAGCAGAACCATTTTTTGCTAATGACAACCACATTGGAACTAACCTGTCACACTAAATATGCAGTGCATTCTGCAGGCTGCATGTTATACAATAGGAGGAGCTTAATATATAGTTTTGTTGGAAACATTCCTATATAACTTGTGATTTATTCATTCAGAATCTGCTCTTTCTGGGCTTAGTAATCATCTGGGGATGTTAATCAGTGATTGACAGCTATCTCTGTACCTGGGTGTCACTGATAGGACCACCCAGATGACTACTAGGTACAGCATGAGCAGGGGTTTAACACTTCCCAATCTACTGTCTGACGTCTAAAGACATTATGATTTAAGGCTGTACAGCTCTGATGTTGGAAGACGTCCGTCGGATTCTCTTACTGTATATTGCCAGCCTCTCTGCTGTCGGAGCCTATCCAACGTGTCACCTCATGCAGTACTGGCTTTAGCCAGCATATATTGTATAACAGCAGAAAGAGTAAGCCCCCTAGGAAAACCAGGATACAAATTGGATTGGAAAGGGTTAAATAAACAAATAAATAAAAAGTTATACTTGAACTTTCCTAGCAAAACTATATATAATACTGCATACAGAATGCACAGGTCCACTTGTAACAGTTGACTACCCTCTACTACACATTTCATCAATGTGTAGGAGTGTCTTCTCCAAGCCGTTGTCTTTTGTAACCTCCAACTATAGACTAGCGACTACATTTTTTTTGGCTAATGAGCTTTTAGCTACAAAAATCCTGTAGGTATCACATCTTCTCTTCCAGTTTGAAACATTACGCTTTGTGTTGAAAGAGAAAGAGGATCCGGCACACGGATAGCGGCTATAAAGTGTCAAATCTATTCCAGAGCTGGACTAAAAATACATCTGAACAATCATTTAGAGGCTTTCGGGTCAGACATGCATTAGCGGTTGTCCGGTTGGGTTTTTAGTAAGATCATTAGGCAGATTTGTCTACTGCACTTTGATAAATGTTTACATAGCTATTAGGTCAACATTAAGCCATCTTTTCTCGAAATGAAATAACCCGAATTTTGACAGTTTTGGTACTTCAATACTTCGGTACTGCCATTCCATTTACTATTTCAGCTGCCCACCACTGAACCTGCCTTTTTTGTATGCTAGTGTCCAAAATTGTATGCAATATTCCATGTGTTGTCCAAGTGGTGATTTATATATAGAACAATGCTCTCATCATCTATGCCTCACATGATGCAGCCTATAATCTTGTTTGCCTTGGCAGCAGCTGCCTGACACTGGTTGTTACAGTTCAGTTTGCTGCTCATTAATGTCACCAAGTCCTTTTCTATGTCAGTTTTACCCATGAAATCCATACATTTACATATGTGTAAGAAGTTCTTTATGCAATACTAATCAAAAGCAACAATGCAATACTTTAAAGGAGTTGTCTGGAATGGATTGATGACCTATACTCAAGTGATTGATTTTGTGGGGGTCCACTACTCTGGATCCTTGCTGATTAGCTAATTCCTGGAAACTGCTCTCAATGTGGTCAGTGATATGAGCAGATAGCACTGTCAGCATTGTAGTGGTCTAATTTGGTACTGCAGGCATAGCTTCCATTAACTTCAGTGGGAGCTGTGCATGCAATACCAACTGCCACTGGTGGAAATTATAAGGGGTGTAGGGGATGCGGTTGCACCCTGGCCCAGGAGCCTTAGTGGGCCCATAATGCCTCTGTTCTCCATATAGGTAGCCCAGTACTATGAATAAAGCATTATAGTTGGGGGCCCTGTTACAGGTTTTACAATGCGGCCCAGGAGCTTCAAGTTACGGCTCTGCGTTAAGGGGTTAAGAAAAGCTGGGGAGCCCTAAGATAAACTTTTGCACCTGGGTCCATGGGCCTTTAGCCATGCCCCTGCCAACAGCTACATTGTGGGCAGCATGATCTTGTTCCTGCGCTGTCCATACTGACAGCGGAGTCAGGTATCAGCTGATCGTCAGGGATCCTGAGTGGTGGCTCCTCACTAATCATCTATTGATTATTTATCCTGAGGACACTTCTTCACTAAAAAAGATCGGGACAACCCCTTTTCAATCTTTTAATTTCCACTTGTTTTGTAATATATTTTAATTTCCTTTTCAACTGTTTTCACATATTTCCAATTGTTGCCTGAAAAAAAGTCAACAAGTTCCAGTTGACACCCTACTACCATAATTATGTGCCACTCAGCACTACTGTGTGCATGATAATACCATGTCTTAAATGCTTTTCTGTATCTGACCGCTTCATTAATACTTTATTACCCTCCATCTCCTGACCCATTGAACACATATTAGAGGTATACTGCTAGTCATACTATGTTTATGTTTAGACATTATTAGGTACGCTCTGTCCTAAGCATTCACATAAGCCAGAGCTACAAGAAAGATAAAAACTAAGAGCAGCTTGCAGGCAACAGTTTTATAGACTTCACAAACGAAGGACCTATCCACACAGATCCGCACACATGAATCCTTAATACACTCTAGCTGTGTACATGGACCCGTACTGTACTTCTGTGTGCTTTGATTTCATACAAAAGCATGAGGGGTTTTTTTAACCCTTTCCAATCCACTGTCTAACGTCTGAAGACATTCTGATTAAAGGCTGTACAGCTCCGATATCGGAAGACGTCCAGCAGGGTATTCTTACTGTATATTACTGGCCGCTCTGTTGTCGGGGGCCTCTCCAGCATGTCCCATATTGCAGTACTGGTTCTAGCCAGCAGATGGCGTCATTGTATAATGGCAGAAAGAGAAAGCCCCCTAGGCAACCTTGAATCCACAATTGGATTGCAAAAGGTTAAACATTCATTAAGAATGCCCCTAAAAGGCATTGTTTCTAAGGAAGAATATAGTACCTTTTAGGTGCCTTTCACATGGGACGGAATTAAGCAGCAGGATGCACTGCAAGCCGTGGTAAATTCCACACCAAAATTCACAAGCTACCTGCGGATTTTGATGCGGAATTGAAAACGGCTTGAAACCTGTTGGATAAGGAATTCCGCAGTTGTGGATTTGGTTGCATGATTTTGTATCATGTGAAAAGTCCCTTATAGGCACCGTACGGTAGCATACAGAGTGCCTGCAGCTTCACAATAATAAGTAAAAAAGAGTAAAAATGATCTACCTTGTTTCCCCAAACATAAGACACCGTCTTATATTATTTTTTGCCCCAAAAGAGGTACAGTGTGTTATTTTTGGAGGGGTCTTATACCCCTCACCTAGCCTGCGGCGTCTAGGTCCCTCGCGCTGGTCTCCGGCAGACTGCAGTGTAATCCTCAGCGTTGACACAGCACTCTCTTTCTGGTAACGTGCTTTGAATACCCCGCCTCCAGCAAGCGAGCACTGTGATTGGATCATGAGCTGAGCCATTCAGAGCCAACGCTCAATAAGCCAATCACAGCTGTGAATGATCGAGCGCCGGATCTGATTGGTTGAGCCATGGCGTTCGTGATTCAATCACAGCAGTCGCTTGCTTAAGGCGGGTTATTCAAAGCCTGTTACCAGAAAGAGAGTGCTGTGTCAAAGCTGAGGACACGGCAGCCTGCCGCAGCGCCGGTGACCAGCTTGAGGGAGCCAGACGCCGCTGGCCAGGTGAGTATTGCTGGGTTTTTTTTGCATGTACTTTAGCTAGGGCTTTTTTTTGGGGGGGGGGGGTGTATTTTAAGGGCCCCCTTTTCTGAGGTAGGGCTTATTTGGGGGGAAACACGTTATTAGGACAATGCAAAACTTTACCAAATGTTATTCAAAAGTACAGTTCACTTTAGTCTATGTGAACTATACATGAGTGTGCAAAAATAGTTTTTGATGATACTATAAATTATCAATGCAAGTGAGCACATTGTATATGATGAGGCACATCCGCTGGCTTATTGCTAGGGCATATGTCTAGATCCTACTTCTACAGCAACATGGCAAGTGTAATTCTTTACCTCCCTAATCTGTATTTTATGATGAAGACAGACAAAGGAATGAAATGACTTTGTTGCGAATGTGTCTTTTTGACATATGTAAGGTTGGTCCATGCATATTATAGCTTTGCGGTGTTGTATGTATCTGTCAAACATTCTGTTCCATTTCATTGTTGCAGCCTGCCTTCACACACTTCACTCTTTGTTTCTTTTTCATACAGAAATGACTAATCTTCCTGTTATTCTATGCTCTCAGTTTTTCCCTTAAGTTATTTTTTTCTTGTCAGGCTGCATCAATCTGCCAGCAACTTCCTGTGGAGTTTTCCTAAGTTTCCTTTGTATTACTTATGATTGAGAATATCAATTTGCACATAACCATTAGTAGAGTATTGCTCTGTAGTGTTCTACACATGATAATTTTATGGCACCTGATGTTCTACATGAAGGCATTTTCTAGACTAACTGGCTCCCAGGGCGAGACCTAAAAATTTATCCTGCCTCCACCTCTAACCACTATAGGTAGAGTAACTGGGTTTTTAATGGTGGACCTAAAAAAATATGTGACATATTATAAGTGGAGGCTTCCATTTCCCATGTGCAATAATTACTGCAGCAATGCTGCTCATTCCTTCATTTATAATGGCACTTAATGCTAAAATATTTACGAATGGGGTTTTCAGAATACTAAGCAGGTCACATCCACCTCCATTATCTGCTGCAAAATTACTCTATTTGTTCAGTATATTAAATTCTTCTCGAACACCACTTTCACCTGGCAGCCTTCTGTTCAGTAGTTTGCAGCAGCATTTGTAAACCAAAATCAGGAATGGAGCCTACAGAGAGAAAAAAAAAAGGGGAAAGATTTGTACCTCTTACAAAGTTTTGGACCCGCTTTGAATTTTTGCTTGTAAATACTGATGCAAGATGCTGGCCCAATACTGGCATATGCAAGTAGCCTTACTATAATGTTTGAGCAGCATCTAAACTTAAAGTGGTTGTACCAGAATTGAGCAAGTGTGGCGGCACTGAGAATGGGCGGCCATTGCTCCATTCGAACTCTTCCTTGGTACTCCCTTTATCAAGAACATTGGGAGTCCCCCACTGATCCAATGGATAGGTGCTAAAAGTTAAAGGGGTTGTCCCACGATAGCAAGTGGGGTTATACACTTCTGTATGGCCATATTAATGCACTTTGTAATATACATTGTGCATTAATTATGAGCCATACAGAAGTTATTCACTTACCTGTTCCGTTGCTAACGTCCTCGTCTCCATGGTGCCGTCTAATTTCAGCGTCTAATCGCCTGATTAGACGCACTTGCGCAGTCCGCTCTTCTCCCTGGTGAATGGGGCCGCTCGTGCCGGAGAGTTGGTCCTCGTAGCTCCGCCCCATCACGTGTGCCGATTCCAGCCAATCAGGAGGCTGGAATCGGCAATGGACCGCACAGAGCCCACGGTGCACCATGGGAGAAGACCCGCGGTGCATCGTGGGTGAAGATCCCGGCGGCCATCTTGGTAAGGTAAGTAAGAAGTCGCCGCAGCGCGGGGATTCGGGTAAGTACTAAACCTTTTTTTTTTTAACACATCCCTTGGGTTTGTCTTGCGCCGAACGGGGGGCCTATTGAATAAAAAAAAAACCCTGTTTCAGTGCGGGACAACCCCTTTAATTCTGGTACAACCTCTGTAAACTTATAGGTTTTTGTATTGTAAACTACTATAAGTCTTTGTTCACATTTCCATTCAGAGCTCGCATCCAGGGCTTTTATCATCAATGCCAGGAAAAATGACGCACCATGCTGACATTTTCTAGTAAAATGATGGACACCATCATAGAAACCCAATTTAAAGGGTTTTTTTGGGGGCAAAAACCATTCATAACCCATCATCAGGTCATCAATAGCTAATTGCTGGTGACCGGCCACTCATGATCTGCGGCAATCAGCTGATCGCCTGGTCTTCTGTCAGTGTAGTAGGCTGGCTGATCGTCATTGTGATTATTGCTCACGAAGGAAGAATCGCAACATGCTCTACCTGCGGCGATTCCGAAATGCCAATTTTGAAATTGTCATGGTTCCGCATCATCGACGGCGCGGCATTCTCTGCTCTGCACTGCGCATGTGCGCCGGCTGGCATATCCGCAGAACAGAGGAGAAAAGATCCAGAGAGTACGCGGGGGTCACTGGCCGGCACCAGGTCGGATCCCGCAGCGGAAACCGGCCGTGTGCATTCGGCCCTGAGGGTAATCTCTTCATAGCCGATCCGATCTAAGGATTCAATAATAAAGTGATAGTAACATATTTTAGGCTACAGTTTTATTTTGTATGTTGTTGGATGGTTTCTAGTCTACTATTTTACTCTGTACATTGTCCAGAATATATATGATAATCGAGCTACTGCCTGGATTAAAGGTATTTTACTATAACTTCACTCTTGGGCTTATTCTAGTGCTTTCCAATTAGGACATATTAACATCAGGGGTGTACAGTGCCAGGAACTATAGTGGGTGTAACGCCCGGGTCCTGGTGTAGATTAGAATACGCTAATCTTATAAATGGCATATGGTGCAGTAGGCGGAGGCTAACTGGGGCCTGAGATCTTCAAGTTATACCTCTGATCAACACATTTGTAAAACACATTATTTTATGGTATCCCATCCCATTTTACAGTATGTATCCATCTCCTAGGAGCTGACCGCTGGAAATCTTGCTGTAGGAGACACCATTCCTGTTCACTAAGGGCAAAGATGTAATCTACTAGTTTTATAAACTGCACGTATTATACGTCTGTCTTGCTGTTGCAGAATTACAACTCACAGCATGCTAGGAGTTAAAGTTTTGCAATAACTGGAAAGTCACTAATTAGGCCGGTTTCACACAGGCCATAGTCGCGGCGGGCTTTTTGCACCAGAAAACTTGCTAAAATGCACTGAAAATCCACAGTGGCCAAATGTGCATCTAAATGGTGCAGATTTGGCAATGATTGTTACTGCTGATTTTTATCCGTGTATTCACAAGGTTTAAATCCACAGCATAAATCCACAGCATAAGTAGAAATGCTGTCGACTTAGAATCCACAATGGTTTTCAAAAACGCAGCAAATTCATTGTGAACATTGTCCACTCCATGCAAGGCCGGTCTCACATCTGTGTTGGAACCTCTGGTCGGAGATTCCTTCGCTGATCTGGCTCAAAATACCGGAAGTAAAAGCGTTACATGCCGCACTTTTACTTCTGGGGTCTGTTTGGCGCTGTTTGATTCTGCCCTAAGATGGAGCCATTTGACTCTGGGGATTCCCCTTTTCTGCTCTCTTAATGGAACCCCGAGTGCAGACGTGAAACCACCCTAAGGCAGGGCTCACACGGGCGGATTCCAATTGCAGAATCAGCAATCAGTGTCTGTGCGGAGAATCCCCAGCAAAACACAGCCATTCAAAGGCATGTACTTTCGCTTTTTCGCTCACACTCATGGGTTACAAATTCCACGAGCAGAGGAAAAATCACAGCATGCTCTATTTTGCAGCGGATTCCACGCGGATGGCCTCTATTAAAGTCAATGGAGGCCGTCTGACCTGCAGCCCATACACAATTAACATTGCATATTGACCGCAGCGACCCGAGTCAATGCTAAGCGACGCACAGGAAATACAAATATTGAAAAAAAAACTATACTGCACCTGACGGACGGTGAGCCACCTTGGTCATTTGCAATACAGTAACTATAGGTATGCAGGGTGCTGGCTAGGCTCACAGCCGGAATCCACTGCGGGCTTCCCACATGCGGAATCCGGTCCGCCTGTGTGAGCTCGGCCTAAAGGAGACTTTTGAAATCTGCTCCAAATAGTTTATACTGTAATGCTGCAGATATCATAGAATGGTAGAGTTGGAAGGGACCTCCAGGGTCATCTGGTCCAACCCCCTGCTCAGTGCACGATCACTAAATCATCCCAGACTGATATTTGTCCAGCCTTTGTTTGAACACTTCCATTGTAGGAGAACTCACCACCTCCTGTGGTAACCTGTTCTACTCATTGATCACCCTCACTGTCAGAAAGTTTTTTCTAATATCTAATTTGTGTCTCCTCCCTTTCAGTTTCACCCCATTGCTTAGGGTCTTTCCTTGTACAAATGAGAATAGGGCTGATCCCTCTGCACTGTAACAGCCCCTCAGATATTTGTAGACAGCTATTAAGTCTCCTCTCAGCCTTCTTTTTTCCAAGCTAAACATTCCCAGATCCTTTAACTGTTCTACATAGGACATGATTTGCAGACCGCTCACCATCCTGGTAACTCTTTTCTGAACTTACCCCAGTGTGCCAGTGTGAGAGTGACTTTAGGCATCCTGAGATAAGCAACTTTGGAACTGTTTTACTAGTAGAAGTTTATAACGATCCAAGATAGGTATACTTTAAAATGTAGTTTGTTTGCGCTATGCTTGAATAACATTAGCATACATGAGAGATCCCGGATATCCCATAAGCACATATAATAGGATTATTGGAAGCATGTCAGCATACGCATTGCTTGTTGCATCTTCATACCTTGCAGAACATATGCCTGGAGATTGTTACAGCAGCCTGCCATAACAGAGCTGTAATGTGCGCATTCTCTGACTGCAGCTAGCATTCTGTCCTTATGTTCCAGAGACAATATTCTAATATATTCTATTATTGTGACGCCGACATGCTGCAGGTGCACCTGCATCTTAAAGAAAACCTCAAGTATTCTCTTCTATTTGCAAACATTAAATTATGATATGTGGGAATACACATCAAATGATCTTGGCTAATTATCAAGAATTTTCAGCACACTGCGTACCATCTGCTGCTTTTTGTGTCATTTTTAGGAGAAGGATCTGCCGCGGCGGCTCTTCTTTAACGACGGTTATTTTTACTTCTGGATTAAGGGGTACCATATGTATCATGTCACCAAAAGGGGAAGCCTACTGTATTTATATTTTATGCACAAGATAATGTTATGTTCTGATGAACTGGAAAGCTTGTAACAAGGACACTGTGTGTGGGAGTCACAAACAAAGCTGCTTTCTACACACTGCTTCTCCTTGTTCACAAACGAAAAATAGAATAAAAGAAGCGGGTGTGAAAAAAAATCAACTCATCTTGGAGAATTGATTAAACAGAAATTTGTCGATTTAACCCCTTTCATGACAAAGCCAAATGATAAGGCATAGCTATATATGAATACACATATATAGCTCTGTTAGGCCGATTTCACATCTACGTTGGAACCTACGGTCGGAGGTTCCATCACAGATTCGGCCAAAGTTACTGGAAGAAAAAGGACTGAATGCAGCACTTTTTCTTCCATCCAAAAGCTGGGCAGCTGGTCGGAAAGCAGGCGGACCCCAATATAGTCAATGGGGTCTGTTCAACGCTGTTCGGTTCCATCTTTGGATGGAACTGTTCAGCCACAGGGAATCCCCTTTCCAGCTACCCGGATGGAATTCCCAATGCCGGTGTGATACCACCCTTAAAGATATTTATTGAGAAACATAGAATATAAAGCCATGGCCAGAATTATTGTAAAATGAGTCAGGCATAATTATACGGTATGAGAGCAGTCATATAAAAATATAGAAAATGATAGTATACAGTATGTAATAGTTATACAGTCTGGGCCAGAATATGTATATATCTCCTTAGCTCAAACTACAAACAATCATGTAGCGAGAGGGTATGGGCAATCAATGGTCCTGTTGCCCAAAGACAACCCAACGGCCACTCAGGAACACAAGAAGACAATTATAACGTAATAGGCATGTTGTAAGTGCGGTCCTTTTACATATTTAGGCCGGTTTCACAAAGCCAAGATGCTCTCGCGAGATTTGTGCGTTGCAAGATGCACAAATCTCACACGAATATGATCCAGAAATGTTTATGACCCCATTCAAAAGAATGGGGTTCATAATTGTGCGTCTCGCAAAGCAGAAATCTCATGCGATTTTCAGGCCAGTGTAAAGGCAGCCTAAGACTACTTGTACATGGACAACTTTAAAGTTGCGCCCAATACTCTTGGGCGCAACTCTCATCGCACCACACAGGAACATCCCAACAACAGTGGTGAGCTCCACCTCTCCATTTACTGAGTGATCTAATCCCCAACTTGGCAATTATGACCTTCAGACTTCATGTAATTGTCAGCTAGATAAATAATATCACTGAATGAACAATGCACTTACTGTTAAAAGAATAATATACACTAGAAGTCGTTAGAGTTGCTACTACTGTTACTTTAAGACTCTTTGCTCATAAACAGTATACATTAATTCCTGTAATAGTTCTGTATACATTCAGTATGTTGTATAGGGACATAAATATGTGCACAAGTGGAGTCTGTGATTCTCGGTATTCATTCCAAGATAAACTGAATGCCAACTTCCAGTGTGAAATACACCAACTGAGCTCATCCTGTATAACCGGACCGAAGCACCTGCCGTTGTTGGAAAGCATTGGATTGAAGAGGTCAATGTCAAATTATATGTAGAAATCAATGTATTTCTTTTACTCAAAAAAGCTCATCCAGGGAAAAGTAATTCAGACTTCATTGGAAGAGTGCCAGCCGTGCAGCAAACAAGGGCAGGCTTCCTTCAGGGAAATATTTGCCACAGAGTTGTATAAAAACATCAATTGTATATAAATATTTTACCGATTCAGCATGTACAGCTGCAAATATACTACCAGAATGGAGCTGCTGCATAGATCCATAGTGTGTAAAACCGAGCAGCTTTAAAGTCGTGTCTGAGAAGGCATAAAAAACCATCTATATCGTTTGCATTGACAATGAGCCTATTGATCTGCAGGGTTCAGCTTCGCAGTCTATTTTGGTGCTCATGAGGTTCCCTTTATTTAATGGAAAACTGAAACATAGACAAAGCTCTTTACATTTCTTACACGTGTAAGACGTTGTATTAATGCAGATTTAAAGGTTATGTACACTTTTGCGCACTTTTTTCTTCTTATAATCAATGTCTTTTTTGAAAAGAAGACTTTTTGTAATTGGTTTTCATTAAAAATTTCTCATGGCTTGATGTCTATGCTGGTATTGCTTTCCAAGACACCGTGAACTGGAGGACTAAAATCTTGGCAAATTCTGTCAACTGACAGCTGTGAGGGTAAAAAGACCAGCAGCTACACAGAGAAAAGATGAGAGATAGCTGTGTAGTTTTGAGTGGGTGTGGTTATGTTACACAGCCTCTGAAAGAGGAGAGGAGAAGGGGGGAGCTGAGCTTGTGTGTGCTTATGAGAGAGACCAGTTGATCAGCATTGGAAACACCCCAAGCAGAAATGTGAATGTAGTAGAGACTGCAAACCAAGTATGATGCTTTCTAAATGCATGAGAAGTAAAGCTCAGTGCAAAAAAAATCATAAATACATACTTTTTTTCTGCCAGGACTTATTAAGATGGGTGTATTGATTTTTCATGCTCAGCGGTTTCTATAGCCTTTAATAGATGAATAGGTTGCTACTATATATGCATTTTCCTCTCTGACCCCTCTCGGATATTAAAATGAACTTCCTAACCTCTCATTGAATGTATGAGTTATCATTTAATAGTACAATTGTGCCTATTCTAGTTTTGATAGGACATCATAAAGGTACTGTAGGCTAAAGGATGCCTTTTCTAGTGGGCAGTTTCCTTTTGAAGCAGAAACTTTTGTTCTTTTACTATATGTAAACTGTTCTTTGGGGAGGCTCTTACATAAAACAAATGTGTCCATTTAAATGCACTGTCATATTTGTATTGTCCAAAAATAAGAAATATTGCAACTCTTATACTCTTAGTGCACCTTAACATGACGGAATCCATGTTGCATTTTTCCACACAGATTCTGCTTCAAAAACTATGGCAGAAGTCTGTGGCTTAAGGATGGATGTCTGCAGTGGACTTTGAGTTTACTGTGGATCGGCATGTGGATGAAGACCTTTTCAGTAGGGCAAATCCACATGTCGATTTTCCTATTCAGATTCTGTATCGAGAAATTATGTCACTACTCTTTTTTCTGCATATGGATTTAAAATCCATGTATGGAAAGACTCTGCAATCGGCGCCATATAGACTATGGAACCAATTTCCATTGCAGCCAATGGAAATTTTTTTTAGGATGCAGATTTGTGGTGTAATTGGCAGATTCTGTTTCAAGCCCATGGCAAACTCAAATCCACGTAAAATCATTAATCTCAATAAGAACACACACAAAAGAATAAATTCATTGAGGGTTTAAACAGATGAACGTGATTAAGCCCCGTTATGCGGTCGTGAAAATCACAGTTGCCAAATGGGACGAAACAAAACCATTAATACTACATGCGAGAAAGATATGGCAGGATCCATCTTCTAGCTTTTTCTTGCAAATCTGCATGGAATAGCGCAGAGTTTGGCCGCCTGCAGACGAGCGGGTCGGATCCGGCAGCGAGAAATCTCGCCACGCGATCCGACCCCAGAGCCTGCAGGGACGAGCGCGTACTCACCCGCGCCTGGCGGCCCCGGCTCTTTGATGTGCCGGCTGCCGCGCAGCCGGCGCATGCGCAGACCGGAGCCGGCGGCCAGGTGAGTGCGTGCCCCGCAGGAAATTAGAACATGCCGCGGTTTGTTTGCCGCGCGAGATTTCGCGCGGCCAAACCGCGGCCGTCTGCATAGGAGTGCGTATTGTAATGCACTCCTATGCAGACTTTCAGCGGCGGAAATCCCGCGGGAAATCCCGCGGCGGGATTTCCGCTCGTCTGCAGGCGGCCTTTGAGAGAAAAAAAAATCCAGTTCATGTGCAGCTATGCTCCGTAGATGTACATATACGCCCATCTGAAGAAGCCCTTAGGCTGAGCCCACACACAACAAAATAGCTGGGGAATGCAAGCCTAAATCCTACAGCAAGATTTTAATAAACCCCATTAACTTGTAACAGAAAAAATCTGCAGCAAAAGATAGTCGTACTGCAAATTTTCAAACCTGCATCATGTTCTATTTGTTGCAGAAATTACGTGTATTTTCACTGTAGAGTTTAGTCGATGCAGTGCAATAAGTGAATTTTGCTGTGAGAAGCGGACTAAAAGGTGCACTTTTGATGTTGATTAAGGCTGGGCTCACTTACACAGGCATAACCACATTTTGGCCTTGCAAATATGCAGCATGTTGCATTGCCGAAATGCACTTTCATCTGGGCATTTTGCCTGCCCCGTGTGCACGTGGGTTTGCACACACAAAAAATACACACAAAATCACATTGATTTCGTGCATATATGCGCAGTGAATACTCAGGCATATTTATGCAAATGGGCTCTTGCAGTGTGCAAATGTGCACAAGAAAGGTCTTGTGATCGTTAGGATAAGTGATAATGCATTGCAGTACAGATGTACTGCAGTGTATTATCAGAGCCATCATAGTATCGGAGGTCCAAGTTTTTGCACATTTTGCCTTCCAAAAAAGCACAATATACTTGATGAAAAAAAAACATATGTGCCCCAAAATGGTACCAATTAAAACTACGTCTCGTCACGCAAAAAAAAATGCTCTCACAGAGCTCCATCAATGGAGAATCAGAAAAAGCCATGGGACTTTGAATGCAGCGACAAAAAAAAAGAAGGCTATACATATACTTTTTTTTTAAAGGGTGTTTTATTGTGCAAAAGTGGAAAAACCTTAACAAATATATAATTGTGGAATTCTGTAGTAACCCACAGAAAAAATGTACCAAAAAAGGAACAAATAAAAACTACATCTTGCCTCGCAAAAGACAAGCCCTCACTTGGCCATGTTGACGAAAAAATAAAAAGTTATGGTTTTTGAAAAGTAGAGATGAAAATCCCTCAACAATCGTTGTGTCCTTAGATCCAGAGTAGCCTGTATCACTAAGGGGTTAAAGTGGCACAGGTTTCTCGAAGCTGACTTTGTTTAATTTGCTTCATCTTTTTGTTCATTCTGCCTTTGCTCCGTCTAGACGGACGTATTAGGATCTCACCGCATCCCAAAATGTGTCCTAAAAAAGATTGTGCTTATAATGTATGAATATTGGCAGCGTCTTATACGCTGTATCTTCCAGAAGTAGCCCTGTCATCCCATATCCTGACTGAAGCAGCAGCAGCCATATATAATGGATATATTCTTGTAGTTTATTTTCTTCTTCAAATCCAATAAAAACTTATTGAACCATAAATTCACTTTCTTCTATGTCCTTCTTACAATTTCATGCAGTGCAACACTCCCCTATCTAGAGGGATCTTATCACACTGAATATCCTGACATTTCTGCCTCATCATTTTAATGCCAGGACTTGAAGATTGATAGTTACAATCACACAGGTGTAGCAGCAGGAGTCGGGGAACGAGGAGGTCATTGCTATACATACATTTAGGATCTTTGGAAAGCTTGGTCATAAAGGTAGGGATCCTGAGAAGTGTTATTCGTCTTTGCCACTCAGACCCTTGTATACTGACAGTTATGGTTAGGATCTATGGATGACAGTCTTCATAAATGTTACTCATTGTTTAGAAACGCTATATTTTCTCCTTAGGGAGACTGAGGAGACTTGAAAGGCCATTCATGCTCCTCTGGGTAATATGCAAATAAGGGAGATGGAATAATACCTCCACAGTGCCAGCTAACACTGTAGTATTTTTTAGCACTACGTTGCTCCTAAGAGCTCTCGTCAAGCAGTAGTCACACTCCTTAGCGGGATGCCCATGGCACGATTGTTAGGATGGAAGACTGATTCTCATAAATGATTTTTCAAAAGATGAATTGAAATAAAAATTGTGAAAAATTCTATGTAAATGAGCCTTCCTGCACATATATAAAAAAACAAAAAAAACAAGATATCTGACCATAAAGACCTAGGAAATCTCAAAGACTTCTGATTTCAGATCATTTTTAGGAAAGACTACTCCATAGTATAGATAAATCAGGGTTTTTGGGTAACTTTTTTTCATATAAAAAAAAGTTCCCCAGTTTTCACGTCCCAGAATATGATGAATGCTGGCTTGTGTTATAGGTACCAAGAAAAGTGCATTATAAATCTTTATTACTGTAAACATACATGAGAAATAAGTAGAGATGAGCGAGCGTACTCGGAAAAGCACTACTCGCTCGAGTAATTTGCTTTATCCGAGTATCGCTGTGCTCGGGTCTGAAGATTCGGGTGCCGCTGCGGCTGACAGGTGAGTCGCAGCGGG
Organism: Eleutherodactylus coqui; assembly: GCF_035609145.1. NCBI lineage: Eukaryota > Metazoa > Chordata > Amphibia > Anura > Eleutherodactylidae > Eleutherodactylus > Eleutherodactylus coqui. The sequence goes on from NC_089837.1 coordinate 123,640,922, forward strand.
GAGCAGGGGAGAGCGGGCGGGAGAGAGGGAGAGAAAGATCTTACCTCCGTTCCTCCCCGCTCTCCCCTGCAGCTCCCCGCTCCGTGCCGACACCCGAATCTTCAGGGACGAGCACAGCGATACTCGGATAAAGCAAATTACTCGAGCGAGTAGTGCTTTTCCGAGTACGCTCACTCATCCCTAGAAATAAGTATTCAGCAATTTAACATGGGTTTTGTTCATAACCTGCTAATCTCATATGTCGGAAAAATTGCGTAAAATCATAATGTTGTTTATCGTATAGTGCAAATATAATCGATTTTTTGTGGCTTAGGTGACTTTGGTTCTGACATTTTTAATCTTATGTATCGTATAATTCAAAAGAGCTTGTGCACACGACTGAATACAGCAGAGGTCCCCAACCTTCGGTAACTTGCGAGCCACATTCAACTTTGAGTGACGGTTGGGAACATTCCCCTAAAAACTCGAGCAAAGAAATTTTTAGGCTAGGGCTACATGGCGACTTTGGCGTAACATACATCACATGACCAAAGAATACACAATGGCTCTGCTATATGCCATCTAAATATACGATAATATGGTTGCGTTGCCATGATCTGATGGATTTCTTGCGATTGTTGGTCTCAATGTGACTGCATTTACTTACATTAAGATGCACAAGGCCATAGTGTGATCATTTGACATGCAACATTTGTCACAATCAGAGTCGCTGTGTAATTTAGCCTAAGGTCTTCATTCTTCATGCAGAATCCCGCAGCGAGTCCCTCCTTTCCCGCGGACATGAGGCTAAAAAGTAAGTATTACTTACCTGTCCGGACACTGCGGATCTGCCCTCCGTCACGGCCGGATCTTCTTTCTTCGGCCCGGCGGATGTGCTCGGCACGTCCAATGCATCCCTATGGGGCGCGGATCACACGTGCAGGTGACCCGCTGCGGATCTGTCCCTGTGGACATGAGGCCTTAATGTGGAGAAACAAGAAATTGTGAGATTGCAGACTTTTGCTCATCAATATGTATTGTAGTGTAAAATGTGGCCCTAGTCTTATACCATCTGAGTTGGCGCAGTTGGTTGTTTTGGAGCGTGGCCTTTATGCACCTGCGAGAAATACGTCCACAAATACAAATACATCTGTGTAAAGGAGCTGCAAGTGTATGAACCTGTCATATCAAAATGCATGCCATAAAGGTACAGAAATTGGCTATTGGCTCCCATTGTGAAAAGTTCTGATTTTCTAGCGTGATCCCTGGGTAGAGAAAGTTATGGTGAACCGGTAGCTGTTCGATACAGCAATAAAAAGTTAGACATACAAACTTGTGTTACACAGTACATCAAGCCCTTAAATGGATTTTCTGTATTGCTGCTGTCTGTATTTTTTATATAGGGAAAGCTTAAACAGATGGACGTGTTTTAGCTCCATTATGCAGTTGTGAAGATCACAGCCGCAAAGCAGGACAAAATCAGTCCATTGATTTCAATGGTTTTGTTTTCACTATTGGGATTCTCACACATTATTACTATGCACGAGAAAAGATAGGACTTGCCCTATGTTTTCTCGCACATAGTTAATATTATTCCGGTATGCCGCGAAGTTTGAACAGCCTGAGAAGAAAAACAAAGTTCATGCACAATTACGCTTCGTAGTGGCGAGCGCAGTTGTGCATATGGCAGTGTGAAGCCGCCCTTAGATGGATTTTCTGTCCGGGTGCTGTCCGTATTTTTTACTGACTCAATACTGACAGCACATGGAGCCATTTGTGCATTCACATGTGCTTTCTTCTATGAAGACCAATGTTTCACTTAAAAAAAAGTTACAGAATGTCCTATTTTAGGGCTCATTGATACAGGCATGCCATGTATTTGTGCTATGTACATGGCTTTTTTATTGGCACATATTGGTGTATTGTACAGTACTTTTTGCTCTTGTAGGTCATGTTTTTTTGCGCACAACCACACCCCTATTAAAATGGCCTAACAAGCTCCAAATGTGCTCTTTTGCCTGTAGAATTGCCCATCCCGTTGCGCATTGCGCACCCTCATAGACTTCTATGGGATGGTTTTTCGCCCCTATGACCTCCCTAGGTTTTGCACTTCCATATGTCATCTCTATTTCATGCTTGAAAAAAAAAAGTGAGACAGGCCTTAATTATTTTTTTTTGCGCCTCTTACCAATGGATTTATGAAATCCAGACAGCACAAAAATGGGGATAAACCCTTTAATTTGCACCTTATAATAAGTGTTTCTTCGACTAGCTTGGGGATTTGGGTGACAGTATAAACTGTAGCAAATGTTCCCAGCCGGCAATTAGTAGTAATGAAGTAACCCGTGTGATAATGCCGTAACATCTCCCGGTAACTGAGTAATTCATGGACAACTGACAGTTTCATCCGTGTCTTTTACAAGTGGTTAAATACATTACAATTACAATGTGCGCCGCAGCTGTCATGTAGCGACAAGGTTAAGTGAATGATTGGGTGGAGACGTAGACTTTCAATGCTACTCCGCCTGATCTCGCTACTACACCGACCTATATTTATAGACCAACAGGCTGAAGACTCGCTGAAAAGAAGAACATTTAAAGCGGAAGCTTCATCATTAAATTCCACATCCTCCTTTCAGTTGCTGGAGGAAGTGGTAACCGTTTCATTGCAAGCTACATCTTGTGAAAATGCGAACTCCTCTTCTTATATCCTCGTCTTAGTGTGTGACATACTGCTACTTGTAGTTCCTCTTCTCTGTTGCATAGATACAACCAGTGTTGGATCAAACAGACTTGCCTCACATCGTAGTCTTAAGGCTCGTTCGCAAAAGCAAATTTGCGTGTGTAATACCCCATGAAGAGAACCTACTGATTTCAATGGGTTCCTTCACAAGAGCGCATTTTTTCAGGGGATTGCGTGAAAAAATATGTGATATGATTTTTTGGTATGCATTTGTGCAGCGCAAGAGTCCTTTAAAATTAATAGATATGGGCAAACGCACATGACGTGCAGAAAACCTATGTGATTTGTATGTATTTGTTGTGTGCCCAAACACACAGTGCACTTGCGCACACAAAAACACACCGGAGCACGCGGAAAAAAAACACCAAGTAAGTACATTTAGATCGCACAAACATGCAGTGTATTTTCACAGATGAGCGCCGTTGCGTATGCAACATGTGCCCGCATTGTGGAGAGAATAAGACTCACGCATTTGCGCACTAAAGGCACCATAAGAATCTATAGGCACGCGCATCCGCTTCCCGTGACATTTTGCAGGGAAATTAATAATACCAGGGGCTAATTACGCCACATAGCTTTTTAAATCATGGCACAGGTGTGTCCCTCGCCGATGTGAACAGTCCCCGATAGCGCAGAAGGTACAGTAACTTTTTGCGCTGTGAAGGTCGCACTATCACAAGCATTTCTGCGCATATGCTCGTGTGAGACCGCCCTAATGGTGATGTCACTGAAAGATACAGGTAGGGCGGCTTCACACGAACGTGTCTGCATACGCAATGTGCAGAGAATAGAACCCATTGTTTTCAATGGGGTGACTCTCACTTTCACTTTTGCTCACGTATTTCACGAGCAGCAATGTTCTATTTTGGTGCACTGTACAATTTAGTGGGGAAAGCAATACACCGGGGACTAATTAAGGCTGTATAGCATTTTAAATCATGATGCAAGTGTGTTTTGGTAGGTGTGCACCAATATTTGGTAGGGGTGCCCCAAGGCTAAAAGGTTTGGGAAACATTTCCCTATACAGTGTGATATGTCAGCACTGATCGGACCCGCCCAAGAATGGTAAACTCAGATGTCAATTTCTTTATAAATGTCTTGTAGTAATAACAGAGGAACAGCACAGAGTCGTAAGAAAAGATTACTCCCGAATTACTTGATGATGGATATAACTGTTTACTAAAAATGCCTTGTCAGGAGAGCTTTAACCCTTTCCAATCCACTGTCTGACATCTAAAGACATTATACTTTAAGGCTGTACAGCTCTGATGTTGGAAGATGCCGGTCTGGGTTCCCTTACTGTATATTGCCAGCCTCTCTGCTGTCGGAGCCTATCCAACGTGTCACCTCATGCAGTACTGGCTTTAGCCAGAATATAGCGCAGTTGTATAACAGCGGAAAAAGAGTAAGCCCCCTAGGAAAACCAGGATACAAATTGGATGGGAAAGGGTTAAGGAAAATAAGATCATTTGTGAAGTTACTCAACATTACATGTAAAGGGGAAGTTTGTTGGGAGATTTCCCTTAATTAGACAGAGTGGAGAGCAGCCGTAATCCGAGGCTGGAGGGCTCCACATGATCAAGTTTTAGGGTGCTTTTACACGGACCAACTATCGGCTGAAAAATCACCCACACGAATGACTTTAAGCAATAGTTGTCCTTTGTAAAGGCTGGTCCAATGGAGAAATAGCTCATTAGTCACTAGTCGCTTTGTTTCAGCTCACTGAAATGACCCGACTAGTAAGCAACTTCTTACCCAACATGAATAGGCAGTTGTTGAGTGATTGCCTATTCACAGTGAATGGGGGCAGGCGGCTGGAAGAGATCTCCAGTGTGCTCCACCTCCATACACTAAATGACTATCGCTCTTGTGTGGTTGGCTAACAATTTGAATGGGAGCTATGTCATACTGTATCTCATCTGTATGGGATGATTTAGTGATCCTGCGTTGAGAAGGGGGTTGGACCCGATGACCCTGGAGGTCCCTTCCAACTCTACCATCCTATGATTACTGCATTAGATGTTACGGGGATAAATGTGTCGTTGCCCCTTCCTCTCCACAACAATAACTGACAAGAGGTTCAGCTGCAGGATTCATGCCTATCAGTGGATTGACAGAGAAGAGGTTGCCAGAAGGGATATCAAATTTAAAGAGGTCTTCCAGGATCCTAATAATGATGACCTCTCCTCAGGATAGGTCACCAATATCGAATAAATGTGGCTCCGAAACCCGGCACCACGACCGACCCATAGCCAGAGCCATTGTGCGCCGGGCTTAAAGTAGCATAGCAGTATGCATAGTGTCATCCTACACATAGCAAGAGTAATGAATGGAGGATAAGCAATCTAAGTAGGGCTGGTTAACACTGGCAGCTGTGTTGGCACTCAGTATTTGCTATCAATCTGCGGTTCCAGGTGTGGTAAAAAATAGAGTAACATATTGTGTTGCGATAACTAGTTGTTTTCCGTTTTAGGAAGGAGGATACATCTTGTCTTAGATCTAAAAGTAAAACTGACTTGGCACAATGATTTATATGAAATAATCACAGCCGTATCAAAGGCCAGATTACAGATTAAGTTACATGTATCTGATCTAAAGCTATGGAATACTTCTGGCATGTATGACTGCAACCAGATGGCATCAGATAGAGGCATGTGAAGAAGGAAATCTACAACAGAAATGAATTGCATTCATGTTATTAATGAGGAAATATGTTGTTACTTAAGACATATGAAGCTCTAACCAGAAAGAGAGGACTAAATTCTGGGGTAGGAAACATTTTAATTTTTAGTCAGTCCATATAACATAGAAAAGCCTTGGAACTTGAAAGGTCTGTAGTTTTACAGCCCTCTGCTACTGGGAGCCCACCCGTTATGGTGCACCGGCTGCGTCGGGACAATGGAACCAGAGTGATATCACGGCACCAGCACGATGGCGTGGAGTCCGTGACCTTTCCACAATGTCAATCGGACTCCTTCTATTGACTTTAAAGGGGTTGTCCCGCGCCGAAACGGGTTTTTTTTTTTCAACCCCCCCCCCCCCCCCCCCGTTCGGCGCGAGACAACCCCGATGCAGGGACCTAAAGAAAGCTTACCGGAGCGCTTACCTGAATCCCCGCGCTCCGGTGACTTCTATACATACCGGTGAAGATGGCCGCCGGGATCCTCTTCCTCCGTGGACCGCAGCTCTTCTGTGCGGTCCATTGCCGATTCCAGCCTCCTGATTGGCTGGAATCGGCACGTGACGGGGCGGAGCTACACGGAGCCGGCATTCTGCACGAGCGGCTCCATTGAAGAGAGCAGAAGACCCGGACTGCGCAAGCGCGGCTAATTTGGCCATCGGAGGGCGAAAATTAGTCGGCTCCATGGGAACGAGGACGCTAGCAACGGAGCAGGTAAGTAAAAAACTTTTTATAACTTCTGTATGGCTCATAATTAATGCACAATGTACATTACAAAGTGCATTAACATGGCCATACAGAAGTGTATAGACCCACTTGCTGCCGCGGGACAACCCCTTTAATGGAAGCCGTCTGTGCAGAATGCACACTTAGGGCTCAGTCGCACGGGTGACGGTCATGTGCTCCATTGCTGGTCATGTGTTCTTTCTTCCAGCGGAGCGGAGAGTCGTCCGCACCTGTAGTGCGGCCGTCTTCTTCATGCAGTAACACGGGAGCATGGGCACCCGTGTGACTGAGCCCTCAAATAGAACATGCTTCGTTTTTTCCTCCACTCGCGGAAAACGCAATTAGTGTGCATGAAGAATCGCTTTTGCATAGCATGTTCCGAGCCGTATTTGCTGCGGATCCACGGTACTGATGCCGACCTCGGATTCCGCAGCAAATATCCGTTTGCGTGCAGCCAGCCTAAAAAGGAGAAAATCACGTTGTACTTGAATAAAATTCGTAAGTACAAGCAAGCAATTGATGCGTTTTTTTTTTTGTTTTTTTTTGCTCTCATACGGAATAATAAGCAATTCTTAAACTGAATTGCCCAAAAATAGGACATTCTGCAAACTTTCTATTATGCAGCATCACATCGAGAGAAAAATCGCACATGTAACAACAGCCATTTAGAATAATGTTTTTTTTCCCGTATGGTTTTTGGCCATCTCGTAACACACAGAAATCTCGCAAGAAAATCGCCGTTTTAAATGCACGCTAACAATTCCCATTCATCTGAAGTGGAACGCTAACAAACATTCCCATGTAAATAAGCAGAACTTTTTCCAGACTTTGAAGAGTAGCCGGGCATATGTGGAAAACTTAATTCTGCTTAAGCAGTAGTGAAGGAACGTGTTGCCAACAGTTTGGAAGTGAGATTAATGTGTTCAGGGAGTGTCATATCCCTTGTTACAGCTAAACAGAAACAAGGGGATGTGAGCACTAAGAATAGATGCAGAACGTATTCATCGGCTTTTCTGCTCCTTACTTGGGGTCTGTGATCACATACAGTATCTGAAAGCAATGTACAGATGCCAGGGGTATTACACCCAATGGATCACAAATCCAGATAGAATTTGTATTCCTCACAGCTCTCTCATATTGGCTGCATATTATGCGCATAGTACGTCATACGCAGCAAATACACATTTATTAGGGGTATTCACTGCATATTTTATGCACCAAAATAGGACATGCTGTTTTTTTTTCATCCGAGTATTGGCTCATTCACACAAGCGTATACGCTAAAACACTTACTGCAGCACAACGTATTTAGCACGAACGAGGTTGGGTGAGCCACATTTGCGTTCCTGTCTGCGCATAGTACTGTACTTTTTCCACACGCAGGGCCAGTTCACACACGCGTGCCGCACACTCTTTCTTTGGATAAAAAGGCTAATTAATCTAATGATGTCCAGATGTGTTCTCTTCCCTGCATTTTGCATAGTGTCACACATTTCCTCTTGCATATTTGTAGACTACTATGGAGCTTTAGCTGCGCAAAACGTAGGGAAATAGAGCAGGTCTTACTTTTTTTTCGAGCACGGAATGCGAGTAGATAACGCACTCATGAGAAATCAATGTGTTCTATTCTCTGTGTCTAGCGTGCATATATCCATCTATCTATCTATCTCATATCTATCTATATATCTATATCCTATCTATCTATCTATCTATCTATCTATCTCATATCTATCTATCTATCTATCCCATATCTATCTTTTTATCTATCTATCTATCCCATATCTATCTATCTATCTATCTATCTATCTATCTATCTATCTATCTATCTATCTATCTATCTATCTATCTATCTATCTATCTATCTCATATCTATCTATCTATCTCATATCTATCTATCTCAAATCTATCTATCTATCTCATATCTATCTGTCTATCTATCTCATATCTATCTATCTATCTCAAATCTATCTCTCTCAAATCTATCTATCTGTCTATCTATCTATCTCATATCTATCTATCTCACATCTGTCTATTTATCTATCTCATATCTATATCTATCTATCTATCTATCTATCTATCTCATACCTATCTATCTTAAATCTATCTTTGTATCTGTCTATCTCATAACTGTGTATCTATCTATCTATCCATCTCATATCTATCTCTCTCAAATCTATCTATCTCATATCTATCTATCTCATATCTATCTATCTATCTATCTATCTAATATCTATCTATCTCACATCTGTCTATTTATCTATCTCATATCTATCATGTCATCATCTAGTGTAGTAGCCAAGCCAAACAATGTTTTACCAACAGCACCAAATATCGTACCCTTCTCAGGGGAGGCTTTGATAAAGACAGTTGGACGGTCGAAACGTTGCTTGTGCTTGTAACTTTGTTACTGAAGATGGAGGAATAAAGGTTGGACTTTTAAATACCATATATTTTCTGCTGCCGTTTATGCTTACTTTATGGCTAGTGTAGTAGCCAGACACACCACCTAGCAGAACACGTCCGCAGTCCCAGGCACATCCCGCTGATGGCTGCTTCTTTCACCAGAGATTAGACTATTAACCAGACTCTATTTTGTTTTCTTGAAAACCTCTCAAGCCGGTTCAGCATAATTAGGGCGTATCCCGTGTAAACTCTAATTGCATCTTAAATGATGAACAGGGCGTGAATATCCTTGTGTTTGGGAATGTCATTATTCACAACAAATGGCATGTCAAGGCAGAAATGTCTACAAATGAAACGCTCAAACACCTAAGAAAGTAAAATATAATACAGAGCTCATAAATGTAATAAGTGTTTATTTTCTCCTTATAAGTTGATGGTTTAACCCTTCTCTGCTCTCTCAGGTCAGCGGACAGTCTGCCTTGAGCTGATTATTTGAGCAATATCTGAGACAGTTTGGTTGCTAGACACATCCTGCCCAGCAACCACATTAGGCATCGCATCCCAAGCTGCAGGGCTGACGGATATGATTCTGCAACTCAACGCTCTCAGATTTCTATACAAACCCATTTTGAACAACTTCCTTGGAAGTAAAAGGGATTTTCCAGCTCCCAAATTATTGGTGGCTGTGAAGGGATGCGTGTGTGTGTATATAAATATATATATATATATACATATATATATATATAAAATCATCCCTTCACTGCCACCGATGTGGATATAGATGTCTAGATGTTTTAAAAGAGTCCAAAAACAGTGCTCTACTGCCCCGCCGGTCCCTCGCTGTCGTTCTCTGCCACTACGGTTGACTGCTACAGTCAACAGGAACTGTGGCCCAAATGTGACATGGTGCGCCAACAATCACACCAAAATTTGTAACAAATTTTGAGTGTAAATTTTCAAAGACTTTGAAAAGACGTTGCAACTCTTGCACTGCTCATCACTCCTCTGTGCTACTCGGTGTGGTCTTTCCATCAAGCCACAAATGTCAAACAATACAAAAGAATCCAAAACACCAGAAACATCCAGGAAATTAAAAACAGTCTTTATTCATCTCTTCTTTAAAATGCACTTAAGAATGAGATGCATAAAAACTGTTTTTAATTTCCGGGATGTCTCTGGTGCCTTGGATTCTTTTTGTATTGTTTCACACAATATTTGGCATAAACTAAATGAACTAACAAGTAGTATAAAGTTAGAATAGACAGTCTAAAGATTTGGATCCAGCATGAGACATCGTGATAAATCTGGTTAAGATTGTCTAGTCTAAATTGACATGGTTTAACTAATACTGTACAGTACTAATAAATCTGCCCTTCTATATTTTATCTTGGCGCCATACAATGAATATATCTTTTTTTCTAGACACTGAAACAAATTTTAAAGTGAGTCTGTCATCACACGGCTGTTTGTCTGTCTTTGAAGCAATCATGCTGGAATCATATGATAAATACAGATGTTGCGATTGCCAAATGAACGTTCGACACCCTACGTATGTTTAACACGCATCACCAATCAAGCTTCGTGATGCTACATCTGTATGTTCTGCTTTATGTGACTGATTTTCTTCCAGAAACTTAGTCTGTAAGTGTCAGGACTTTTGTCTTTATAGCTTACCAAAATAGATGAATCATGAATATTCATTAATAGTTCCACCCTTGTCCATCCCTCTAGTAATTGGTTGGGTGATAATGTCATCTGACATACTCTGTAGAATCGTGTTGGTTAAAGTGCTCTCAACAGCTCCAGACTTTAGACTCATTTAGACAGAAGATGACTCCGTCACTTTAACATATTAAGGACCACATAAGGTAGATGTATGGCCGTTGGGCACGGTTTGCATATGGAGTGGACTCAGGAGCCGAGCCCACTCCATATCCAGCTGATTCTGGCTGCTTCAAACAGCTGACACTGGACTGCAACTGCAGTGATTTGAGTCACCTACAATTACTGCAATTAACTGTTTAGATAGCACTAATTGCCATTATGGAGTTGGGAAGGAATTTTTTTTTCCACAGAATGGAGTAAATTGGCTTCTGCCTCACAGTTTTTTTTTTTTGCCCTCCTCTGGATCAACAATGGGGGGTGAAAACAGGCTGAACTGGATGGACATTTTTCTTCTTTCAGCCTAGCATACTATGTTACTGTCAAAGCCATAATTGTGGGGTGCCGATGTGTCCATATGGTACCCCGGAGCCTAGGCAAAGCTCCCAGGACTGCCAAGTATTACAGTCTATTCAAACTATTAAAATACGGGTCTTGGACTGACAAACATGAATAGTACGGAAAATCCCCAAATGGGGATAGGACCAAGTAGGTGGAACCCCTAGGGATACAGTAACCATTTGTATCATTTAGTATCATCTAGTAAATTTAGAACTTTGGTTTGTTCACAGGTTCCATCCAAATAGATGCAGATCGAGTAGCAGAGAGTGATAGTACTCTATACCAACATTGTTCTCTGAGAAATGCTGAACTTTGATTTTTAGGTCTGACCATTTTTATACCCCCAACTCAATTTGGTTTGTTGGGGTACTGGACATAAGTTTATGGTAGTGACCTTACAATAAAATATCAGGTCAAGGTCAATATGAATAGCACCTTTTGGTTGGACAGGTCCACCCGAGCTCTGGCCTGCCAGTTACATTCCATGACTAGCCATCTGCTGATTTGGGCTGTCTCACCACTAGGTTCACCATTTGGCGTGCTTGTTGGTTAGAGTTTTCATTTCTCTTCCCTATTCATTTTTTTGTCTGTTCTTCACTGCAGTAGCCAAGCTTGGTATTACAGGCAAAGTTCACTTCACTTCAATGAGAACTTGGCCTGCAATACCAAGCCTGGCCACTACAGTAATAACAGAGCTGTTTGCTTCCTGCAGAATTCAGTTCAGTACACAACTGCAATTGTCCAGTAAATAGCTGATTGGTAGGGGGTCAAGGCATCAAACACTCACCAGTCTACTATTGATGACTTATGTTGAGGAAAGGGCATCAATATAGTTTACAACCAGGCAAACCCTATAATCTAAAATAGAGAATGGTACAATATACAGATAATGTCAACTGACATATCATATGGCTGAAATATATACATAATGTACATAGGTAGCAACGCTATTTAGTTGTGTGCTTCATTTTACATCATGTACACGAAGAAATAAAACCCTGATATTCTCTTCTATTTATTACATTGCTTGTTATATCCCCTTGCACCTTAATAATTATTAATAATGTCATGAGCTTGTAAGTAAGCTCTCTGAGTCATCATTTACATAACTCCAGCCAGGTTTAATGGCATCAGCATAAGGACAGGCAGTGATGATTTACTTAGAGTAAAAATAGACTGTTGACCAGTCAACATTATGAAGACAACTCGGGTTTCCCTCTTATAAATACAACGGGTACTTTTAAAGGCAAACACTAAGTACTAATTCACTAAATATGTTTTTTTTTAATTCATGTTACTTACTAATCAGTACACCGAATGTGTTCTGGCTGCTACTTAGTACCAGAAGGTGTGGCTGGTGGGTGACTATACTTCATCTTCACTGTCTTGTGGAGATTCAGTGTTACATGCGAAAGGAACCAGGTGGCAAAGCAGCGAGGGACTTTGTGTCTTTGTGCTGGAATGTTTCTTCTTGTCTTTTTTTGTATTATCACATTTCACAATTTCTCAAATCTATACCATGTAACAACAGATATTTAGGATTTTCCATAGAGCAGACCTTGATCTTGGTAAGTACAGAATGAACATAAATTCGCCTTCCCTCCTAGTAGCATTCTTCAAACCTCATTGCGTTTTTTTCCACCCACACCCACCCAAGGCACTGCCAAAAACTCTGAGCCCTCAATTGTGAGAATGACAGTATTTTACTCATTAGATTTGTTAGAATGTGGACATGACTGTGCTTTATTTCTAAATGCACAGTTTTGTTACACTTGACAGATTTTTAATGATCACTGAGCTTTCAGCTAACTATGCCTAAATCAATTATGCAGGTGAATATGAGAAGTTTTGTAACACATCTTAACTGAAAAATGATTCTTTCTACACTTATCAGGCTTCCCTCCTTCCTCACTCTGAAAAAACTGTTAAATATCACCATGGTAGACAAGATGAACTAGTGGTGAACTCTCACTGAGAGTTTAGATTACATGCTGCCCATAGACATCTATGGATAGGAGATGGGATAGAGGGAGGAGGATCTAGGGAGAGAGAAGCCTGATAGATGCACACTGACATTCTGCAACTAATTGTAGATTTTTCAGTGTCTTGCAGCTACTGGAATCATATCTATATTGCTTGGCAGTGCTATATTCTGCCCTCTATACTGCTGCATCTTCTCTGTATATGAGAGATATAGATAGGGGAGCAGGATAGTTACCCAAGTGACAATGATTCTAGTATCAGAGTGGCAGTTTATTAGTGTCCCAATTATCAATATGCAATTATTTTGTGTGTGTACAACTGCGCATCATGTGACTTCATGGTTGTGCGGACTGGTCCAGGCTGACATCAGCATGGCAAACCCGTACCATGTGATGTGCCAGGCAGTGCATGCGCAGCATCATTTTGTGTTGGACACTGAGGAAGTAACTTCTATGTTGCCAACGTTGATAGGCTGACAGGGTTGTCTTTCAGTAAAATGCTTCCATGTAAAAGTATTTAAACTGGCCCCTTGGTACAAGGGGTGCCTGCTATACTTCAACATCAAGCTGTGCCAGTGTATTCAGTAGCTTAAAGATCAGAGTTCCTGCGTTTAGTATTTCCTTGCAGTCAGTTACGTTCTTAGCTTGTCTAGTCTTCATGGTTTAGTATTTAGTATCAGGTGTTGCTAATATGCTTCGGACTGGTGTTTGGTTTCTCCCCTACAGTGGGGTTGACCTTTTTGGGGTGGGTGCTCCACTTGAGAGACCGGTCTAGTTTGGGCAGTTCTGTTATACTAGTTTGCAAATTTCCCACTGAACTTTGCTATAGTAGTCTTGGTTACTTGGAGAGTTCCGGATAATCTGCCCTCCAGTTTGACTCTATCATTGGATCTGGAATTAGTCACCTCCGGTTGAGCTACTACTCGTACCAGGCATGTCGCTGTGCTTGTATTCCAAGAATTAGTGTTTTTTGTATTCTAGAAAATGAAAAAAAGGGTATAATGTACAAATATCAAAGTGATTGGGTTGTAATATTTCTTATAATCATTATTATTATACTATGGGATTACGAAGTGAGATTTACAGTATAGGTGCACTACTTTCACTGGGCCATAAGTGCCATTGGATATTGTGTAGCTGAAAGGTATTCAGAGGAGGGGATTGTTGCGATACTTGTATACATGCCATTACCATCTGCGATCAACTATAATCACTCACCACACAGCATTAGCAGCAAATTGTGATTATCTTTGCAGTGATAATCCATATTTATGCTGCTGCCAGAAATAGGTTGAGATCAGAGCTGGCCTTAGGTCAGATGGCGCCCTGTGCCAAATTTCATTTTGGCGTCCCCATCCCCAATATGATGAAAGTAAAAGCTAGGTAAAATGCTTAGTAACATTGCCACTGAAAAGCTCTTAAATTCAACTATAGCAAAAAGTGCCATAGCCAGTTTGGGTGGAGACGGATTAATTATAGGGTGCTTTCACATGGGATACAAATGCTGTAGGATTTCCATAGCAGAATTTGCTACAGAAAACCTGCAGCATTAAAAGTAGAAGCAGAAACATTCTGCAGCGTATTTGAAATACACCGCAGATTCTAGGGCTATGTTCACACATTTACAGTACAAGCCATGTGGAGGGGATTTTAAAAATCTCCTTCACATGGTGTGAAAAATTTTCACCATGAATTTGCTGCACTTGTGAGAAACTCTGCTGATTCTAAATCTGTAGCATGTCTATTTATGGTGTGGATTTCAACCCTTGAAATGCAAGGGATAAAGGGGTATTACAGCAATGGGATTTGATGGGTGAAAAGTGATAGATTGGTGGGGTCCAACCACTGGGACCACACTGATTCCAAGAATGTGGGACCTGTGCCCCCTCCTATTTTACAGTTCCCTATCTATTCTACCATTTGTGTAGTGTAGTGGTGAATAGGCCACTGGTTGCACATACACGGCAGCAGATCCATTCCTCTCAATGGCTTAGAGAGATAGCCGAATGCTATGCTTAGCTGTTTCTGTCTGTCCCATTGAAATGAATTTGCAGCACAGCACCGCTTCATTTATATCAATGAGGCTGATGAAACTCATCTGTCTACCATTGAGGGGAATAGAGTCACTGTCACTCATGTGAAATGGAAGGGGGCACAGGTATCACATTCTCTAGATCGGTTAGGGTTCCAGCAGTTGGATCCCCAACAACCTCTCATAATCTATCTGTAGTTTTTACCCATCTAGAGCAGGGGTCCCCAACTCCAGTCCTTGGGACCCCCCACAGGTCATGTTTTCAGGATATCCTATAGTAAGAACACCTGTGGCAATGTGTGAGGCACCAACAATAATTAATTACATCATCTGTACAATACTGAGGAAATCCTGAAAACATGGCATGTTGGGGGCCCTGAGGACTGGAGTTAGGGAATACTGATCTAGAAGATGGGTGAAAACTAAAAAAATATCCCACTGCCGGAATACCCCCTTAAAATCCACAGCAGACCTGCAAGTACCGTAAGTCCACAGCCAAATCGGCACCATATACACGTGGATTTGCTGTGTAATTGCTGCAAGCTTTCCATTGTAGAACACCCACAAAGATTACACGCCAAGCAAAGGCAGCCTAATAGGACAATGTAAGGTGACTCAGTGGAGAACTAAAGGCCCATTTACGCGAAACAATAATCGCTCAAAATTCGTTAAACGTTGGCTTTTGAGTAATTATCGTTGTGAGTAAATACTACCATCATGCACTCTTTGTCTGAACGATTATTTTTAGCTGAATTTAAAATCAATTGTTCAGACCGCATGCTGTGTTCTCCATGGGAGCAGGAGATTACATTGTATTCTCTCTGCAGCTCATGAGACCAAACAGACCTCAGGCTGTTATCTCCACAGGAGCTACAGATAACATTGTTTTCTCCTAGCAGTCCATGCCAGAACAATGGAGCTAATTGCAGAGCTCAGACCACCTGCTGAGTTCTGCAAGCAGCATTGGAGGCTCATTTGCATGCAAATGAAGCTGCTATAGTACTAATGGGCATTAGTGCCCATTAGTATTTTATGCAAAATGATCGCTAATCTTTCAATTGTTTGAAAGATTATCTTTGCCTGTAAATGGGCCATAACATTGGATACAGCAGGCAGCTGAACTACTACTGTTGCTGGAGCCTGGAGTTACTCTAGAGGAACAATCCAGTCACTCCCCTGCTGTTCTCTGATAACAGCAGTGCTGGTAGGTCAGTGAGTTTGGTGGCGCGATAATGTAACAGGGTCACAGGAGGTGAAGAGTGGGTGCAGCTCAAACAGCAGCTATATGACTTTTGACACAGACAGCAGAGCACAGAGATTAAGAGATATTGCACTGCAATGTACAATGCTGTTGATCTATTCACTGGTTGCACTGGTGCCCCCTTTATCTCCTAAAATGGTGTGCCTTTTGTGACCACACAGGTCGCACATAGTCAAGGCCAGCCCTGGTTTTGATTACACTGGTCAACATTACTTAATCATTTTATCATAGAAAGCTTTGAGTTAGCTCTTGACTCTGAGATGGAGCCCATTTAGGTTAAATAAACGTACCGTAACTTTATTGAGATTCACAAGTTGAGGCATTTAAAGATGTTGTGCATGGCTTCCCGGCAAATCGAAGAGTTGACAACTACGTTGACATTGTGAGTAAACTTCTAGAAAAGTACCATCGATTAGGTTGCAACATGTCACTGAAAATCCATTCCCTACATTCTCACCTGGACTTCTTCCCTGACAACTGCGGCGCCGCGAGGGACGAACATGGAGAGCGATTCCATCAGGATATATCGAAAATGGAACAAAGGTATCTGGGAAAATGAAAGCTTCTCTGCTTGCGGACTGCTGTTGGACAGTGAGAAGAGGCACCCCAGAAAAAGGAGTACAAGCGACTAGCAAAGAGAATCCGTCCACGTGATTAAGCCCTTTTATCTGAAGTTAGTGTATCTATAAAACCAGACTTAGGCCTATTAAACAAAATATAATGTTACATTCATTCTTCTCGACCCAAAATTTTGAGAAAGGAAAGAACTTCAAAGCGTATTTTTAGTATTTTGATTTGAGATTAGTATATCTTAAAAACCAGAGCTAATAAACTAATAAATCTAATGTCATATTCGTATTTCTTGACCCAAAATTAGGGTAGTTTAACTATTTTGAGAAAGGAAAAAATGTCAAAGTCTATTTTTGTTGTTCAGTGTTATCTAAGGGGGTGGAGCTTAGCTGCCAACTGCGGTTAGAGCAATAAGGAAATAATGACAGGTTCCTGCTACATTCCAGCCAGACACAAAGCAGTTTTTGTGCACACAACAGAGTAGTAATATAAAAAAAAAAGAGGTTAGTCATTTTGTTTAGTGTTCCTTTAATTACAAGCCTAATCAGCTAAATAGTTCACATAAGAATTTGGAAGTACACATAGGAATCCAAGCAGCAGCCCACCTCCGACTTAGATTACTATTGTATGCAAGTCACACCATTAAAAAATTAGAGAACTGCAGTCATATGGATTGCCTACATCTATATTAATTCTGTGTTTAGTTTGACTTAATTCAATTGGATGTAGTTTTAACAACACTTAAGAGTTTAGATCTCGTGGGAGGCAATGATCGAATCACATGTGTTCATAAGATGACTGGACAGTACCAAGACTGGAGTAGAATGGAGACAAGAGGTAAACCACAGAGACTGGGAGAAGAGTCGGATTCCAGCAGAATAGTCTAGCGATTTGTATGCATTTAATTCAGACAAAACTACATCAAAAGGAGTTTTTCACAAAAAGTCCATGCAACTTATCCTTATTTGCCTTCTTTTTTTTCTGTCAGTCCCTCCTTCATTCCAGAGGCATTCCATAATATGAAAACAAGTTTGGTACCATGTTAGCCAGTAGAGTAAAGTGTGATTGTTCTCAGTGAGAGAAACCAAGTAATCTTGTAGATATGATACATTTTAATGGCTAACAAAAATACATGATGTTAATGCGAGCTTTCAGGATATGCCTGACGAAGGGGGCGATATCCTGAAAGCTTGCTGTAACATAATGTATTTTTGTTAGCCATTAAAAGGTATTATATCTACAAGATTAGTGGCATTACAGCAATGAGAGAGAACTGTAGACCCTGCCAGTGTAGCAAAGCAGAAGGAGAAAGGTGAGAAAGGTTAATCTTAAAAGATATCACTCCATTAGTTTTTCACTAAAGAGAGTATGCAAAACTCTTCACTAGTTTTATAATAAATGAAAACAAAATCCAGAAGAGTTTCTGTAGATTATAACGTGATTTTAAGTTGCTAGTAAAATGTCATAAAAATGGATGTTGAGCACTTTTGTAATTAGTTTACTGATTTTAAAGGGAAAGCGTCTCCGTGATAGATTTACTTTTCATTCACTATAAGGGCTAATCAAAGCTTATCTAACTAAGGCCGCCTGCAGACGGGCAGGTCGGATCCGGCGGTGAGAATTCTCGCCGCAGGACCCGACCCGAGCGCCTGCAGGGAGGAGCGCGTACTCACCCGCGCCTGGCGGCCCCGGCTCTTTCATGTGCCGGCTGCCGGGCAGCCGGCGCATGCGCAGACCGGAGCCGGCGGCCGGGTGAGTGACGTTTCTGCGAGCCCCGCACAGATATAGGACATGCCGCGGTTTGTTTGCTGCGTGACATTTCGCACGGCCAAACCGCGGCCGTCTGCATAGGAGTGCGTATTGTAATGCACTCCTATGCAGGCTTTCAGTGGCGGAAATCCCGCGGGATTTCCACCCGTGTGCAGGCGGCCTGAGGCCGGGCTTGCACAAGCAGGTCAGATTCTGCATGTGGGAGGCCCGCAGCAGATTCCAGCTGTAAGCCCGGCCCGTGACCCTGCGAACTACACTTAACTCTATTGCAGATGACCATGGAGGCACGCAGGCAGTCATGTGCAGTACAGGGTTTTTTGTTTGTTCGTATTTCACGCACCGTCGCTCAGTGATGATATGGGTACCTTAATAGCGTATGAGTTGCGTGTTGGGCGCCTCCATTGACATCAACAGAAGCCATCTGTGCAGATTCTGCAGTAAAATAAAGCATGCTGCGATTTTTCTTCTGCTTGCAGAGTACGTAATTCGTATCCACGAGTGTGAAGTAAAATTCAAAAATGCATGCCTTTTAATGCCCGCGTTTTCCATAGAAAGTCCACACGGACACCAATTGTGGAATCCGCAATGCAAATCTGGTCATGTGAGCTCGGTCTTAACTAGAAAGTTTAAGTAGTGGACAACTTGTGTCCTCCTAATGGCCTCTTAAAGTACTAATGAAGGTGGTCAGAAGAAGTGAGTCCTGACTCCTGATTAGTTAGACAATAAGTATTTTGGTGGCTAGCTAAGGACCTGAGAAGATGTATGCAGCAGAGTTCCACTCTCATATAGCTTATCCAGGGCCACTCAGTGAATTCAAAAAGTAAAAGCTAAAAGGTATTCTTAATAAACAAATAGTCAAATTTAAGAAAAACTGGAAAAATCATCTCTTGCTCCACAAACACAAAGCATCTAAACGCATTATTTCTTTGATCCAAGTTTTCAATCTTTTGACTAACTTTCACATACAATTTTCTGTAACGTTCCCATTCATAAGTATAGTAAATCAATGCTACACCTCTTAGCTGGTACTAACCATTTAATCCCCTCTCTGGAGATCTCCAGATAGTCCTACAATCGGAAATGGCTACTAAAAGTAGACCAACTCTACCATTTGGAGGTGATGGCTGCAGTAGTCATTTGATCTTCTACCTTTAAGGCAACTTGAAGACTCTGAAAATTCCAAACATCTACACAATTCACATCCCTTGTCACCAATGACATTTCACTTCATTCACCCACTTAACTTACTTCCTTTGTATTGACAACATCTACCCATTCTGCAGCAGTACCACCCCACTTCAACCCCTGGTTCTTCATTTTACCAGAGTTCTAATGTTTTTTGCTATTATCTAAAAATAATACAAGAACTAGAAGGTCTGCTATGACTAATTTATCTTGGACCTGGTACATGAAGGCATTACCGTTAGTTGTCTTTTAATTCTTCTTTCTGTGTTCATTTGAACTTTTTCTATATATTTACCTCTTTGTAATTTCGGCATGACAAGGACTCTGCACAATCTTGTAAACAAAACCTCTAACTCCATCATTTATGATGTACAGCCACCTTTATTCGGCTGTAGTTCAACTGTTTCTTCTTTCTTCATATGTTATTGTTTTAATAAAAAGAACATTTAAAGGGAAAGAAAACACACTCTTTCAGCCATCGAGGGTTCATGGCTAGAGAAAGATGTGTCATGTAATTTTTTTGTCTTTGTTGAATAGCTGAGTTTGTCAGCTCCAAAAAAATGGAGTGCATTGTGTATAGTCAATAGAAATGTAAACTGTATACCTGACATGTCTAGCGAGTTGCACCAAATACATTATGCTAAATGCACACTTTTGATAAATTTGGCACAATTTGTACAAATTTTATCATTTTCTAAATGCATTTATCTATTGATAAATCTCTTTACTTTATATATTTGTTTCCACATGAGCATTACAAGACTAGATCAAATATACAAAACCGCTCAGGGTCTCTCCTTCATGGAGATGTTGTGACCCTACTAATAGGTCACAACATCTCCCCGGGGGTTCCCTTCATATGTGGGGATGAGAGGACTCCCTGGGCCTCCATTCATCTCCCCAAGGATTCCCTTTAGTGGAGAGAGAGAGATCCCTGAGATGAAGGGAACTCTGGAGGAGGTAAAGGGAAGCCCCAAGGAGTTCCTTCATCCCCACAATATAAGGAACCCCTGGGGAGATGAAGGCAAGCCTTGGGTAGTCCCCTCATCCCACAATGAAGGGAACCTCCAGGGAGATGTAGGGAGTCCCCAGGGAGTCCCCTCATCCCCGTGATGAAGAGAACCCCTAGGGAGACGATGGGGGTTCCTGAGGCATCCCTTAATCCCCAGGGTGATGAAGGGAAGCCCCGCTGTGGGGATGATGTGTGAATGAGCCCTTATGCTATTTGTTTTGTCACAAAATTTCACAATTTCTGATGTTTGCTTTATTTGCATTAAAATTTTAAACTTTTCTTGCCTTTCACCAAAGTGATGAGAATATTGGGCATGGTTAACCACATGTAGACCATGTGGACCTAATGATTTTATGACATGTCTATATTAGTAAAGATAGAAAATGGCAAATATTATATCACAGATCTACTTCAGCAACTGTACATTTCATACAAAATCTTTACAGCAAAAATAGTTATGAAATCTTCCAATGAATTGTGTACGAGAAAGCGTCAGAAGTGTTGGGACTATGGGTGCTGCTGTATAGGTTCTGTGCACATGGCTCTGCCATATACATACGGCCTCACCATACTGTTTGCATACATAAGACGGTGAAAAGTATCAGCAGATTCTTGATCTTTCATAAAACTTCCATGCATTGGTCAAGGATCATGTGGTGGTCGCCTACTGCTCCAGGACAGTACATAGAGAAAGTAATAAGTAGTAATTAATACACAGGCAGGTGTCTATGTGGGTGGAGAAATTAATGGACAATAAACAAGGAAGAAATCCCTCAGGCACTTGTACACGCACACTGCGCCTTTGTTTATGAGGAGAATTACGGCAGCTAAAAAGTTGTTTTCATTAGAGATATTCTGTCTTCACTGGATTTAAGCAGATTGGTCTTATAAAACAAGAATTCGTAGGCTGGATTCACACGAGCTTATTTGCACGTGCAAAATTAGAAAATAGAACCCATTGATTTCAATGGGTTCGTTCACATGTGCGTATTTTACATGGGCATTTCAGTGGTGCAAAAAATACGCAGCTTGCTCTACCTGCCCATAGGAACTTACTTTCTAAATGAAATGGAGGACTGATGCAATAGCTTTACTCCATTTCAGACTAAGGGTGGCTTCACACGAGCGTATGTGCAAAATGCTCGCTTCAGTGAAACGTATTTGCACTACGAATGAGGTAGATTTGCGCGCATATTATCACTCTTTACTATTCTTTTTGCACACGAATGGTAGGGTTTTTTACATGACATACTACCATGTCCCAATTTAAAAATGAGGTCCGGATGTGTTATTTTCTTTCATGGAATTACGCAATGTATTGCGCATTTGCATGCTCCTTTGTACTCTTCCCCCCCTTTCATATACTTCTATGGGCACTTTTGATGCACACAAATACAGCATACTGTGTTTTTTTGTGTGCGTAGAAAACAGAGAAGAGAATAAACCCATTGGAATCAATGGGTTCTATTCTTTGCGTATTGCATGCGCAAATACACATGCTCTTAATTATGTACATGGTTATGTATATATGATGTGTGTGTTCTTCTGTATATAACTGTACAATAGTAGCAAACTTTAACTCGACTCAACGATCTCCAATAACGTTCAGTGCCACAGTTATGCGCCATTTTAATTGTTTTACAATAGTATTTGTTGTGTTACAATAAGCTTTTCAATGGCTTGAGCAAAGGCAACTTGTCATAGAAAGTTATCCCACTCATGTTGAAGTTTGCTACATCTGTCCAAGTATGTGCAGTGGGTATAGCAGGGATGTAACTGTTATCTATGAATAGCATTCAGCTGTTAGGGTAAAGATTAAGCTTGCTTAAGTCAGTGATAGCAGACCTCTTAATTTGCTAAAGGCCTTGAAGAAAGATCGAGTTGTGTCGGATTTGAGGGAATCAATTTTCCTACCTGGTCTTTTGTCTAAAAAATTTAATTACTGCAGATTACATGCATAGACTTACAATAGGCGTCCAGGACACAACTTTATTTGAAGTCAAGAAAAAGTGTTTTGTTGCCAAACTTGATATTTAGAATTTAATTCCAATTGTTAAATGAACAGGAAAACCTTACAGCTCGATTGTAGATAGGATTATAGACTACCAAATAATGACTACATTATACTAAATAACAGGACTTTAAACCATGGGTCACCATATTGGGATTTGATGGTAGCTGTTCCTACTTACCCCTATTGCATATGGTTTAGTGGTTTTCCACTACTGGAAAAACGAGTCTACTTTTTCTTCTACCCAGAATCAGTGCCAAACTTGTCCAATAGTTGCGTCTAATAATCCAACTTCTCTTCCCCGTTCAAGTGAATTGGATTGCGTTGCAATATCAGACATATCATATGGCTAAAAGTTCTGCAGTTTCTGGAAGAAGCAGTCCCTTTTTTAATCATGAACAACCCCTTAAGTTGTATCTCATAAGTTTTTATTTCTCCAAGGGGTCCTTAAGCAATGACAAAGCATACTACTAGTCATCTAATGATAATTACATTATTACAGTACCGTAATAGATATATTGCATATCTGACAATCAGGAAACCCAAAGTCAACATAACCCACAGGGCTTAAACAGATGGACGTGTTTTAGTCCCATTATGTGGCTGTGAAAAGCACTAAACAAAACCATGGATTTCATCGATTTTGTTTTCACTAACTTTATTCTCACCTGTTAATAGTACGAGCGAGAAAGATAGGGCAGGACCTATCTTCCCGCTTTTTTTTCAAACTCACGCGGAATATCATGGAGTTTGAAAGTAAAAAAAATTAACTTTACCTAGTTGTGCATACACCTGTGTGAAGACACTCTCAGATTGTGTCTGATACCCTCATAGCATCTTTGTGTTGTGCTGACCATAGACATTAGATATTTGCTGTCCGAATGCTCAGTCAACAAACAACCATCTCGTCCAACTTCCCCATGCAAATGCATCCTTAGTTATGCCACCCGTTCAATTCTAGAAAAAGGGGAGTAAGTCACTGATAGATACCTCTGGCAAGAGTTTATGCTTGGGCATTCGGGAAGCCACATTAGCCGGTTGGCCGACTCCACTGGAATGGTAGGATTCGGCTGATGTAGATCTAATGTGCATGGTCAGCTTTAGACCTGAGCTACTGTACTATAAGGACTACTCTAATCAGTACTGTCCTCTCATAAGGGTTCCTGAATTATATAGTGATATAACTGAGTGTCAGTGCAAAAGGTTGCACCACTTTTTCAAAAAGGTCACGCTGAGATGTGACATAAATGTATTTTATGGCTTGGCTGGTTAGTAGAGTGTAGCTAAGCGTATGGGAAACATTGTTTATGGGAAATAAAAAAGATGATGGCTTTCTTAATCTACTTTTATTAGCTTGCTAGAAATGCCAGACCTGTTTTACCAACTCTTCATGGCTGTGTAGTATGCCGTCCCATACAAATATACACCTTCACACCCGATCACACAGGAGCCGAAAGAGTTTCCCAACCAATGCGCTGATGGGTGTGTGAAGTGTTAAAATGCAATCACATCCCATCTGTCATTATAGACCTGACATGTGCTGACTGAGAATGCTCCAGACAGGGTCAGACAAAAGCAAACTAGGCTTACACATGAATCCCCACATAATTTCAAGCATTTAGGTAGGATCTGACAGTGATGTCTAAAATCTGAAGCCACAAAGGCTTGGATTTGGATGCAGACAACATGAAGTCCACATGCAGAATAGCAGTGTGATAAATCCTTGCCAGACATGATTATGATACTGATTCTATTATAGGGTGAAGGAAAATTGCTGGTCTATATTTACTGGAGGGCATTTTTCATTTCAGTTCAGATAAATAGATTCTGTGTATTTTGTCGGTAGCCAAGATATCTAGCAGACAATTTTTGGAACATAATACAATAAAGATGTTATTTTTATGACAGGTCTGATATACTATAGTTTTATATTATAGCTTGAGGGGAAAGAATGGCTTCAATAGCAGATAGGACTATTGCACAATTTGAGTTTTGCAATATTTGAGTTGCAGTAGTAATGATTGGGGGAAGTCATACAACAGTTGCTGACTATTCATAATTGTACTGGAGTGAAAATGTTGCACAACGGATGTAAAGTAAGGCTGCTTTTACATCTGCGGTGGGAGTTTCGTTTTCCTGCTCCATTCAGGGAGCAGGAAAGGGGAATCCCATGGCCGAACCGATCCCACTTATGATGGAACCGAACAGCAGCGAACGGAAGCCATTGACTATAATGGGGTCTGTTCTGGTTCCACTCAGCTGCCCGGCGTTTTATTGGAAGAAATAGTGCTGCATACAGCGCTATTTCTTTCGGTATTTTGTACTGGATCCGCGATGGAGCCTCCAATTGGAGGTTCCAGCGTAGAGGTGAACTAGGCCTAAATGGCACGAAAGTGCATAAAAACTTTTGAAAGTTACAAATGTATTTATTGTTATGGATTGTTGTGCTACTCCAATGGTATTACATGTATACTTTATATATGGGTTGTAATGCAACACTAATTATACTGCAATTACAATTTGTACAGGGATTACAGTAGAAACCATTTTCCAGCACTGGGTAGTTTATACCATATTTTTCAGCATATAAAACAGTTTTCAGCAAAAATTGCCATCTTGCAGGTCCTTCCGAGTAGTGAGCAGCAGAGCTCAGTACTAGAGGTCTCAAGGATCTTTCCGATGCCACGGTGTTATGACTACATGCGTGGGAGTTGTTATACCCAACTGGCAAAGGAGCAGAGTTAGAAACAGGTTTTTGCACGGGTTATTTTACTAGTGTGTTCTCTTTATTAACTATTAAACAGTCTCTGCCCTACTTATAAATAATTCTACTCTTCTGCCCCATAAAAAATAAAGCCGTTCTTTTTGACCCCATAATAGATAAGGCTACCACATCTAACCCCATACATTTATGTCACCAATTGTGCCTCCATAATTAGTAATGCACCCCTTTCTGCCCTGTTATTAATAATGCTGCCTTTTTCATGTTAGTGATTAATAATACTGCCTTTTCTACCCCTGTAGATGATCATGCCACCTTTTTCTGCTTCATAATTAATAATGCCACTTTTTTATGCCCCTTTAATTAATAATGTCATCTTTTTTGTCCTCTTTAGCAATAATACCACTTTTTCTGCCCTGTAGGTAATAATGCATATTTTCTGCCCTCCTTATTAATAATGCCACCTTTTTCTGCGCCAGTAATTAATAGCACTGCCTTTTTCTTCCCACATTAATAGTATCCCTTTTTCTGTCCCCGTAATTAATGCTGCCTTTTCTGCGCCCATTAATAATAATGCCGCCTTTCCTGCCTCTCTCATTAGATACTCCTTTTTCTGCTTTTATACAAAACCAAAACACTAGTATACCCCTTACCTGCACAGCGCTTCCATGCCGCTCTTCTGATCTTTGTTTCTTCCAGGTGCAGCATGTGACACATGCCCAGTACTAGTGCTAGCCTATCCCTGGCCTCGGCCATGAATAGGCTAGTGCCAGTCGTGCCATGGCATGTATCATGTGTCCACATCGCACCTAGAAAAAAGAAAATCGGAAGAGCAGTCAGGCGAGGAAGGAAAGCTCTGTGCAGGGGTCCCTCTGAACGTAGAGCAACGGGAGGTTTGGAGTCAGTGCTCCATTCGCACCATTGTTAATCTGGCCCTGTCCACAACTGTAATTATAGATGAATAGCACAAACACACAAATACTTATATTTTTAAAATACTTAGTGAATAGAGATGTGCAATCCTTCAAAATTTCAGTTTCTTTAAAATGTGATTAACTGCAATTCTGGAATCTGAAAATTGATTCTACCATCTCTTTTAGTAAAGATTTTTTTTTTCTTCCAGTAAATGCTACTTTCACAAAAGCAAGCTCTCTCTTATTGTTTAATATGGAAAGAAAAGCAACATCTCTGCAGCTTTGTAAAACAAATTCTAACTTTATATTGAAAAATTAAGTGTTATCAACTTACGAAGGTTATAAAGTTATTTAACTATGAATTGTCGAAATACTCCTTTATATTCACTTTTTAATGGCACTTGTTACCTATGTTAATTGTCAACTCAGAGTTTACTACATCTGTATATTTATAGACATTGTCTGCCTGCCTATCTATCTATCTATCTATCTATCTCATATCTATCTATCTATGTATCTATCTATCTCATATCTATCTATCTATCTCATATCTATCTATCTATCTATCTATCTCATATCTATCCATCTATCTATCTCTCTATCTATCTATCTACCTATCTCATATCTATCTATCTATCTATCTATCTATCTATCTCATATCTATCTATCTATCTATCTCCTATCTATCTCATCTATCTATCAATCTATCTATCTATCTATCTATCTATCTATCTATCTATCTATCTATCTATCTATCTATCTATCTATCTCCTATCTATCTCATCTATCTATCAATCTATCTATCTATCAATCTATCTCATATCTATCTATCTATCTATCTATCTATCTATCTATCTATCTATCTATCTATCTATCTATCTATCTATCTATCTATCTATCTATCTATCTATCTATCTTGCCTACTACCTTGTTACCTGTAGCATTCACATGATGCCATTGCTAGATGACCAACCAAGACATTAGGCTTCTCTACAAAAATGCCTTAATCTTCGAACAACTCTTTAGCCAAAAGGGTGTTGCTCTTGGATCAGTGCCTGGTTACACAGTCACAAGCATACTAGCTGACTCACTGAGAACGGAATTCATACAGAATATTGTAGCCAATGCCATTAAAATTGACTCAGATCGCTTGTCTGCACTGTTCCCCTACATTGTACACATTAATAGGAACATAATGAACCTGAATCCATATATTAATCTCTTAATAAGCTTCTGATGGTAAAAATCATGTACTTGATGTTGGGTATCATGTCAGATGCCAAATGTTTCATCAACTATACTCTTGCTACAGGGTTTAAAGTCTATTGTTAATCGGGTTTGTGATTCACCCTTATCAGTGCTGACACATCTCCTGCAGTCCCACCAAGCATTACTGAAAGTCATGTATTCACATTGCAATCTCATATACATTACAGGTATATCGTTTAATAAATTGTCTACAGTATAATTTAAATAATTATCAATTATCAATTTAACACCATTATATTCCATGGAGCTTGCAGACTGGTGGCAATACAACATAGTTGCAATTAGTCAGAAGTAATATTATATTGCTAATACAAATACAATGTTGCTAGATACAGTGGAAGGCAGTACTCTGTCCACATGAGCTAACAATCTGATAAGGGTAAGGAATAGAGAATGGGGTAGAGTAAAATGAAGCTTTAGAACAGAAGACAGATTATACATTGTTGCATACTGAGAGATAGTTTAAATCATACCTCCTAATCACAATTGGTGCGATTTTCTGAATTATTTTTTAATATAGTTTTGGGCTTCCCATGCCTCAAACTATATAGAATCAATGTACAAATGTTACAAACTTAACTAGATTGCAGTAGCACAGTGCAAAAAGTTGTCTTGTCTTAACCCATTGAAAGCTATTATTCTCTTATCTTGACAAAACCCATTGTAAAGTAATTCGAGGGTAATGTAAATAAACCACCCTGATAACACGGCATATCATCAGATTGTCAAGCTAAAGAAAAATACATCTGTACTCACTATGGCATCAGGTTGCCATTTTGGCACTCCAATGTCACAGCATCTGACAGGTGATGTCACCAGGCCAGAAAACCCAATGAAGCTCTGTAAAGTCATGTGGGCTTTTAATGTAGACGTTCCCGGACAATTTATGGGATATCACTGATGACGTCCCTGTTGGGACGCCTACGGACTACAGCAACAAACTGGGCAAAGAACCCATGTGACCTCTACAGACCAAACAGACAACCAGAGGTCCTGGAGCGACAACAGGGAAGTAGCGTGGCAATCAGGAAAGTATTTATGTTTTTTTGTTTTGTTTTTAATGCACAGCTCGTCCCCCCATTGTCACCAATGATTTAGTCCCATACAAAAATGTTCGAGTCTTCCATTGAAGTCAATGGGGTTCTTTACTCAAACAGAGCTCTGGATTTTTACGAAAAGCTCTACTCGAATAACGAGGACCCGAGCATTTGGGTACTCGCTCATTTCTAGAGGCGACACAGGCTAATACAGTTACATTACAGCACTACACCTGTATGGAGTTAATGGTTATTATGGTTTTCTCCTACATTCCAGCATACTGATAGGTTAATTGGCTTTCTATAATATTGGCCCCAGATTGTGAGAGAGATAAGGAAATTAGATTGTGTCTTCTATTTGGGACAAGGACTAACATGAATGGTGTCATTCTCTGTCATGCACTGTGGACTATGCTGGTGCTACATAAGCAATAGAAAATAATCATACACTGCAGAGTATTCTGGCTGGACATAGTATCTAGAGATTAGTTAATAAATGTCTGGA
The DNA here is from genome assembly GCF_035609145.1 of Eleutherodactylus coqui. Classification (NCBI taxonomy): domain Eukaryota; kingdom Metazoa; phylum Chordata; class Amphibia; order Anura; family Eleutherodactylidae; genus Eleutherodactylus; species Eleutherodactylus coqui. The sequence goes on from NC_089837.1 coordinate 123,669,946, forward strand.
GAAGTCGGGTTGTAGAGCTGTGTGAATGTGTATATTCTCTAATTGATAGCCAGTGCAGGGATTGATGAAAGGAGTGGCATTAGAGAGGCGGAAGAAGAGATGGATGAGTTGAGCAATAGAGTTTAGTTTGGATTACAGTGTTGTCAACCTGTTTGATTGCAGGTTATGGAGACGGAAATTGCATGAGTCAGGATATGCTGTAATGACAGGCTTTGTATATGTATTATGATATATTATGTCTTCAGTGTCTATAACCATCCATATTAGGATGCATTGCTGACATTTATCCTATTGAGAATATGTATACCTAAAACATGATTTGTTGGGTCTGCAAGAGACAGAGAACCTTTTTGAAACCACACATTGCGGTGGCATGGATTGACAATGCTCCTGAATAGGCCACCTCAAGTATTAACTTAGAACTTGCTGTTAGGGTATACCTAAAATGAGTTTTCTAAACTGGACAACCCTTTTAAAGTGTACCTGAGTTTACAATAAGTTTTAAAATATAACAGGTTCTCATTACCAACTCATTTGCTGCTCTTAGCACCCTATTTCATGATTTCAAGTTCTGGTTTTTCTGCTGTCCTGCAGTTTGCAATCCATTTTCAGGCTGGGGGAGTGTAGCAAGCCTACCATTTTGCCAGTAGTTCACTGTCCTGCACTTCCTTATCCTCACTTTCCCATGCCGCATTGCACTGTCTCTGGTCTAGTCAGCAGGGAGACAGTATCTGAATGCCCAACCCTTTGCTTTCTCAGGATAAGCACAGACATGTGCTATGACAGTAAAAAAGGCAGACATTGTAGACACTGCAGACAATGTGTCTGCAGATCTATCAGTCTGTGAATGCAAAGAAGTAGCCTGTAAAAATTGCCCCTCCCTCACAGCCTAGTAAACATCCCAGCCTCCCAGATACTACAGAAGCTCAATACTTAACAACAGGCAGTGGATTGCAGAGGAGCTGGAAGGGAGACTCCTAGTGGCAGCCACTTCAGCCTTGATTTACAGTGGTAAAATTGTAATGAAAGTCTATTACAAGATTGATGATGCACACACAGGCAATTAGATGACCATACGTTGTCTGAAAAGCTATTGCCCCTTTTTTTTCATTTTGTGTCATGAAGACAAAAGCTAAATATTAAGTTGTTTGCATACTGACTCAAATACATATTGCCCTTCGCTGATCTCATTGTCTTAGTTTACTATATTTACCAGGATAGAGAAATAAAATGCAGTAGATATAATATGATTCCTGTGCTATATAATTTCGGGAGAAAAATAAGGAGTTTGTTTGTTTTCCTTTTGTCGTCTTCTTCAGCTGTGGGAGTATACTGCCCTTACCGCTTTTTCTGTCAGAAGTTGTATTTTTTTAACATGAGTTGCTGCTTTGGGACACATATTGGCTGAAGCAAGCTATAATTTGAGAGAGCCATAATTAAGATGTCGGTCATGTGCGAGGAAGCTCAGTGCATCAACATAAACATTGCTGTTATTTCGAGGGGTGTACAGTAGGTGATGCTAAGAGAGTGGCACTAAGATGCCTGCCACGTCCTCAGTAGCTTCTTATGTGCAATGAATGTGTTAATATTTTATGCAAAATGTAAAATACTGATTTGATTCAGTATATTATACTTTGTTGCTATAGCAACAGCCTAAGTCTGAGTCGTGAGGAGAGCCGTTCTGTGGTAGAAGCTCTCACTTTCTTTAAGTCCTGCAAACATGTCAGTACTCCATAGGGAAACAGATATGTTATTATTCTTAACATTACTGGTACAAAGATACACAATTACATGGAGCCTTACGATGCCGCATGATGATTACGACCAGAAGCCACCTGTTCCTGAAAGTGACATCTTACATATTACTCTACTCCCATACACTACTATACTCCATTTATAATGATAGTAAATAATATGAGTGCCTTGATTTAGGCTAATGCTACTTCGGCTGTATCTAAATAGACCGTGCCGTCTCATAACGCCTCGAATTAAAATCTTCCCAGTCCACATTCATCCCTACAAATAGATTCTAAATATATATCACAAAATACAGCTGATCGTATTAGGATCAAGCCTGCCATACAAGTGAATTCTGCCCTAGACACTGTTTTAATGCACGCTAAATTGCTAAGGCAGATTGACCATAGACTCTACAGGGAGAAAGCCCGGTAGACTGATCAGGTCATGGGCAGGTCTGGTCGGACAGGGCTGGCATCAGTACATGGCCAGATGCCCAGACCCACTTTTAGGTGGACTCACTGTGGTTGAATTAGGGTTCATACTAAATGGAACACTTGCTACAGACCCGATGGCTCAGAAAGCTGAGGGAGCAGCTACGGGCTGGCTGCAGTGGGACACCTTTTTTTTAAAGAAGGCAGTGTGGCGGTGTAGCTCAGGTTAGCGCCTAAGTCATCATCAGGTTGCGGCAGGTCTTCTAATTGAAATATCCCCGTTTGCTTCCTTTTTGGAACAATAAAAAACTGAGCTGGTGCAATTGTGCACTGAGCTCATCTCATTCAGGCCCAGGGAAGCAAATGGTTAATGGATGACATCTCACAGCACAGACTTTGCTTCAGGTAATACTTGTGTTGTCCCCTCCCCTAGTAATTTGGACCTACCTACAACATAAATCCACTTTTTGATTTTTTGGTTTCCAGGTCCATTTTAAGTTCCCAATCTGCTAAATTGTCAAATATACTACCCGCATTTCCTTATGGTCGGCTTATGACCGTTTCTCCATTACCATTATAGGTTAAATTTGGAGTAAATAATAGTGGAAAAAAATGTAATTGTACCTTTTAGTTTCAAAGACCTCCCCAAATATTACTGTAGTAAAGAAGCTACAGCAGTGGTCAGACATCTAGTTCCCTCCTGCTACCAGTTGGCCTCACTCAGCTTCGATGAGAGAGGCTCATCTTCATCAGTCCCCCAAACTACAGTACGAGAGCAGAAGTTCTTTGAAATTTGAAGTATACTTTAACATGCTTACAGAGTTCTATTCTGCCTCCCCAATGCCCCTTTTACACGAGCCGATTCTCGTTTGAACAAGCGAATGAGTGATAGACGTCACCGGTAACTCGTTCAGCCAGTTTAGACAGGCAGATCATTGTTGAGAATCGTTCACTTGTCGTTTAGTGTTTCACATTCCTATGAGTGGGGAGTGTTTAAACGCAAAGATAACTGAATGAACCAACAATGATTTTTATGCCAGCTGAAACTGAACGATGAACAAAAAATTATCGATGATCGTTCGCCATTTGGTTGTTGGCTCGCATTTAAACCAAATGATTATTGTCTACTTTCACTTGTTTGAACGATTGTTTTTGAACGATAATCGCTACGACTAAATTCAGCATAAGCTGTGAGATCCAACCTGCATTTTTCCTACGGCTTTATAGTGAGTGCAGCTACTGTATTTATTCAGTGAAGGACAGAAAGTTTTCTGACTTTTGCCAAAAGCTTTACAACAATTATGGAAATTTTATCTAGATTCTTATTTTCCTACATCCTTCTTTACTTTAAATCCAACATGCCTGATCTTTCTTTACCCTGAGGATGGATTGTCAGGCTGCCCTTGTACACATTACATTGTTGGTCAATCAGTCCCACCAAAATTGGCAGGTATGGACAACTTTAAACTAAACTGTTTAGCCATCCTCAGGGCTCATTCACACGGGCGTACTTGTGCAATATATTACACCTTTTTTTTTATCGTTAATCACTTTTTATTAAAGTTTGCACATATCTTAAAATAAGCAGTAGTAAGTACATCCCCCAGGACCATATAAATTGTATGAAACATGTAACCATAACATTTTCTTGCGTAATTTCACAACATAGTTTATGCATTTCTTCTTTTGATTTTATAATTAGTCAACTTGGTATTGTTATAGGAAGGGGCTAAATCCCCTAGGACTTATGAAGTCAACAATTCAAGCTTCTGCATTGCCTAATTCATGGATCTGGTTTACTAAGGTTATTAGAATGAGAGAGATAACTATACGTCCATGTTGTGATTCTAAACGGAGGTACTACTTTAGTTACAACTTTTAACATAACCAAATTGAACTCTATGTAGGTGTAATATTGATAGCTTAGTAACGTGTATATTTTTTACACAAATAATATGGTGTGCTGAATTCCCATTGATTAACTTTGGGGCATTCGGAGGGGTGTATTTTTCATGCGACTTTCGGTCAAATGAAAAAAAAACTGCAGCATGACCAATTTTGGTATGTATTAGTTCTGAGCCTGTGCCATGCACAGGACTCAACTTTATGTACTGTTTGCTTAAGTACCAGGAAGCAAAGATGTAGATTTGCATCCTATAGCATTAAGGAGTTAAAGGGATGTCCTCATCTAGGCCAGACTTAGGAACACCGCTGATTACAAGGTGGCCGGGTTGATGGAAACTTGGCTATCTCCATCCTCCCAACCACCCCAAGCCGAGGGTGGCTAGGATTGGTGGGGGAACAATAGCTCAAGATAGATGTGGATCGTAAAGGTGAGACATGTATGTATCAGACTTTTATGACATACTTTGTGGATATGCATTACAAGTCTGAGTTGCGAATATCCCTTTCACCCCTTCTCTCCATATGACGTAAGGGTACGTCATGGCAGCAAGGTACTTGCCGCAACTTGACGTACCCTTATGTCATGTGGATAGTGCAAGATCATAAGAGGTCACTGATAACCGGGCTCCCGCTGCAACAGCAGGGGTGCATCGGAGATTCGCCCCTCGCTGTCAACCCCTTCCCTGCCGCGATCTATGTAGATCCCGACACGGGAAGGGTTCATACAGGGAGTACGCTCCCTCTGTGATGTTATCGGGCTCTCGCAATATAATTGCAGAGATCCCGGCTGGTTGCCATAGTAACAGGACGCCACCTACAGGCATCCTGTATTACTATTGCCTATGATCAGTGTAATAAGCGATAAGGCATTGCAGGAGAGAAGTCCTGCAATGCCTTATCGTAGCTATCATAAGTGCTATGCTGTAAGTTCCCCAGGTGAAGACAAATAGTGTGAAAAAAAAGATCAAAATAATGCACAAAAAATAAAAATGTTAAAAAAAGCCCTTTTTTAGTCTTTTTTTATATTAGCATAAAAGAATAAAAATCCCACATATTTGGTATCGTTGTGTCCGTAACAACACATACAACATGCTTTTTATCATGCATGGCAAAAAGCATATAAAAACACAAAAAAACTGAGGCAAAATGCTAATTTGTAGCATTTTGCCTTCAAAAAAATGCAATAAAATTCATCAAAAAAGCCTTATGTACCCACAAAATGGTACCAATAAAAACTACAGCTTGTCTCGCAAAAAATAAGCCCTCACAGAGCTCCATCCATGGAAAAATAAAAAAGTTATAGGACTTTGAATGCAGCGATATAGAAAAAAAAGATTTCCAAAAAAGGGTATTTATTGCAGAAAAGTGGAAAAAGCTGAAAAAAACTATAAGAATTTTGGTAGCGTTGTAATAGTACCGACCCCCAGAAAAAATGTATTGTGTCATTTATGCAGCATAATTAACGCTTTAAAAAAACACAAAAAATCAATGCCAGAATTGATGCGTTTTCTCTCTCTGCGATCATAAAAAAAAAATGATAAAAGTTTTACAATATAGTCTATGTACCCAAAAACGGCACCGATAAAAACTACAGTTCGACACGCAAAAAACAAGCCCTTATACGGCCGTGTCGACAGAAAAATAAAAAAGTTATGGCTTTTGAAAAATGGAGATTAAAATCCGCCAAAAATCCTTGCGTCCTTAAGCCCAAAATAGGCTATGTCCTTAAGGGGTTAAGGAATATTCATTTTTTTGCTCTAAGAAACTTTTTGAATTACATAAGAATTGGGGCACATGAGTTCACTGTGTTATTACCATAGAAAAGAATGTTAGTTGGCTTTCTTTTATTTCTTGTCCTTATAGTCTGGTACTCCCATTCTAATGTACAGTGGAAATATAAATAATGCATTTCAAAAGAATAAAGGACTCTCCGAAGGAAAAACTCAACTATGTCAAAAGTGTTTGCTTTTCATTGTCTATTTGATGGAGCTAATGGATCTATATTGATGTTCTCTCCTGCTCTCCTCGTGTCTTTTGCTGAGATCCCATGAAACAATGACAACCAAGGTCTCCAGAGTATGATGTGTTCAGAATTCAATTATGCATTTAAGAAAGATGATAAACTATTCAATCTATTTAATCTCTTCATAGCGGGAACCGTGTGTCAGGTGTAAAGTGAAGTCTATAAGAAACTTCAGCATGTCGATTTGTTCCAATATCAAATATTACAGGGAAAAGTGCACCTTTTAGTCATATCAAAAGTAGAGCAGCGCTAGGAATAATGATCTGGCCCTGAGCTATTAGACAGGGATTTCAGCACAGATAATGTAATTACTTGTTAGTCTAAAGTGATCATAGCAATTAAAATGTTAGAGTGAAAGTGAGAACAATATATTTCCCCCTTTGTTTCAGAACTCCGTTAGAGCAATTAATCTGCCAGATGATAGCATTTCTTTGCTCGGTAATATTATAGAATGAGAAATATTAGTCTCTCCAAATAATAATTTGAATATGTAAGAAGGTTTACTATGATGCTACAGAATGTAATAACTAAAATCTGCAACTTGGTTTGGGGTTTCTTAGGTGTGTATGTTGCTGCCAATTTCATTATTTCATAAGCATGGGCAGTTCATTTGATTAGGGTGTGTCCCTGGGAAGATACAGCACTGAACCAAGTCTAGTGCATACTGTAGATATGGTAACAGAACTAAGCCCAGTGTATTAATACAGTATCAGAACCAAGATTACTCTGCAGATATGGTATAGGACCAAGCTAGTGTGTACAAATGGCACTAAGAATTACTAGTTTGTAGACATGGTACTAAGAACACGCCTAGTGTAAATATACAAGTAGGAACAAAATTAGTATGTAGATATGGTACTAGAAACAAGCCTAGTATATAGATATAGTCTTAAGAATAAAACGTGTGGATAGATGAGGCACCAAAACAAGCCTAGTGCATAGAAGAGGTATTAAAACCAAGCCTAGTGCGTAGATACAATATCAGAATCTAATCTAGTTAGTAGGTAGTGTACCAGCAAAAAAACTCAGTATATAGATATTTTACAGTGATTGACACTAGTACATAGATACAGTAACAGAACCAGAGCGCATTGAAATGGTACCAGAACCTAGTTTATCTGGTGTTATTGATAAAGTACCAGAACCAAGCCTATTACATAGATTTGGTAATAGAACCAAGCCCAGTACATAAATTCAGTATCAGTGCCAATACTTCTGCATCCAGCTGTTCTCTGCACGGAGCACCCGGCTGTTATACAGCCGAACGCTCCGAGCAGGGTATGAAGGACACAGCTGGACCGCTCTGTTCTTCATACCCTGCCTGTTCAGGGAGCGGGATACAGGTGAAACAATAGATAACATGCTGAAAGATCGGCGACTGCTTAACGAAAACTGCACAATGTCCGTGTAGTTAGACATAATGATTATCACTCAAAAGATGGCTTTGGGCGATTTTTGAGTGAAAATGGTTGTGTCTAAATGGGCCTTTAGTGTGATAATGTAAAATTAAAATAAGTGTGTAAATTCTGAGAAACTGTAGAAAAAATTTATTGACACAATGGAATGGAATAACGAATTTTGAAAATAGAAACAGAAATGCTGAACGCTCTAAGAAAAATTCAAATAAATGATTATGTATAAAACTGATAATGGGTAGATATTGAAAGAGGGGAAGTCCTAAAGGCCATACAATGCACTATGAGGCCTTAGTCAGACGGGCTTTTTTTGCGCAATTTGCGCATGCGCAGGCGTCCGGCGATTTTTTAAAACCATTGCTTTGCAATGGTATCGGACACATGAGCGCTTTTTATGCGCTCGTCCGATAAATTATAGAACAGAAATCGCAGATCGCACCTATCTGCGATCTGCGATTCCTGTTCTCTTCTCTATATGCACTCAATGGGGCCGGCGGCAGCAGCGCCGACCCCATTGAGAACATATAGAAGAGAAATCATTCTTCTCTGCCACGAGAAGAACGATGTTTGCCCATTGAATTCAATGGAGCCGGCAATACAGCCGGCTCCGTTGAAAGTAATGGGCTGCCGGTGTGCGCGGGATGAATTGTCGGGAAGGGCTTAAATATACAAGCCCTTCCCTGCAATTCATCCAGAAAAGTGTTAAAATAAAATATATATATATACTCACCTGCTCCATGAATTCATGAATGGGTGTGAGTCAGACCTGCCTCTGATTGCGCTGAGCCAATCAGGGGGCAGGTCTGACTCACACCCCCTTCACACCCACTGCAGGACGGCCGCGCGGAACTCCGGCTGCCGGGAGCAGGTGAGTATATATAATTTTTTTTTATTTTAACACTTTTCTGGATGAATTGCAGGGAAGGGCTTATATATTTAAGCCCTTCCCAACAATTCATCCCACACTCGCCCGCAGCGCATTGCTTTCAATGGAGCTGGCTGTATTGCCGGCTCCATTGAATGCAATGCGCTGGACAGCTCCGGCCCGTTTCTAATGAAACGCGGCTAGGAGCAGATTTTCGGGCACCGGTCACGCGATTTGCAGATGCGCATCCATCATGCGATCCGCAAATCGCGCGAAAAAACGCCCGTCTGACTAAGGCCTAAAGCAGAGGATAATGAAGGTAAAATACATTGGGGGGAAACAAATAAAAAAAAAATGAAAATGAAACTATTAATAATAATAAGATAGTGTTAAGTTGAAAATTCCATTTGTTATGAGTAAAATGGACATAAATGGTATAAAAAAAACTCCACTAGACATTGAATGCAAATGAAAGGCAATACTGTATACTATACAATATCAGGAGAAGAGAATGTCTCAATCTTTAGTGTAAACAGAGCTTGGATTTTGACCTTGTTCTAAAGCTAAGAATTTTAGCTTTAAAACAAAATCATACTATGGCGGCAGTGCATCCTGAGATACAGGGGGTTAAAATTGGAGCAGCATATACCTGAAACTATCACTGCAACCTTCATTCCTGACCTTATTTCTATAGAATTTATCTCAGACTGTTTTGCAGATAGAGCTTTGATTTTGATCTTATTTTAGGTAAAAATATTGGCTCTATCTTCAACACAAACTGAGATACAGCAAGATGAAGCTGCTACAGCTAGTATGATGTGAATAACAGATCACAGTAACTGGCAAGTTGTCTCATTTGAAATATATAGGGTGTAAGGGTGCATGTAATTTTTAGGCTGGGTTCACACAGGGCGCATTTGCCGCGGAAATCTGCCTGCAACCGCTAATCTCAGGATTAGCCAGCCATGTGGACGAGATTTCTCAGAAATCTCGTCCACACGGGATGGCCAATCCGCTGTGGTTAATCCGGCCAAAACCGCCGAAACTACAGCATGTTTATTTATTTTTTCATTCCGCTGCGGCCGCGCTCTCCTCTATGGGAGCGCCGGCTGCAGCGGAAGAGCGAGCGGCCGGGCCGCTTCAAAGCCGCCGTGGGTTTTTCCACGGCGGTTCCCCCCCTGGCGGAAATCTCGCGTTTTTTGCTGCGGCCAAACTGCGGGATTTCCGGCGGGAATCCGCCCTGTGTGAACCCAGCCTTAAAGTTGCTTTATTGATATATTTTTAAAAGAAAGAAAATTAAAGTTTGTTCTTTTCAACTTTTCCAGTTTGGGTGATTTTATGAAGGTATATACAAGTAGACATAGATCTAAGTGGCATATATGAACTCTGTACCTGTGGAACTTTTATTTTTAGGAAGTAATGTGCATCTAATTTTCTGCTTGTGTCACACTTTTAGCGCCTAATCTACATTTTTAAGAGTTTTTGTGAAAGGTTTCTATTAGAGATGAGTGAACGTACTCGTTAAGGGCGATTTCGCAATCGAGCATCGCTATTTTCGAGTACCTGACTACTCGGGTGAAAAGATTCGGGGGGTTCCGGGGGTGAGCGGGGGGTTGCAGAGGGGAGTGGGGGGGAGAGAGAGAAAGAGCTCCCCCCTGTTCCCCACTGCTACCCCCCACTCCACCACGCCATCCCCCGGCGAATCTTTTCACCCGAGTAGTCAGGTACTCGAAAATAGCGATGCTCGATTGCGAAATCGCCCTTAACGAGTACGTTCGCTCATGTCTAGTGTCTATGTATTTAAAGTGCTGCCTAGTACTTCCACAATGTTAACAATGTTTACTTTGAGAAAATATATGGGTATGGGGGTTTAGTATAATTTGTTCTGTTTTGTAATTTAGGATTTATTTATATTTGTTCAAAGTGTGAAAGTTGTGCAAAATGTCTAAAAAGGTGCAGTAAAAGGTGTAATCAGATCACTGCAGAAATAGATTTAGGTGAACAAAATGTTTCCGCTCTAATTGTAGTGATAATGGATGGCAACTGTGAGAATTTTCTATTCTATGTCAGACTAGTATATTTGTAATGCCGCAGTCCAAAACATTTTGATGAGCACCGTGAATGGACAAAATAGGCTTTTTTAGATATACTGTATAAACTCGCAGCTGTTATATAAAATTGGTATTTTTTAATGAAAATATATGCTTTAGCGTTGTTTCACATCTGCGGCAGGGGGACAGGAAAGAAGACTCCCCACAGCCAAATGGTTCCGTCTGTAGATGGAACCAAACAGCGCCGGGCGGACCCCATTTACTGGATGTGCCCACTGCCCGGCTTTTGGGTGGAAGAAAAAGTGCTGCATGCCGTGCTTTTCTTCCGGTATTTTCAGCCGGACCTGCGACTGAACTGCCAACCGGAGGTTCCATCGCAGATGTGAAAACCGGCATCAGTTTAACATTATATAGAAACTGTAGTCATAATAGAAATATTGTTCGCTTTTATTTTCAGGACTTGATATTACATGCCTACAAGAAAACCTATAAATGGAATCTTTGAAAGGTGCTGGAGGTGTAATGTTAGGCAGGAAATAGCTCCGTAGAAAACTGCACCTACAGTACATATTAATGTATTAAACATAGGAAACTAAGATCATCTAAACGCTCATGAACAAGCTGCTTTCTTGTATTCTGCTCAATGGAATGCAAAGTGCTTCTCTGAATATTAATCTATCCAAGTATGAATAACAAATATTTAATACATTACAGTAAAAGATTTAACATTGTCTCATGTATAAGTAAAACAAAAGTAGTCGTGCAGCAAGTCCTGTAAAACACTGTTTAACCCTTTCCAATCCACTGTCTGACCTCTGAAGACATTATGATTTAAGGCTGTACAGCTCCGATGTTGGAAGACATCCGTTGGGGTTCTCTTACTGTATATTGCCAGCCTCTCTGTTGTTGGAGCCTATCCAACGTGTCATCTCATGCAGTACTGGCTTTAGCCAGCATATAGTGCTGTTGTATAACAGCAGAAAAAGAGTAAGCCCCCTAGAAAAACCAGGATACAAATTGGACTGGAAAGGGTTAAGAGTTTTTGCATCAATAACTATGGATTCACTAGAACTTCTGGAAGCAGTAGAATAGTGTCACGATAAAATGCTAAGTAAAGGCTTATTCACAGGAGCGTATATCGGCCGCTGTTTTCACGGCCAGCCAATATACGCTACCATCTGAGCTGTCTATCCCCTTCCCTCCCCCTTGCCAGCTCTCTGTCTCTCTCCTCCCCTCCGAGCTGTTTGCAATGAAAGGGGTCGAGATGGGGCGGAGCTAAGCTCCACCATGCCCCACCCCCTCCAATTTCTGGCTGCAGACAAGGGGCGGTGTTGGAGGCAGGAGCTTAGCTCCGCCTCCGCCCGCCCCTTACCCCCTCCCATTGCAAACAGCCAGAGGGGAGGAGAGAGGCAGGGAGCCAGCGAGGGGGAGGGAAGGGGATAGACCGCTCAGATGGTAGCGTATATCGGCCGGCCCTAAGGGTGATTTCACACAGATCGCATGCGCATCACACAGATCGCATCCTGCAGCCAAAGTTACGCAGACTACTGCGTAACTTTGGCTGCGGGATACAAACTGAAATTCCGTAGCAATGTGCAGTACAATGTAATTGGGGGTTTTAACAAATCTCATTCACTTACAGAAAATAGTCATGCTGCAGATTTTTAAATCCTCAATTGTTGCGGATTTTCACTGCAAAATTAAGTCATTGCACTACAGTAATTATATTTAACTATGAAAATGCACATCAAAATCCACATGCAAATTTCGATCATACACTAACAAACCCCGCTCTGCTGCAAGCCCATAGTTTCCAATGGGTTCTTTCAGGCTACAAAACATCGCTCATGTGAAAAAACCCATTGCAAACCATGGACTTCACATACATGTGCTATGTAGCCATGATTTTGTAGTTAGATTTTGTAGTCCGTGTGAAAGAGGCCTTAACCGGCTGCATTAGAAGCCCGCGTGACAGGTTAACAGAATGTCATTAGGCCTGCTGGCCGGGGGATGTCACCTGTCAGATGCCGCAGCCCCGGACTGCTGAAACAGCGGTCCAGCTCTGCAGTAAGGATATTTCTTTTATATATTTTTGGTCATGGTGAGCCCAAAACTATATGAAAGAAATAACTCGCAAAACGCCCTTCAATATCCACTCAATTAGTAGCATACATGTTTCGTTTTATACAAATCACCATTTATTTAACCTATTGACTCTGTTAAACAGTAATTTGGGGCAAACTGCCAAGGAAAAGGCCAGATATATTTGACATGTGTACACTTGGTATAAAGCCTTGCACTCAGTACACACAAGTAATGGCTATACAGAGCATGCTGTTGACTTTACTTGAACATCCAATGAAGCACAACAGACAAAGGAAGCTCTTACTTAAAGGGAATGGGTCATCAGAACTCTGGATATAATGCCAATTGTTATTTGTCATGTTGGAGAAAGGAAGGGACAACCGTTCTGAATTCTCAGCACAACAACGACTATTTATTTCACGATATTTATTTACACTTGTGTTACTGTAAAACCTACCCCCAGATGAAGAATAAACAGGGTAACAAACCTATCCTCTCCTGATTAACAGCTTTCTTGCTATTAGTGCTCCTGGAGAGCTGTCAAGTGGCAGTAGGTGGGCAGGGGAGCCCATATCTCCTGATACGACCAGTCTGCCACTTTGCAGCCCTGGAATCGTGCTGCAAGAAATCACCCAGAAGTATATTAACACATAAGCAACAGACCGCTGAAATCAGCATGGCTGCTACTCCTTTACAGCATTCTGCCCTTGGAGAGAGTAGCATAAATTGGCTGCCAAGTCTTTTTTAGCCAGTCCATAGATTTTAAATGGTCAGATGGCTCATGCTTTATAATGAAAGGAGGTAAAACTTATGGTAAGGAAGTGGTTAAGCTAGGATGACCATCGCCAAATCATGGCTCGTACTCTGCAGTGTAAGGGCGACCACCCACTGGCGTTTGCGTTGTTAGTGCGTGAAAAACGCAGCGATTTCGCATCTACGCGTTTGCATTTTTCGCGCGTTTTTCGCTGCGTTTTTTTAACGCAAAACGCGGAGAATGTCTCATCCTAAAACGTTGCATAGCGTTTCTATACCAACACACCCTACAGCACCTGTGAAGAATGCCCGCCCTTCCACAGTCTTCAGTAATGTTGTCTGCAAAAACGCCACGCGGCGCGTGCGAATTGCGTTGCGTTGCGTTTTTTCCGGGAGCATTGAAAACCATGGGAGAAGTTAGATTAAAAAAAGGAGCCAGAGTGTAAGGACAGCTGCGATGCGATTTTGCGGGGCGGGGCGATTTTAAAAACGCCAGTGGACATGAGCACACTTTATCTCTATGCCTGTGCAGGAAAAACGCAAAACGCAGGTAAAAAAACGCCAGTGGGTGCTCGCCCTAAGGCTGCATTCACATGTGGCATTTTTTGTAGCAGTTTTCAACCACAATTAAAAAATGGAGAAAAAACGTATGCATTTGTTTTTGAAAACCGCATGTACTGTGGTTTTTTAAAAAGACATATGCAGTTTTTAACATTAGATTATTATTTTTTTTTTTAAATGCATGCGTTTTTTTTAAAAACTGAGTGAACGCAGCCTTATATTGAACTGGTCTTCCATGATTGCCAAATCGAGAAATTGAAAACCTGTTTAAGTACCATTTTGAGCTATCATTGGAGGTTGGTTTTCACTACATTTACCGTACAAAGAAATTTAAACTAGATCTAAAAATACTTTGATTTATATTCTGTTTGTATCCCTTAGGCCTCAGTCACACGGGCGCATCAGTGCCTGTGTTACTGAGGCCAGCAGACGGCCGTACCTGAAGACTGACGTCTCTCTGCAGCGTCTTTCATCAGCGCTGGAGCGAGACAGCCGTCTTCAGGTACGGCCGTCTTCTAACTGTCAGCCACACGGGCGCATCGGCGCCCATGTACGGGTGCCAGTGCGCCCGTGTGACTGAGCCCTTAGGCTAACTTCACACAGGCGAGTGCTATATCGGGCCGTGATTCATGGCCCAATTTCGCATTCGCCAGCATGCATTTTCCCTGCAGATGCAAGGCATTTTTCTCTCAAAACCACGTCGCCTCACTTTGGGGAAGTCACGATCAGGTAAAGGATTGGAAAGAGTTGGAAAACAATGGGAGACCTTGCACAGGTGCTATACTGCCACCGGCCCTATTCAAAACAATGTGCGGTGCAATGTGAGAGCACGCACAAAGATAGGACATGCTGCCATCTGTTTCCCGGATCACATGTGTATGACCCCATGAAAAAGAATTGGGTTCCTATTCATGCAAGTCTTGTGCATCTTACAAAGCACAAATCTGGCACGATTTTTTCACCTGTATGAAGCCGGTCTAAGGGTCCTTTTATTTGGGACAACTGTCGGACCTCCCAGCGATTATCCCTCCTGCCTTTTCACACAAGAGCAAGGATTGCTCAGTGAGTAGAGGCGGAGCAGGCCGGAAATCGTTCCTGCTGCTCGCCTCTATTCGCAGTAAACAGACCGTTGTTTATAGAGGAATGACTGTCTGATTACACAGGTAGATCAGCGTTGGATTTTTATGCCTGTAGAAACTGAACAGCAATTGAATTATGGTCCGTCATTCAGTCGCTGCCGGCATTTACATTCAACTATATCATTCAGTGTAAAAGGGGACTAAATTCGCTGAAACGATGTCTTTTGGGCGATCATTGCGTGTAAATGCTACCATCATTTGCTTTTCATCCAAATGATGATTTTTGGTTGAGTTTAAAATCCATCATTTAGCCAGAGAGCTGATAGCAGGGACTAAATGCTGTGATTCTCCACGGGAGCCCTGATAACATTGGTTTCAGCTGCAGTCCCATAGCAGAACAAAGGGCCTGTATGCAGAGAATAGACCACCTGCTGTTATCTGCATACAGCTCAGGGAGATTTATTTACATGCAAATTTACATGAATCCATCATTCAGCTGGAGAGCTGATAGCAGGAACTACATGCATTCTCCAGTGGGAACGCTGATAACATTGTTTTCAGCTGCTGTCCCACGGAATAACAATGAAGCTGTATGCAGATAACAGACAACCCGCTGTTATCTGCATACAGCAAAGCGAGCTTCATTTAAATGCAAATGAAGCTAATAAGCTCCTAATGGGCATTAGTGCCCATTAGCAGCTTATGCAAAATGTTCGCTCAAACAGTTATTATCCCTATCTTTTGAACGAATTTTGAGCGATCACCATTGCATATAAATGGGGCTTTACTCTAAAATGATTATCTGAGTTTAGAAAAAAAAGGGCCTGCTCCCCTTCCTTCCCCAAAGTAGTGTCACTTTTGTTTATAAGTTATATCTGATATCGCTGCCCAGCCTCATGCACTTATTGACCTGCAATACCGGCCACAGAGTATGACCCTGCGAACACAACTACGGAAACAGATCGGCTCACCACCTTCATAAGTAAGCGGATATATGTGTGCGGGATTAAAAGTGAGTATAGTCTGAAGGTAGCTTCAGCACAAGGCAAAAAAATGTTGAATAAAACACCATGCTTTGGTAGTAACCAAAATATATAAAATCCATGGTAAGTACAACCAGAATAAATCCATTAGATCGAATCTGGTGGTTGTATTATGTATGGTTGCATGAAGTTTTAATCAACATTTTTTTGTCCTGGTGTTGGAGTGAGTGCGTGGAGTGAGCCTGAGTGGTGCTATTTCTAGAAAAAAAAAACTTTTTGTAATCTCAGAAAACACAGGGATTATCGAGGATTTGCATAAAGAAATCTACGTTTTGTTTTCAGAAACGGCGCTACGGCGCTGTCTGTGGGCAGTATTAGTATTGTAGCTCACTCCCATTCAAATGAATACCAGATACATCTTGATCAGGTGTAGAGATGAGCGAACGTACTCGTAATGAGTACTTATGCACCCGAGTACCGCCATTTTCGAGTACTTCAGTACTCGCGCGTAAAGATTCGGGGGGCGCCGGGGGGCGGGGAGAGGCGCGGCGGTGCGGGGGGTAGCAGCGGGGAACAGGGGGGAGCCCTCTCTCTCTCCCTCTCCCCCCCACTCCCCGCTGCAACCCCCCGCGCCGCCACGGCGCCCCCCGAATTTTTTCGCCCGAGTACGGAAGTACTCGAAAATCGCGGTATTCGGGCGAAAAAGGGGCGGGGCCGAGCACGTTCGCTCATCTCTAATCAGGTGCTGTTTCAGCAGGAAAAAAAATCTGATTGTCTTTTTCTCATCCTAGACAGTCCCTTTAATTGTTAAATACACGACAAAGCAGAAGCCTACACAGTGAATCATGTCTGATGTTGTACAATTTGGATGCCTGATGTATATATTTATCTAGGAGGTATGAAACTGAGAAAAAGTATTATTTACACTGCAGAACATGTGCAAACCTGACAGCCGTATTTCGGACTTTTAGTGCACAAGGCCCAGCTGCAATGAACATGCTCTTTTGAGATAAGTGTGGCTTTTCTTGTAGTAGCCAAGGCCAAGCTCTAAAAAGCTGCACACATAATGCTGCTGTAATTTAATTACACACAGGCTGGTTGTTTAGCGGAGCCTGGGCTTTCAGCCTAAATGTTGTTGATGTGATAGAAAAAGAAAAACATCATATGATAGCCGTCTGTGCTTTCCCCCTCTTTCATACTCCTGCTGATTAAGTTTCGGAGCTCCTATGAACTGCCAGTATCTTGACTCTCATCCTCCTTGTAGCATGTCCTTCTTTTTTCGGGTATGCCAAGTATGAATGCAGCCAGCAGATGTGATTGCAGAAAGGATGTGTAATAATCAAGCGGTTGTATTGAGTTTCCATCTATTTCTCTACTTGATTTGACCTAAAGTCATCCAGGGAAATGTAATTGGCAGGGATGTAATCACATAGATTTTTTCATTATGAAACAAAATGTAGGAAATTTTTCATTTGCACTTGGATATTGGATCAATACAAAATCTATTGCCAGGCTAGAAGATGAACTTAGGAGGTCTTTAATGCCTACTACAGTTAGTGTACAGTAATTGTAGGCAATGAATAGAAAGGTGGGGTAGATATTGGCAGGTAAGAAGAGTTATTTCATATGTGGATCCAGTATTACTACACCAAGTATGCAGCAGGCATGGCATCTTTGTACTTAGATATATCTTTTGTACATTTGATATACAGATCACTCCTAACATGAAAGGTAATGTCTCTTGGTGCACTGACTCCTCAGGTGACGTCACAACAGACGTTTTCTCTACAGACCGTTTTTTCAGGGTGGTTTGCCATTGCCTTCCCATTTATCTTTTACCCCCCAGCAAGCCGGGTACACATTTTACTGACCTCAGAAAGAGTCAACCTTGAGCCAGCTACCCGAACCACACGGATATTGAACCCACAACCCTCAGGTCGTGAGCGAGAGATTATGACTTCATTTCTGCAGCCTTAAAGGGGTTGTCCCGCACCGAAATGTTTTTTTTTTTCTTCAACCCCCCCCCCCCACCCCCCCGTTCGTCGCGAGACAACCCCGATGCAGGGGTTAAAAAAGAACACCGCACAGCGCTTACCTGAATCCCCGCGCTCCGGTGACTTCTTACTTAACTGCTGAAGATGGCCGCCGGGATCTTCACCCTCGGTGGACCGCAGGGCTTCTGTGCGGTCCATTGCCGATTCCAGCCTCCTGATTGGCTGGAATCGGCACGTGACGGGGCGGAGCTACACGGAGCTACACGGAGCCCCATTGAGAAAAGAAGAAGACCCGGACTGCGCAAGCACGTCTAATTTGGCCATTAGACGCCGAAAATTAGACAGGCTCCATGGAAACGAGGACGCTAGCAACGGAGCAGGTAAGTGAAAAACTTCTTATAACTTCTGTATGGCTCATAATTAATGCACAATGTACATTACAAAGTGCATTAATATGGCCATACAGAAGTGTATAGACCCACTTGCTGCCGCGGGACAACCCCTTTAACACTCCACTCCACATGAGCATGTAAACCATTTAAAGCATTCAAGACCTCTGAAGATGTCCTATAGTACCTGGCACCAACACAGTAGCAGCAGATCCTTTATGTTATGAGGTACGGCCTTCATGGATCGGACTTGTTTTTTCAGCACATCCCAAAGATGTTCAATTGGATGGATGTATGGAGGATTTGAAGACCAATTCAACAACTCAAACTCTTTGTTGTGGTCTTCAAGCTATTCCTGAACAATTTTTGCAGTGTGACATTATGTTGCTTTAAGATGCCACTGTCTTTAGGGAATAATGCTGCCAGGAAAAGTTGCACTTGGTCTGTTCAATGTTTCAATAAGTTGTACATGTCAAACTAACTTCTACATGAATGCCAGAACCCAATGCCTTCCAGCGGAAGATTGCCCAGAACATCACACTGCCTCCACCAATTTGCCTTCTTCTCATATTGCATCCTTGTGCCATCTCTTTCCCAGGTAAGTGACACACATGCGCCCGGTCAACCTGATGTAAAAGAGAACATGATTAATTAGATCAGGCCACCTTCTTCCATTGCTCTATGCTCCAGTTCTGATGCTCAGGTGCCCACTTAAACACTTTAACATTTTCAGCATTTTGAGCTATAGCAGATCTTCTGTAGGATTGGACAGGACAGGTTAGCTTTCACTTAACATGTGCATCAGTAAGCCTTGGGCGCCAATCACCCTGTTGCTGGTTCACAAGTTGTCCTTCTATGAAAGACTGTGGTAGGTACTAACCACTTGGGAATACCCACAAGTCCTGATGATTTGGAGATGCAGTGATCCAGTCACATAGTTATCAGAAATTGGCACTTGTTGCTCAGATCTTTACACTTGCCTGTTTTTTCTGCTTCCAATACTTAAATTTCAAGAACTGCCAGTTGACTTGCTGCCAACTATATCCGACCCCTTCATAGGTGTCAGGCCTCGATCAGACGGGCGTTTTTTCGCGCGACTTGCGGATCGCATGACGGATGCGCATCTGCAAATCGCGTGATCGGGGCCGAAAAATCGCCGGAAAAATCTGCACCTAGCCACGTTTATCATCGCAGCAAAACAACCTTCAGACAAAAGGAATCGCAGATCGCGCCTATATGTGATCTGCGATTCCTTGTGTTTTAATATATGCGCTCAATGGGGCCGGCGGCAGCAGCGCCGACCCCATTGAGAACATATACTACAAAGATCATTCTCGTCTGCCACAGCTGTAACAGCTGTGGCAGAGAAGAACGATGTTCGCCCATTGAATTCAATGGAGCCGGCAATACAGCCAGCTTCATTGAAAGCAATGGGCTGCCGGCGAGCGCGGGATGAATTTTCGGGAAGGGCTTAAAAATATAAGCCCTTCCCTGAAAATCATTCAAAAATGTGTAAAAAAAAAATATATATATACTCACCTTGTCCCGGCAGACGGAGTTCAGCCGCGGCCGGCTGGCAGTTCTCCTGAACTGCTCTGTGCAGTATTCAGCAGGCGGGGATTTAAAATTCCCGCCTGATGAATGGGCTGCCTCTGATTGGTCACAGCCCTCACCAATCAGAGGCAGCTCTCACTCACCCATTCATGAATTCATGAATGGGTGAGTGAGTGCTGCCTCTGATTGGCTCAGCGCAGGGACCAATCTGTCATTCAATAGCTGAGAGCTGCCCCTGATTGGTCCTTGCGCTGAGCCAATCAGAGGCAGCACTCATTCACCCATTCATGAATTCATGAATGGGTGAGTGAGAGCTGCCTCTGATTGGTGAGGGTTGTGACCAATCAGAGGCAGCCCATTCAGCAGGCGGGGATTTTAAATCCCCGCCTGCTGAATACTACACAGAGCAGTTCAGGAGAACTGCCGGCCGGCCGCGGCTGAACTCCGGCTGCAGGGACAAGGTGAGTATATATATTTTTTAATTTTTACACATTTTAGGATGATTTTCAGGGAAGGGCTTATATTTTTAAGCCCTTCCCGAAAATTCATCCCACGTTCGCCGGCCGCACATTGCTTTCAATGGACGAACATCGTTCTTCTCTGCCACAGCTGTTACAGCTGTGGCAGAGGAGAATGATTTGTGTAGTATATGTTCTCAATGGGGTCGGCGCTGCTGCCGCCGGCCCCATTGAGCGCATATAATAGAACACAAGGAATCGCAGATAGGCGCGATCTGCGATTCCTCGTGTCCTATAATTTATCGGACATCCGCATAAAAAGCGGCCATGTGTCCGATGCCATTGCGAAGCAATAGTTCTATTTATTCGCAGATCGCATGTGCATGCGCAAATCGCATGAAAAAACGCCCGTCTGACCGAGGCCTCATTGTGATGAGTTAATCAATATTATTCCTTTCACCTATCAGTGGTTTTAACGTTATTGCTGATCAGTTTGGATGCTATTATAGTAGGAGATATATGGAATTATAATGAGACTCGTGTGATGCAGAGTGTTAAGGCAGCAGAAATGCAGTCCTAATCTTACACGCACGACCTGAAGGTTGCGGGTTCAATCCCCGCTTGGTTCAGGTAGCCGGCTCAAGGTTGACTCATCCTTCCGAGGTGGGTAAAATGAGTACCCAGCTTGCTGGGGGGGGGGGGTAATAAATAAATTACCTGTGTAATTTGGTGCTATACAAATAGCAAGATTAATTTTTTTAATTTATTTCTAATGCTACAAAAAAATAACCAATTTCAAGTATTAAAACAAAATTCTATAATATCTTAAAATAGAGCTGTAGTTTAAAGAGTCTAAGATAATGTGGTTAATAATAGTGATGTGTATAATATATTACACATCAATGTGAGTTCTCACATTGACATGTCTGTAAATCCTACTTGTATCATCACATACCAATGGTACAACCGGACAATATATCTACTGTAGATGCGTAATACCACTTAGGCTCTGCTCATAGCTTTCTCCAAAAATTAATTACTTCTTCCAGATGCCTCAATGGGTGCTATCTGTTACCCATAGGCTGCTAGATTAAAAATGTATACTTTTTCTTACTGGATGGCATAAGATTGCATTGAATTGGTATTGCAACAACTTAACAAAATGTAAGCTCAGTTAAGGGTGAACACATCTGCATATCTATTTTGTATACTGCTCGGAATACATTCTCAGGATGAACTCTCTAAACTGCTTTTTGATGTTTTCAATGGTTTTATCTTATGAGTCTGGCTTGTGCAAGTAATACCAATTCATCATTGTTAACCTCCTGCGCTATGTGATGGATGTGCTCTTTGTTAATGTAGATCTGCTTTCTGGTTTAAGACATTACTGCTCTGGGGGGGTTTATAGATTTTTTGTCACAAGTATTGCTTTTTTGGCCACATTTAACTACAGCATGACAAAGCATTAATGTCTTCTCAACACTGCATGCACACTTGAAATATAGAGCACTCAGCTGCAGAAATAAAGTGAATAAGCATATCTCTGGAATTAATTAGCTTGTATTTTTGCAATTTGCAGAAAAATGTTATAATTAACGGCTACATAAATGAATGGCTTAGGCTGCTTTCACATATGAGTTGGGGGTTCCGTTTTCCTGCTCCATTATGGGAGCAGGAGAAGGAAATCCCCTGGCTGAACGGATCTGTCTTATGATGGAAACAAACAGCGCCGTATGGAGCCCATTGACTATACTGGGGTCCGTCCAGTTTCCATTCAGCTGATCGGCATTTTACCGGATAAAAAGGTCTTGCATGCAGGACTTTTTCTTCTGGCAGTTTGTGCCGGATCTGCAAGCATGCCCTAGACCAACAATTTTATGTATAATTTACACCCTAAACTGGCGTAAGTTAAACCAGAAATGTACACCAGGCATGCATTACTGTCTAGGCCAGAGGTGTAACTTGAAGCTTCTGGGTCCTAATGCAAAACCTGTAATAGGGCCCCCAACTATAATGCTTTATTCATAGTACTGGGCTCCCTTTATGGAGAAGAGAGGCCTTATGGGCCCCCTATGTCTCCTGGTCCTGGGTGCAACCGCATCCCTTGCATCCCCTATAGTTACGCCAGTGGTCTACGCGCACGGAGTAGCCGGGTATGCAGCTCTTCATGTATTCAGTGCACTATACGCCATGGGGTAATTGTACTGAATGCCAATTTACACGTAACGATTATCACTCAAAATTCGGTCAAATGAACTAATTTTCAGCGATAATCATTCACTGTAAATACATAAAAATCACTCACTTGAAGCGCTGAGCGAAAAATGGCCAAGAAGCCCGCCATCCAGCGGAAGGTCTCTCTATGTAATCGCTCTGCACAAGCACTGGCGACCTTAGCGGTGACATCAGCGCTCGTGTAGTCATTTGAAAAACTGTCGGCCTATGTAAAAGAGCTATAAGCCTACCGCAGGAAGTGCTGGGCTTGGTAAATTTTCCTCTATGTGTTTAGTTGAACTGATGTAAACTAAATATCTAAGAGCTGTAATAAATCTAATTGCGCTCTCTACAGTTAATATATATGTTTGTCTTTCCCTATTTAAAACAGATATATAGGGAAATTCCATTTTTCAGTAAAGGGATATTTGAAGGGAGATTGTGCTGTCCAATATGTATTATAGGATAGAATTTGGTTAAGAATAATTGGGTCTTTACCTGGATACTCCCTATTGTCACAACATCTGTGATAACATTGAAGGAACACGGTTCTTCTGGCTACTAAAGTTTTTCTATAACTGAGAAACTAAAAATCAGCAGTGTTAGGCCCAGTGGCTCTGAAAATACCAAGACTAAGGCCCCCTGCACACGGGTGGATTTTAATTGCGGAATCCACAATTGGCACTCGCTTGGACGATCCGCTGTAAAAGTCCCCCATAGAAATGCATATGAGCTTTTGCAGCTCTCTGCACACATGTGGATTTGAATTGCAGATTCCGTGAGTGGAAAATAAATTGCAGCATGCCACATTTTAGTGCGGATTCTACTCGGCTCCATTGATCTCTATGGAAGCGCTCAATCCGCAATTCACATTTGCATTGCAGATTTGTAGGCGGATACTTCTCAGGTTGATTGGAGGGAAGCAGGCTTCTTTGAACAAGCAAGTGCGATTTTTTTTTTTTTCCACGTGGACGATCTGCTGTACATCCGCATGGAAAAACCATCGAATTTACAATCCTCCGCAAGCATTTTAAATTCATTTCTGCAATGAATCGCTGGTCTCCAGTGGCGGAAATATGCTTGCGGGATCCTCCTCTGCTGTGTGCAGGCGGCCTTACTTGGAGGGTCACCAAATAGCTCATACCTTTATATATTAACTGGAAACTAGAAAACCTCTTTAGGAAACCTAGCATACTCTGCAAGGCAACTAGAGTATATGGGTTTTCTATATATCTTTATTTTTCTTTATATCTTTCTATGTTTAAATCTTGGTTGCTAAGATTCTTTTTATCTTAGCTACCAAGATTTTCATGGGACAACCTGGTCAAAACTAAGTAGTGTCAGGATATTTATGACTGTATTTCCTGGCTCTACATTCCCTTTTTTCATCCACGCCATCATACTGCACCTGTTAACCTGGCACAACTCTGGCTCTGGGAACAGAATGATTCTACTACCAAATGTTATGTTATCAGGACAATGGACAAAAGCCCAAGTATGTGTTGATTACCCAGGAAGCATTAACAACAGAAGTGACAAATCTGAAGGGAATGTATCACCTACATTTCTTTTACTAATTAAAACCAGACAGGGTAACATTTTCCATTCATCTGCTTTTATTTTATGATTACAGATTTTTTTTTATGTTGTCTACACATGACTATGGGGGGCGGCCATCTTTCATGAGCTGCATTTAGCAGCATTTAGAGAGATGCTTTACAGCAGCTTCATGGGCTATTCACACACTAGAAGGAGGGGGCCCATCGACTTGTATGGGAGGCTGTTCTATGCATGCTCTGTGACCAGCGCAGAGGTCATTTTGCAGAGGGAGGGGGGATAGTTATCTATCATCTAATGTGAATCGTGGACCTTGTGTTATCTTTGTGTATGACCGTACATACATAATTAGTTGTCAGTCCCTGATAAGACCGCCTATTGGACTGTTCAGATCAGAACGAGCAAAGGTTTAAATGGATAAAATACAAATTATGCTAAATATTTCACTATAAAATTTCATATATATATATCTCAGTCTGCACGGCTCCTTCTGCACTGTGATGCCTGCAGTTTGGACAGCTTGTTTGATCTGAATGACTCCCCTTAAATGGCTTGCACATGCACTAAGGTTTCCTGTCCCCAGTCTATCCCAGTCATTCACAGGTTATATAGGACACCTCCTCTCACTGGAAGGTGCCTAAGTAGAATATTACAAGTTGTGATGTTTCTGGTTGCTGCATGCTACATAATTTTGACCCTCTGCCTGATTACTCAGCTTTCCTGAACTCTTCCTATCCTGACCTTGGTCTGTTTTCCATCTATGTTTTGCTTGATTGCTGGCTGCCCGATATCCAGCCTGATTACTGTATTTCATGAACTCCGCTTACCCGAATCCTGGCCTGTTATACTGATTATATCCTAACGCGGTCCCTTGGTACCATGTACCATGGTACAAATAAAGATTATTATTATTATTATTTTGGCCCATCTGGGGCAACTATCATTGCACTAAGACAAGTCCTATGAAAACGACCCAGGGATTCCCTGCAGCTAAAACAAGATCCCTTTAGAACAGACCACAGGAGTAGCCTAAACCAAATCAATGACGGAGTGGGGCCTCTGTGTTAAACATAGCTGTATTGAAGCAGTAAACTTCTGTAGGACCCTTATTTCATACAGACAACAGTTGTGCTCATTCGGGAGCTCGTCACCCCTAGAAGCAACAGAGACTTGGTGTGCCGCCACACAGCCTTCTGCATCTTTTGCGTCATGTACAGGAGGCCTTATAGATGTGAGCATTAGTTTGCTTATCGTATCCTGAGTATGATAATTTATAAGCAAAGCTCGGCTTTGTTCCTACAATTATAGAAGCTTGTTAGTCATTTGATCCTGATGTACCTGTCATGTGAATCACTTGTATTTGTGTACATAATGAAGGTTGTTCTATATTCACAAGAAAAAGGAAAAGTCATTATCTGTCAAATCGGATAAAGGTTCAGAACTTTTTAAGAAACCATTTACAGACCATTTAATGGCTTTGACAATATAATGGCAGACTGAAGGATGAATTTATTAGTGTGAAAGTATTAAACTATGAACAAGACAACATCAAAGTGAATGACAAAGAAAATATCTCCCTGCATACAATTGTCTTTTTTCTAGATCTGAAGGAACTATGAAAATATTGGAACAAATTGCCTAGAAACCAGCGAACAACCAGAAATGTTATAGAAAATCATCCACTTAAATACATCAATGTACCTGCTGCTATCAAGGCCAATTAGGATGTAGCAATTGATGTGGATACTGATTAGGAAAAGTGACAATTTAAAGTTTGCAGCAACATTTAATGCATTAAGCATTAAAGGGGTTGTCCAGGACTTTTGGAACTTTTCCTATTGATGACATCCTCAGGATATGTGGGGGATAGTTGATCAAAGGGGGCTGGTCACATAGGATCCCCACTGACCGTGCCCATTGTCAGTATGGACAGGGGTGGCAGCAGATAATGCTATCCATATTTTAACAGCTGATTTGGTACTACAGCAGTGCCTATTGAATTAATTAGGAGCAATGCCTGTAGAACTAAACCAGGAAACCAAGCCACTGCAATACAGACAGCACTATCTGCTTCCAGCGCTGTCCGCACTGACAGCGACCCAGAATTGGTTGATTGGTGGGGATCCAAAGTGGTGGAACCCTGCTGATCAATTATTTATGACTAGAGATGAGCGAGCGTATTCGCTAAGGCAAACTACTCGAGCGAGTAGTGCCTTATGCAAGTACCTGCCCGCTCGTCTTAAAAGATTCGGGTGCTGGTGGGGGGCGGGTAGCGGCGGGGAGAGCGGGGAGGAGCGCAGGGGGGGGAGATCTCACTCTCTCCCCCCCGCTCCCTCTGCTCACTCCCGCAACTCACTGCTCTCCCCTCGCTCGAGTAGTTTGCCTTAGTGAGTACGCTTGCTCATCTCTATTTATGACCTATCTAGAGTATAAGTCTTCAATAGGAAAAGTCCCAGACAACCCCTTCAACATTTACTATTCTTGTGTTATAGCATTATGCCGCCCCTTTATTTGTGAACAAAACTTAATCTCTGCCTTTCTGGTTATTTCCACCTAGGGTCGCTGCTCAAGAGAGAATTGTAAATATCTCCATCCACCACCACACTTAAAAACACAGTTAGAAATAAATGGACGGAATAACCTGATTCAGCAAAAGAACATGGCCATGCTGGCCCAGCAAATGCAGCTAGCCAATGCAATGATTCCTGGTACTCAGCTCCAACCTGTGGTAAGTAATGTATCTGGTTCTATGATTGATTATGTTATCATTGTAGATATTGTACATGTAGATGTCTATCAATTACTTTTGTAGAAATGATTCCTAAATTGCTCAAAAACCCTTTACGGCATTTAGTATATTCTTTTAGTGGTCATAACTGTGTTTTATTCATACAGAGTTCCAAATCCTCATCTTGCTCTTGTCAGTTGCAGATTAGAAAAACATGGCTGCCACTTAAATTACTATTCTACACATAACTTGGGAGAGGAGAGGCTACAGACTGTACCTACAAAACAGGAAGCATCATGTCGAAAGCAGTCTTTAAATGCCAGCTCATTGGAAGGAAAAGCAATGATGTATAGCAATAGACATCATTAAGAGAAAGCAGATCGACTTCAAGTAACCCTCCAGTGCAACTACCATATATCTCATCTTCCAGTACCTGTTATGTGTAGAATAGTAATCTGCCTCAATTTAAGTGGCACTTTGGATCCCCACCAATCCACCAATTCTGAGTCTCCCTCTGTCAGCCCATTGACCTTCCATGATATGATCGCAGGGGATCAATAGGCTTCAATAGAAGCCAAGGGCCCAATAATGACCTCCAGGCCTGCCATGCCTGTCAATTGTAAAGTAAGCAAAATATAATACACTACAATAAAGAAGTATCGCAGTGTATTTTTTATATGAGCTTTCAGAGAATTGCATGTTTAAATTCCTAATAGGACAAAAATGTAGGGAAAATTCCACATAAAATAAGAAAGCAACTCAACTTTTTTTTGCTTACTTTGACCTTTATTTTTCCTAAAAAAAAAAAAGAAAAAATACATAATTGTTATCTCCGCATCTCTAACTACTAGAGATGAGCGAGCACCCAAGTGCTCGGATCCATGTTACTCGAGTCGAGCTTTTCGTAAAATTCGAGAGCTCTACTTGAGTAACGAACCCCATTGACTACAATGGGAGAGTCGAGCATTTTTGTATGTGGGACGCCGGGTGCCGATATTTTTTTTCCTTCTTGGTTCGTGTTCTGTCTTTCTCTCTATCTCTCTCTCTCTCTCTCTCTTTCGAGCATCAAGCTCGGCAGAGTACGTTCGCTCAACTCTTCTAATTACCAGTATGTTAAAATTACATTTTTAAAGTTAAATTATATATCCCACATAGTGAATATTGTATGAAAAAAAAATAAAAAGATAAGATGCTGTTTTCCTTTCACTCCCTCTTTTAAAAAGACGCAACAAAAAGTTTGAAAAGTTATTTGTACTCAAAGGTAAATCCAAATAAACTATCTGTCGTCCCACAAAAAAAAAAAAAAAGTGCCTACACAGCTGTGTGAATAGAAAATTAAAATGTTAGGGGTCTTTGAATGCAGTAATGCCAAAATTAAATTATTTTTAAATAGTGTTTTTTTTTGTGTGCAAGTAGAAAGCCCTAAAAAGTATATATTTTTTGGTATTTGGTATCTTTATAATCATAGCAACCCGCAGAAAAAGTTATCATGTTATTTATACCTCATGGTAAAAAAAACCTTAAAATACAATGTGGGACTGCTGTGGATTTTTCTCACTCTGTTTTCCCTCAAAAAGATTAATGAAACTTATACAAGTCGTCACATGGTTATGTTTATGTCAAAATAAAAAGTTGCAGAAAGGAGGACAAAAGTCAAAAAAATTGAGGTGACAATACGTTTCCTTCTAGGCTGCATGCTTCAGGGGTTAGAGGGGTTGGACAGAATAAGTTAAACATCTGGTCATGAATTATATGTAGTAATGTAGCTTAGGTTATTTACTTCAATGGAGCTGAGCTACAATATCAGACACAGTCCCTGGCCAGGTGTGACAGTTTCTGGAAAAAAATCAGCCATGTTTTTCTAACCCTGTACTAATTCTTTAAACATGTAAGAATTCTGGCAACAGCCACTAGGGGCAGCAAATTATTTAAGGCATACCTGAATAACCTGTCGTGTGCGTTCATGAGGAATAGCACTATTTCTGACTGTTATATGACTTGTATCTTGAATTTGTCACCAGTTTTCCTCTCTGCAGGTTGTATCTTTGACTTTTAGTTCTCTCATAACCATTGAGAGATGTCTATTGGCATGATTTCTTATATACACAGCATGCAGAGAAATCAGCAGATTCTGTTCACTGACTCACTATTGCACACACAGAACATCATCATTGAGGACACTAGAGAAGTACTGAGCAGTGGAGATGTGATTTCGGTAGCTGAAACACAGTAAACAATGATAGGCATGTCTATGTGAGTCTCTGCTTCTTTCCTCTCCCCCCTCCTCCCCTCTGATCTCTATACACTTCAATGAGCAGGATAACTCATCCCCTTGTCCCGCTTTCTGTTCTGCCATTATACTGTCATTTTAGGTATATAAACTACACTTTTGTTTGTTATCACATAAGCAAAAGTTATTCTCAAATGGCACCCACTGACACATGGAACTGCATAAATCTGTATTCAGTGCTCTCTATTCACATGGCCACCAGAATTCTTATATTTAACTCTGAGTTAATGACTGAGTGAGCATTATATGAGGCAGCGTCTTAAAGGTCACCACAAAGCACTTTATTTCTGTTTACTCATAACGGGTCTCTGTGGAATGTAAAAATAATCACAACAGACTAACCATAAATTCAGGTCTGCCTGTGGAATTCATAATAGCCCAAGCCATGAATGTAGACCATTACTGTCAGTTAGCCTTCTTTTTTACCTATGGAAATAAGACCTTATTAATTCGGTAAAAAACGAAAAACAATGAAGTAATATGGTATACAGGAGCTTTGTAAACTTACATGTAGAATAGCAGCCACTCATAACACCTTGAACAATATGGACAGCTGATTTTTTGATGACTTTGGTTAAAAGATACCTTTGATATCATTATTGGGAACATTCCCAGTTAGATGCTGGAGCATAATTATGTATAATGATTTAAAAAGTTGTACATACATTTGTCAGATTGTGCAAAGCAGGCAAGTTTTAGAAAGTTAAGGGTGAATCCAGATTTGATGAAATTGATCTATACCACAAATCTGCAGCAATTTATAAAGCAGCATATACAGAGGCGTAACTTGTAGCGTCTGGGCCCCAATGCAAAATCTGGAACGGGGCCCCCAACTATAATGCTTTATTCATAGTACTGGGCTCCCTATATGGATAAGAGAGGCCTTATGGGCCCCCTAAGGCTCATGTGCCCGGGTGCAACCGCATCCCCTGCACCCTCTATAGTTACGCCCCTGTATATGGATGGAGTTTGAGAATGACATCCACATGTAGCAAAACTTTCCACATAGAAAAACCAGCATGCTATGCATGTTCAAATGTGCGGCATGCTCATTGTGTTTCGGAAACACATTCAATTTACACCAGATTTTTTGTCCTACCTCTTAACTTATCCTATGTGCTATTTTGCTCATCAGTAAATTTAGCTTCATATGTAGAATTTAAGGAGTTTCATAAAACTAAAAGAAAAAAACATAAGAGCAGGGAATGGTGTAGAATAATAAAATTATAAGCCCCATATACCTCTTTAGGTGGCACCCCATTGGGCATAGGAGCCCCAGCCCCTGCTGCTCTGATCCAGGAAGAAACTGCGGCTGTCACATGCCGGTCATTGTGCACATGACTGCTCAGCCAATCATAGGCTTCAGCAGTGATTTTGCCCTGAATGGCACATGAGTGCTGAGGCCTATAATTGGCTGCAGTGGTCGCATGTACAATGAATGGCACGTGACTGCGGCAGCTCCTTCTAGGAACAGAGACGGGAACCAAAGCTGATGCACAGGGCAAAGGGTTACTGAGGGAGGTATGACTTTTTTCTTTATTTTATACTTTTTCTTTTTTTTCGGTCCTGGAAAATCCCTTTAAATGATCAATACCCTTTATTACACAAAGCTTGTAATTTTGTTAACTTTAGTTTATTAGAAATTTGCTTGATTTTACACAGAAAACAAACTTACAATTACTGCAAAGCCTCAATACATTGACACAATTAAAAAGGTACTGGGGGATGAGATTTATGGTACTTGCACTGGAGGGTTGCTTGAAGTCGATTTGCTTTCTTTTAATGATGTCTATTGCTATACATCATTTCCTTCCAATGGGCTGGCATTTAAAGACTGCCTGCGACTTGATGCTTCTTGTTTTGTAGGTACAGTCTGCAGCGTCTCCTCTCCCAAGAACAAGCGGATCAGGCAGTTTCAACAGCCTGATCTTTATCCCCTCAACATAAATTTAAAAAAAAAATCTTGTTATTTGTATAGCGGCAACTTATTCCACAGCACTTTCAGGTAATTTATTACCCCCACCAAGCTGGGTACTCATTTTACCGACCTCGGAAGGATTGAAGGCTGAGTCAACCTTGAGCCGGCTACATGAACCATGCAGGGATTGAACTCTTGAACCTTTTCTGCTTCCTTAGCACTCTGTGCCACACAGGACTCTTACATCAATAGTTGGAGACCACCATATACATTAGATGATTGGCTATACCTGACGTAACTGATGGGTTTGGCCATTGTGTATCAAAACTCTAAGACCTGCATGAGCGGCTTTCCAGCATCTGGCTCGACAATAT
Organism: Eleutherodactylus coqui; assembly: GCF_035609145.1. Classification (NCBI taxonomy): domain Eukaryota; kingdom Metazoa; phylum Chordata; class Amphibia; order Anura; family Eleutherodactylidae; genus Eleutherodactylus; species Eleutherodactylus coqui. Next base: position 123,701,313 of record NC_089837.1, read on the forward strand.
ACTATGATGTATATAACCTATGCTTCTGCTGGAAGGGATCTGACTGCTCCCTCTTTTATGATGCCTGGGCAAGATATCATGGCACATTTAAGCTGGCCATGTATTTTTAGCTGTTGGCTGAATGCTTATTTGGCCGATGACAGCCTCTCCTAAGTCCCGCATATACATATATGCTCAGCCTAGTGTGCAGGTATCCTGAATGGAGAGGGGAGAGAAAGTCACTACTAGATGAAACATCTAACTGCCTGATCTTTCTTTCTCCTGACATCTGCTGGAGGAGAGTTGGAAGGCCCTCCTACACATTAGACGTTGAAATCGGCATGTTCAGCGTACATTATAGTCAGCTTTAGTTACCAGAGCTGGCTACAAACACTAATTTATTTTTACGGGTTGCTTGGAGGAACATAGAAAAACACTTAGAATGTGGGCCAGGTTAGAAGGTCATGGGTATAATTCCTTGTGCCTGCTAGAGTTTCTAAAGCTAGCCTGTAATCCTTATGCAATGTAAATACTCTTTTTTGACATATGACTGCTTTAAGGTAGAAGGTTATCTTAATACTTTGTAGAAAAATAACCACCCAAGAAGAAGAGTAGTATGGTTATATAGTAGAAAACTATAATGTTTAGATGATATTCATACCAGAAAGCTTTGGAGGGAAGCACATGAGTCTATTTATTGGTGTACAGACACAGTACAAACTTCTGTGGAAGTGGCTGGATCAGTGCCTAGCATTGAAGGCAATCTCAAAGTTTTACTTAACACTGGAAGGGAACAGGAAGTTCCAGACTCAAGAGGGTAGAATGTTCTGTGGCGTATTCTCCTAATCTTTTACATTCCTTTGACCATGGGCACCTAATTCATTTCATGCTGAGTCTCCTGGATGGTCATTGTTATAGTATTTTGAGGAACCTTCTTCTTCGAGGTGATCTTTCAATCCTTGCAAGAAATGTCATGAGTATTTTCTTTTTTTGTGTGTGTTTTAAACATATGGACAATTCTTCTAAATGTAAGATTAGGACCTCATGCACACAGCAGAGCCCTGTGCATAGCATTTGTATGGGCACTCACATCTCAAAAGTACCATAGAAGAGAAACGTAGACAAACTGGTTGCTTCTGTATGGCATTGTATTATGTAGAGTACTGTATCTCTGTAAAACAGCATTCAACAGGATATGTTTTTTCTGTCGAATTCCATATGTATCCAAGAGATAAAACCCCATATGTCTTCATATGAAATCTCCGATATACAAAGGTACAGTACTAGTCCGTAGACTTGGAACTCGTATGGAGCCATAATACAGCCAAGCACATGAGGCCTAAAGGGGTTATCCCAAGATAGACTTTTGTCATCTCTGTCACCACTGCGACGCCCACCAATTCTGAGAACAGGGGTCACTTTTCCACCATCCTTTTCGCTGGAGACTCACTGCACTCCCAGTGAGGAGAAGATTGAATGGAACTGCGGTCACATATACGTTGTGCCATTCCATTCATTTCCAATGGGACTGTTGAAGATAACCAAGTACAAGTGCTCAGCTATTTCGGCCAGCCCTTTAAAATGATTGCAATGGTAGCTCTATTACGTCCGATATCACTGCAGGTGAGAGATGCAACCCCACAGTGATGAGGAGAGGAGGACATGGGACCCCCATTCTCGGGATTGGTGGGGTTTTCAGAGGTGAGACCCTGACCGATCAGACTTTCATTGCCTATCCTATGGATAAGTGATAATGGTCTATCTTAGGATAACCCCTTTGATAATTATCATTCCGATGTTTGTCTTCTTTTGCTGAACCCCCATCATTAATGTTGGTGACCACTGGAGTTTTTAGCATTCTTTACCGACAAGAGATTCTCAATCTAAACGGAAGTAATCCTCATGTTCAGGCCTTTATGATTTTATGAGATTTTCTTTTTAGAAATTAAGCAAATAACAAATGACAATGTTGCCCTCATAGTACATTATCTTTTCCAGCCAATGTTCTCAGTCGCACCAAGCCTAGCCACCAATGCAACAGCAGCCTTTAATCCATACCTGGGGCCTGTATCACCGGGCCTCGTACCAGCTGAAATCCTTCCTACTGCACAAGTGCTCGTTGCTGGAAACCCTGGAGTCGCAGTGCCATCAGCCGCAGCAGCTGCTGCACAGAAGCTAATGAGAACTGACAGACTGGAGGTATGAATTATGTAACATACTGTACATCACCCAACAACTTGTATGTAATAACATGAATGAGATACAGAATGAATGCAGCAAAGCCAATATCTAAATTGTGAATAATTGAGATTCATCTACTGTCACTAATGGACATATCAGGTGTAATAACCACAAATACTCTTTACTTATTCAGATGCAATGAAGACCTTGGATCATTATAATCTTTTATTAATGCCATCTTGACTCTTATTAACCCCCCATATGCTGTTAAGTTACTTTCAATTGACCTAATTATCTACACTATTACTATCCTATAAGCTGACTATACTATATGTGTATTTTAATTGCTTTTAGTTGCAGTCTTCTATTCCATGCTGTGAAGACAACAGATTACTTTGGTTGCCAAATAATGGTAACCAAGGTGTATTAGACAGAAAATCCTTTCATTTGCAGTTTTGTTACATCATGAATACAAGTCAGATGTAGTAGAGCTGAACTTGACATTTTACGGTCGGCTTTCTTTGCGCAGCATAAAAACCCGTTTTTTGGTCTATTATTTTAGAATGAAGTACAAGTATATTCTGCCCTATTTTAGGTTCCTACACTATAATTTTATAGAAGCGTTTTCAATCCAAATGGCTACTTATGAATATTCATTGGCGATTGAATGTGATTGGTCAAAGTTTACAAGCTCCCCAGGTTTCGGAACCAGAAGTGTAATAAAAGGCTTTGTTCTCATTGAAATCAATGAGAGCTATACTTTCTATAGCACTTTTGACTCCGACCCCAATGCAGATGTCCAGCCCCACACAGTGAGTGCGGATAATAAAATCAGGTGATCACCCCTGCCTATTAATAAGATGACCTATCCTGAGCATAGGTCATCAGTACTAAGAGGAGTTAAATTCTCTGAATACCCCTTTAAATTATGACAATGGTTTAATGTCAAGTTAAGGTTTGCTTCATCTGTACCTTCTGTTTGAAATGTTATATATTACAAGACTGATAGATTGAAAGGTAGGTAGTAGAGATAAGTGGTGCATTCTTATGTTACTGCCAAAGTCCACCTTAGACTGGGGATATGACTGATTTTACTCTACAGCGTACAAGAGATTATTCATATCTGCTCCTCATATTATCGTATTCTTGATGCTTTCCATAGAAGTTGGTGCAGCCCAGTCGTATATGTGTGGATCACCTTTCTGCTTCCTCATGATACTCTGCTTTCCTTTGCTTAAGCAATCATCCGTTCACCATTTCTCTGTTTCCTCTTCTTGAGATGGACATATAAGGCATGTATGTGACATTTAGGACTTCCGCAGCACTTCATCATTTTCAGCTGACATTTCTTGATTCAGCTTCATCGTTTACAATTTAACAGTAGGTGAAATTGAGTTCTGTTCCACTTCGTGGTTTCCCAACATAGAAATGAGGCACTGAAATCAGAAAAATAGCAGAAAATGTCCCTTCTACGATCCAGGCCCCATTCACACGGGCGTATGCAAGTTTGGTCTGTGAAAAATGCACCTTTTAAACTGCGTGTGTTTGTGTTTTTGGTGCATATCTGGTGTCTATGCGAGTTTTGTTATGTCCATGCTGCATAAGTAATCATTGTGTTTTTCATGCACGCAAAAAAAACGAAAAAAAGAAACGAATTAATGTCTCTTTTTTCCCTACTGTCTTCTGCCAACATGCGTAAAAAATGTAGCCAAACCCACGCATTTGTGCATATTTACACTATCCCAAATAGACTTTAACCCTTTGCAATCCAATTTTGGATTCAGGGTTTCCTAGGGGGTTTTCTCCATCTGCCATTATACAATGGTGCCACCTGCTGGCTAGAGCCAGTACTGCCGTATTGGACATGCTGGAGAGGCCCCCGACAACAGAGAGGCCAGTAATATACAGTAAGAATACCCTGCCGGACGTCTTCCAACATCGGAAGCTTTACAGCTTTCAATCAGAATGTCTTTAGATGTCGGACAGTGGATTGGAAAGGGTTAAGGGCAGCTTCACACGATCGTATTTGTGCGTGCGATACGGAGAGAATAGAACCCATTGATTTCACTGGGTTCATTAGCAGCAGATTTTTTTTGCGCATGCATTTCACACGATTGGAAAAGGATGCATCATGCTCTATAGGTGCCCATAGAAGAAGTCTATGGGAGGTGTGCAAATGCACTCTCAATACCCGTACAACTGCACATCTGGAACTCATTAGGCTAAATGACCATTAAAATCATGGTGGAGGTGGCCTACATCCATGTGAACTGCCCTGCGAATGCAAAAAAGTACAGTATTATGCTCAAAAATGTATGCAAAAGCGCATCGTTCACGCGGCAAATGAACTGCGCCTGAGCAAGTGTTTTTGCATATACACTCGTGTGAAGGGGCGCTTATGAGAAATTCCAGGCCTTAAGGCCCGTTCATTGTATTTTCTGACTGTATTACATCCGTATTTTTTACAAAAGTAATACGGTGAGCATATCGCACCATTGATTTGCCTTGATGTGATCAGACGTGCCAAAATATTGCAGCATCTCCTATTTGTCTATATCAAGGCAGCTTCAGATAAGTGTACTGCAAAAAAACGCTCTTGCTCAACTTTTTTTATGCAGTGGATGATGGTACTTTGCACGCTTGCCTTTGCACAATACTGTATGTATTTGCGCAGGCACTGCTAGTTCACATGGGCTGGGCAATCATCCCAACCTTGATTTAAATGGCTATTATTAACCCTTTCCAATCCACTGTCTGACGTCCAAAGACATTCTGATTGAAGGCTGTACAGCTCCAATGTCGGAAGACGTCTGGCAGGGTATTCTTACTGCATATTACTGGCCGCTCTGTTGTTGGGGCTTCTCCAGCATGTCACATACTGCAGTACTGGCTCTAGCCAGCAGATGGCGCCATTGTATAATGGCAGAAAGTTAAAGCCCCCTAGGAAACACTGAATCCAAAATTGGATTGCAAAGGGTTAAGCCAAAGAAGGTGCTGGTATGTGCAGATTTGCACAGTGTATTGCATATACCTGGGTGTATATACCTATGCACCTCCCATTGACCTCTACATGGCTCTTTGGTGCACACAAAATAGAGCAGAACCTAGTTTTCTGTGCGTGTGAGAACTGCACGTAGTTAACCCTTTTTATACATAATTGCATGCACATTCACTGTGTTTTTAGTACATGTTACCAGAGACAGTGGGGGAAAAAAGTGCCTTCAAATGGATCTTATTGCATTTTTTTCATGTATGAAAAATGCAGTGAATACAGATGCAATGTGGACATAAAAAACATTCATACACACCAAAAACACACATACACAATGAAAATAGTACATTTTTTACAGACCTAAATGGCATTTGCTCATGATAATGAGGCCTAATATATTTAAGATGATGCCCTAAAAAAAGGATGTAATTGTATGAAAGTTGTGTACCTGAAGAGCATGTCTTCAATAGCTGCATATCACAGACGCAGAATTGAACAGCTGTGCCTTTAAATTCCATTCTCCATCCTGATTTGCTCACACATTATTGGGGTGCAATGTTTTTACCATTAAATAAAAGCAAAACTGTTGAAACTTTGTATAACAAAATGACATTGGTAATGGTACCCTACAGGCACAATCACTAAGCAAGTCATACTACTATATATTCTGGAGTCTGAAGAATGTGTCTGTGCAATCTATGAAGCTCCATAGATTGCACAGACACAGCATTATTACACTTGTATCCTTATTTTTTTGGACCGCTCACAATTCTTTAGACTACATCATCAATTTCAGAGGAACCTGGCAACACCGTTGGGACCACTAAACTATCAGCATGCTACGTATCAGGCTGCTGGAGATTAGCTTTTTAAGGATGCTCCGGTGACAAACTAATATTGCTGCAGATATAACTTACTGGAGTTGAGTCAGGACTTCTCACCACTGCATTGCACAATAGATAGCCGAGAATGGTGCACCTTGCTTCAATGCACATTCACAGTAACATAGTATGGTAGACTGAAAAAAAGACAAATGTCCATCTAGTTCAGCCTCCTCCTCCCCCCCCCCATTTCCAATGTCGATCCAGGGGAAGGCGAAAAAAATGAGGTAGAATGCAATTTTCATTGTTTAAGGGTAAAAATTCCTTCTCGACTCCCATATGGTGATCAGAATAATCCCTGAATCACCGACCCTTCTGAAGTAATCAGTGACTATAACATGTTATATTATATGGCTCCAGAAAGGCGTCCAGGCCCCTCTTAAACTCTATTATCAAATTCCCCATCACACGTTAGGCAGAGAGTTCCATAGAGTCCATAGAGTTCTAGAGAGTCTCACTGCTCTTACAGTAAAGAACCCCCTTCAATGTTGGTGTAGAAACCTTCTTTCCTCTAGATGTAGAGGATGCCCCCTTGTTACAGTCACAGTCCTGGGTATAAATATATGATGGGAGAGATCTCTGTATTGTCCCCTGATATATTTATACATAGTTATTAGGTCGCCCCTCAGTTGTCTTTATTCTAAACTAAATAGCCCCAATTTTTATATCCTCTCTGGGTAACGTAGTCCACCCATTCCATTTATTACTTTAGTTGCCCACCTTTATACCCACTCAAGCTCTGATATGTCCTTCTTGAGTACCAGTGCCAAAACTGTCCACAATATTTCATGTGTAGTCTGACCAGTGACTTGTAAAGTGGAAGAACAATGTTCTCATCATGAGCGCCTGGACCTCTTTTGACGCATACCAGGACCCTGTTTGCCTTGGCAGCAGCTGCCTGACAATGGTTGATCCACTTAAGTTTAGAGTTAACTAAAATAGCCAAGTTATTTTCCATGTCAGTTTTGCCTATTGGTTTCCCATTTAGTGTGTAATAGTGACATGTATTTCCTCTGCCCATGGGCGGATCCTTACATTTTTCAATGTAAAACCTCATTTGCCACTTTTCTGCCCAAGCCCCTAATTTATCCAGATAATCTTGCAATCTCCTTGCATACTCTCTTGTGTTAATATTTTTACATAGTTTTGTATCATCTGCAATATTGATATTTTACTTAAAAGCAACCCCTGTGGGACCCCACTAGTAACGGTGACCCAATGATAGTATGTACCATTTATAACCACCCTCTGCTTTCTATCACTGACCAGTTTCTTACCCACTTACAAACATTCTCGTCCAGACCAAACATTCTCATATTATATACCAACCTTTTATCGAGCACAGTATTAAACACTTTGGAAAAGTCCAGATACACAAGATCCAATGACTCTCCCTGATCTAGTCTAGAACTTACCTCCTCGTAGAAGCTGATCAGATTGGTTTAACAGGAGCGACACCTTATAAACCCATGCTGATATGGAGTTATACAGCTATTTTTCTTGAGGTACTCCAGCAGGGGAGTAACTTGAACCTTCTGGACCCCAATGCAAAACCTGTAACAGGGGCCCCAACTATAATACTTTATTCATACTACTAGTCTTACTATATGGAGAAGATAGGCCTTATGGGCTTCCTAAGGGTCCTGGGCCTGGGAGCAACCACATGCCCCGCATCCTCTATAGTCACACCCCTGAACTCCAGGATAGCATCAAACATTTTACTCACAATAAAAGTAAGACTTACCGGCCTGTAGTTTCTAGGTTCGCTTTTTGACCTCCTTTTGAATATCAGCACCACATTGGCTATGCGCCAATACAGTGGAACAAACCTCATCACTATTAGGTCTTTAAATATGCGAAACAATGGTCTGTCTATCACATTCCTAATTCCCTTAGAATCTGAGGGTGTATGCGATCGGGACCCAATGATTTGTCTATTTTAATCTTTTTAAGGCAGGTCTGCACTTCTTCCTGTGTTAAACTGGTGACATTTAGTGAAGAGTTTACTTTAGCACTCTGCATATCATCTGATATTTCATTTTCCTCTCTGAGCATACTGGAAAAAAACTATTTCATAGATTTGCTTTCTCATCATCCTCTACATTTTTTCCTATTTTATTTATTAAAAGCCAAGACTACAGAACATTTTAGGATTAGTTTTACTCTCTTTGGAAATGAGTCTCTCTGTCTCCATCTTTGCTGCTTTTTTCTGCTTTTTACACTATTTATTTTTTTCCTTATAGGTTTTTAGTGCTTCTTTGCTGCCTTCTTGTTTTTGGAGTTTAAACACTTTGTTTTTATTGTTTATTGCCCCTTTACATCTTTATTGAGCCACATTGGTTTTTTTCCTATTCCTAACCCTTTTATTCCTGTAAGGTCTGAACTGCTCACAGTAAGTATTTAAGATGTTTTTAAACATTTCCCATTTATTATCTGTACTCTTATTTTGAGGACACTGTCCCAGTCAATAAGGTTAAGGGAATCTCTGAGCTGAATGAACTTTGCCTTTCTAAAGTTTGGTATTTTCTTAGCTCCCCAATAAAACTCTCTTTTTAAAGACAAGTGAGAATGATTATATTATGGTCACTATTTCCCAGATGCCCCTCAACTTGCACCCCTATTATTCTGTCAGGTCAGTTGGTTAAGTCCAAAATGGCCGTCCCTCTAGTTGGGTCCTGTACAAGTTGGGTATGGTATTTTTCTTTAGTTATTGACAGAAACTTCTTACCTTGATGAGATCTGCAGGTTTCAGGTTCCCAGTTTTTATCCAGATAGTTAAAGTCCCCCATAATAATTACTTTATTGTTATCTGCTGCTTCATTTATTTGCCTCAGTAATAGATTTTCAGTGGCTTCTGTTATATTTGGTGGCTTATAGAAAATCCCTATGAGGATTTTATTATTGGTTTGTCCCTCCATGTCTTTCCACACATAGAGATTCCACATGTTCATTTCTCTCACAAATATCTTCCCATGGTGTGGCTTTAAACAGGATTTTACATAAAGACAAACCCCTCCCCCCTCCATTTTTTATGATCTCTTCTGAGCAGACTATAACTTTGTAAGTTCATCTCCTGGCTACAGCTTTCATCCAACCAGAACTCAGTTATTCCCACTATATCATAGTTTTCCGCAGACATTATTACTTCTAAGGTTCGTCAACCTTATTGGTCAGATTTCTAGCATTAGTCACCATACAGATTAGAAGGTTTTGGTTGTTTTTTTATACTTTATTAACTGTTCTGCCAGTTCTAACTGTACTAACCTCTCCCACCACTCCACCCCCATTCCCATTACTTAGTCCCAGATCACTGTCTTTACTGTCTTCCCCTCTACCTCTCTGGTTGTCCTCCTTCTAGTCCTTAGTTTAAACACTCCTCCAACCTTCTAGCCATCTTTTCCCCAGTTCCCCAGGAACCAAAACCTCTCCTCCCTACACTAACCCTTAAGCCACTTGTTTACCTCCCAAATCTCCCACTGCCTTTCTTGTGCTGAATGTGGTACAGGTAGTATTTCAGAAAATACTACTTTGGAGGTCCTTGCCCTAAGCTTACAACTTAGTTCCCTGAAATTGTTTTTAAGGACCCTCCACCTACCTCTAGCTTTGTCATTAGTGCCAATATGTACAGTGACCGCTGGATCCAAACTAGCCCCTCACAGTAATCTGTCCATCCAATCCATCATGTTTCGAGTTTGAGCACCAGGAAGACAACACACCTTTCGACAATCGCAGTCTTTGTAGTGGATTACCCTGTGTGTCCCCCTAATAATTGAGTCTCCCACTACCAGGACTTAAGACACAAAATACTAAAAATACAGCACACACACTCACTCAGCTCGCACGCTCACTTATGTTTGCTTTATATAGCACTTATCTGTAATACTTATGCTCCTCTTCTGTTTGGAGAGTGAAGCGAGGTATACTGCTGTCTTCTCCTTCATATGCACAATGTGCATGAGCCTGATACAGTTGTAGATAAGTGCTGACTCCAGTAGGTTATATCTTCTTTTTTCTAGTTAATGGAGAAACAACCAATGAGCACGCTAATGGTCACTGTAATGTTGTCTATTAGTGGTTTCTAGTCAGCATCTGTTACTGATGTAGGAGTTCCAGGAAACTCAGAAATGGCTGAATGGAATATTAAAACACTTTACAAAAGTTGAAGGCTCATATTTCCAAGCCTTTGTTTTATTTTAGATTAAATTGTTCTTCAAGGTTAAAAAGGGGTTTTCTGGGACTTTTAATTGATGAACTATTTTTAGCATAGGCCACCAGTGTATGATCCTTGGGGGGCTGGACTAGATGGACATTGTCTTCATTCAGCCTTACGAACTATGTTACTATGTTACCCATCAAAGTTCTGAGCTGCAGTACCACACACAGCCACAGCATACATATGGTGCTGTATCTACATAAACATTGAAGGTCCTCCTTTGCACTGCTGATTAGTAGAGGTCCTCCACCAGTCACCCATTGAAGGCCTATCATAACGATAAGTCCTCTATCAATTAAAAGTCCTGGAGAAGTTATTTAGTGATTGTTTCTAAATCAATACAATTAAAGCTCTAATGATAATCATAGAGTGCAGATAGTGAACCCATCTTGTGTTATACTACAATTTCTTGGCTTTTTCTTGCACGCTTTATTGTCGTTGTCTCTGTATTTTGATTTCTGCATTTTTCTTTTGCCATGACATGCCTCTGCTTTTGCGGCCACAGGTTAGGTATTGAGCTCACTTTTACTATGTTAATGGTGGAAGGACTGGCTGGAATGGAAACTGAAGTCCTCTTTTTATTCACAGGCCAGCTACAATCAGGCAGCTGCAGTACGAGCTTCCCCACGTTGCCCAACCAATGACCTCAACCCTGATCTGGAGGGAGCACCCTCTTTATGGGTGAGAGGTAATTCAGTCTCCATGCCAGCTCAATCCTGGGCCTCTCCAGAGCAGAGACTGCCAGTTGTGCCAAATTATGTGTGGTGGTTTTGTGATGTGGACTCCTGCCCTCTGGGAAGTGAGCTGAGACCAGCAAACTCATTTCACTTAGGACATCAAGCTGGACTTGACCCCCGGTCTCAGAAGAGAAAGGCGAGTGTTCCTCACCATGTCTAGTACACCATACTATTTCTATCTTTCTGCCTTCTTTACCAGCTTTCAGTCCATGCTAATCATCGTGACCACATGGACTCCTCTAACCGTGTTGCTCCTTTCTATTCACCTTTCCATTCCAGTTCCTCCCATTACTTCTCCACTCTGGTGCCATATATAACCAAACCTCATTTCAAAGCAACCTCTACCATACTTCTCTCTGCTAACAACTCTGCTCCTTCCTTTTCTTCTCTTATGTCTTACATGCCATAACTTTTGAAACTTTTTGAAAAGTATTGTTTTTGTTCAGTGTCTTTATATGAATACTTGTCATAGAATAATCATTATGCATATTGTATATTACCTAACGATATTCCTTGTCTAAGATGAGTTATCTATGCTTTGCCGTAATTCTTGTTTACAATCTAGCCCAGGTTCGGACTATTGACAGTGTCGCAGAACAATATATCTATCTGACATTGTGAAGTGCTACACTTATGTCGTCCAAGGATGTTGGGCTTACTATTTCTGTTCGCCTTAAACTCCACACTATAAATTAAGTTGCTACCCTTTACATTATACTATATATATATTTTCATTACATACGGCACAAAGACAGATGGGATCCCTTGAGTGTAGTTCTCTGCCAGCTCAATCATAGTGCAGTTATATAGAATATGCTTTCGTAGTCAGGCCGGTCCACGGAAAACGTGTATTTACTTTCTGAGCGGCATGAATGCTTAAACTATATCGAGGCACCAGTGTGAATAGACAATCATTCCATTAAACAACGCAGTAAGAACCTAAACTGATTGAGGGTGTATTCACACGCGCGAGTGCGATGCAGGTTAGGGAAAATCTGACCGGTTTCTTTGCGATTTTCCATGTGATTGTCATGCATGTGCAATGCATTATGCAATAAAAACACAGATTTTCCATCGGATTTACATGTGATTTTCACGAGTGTGAGAAAATCACATGTGGTTCCAATAGTAAGATGCTTGAAAAATGCATCTCCTCACATGGAAATCATGTGATCCTATTATTTTACACTCCCATATTTATTTCTATAGACATACTGGACACAAATTTTCAGACCTTCCTTGAAAAGTAATAACTGTAAATTAAGTAGAGTTCCGCTATGAATGCCTAAATAAACATAAAAGGAAGTCATGGAGGCAGAACAACTCTAATTTATTTTTTAAAGGGAACCTGATGCACTTTATGCCCATCCACCATCTGTGATCGGCAGTTGCTATTCCATTATTGTTTTTTATTTCCACTGCATTCACTGTGCAGTATAAATATGTTAAATTAATTCCGCAGGCCAGTACGATTGTATCAATTTATACAGTTTTTTTTTTGCAACTTTTGCATGCTTTTTTTCCATGGGTCTGTACGAATGCAGTCATTCCACATGTTTGATTTTTTTTTTTCTACATAGTTAATGGAGATTTTGAAGTTTTTATTTTTTACTCTTTTTTTTAACTTTTAAACTTTTTACTTTTGTCCCACTAAGGAACTAGAATATCACCATATGTTATCATTCTTATAATACATTACTTTGCTTCATAGGCCACAATAGCTGGCAGATTTGGAGGCTATATTCAAGCCTCCGGGTGCCATAGCAACCTATCGGGACCCTATGATCACATAGCGGGGTTTCCGATGAATGAGATGGAAGCCTTCTTCTCTGTGTCAGTCTCTTACATGCTGCATTGTCACTATATAAATTTGGTGCCCGGCTGGTATCCAACAACTGAGCACCCGCTGCCCCTGGCATGGGAGAGTCATGCCATGCCTCTGATGCAGCCACCGTAAAAAGGCGATTGCATCAGAATAAAGCCCGTTAACAGCCTCCATCAAAAGACGTATGGGCGGTTGTTAAGGGGTTAGTATGCTATTAATGTAATAGCTAGAAGCAGTGCCTCATGAATAATTTGGATTCCTCTATTCCTAGGAGCTGCAGAAATAAGCTAGAAGCACTAAAAAATCTCTGCACATTACCCTATAAGTGATAAGTGTCACTTCTGTACGCTGTCCACAGTGAGGACAACAACATACTGTGCATGACAGGTTCCCTTTAAAGGGGATTTTCCCACTATAAAAAAGGTTAGACATAGTATAAAATAAAAAAAAGGAACAATATTCCTGTACATCTGGCGGAAGTCAGATGACCGCTGCAGCCAATCAGAAGCCGCAGCGCCACCATCCTGAACTCCTGGCATCATGGTGCCCAGAATGTGAGCCAATGTCAGGAATTCAGGCAGTAAGGCTGCAGCCTCTGATTGGCTGCATTGGTCACCTGACTTCCACCGGATGTACGTATTGAGAAACGGAGTCTCCAGAGCTGCTCAACTGTTTCCCAGGGGGGCGAAGAGAGGTGAGTATTGTCTTTTTTCATTCTATGCAATGCCCTTTATTTTTGTTTTTTGTCGTAAGACCTCTTTAAGTAATCATTTTTCATCTATACAGATGCAGCAGAGCTAGATTCGTGATTTATCATAGCATAGTTTCAACTTTGAACACCATTTTAATCAAATGCGCAGAATCATTCAAAATACAGTTTAATAATCACTTTTTCCATCTCTTTTTGCGTATTTGCATGTGCAACAGCATTTTACTGCACTTTTTGCATGCGCAGGTCTCACCAATACTCTCAGCCATTGAAATGGGCAATGGGTTTAATGAGATCAACATGTGTTCTTTCCCTGCGCAAATGCACCGGAAATTAGAGCATGCTGTGTATTTTTTTCATGACGGAATTGCGCACGCCAAACACATGCATGTTAACGAACCTGTTGAGATCAATGGGTTCTATTTTCTGCATATTGCAAGCGCAAGTTTTTTGTGTGCAAATAAGTGCGTGTGAATCCACTCTTAGGTAGGGGATGAAAATAACACTTTGCCGAAATGTATGAACCGCTATGTTTGTTGGTATTGGAGAATCATGATACATTTAAAGATAAAGCCACTTTATTCTTTATATACACATTTGCATCGATTGTCTTTGGCGCGGTCTCCTTTTCTCAAAAATAAAAAATCTGCTTGCATTAAGTTTTAAGGAAGTCCAACAGCTCCCTCTAGTGGCAGTCCAAACAATGTGCAGTTCTCCTTTATCAATACTTCTGAAGATTCCCCACAGTTACAATGTTGCAGCTTATTTCTCTCTGGACACTGTTTTTTGCTGCATCTATATATAAAAATGAGTCAATACAAATGTAACCAGACAGACCCTAAAGCTCACATTTGGAGTTCTGGAAAGTGCTATAGTTTTTCTTGTGTGCTAGTTTATACAATAGGTCGGGAGGAGTAACATCTCTCCTTAGGGAGAGCCCCAAGAAGGTGAGTGAGGAGAACTTTAAGACCATCAATGCTCCTCTGGGCAATATGCCAAGGAATAATAGCTCTGCAGCGCCACCTATTGGATTGCAGCATTCCTTTAAATCAATGATTGACCCTATATACAGATCTGTAGAGCAAAGACTTTTTATTCCCAATCATTGCTCTACAGACCTGTATAAAGGATCAAGCTTTGATTTGAAGGAATGCTACCCTCCAATAGGTGGCGCTGCAGAGGTATTGTTCCATCTTATACAGTAGACTTGTGCCCTACTTTGCTGGATCTTCAGCATGAATGGATTGGTGTCCCTTTATTTGGGTGTATGGCAGCTGTATCCATCCAGGTAACACTCTCTGCTGATGTATCTCTAGGTTTGTCGAGAGTATCAACGTGGAAACTGTAACAGAGGAGAAAACGAATGCAGGTTTGCACACCCATCTGAGAGTGCAATGATCGACACCAACGATAACACCGTCACTGTGTGTATGGATTACATTAAAGGAAGATGTTCACGGGAAAAGTGCAAATACTTCCACCCGCCTGCACATTTGCAAGCCAAGATAAAGGCTGCACAATACCAGGTCAACCAGGCTGCAGCTGCTCAGGCAGCAGCAACCGCAGCAGCCATGGTAAGTTCACACTGTCCACTGTGAGCCCTGCTATAGAGTTGTGCCAGAAGTTAGCATATATTAGGCTGCACTGAAGCAAAAGTACAGACGTAGCAGCACTGAATTAGTAAGATGGTGCAGAGCTGAGTTTAGCATTTGCCACAATGTGCTATTTCTAGTTTTACATAAGAAAATGTCATTTTAACGATACAACTAGGGGCAACTGCAGCTCTGCTACATCTGTAATGCATATTCTGTGGATTCTGTCTATTATCAGGGAGCCTAAGGGCTCAATCACACGGGGTATGCAATGTAGGTCGATAAAAATGCACCGTGTTCAATGCGTGTGTATGTGCATCTGACATGTATCGGGCTGCATATCTGCATGTCTTTACATCTGTGTTCCATCCTTGCGTCATATGACTTTCATGTGCGCTAAAAAAGAACGCAAGAAATCAAGTGATGCCACTTTTGTCTCAGCCCATAGAAAACAGGGTGCACAAAAAAACACAGTAAGGGCTTCCACAGACGAACGTATGCGCAAATACACTCAGCGGCATGGAGTGTGGTCGCGCCTGGACAAGGGGAATCCTTTCGCCAGCTTTTTAAACTCCGCTCCAGAGTGCAGAAGTTTAAAAAGTAACAGCTTGAAGATAGGTGCCACCCAATGTTTCCCACACATGGTATTCACTGTGCGTGGGAAAGATAGGACAGGCCCTATCTTTTCTCGCACGTAGAATTAACGGGCGAGAATCCCGACAGTGCAATGAAACCAATAGTTTAGTTTTGTCCCGTTATGTGGCTGTGATTATCATGGCTCCATAACGGCATGAAAAGACACCCATCTGTTCAAGCCCTATAGCTGCCTGTCCACGGGCAATGATCCGCCGGCGATCACACTCTGTAAAGCTTTCCATAGGGTTGCTATGGAAAGCACAGCACCGGCGTTCACAAGCGGAGAATCATAGCGATTCTCCACTCACGGAATTTAAATCGCGGCATGCTGCAATTGCCGCGATTCTCCGCATAGAAAATCACCAGATATTCTCCTGCTGCGATAGTCGGTAAAAAAGCAGAATTTGATACCAGTGATTTACAATGGTTTCATTCCCATCTGCGATGTTTCCACTGATGCGATGTAGAGAGGATGAAAAATTGTGGCTCCCTCTATCTTTCTGCGATGTGCGATTTTTTTTTTTTTTTTTTTTAATCTCCCATGTATTCCTATGGAGGCTTCTTTTTAATGCATTGAACACTGCAAACGCGGTGCGATTTTAATATTCCATAGTCTGTGTATTCAGATGTACGCTTTTTATATGTACTGATGGTGCGCACAAAAAAATGTACTGCATGTCCTTTTTTAGTCTGTATTCACAGATCCAAATGCCCATGAAAGTCTTTTGGAGAGTAAAAAAAAAATGCAGCAGACATGGATGTCACATGCATGTATCACGCACATATGTAGGAACAAAAAAAGTTACACTCATTGGGCCTTCTTGCGTATTTTTTTTTTTTTGCATACATGAAAAATAGACACACGGATGGCACATGGATGCACATATGCAACATGCACATACACATGCAGTGACATCTGTCCATTTTCATGGACCAAAATCACCTGTGTGAATAAGCCCTTTGAGTCCAGTTCTGTACTGCAGGATGTATACTGTATAGTTGTACATAATAAGGTCAGGCAGCGTTATATGTAGATATGTAATATTACTGCATTATTGACAGTGCACCCGGCTGTGTCTTGTGTGGATAGTAACTGATCTTGTCCTTTGTGCCATACACTATACTGTTTAAGTAACCTCTTCAGCAGCACAAGCCATAACAACAGACAAGTAGGAGAGCTTGCTTTGACAGCTTTATGCTGATAACCTATTGGGCTATAATATAACACTGCAGGAGGAGACGGTGTGCCTATGCTCTATAATACTAATGGATTATGTCCCAATCTTTCTTGCCTTCCATAACACTTTCAAACAGGTCATCAGAATTTAGATAGATGTTAAGTTCTGAAAAAGGCTGTTGTGAATTTTAGTGGCTTCATTCTGAACCTGTCAGTGTCCTTCTTAGCAAATCCATTAACCCTTTCCAACCCACTGTCTGACCTCTGAAGACATTATGATTTAAGGCTGTACAGCTCCGATGTTGGAAGACGTCCGTCGGGGTTCTCTTACTGTATATTGCCAGCCTCTCTGCTGTCGGAGCCTATCCAACGCGTCGCCTCATGCAATACTGGCTTTAGCCAGCATATAGTGCTGTTGTATAACGGCAGAAAAAGAGTAAGCCCCCCTAGGAAAACCAGGATACAAATTGGATTGGAAAGGGTTAACCCTTTCCAATCCAATTTTGGATTTGGGGTTTCCTAAAAGGCTTCCTCTCCTTGCTGTTATACAACGGTGCCATCTGCTGGCTAAAGCAAGTGTGCGTGCCAGAGAGGCTCCGACAGCAGGGTGGCTGGCAATAGACAGTAAGAATACCCTGTCGGATGTCTTCTGACATTGGAGCTGTACAAGTTTCAATCAGAATGTAGGAAGACGTCAAACATTGGATTGGGAAGGGTTAATAGATTATGTAGAGCAAATAATTTTTTTTTCCTACGTGAAGTCCAAGTGTCAGATGTTAATTGTCTCCTGGTTATCTGCTCCTCTGCGTGGTTGGTCGAGCATGGAACTCACCAAACCTTTTTAACACTTCAGTCTTCATAGAAAACACCAGGAATAAAGGTTGCTTTGAAGTTTACAGGCCTCTAACTTATAAAAATGTAACGCTGGGCAAAAACTGATTTTTTCCCCCTGAAGTAACCTTCTCTTGCACTTCCAAAGTCTCACCTGGGTTCCTGCACAGCGGACATATCTTCTCTCTCGTTCCTTCCTTGACTCCCAACCTGGATATCTACACCGTTCTACCAAATGTGATTGGGAACCTGTGCAAGAATCATAAGTAGTATTTATTTGCATATGTTAATACTTAGTGGGGCTCCTTTGGCCCTAATGATATTGGATTTTCTCTGTGGCATACTTCCTACTAACATCTCATACACTTCAGCTGGTATTTCCCTCCATTCATCCTGCAAACATCTGGCAAATTCTTTGGAAGAAGACACTGCTCATATTTCCTGACCTGACATTCCAGTTCATTCCAAAGATGTTCAGTAGGGTTCAGGTCAGGACTTTGTACAGGACAGTCCAATTGTGGAACATGCATATTCTCAAACCAACGTAAATCAGCGTTGGATTTGTGACAAGCCACATTGTCTTGTTGGAAGTATTCCTGACCAGTTCCAGAGTATTACCACATTGTCAACAGCACATTATTGCCTAGAATGTCAAGGTACACCTCCGTGTTCACGGTTCTTGCCACTACAACCAACGGACTGAGACTATGCCCAGAACATAAAACACAACACACTCAGACAGAAGGCATTCCTCAGGCACCCTTCACACTCAGGTATGACAGTCTAATTTGAAGATGTCACTCCATAGACTATTCTTCCATTGCTCAATTTTGCAATGACAATGCTGCTTGCACCATTGTAGACGGGTCAATGCATCTTCGAGAGAGAATTCACTGGATGTTTGCAGGATGAATGGAGGGAAATACTAGCTGAAGTGTAGCAGTAGAAAGTATGCCACTGAGACTATCCAAAGTAGACTAAGTATTAACATATGTAAATAAATATTACTTTTGATCCTTGCTCAAGTGTCTAAACATTTTTGGTAGGATAGTGTACAAAAGAAATGTAGATACCCAGCATTCAATAGAGGGAGAACATTTAGGTTTCATGCACACAGCAGACGACCATGTATGATGGTACATCAAGTTTCTGCAGTTCAATATTACAGACCCGTAATACAGTTAGCTATGTGCATGAATCCTTATGCAGACTCCCAAGTGGCCTATTATAACTATGCAGTTTTATGCCAAAGAGAGAGGGGATCTTGAATATTTCCACAGTGCAGGAACCCAATTAAAGGGATTACCCCACCAAAACATCACCTATCCACGGGATAGCTGATAAATGTATGATCTCTGTGGTTTGACTACAGGAATCACAAGAATGGTGCACCCCGAGTCCCCCAGGTGAATGACAGTGCACATTAGTGTCTACTGCTCTATTGACCGTCAATGGAGATAGACAAGTGATGTGGACTGTCATTTCCTTCTGCCCCATAGAAGTGAATGGAGCGGTGGTCACATGTGCGCACCGCTGCTCCATTCACCTGGTGGACTCCAGGGTGCACCCTTCCTGTGATCTCTGGGGGTCCCAGTGATTAAGCATTTTTTCACCCACAGTCTTCTAGTAATTGATGATATATGTTCTTGGTGGGATAACCCTTTCATGAAAGGCTTTGGATGGCGATCGAGTAGGTAACTGTAGACACAATCGCAGCTTTCAGATTTTTGGCAGTGTTGCCCATTAATTAATTTTCCATGCACAAATCTTTCAATAAACAACTACAGCAGTTAGGGGCAGAAATAAAGTGCACGCTTCTCAATTGGCCATTATGCTAAGAGGCATTGGGATGGTTTAACAATATATATACTGGATATTATGTATATATACAAAATATATATAACCCCCTTAAGCAATGCATGGATTAAAAACAATACAAAAAAGCATGCAAATGTTTCCTCCATATGCTAAAGAAAGTTAAAGTCATTTGCTGGATTCACCCCTTTGAAATTTCGGCAACAAATGTAGATTTTTAAAAAAAATTATCTTCCTAGTGTGAAAACCCCAGCAAATACTATATCAGTCATTGCCTTAATAATGTATGCTAATTCGTAGTTAATAAGTTGTATGACAATAACCAACCAGAACCTTTATTGTGCATGCTTAGTCTTGTTATTTGTTATTATACGGCATTCGGATGATTTGTTTTTTTTATTTGTTTTTTTTTCTCACCTACCAAAATATGCACTGCTGCCCCCATGATGCACCTCTGCTTGCTGTTTATGTTAATGCGCTTGAAACCCCATTGGCCCATTGCCATCATGTGCTCGCTGCCTGCTAATTAAGACTCAGTCGGCTGTCAAATCACTGAAGCGAACCCTCGAGGCAACCTTTGACCTGGTACTATGACCTTTCACCTTTTAGCTTGGCATGTAGCTTTTACTGTAGAAACCAGTGTTGAGCTTGCAAGCATAGAATATGTTATTTAGTTTTATAGACATTTTCGGTTGTATAGCCAGAAAATGAGATGTAAGACTGAGTGTGGTTAACACGTGTATAGACATATAAATGGAGCAGAGCTGCAACACGTTGGTATAGCACAGTGTGTCGTCTGTGGTTTTACATAGGACTGCAGGCAGCAGAAACAAGTCACTGAAAAAGGACATATCAAATCAAAAATCACAGTCAGCAGCCATACTTACTGCTATACTGATGCAAAATATAGAACTACATCCAACAGCATGCGGATGGAACATTGCTGTATGGGGGAGCATTGCACAGGTGCAGAATGCTGTTCTGTACCTGTGCAATACTCCTCCAGATAGCAATTTGGCTGTCTGCATGCCGCTGGATGTAGTTCTATACCTGCCCTGGTATTTTGTATCAGTATATCAATGTGTATGACTACAGGCATGATCTCTACTGAAAGATTTGTCTTCCTGCACAAGTAAGAGTTATGGAGACCTAAAGGGGTTTTCCAGACAGCTACCACTGTCAATGCCAGGCTACACCGGGGTCAGAGCAATGGCTTCTGCTCTGACCCCTATGTAGTAGCCAATGGTCATAAATTTTAGGCACAGCTCTCATTGAAATCAATGGGACCCCAGTTTGCAATACAAGTGCAGCTCCCATTGATGTCAATGAAAACTGCATCTGAAATTACAAGCATCCACTACTACACTGGGGTCGGAGTAGAAGGTTTCACTCTGACCCCTGTGTAGTAGCCAGCGGTCATAATTTTAGGCACAGCTCTCATTGAAATCAATGGGAGTTGCGCCTTCAATTCCAAGTACACCTCCCATTGATTTAATTGAAAACTGCACCTGCAACTACAAGCACCGTCCACTACACCGGGAGCGGAGCAGCAGGTTCCACTCCGACCCCTGTGTAGTAGCCAGCGGTCATAATTTTAGGCACAGCTTTTATTGAAATCAATGTAACCCTTGCCTACAATTACTAGTACAGCTCCCATTGATTTCAATGAAAACTGCACCTGAAATTACAAGCACGGCCAGTACACCGAGGTCAGAGCAGCAGGTTCCACTCCGACCCCTGTGTAGTAGCCAGTGGTCATAATTTTAGGCACAGCTCTCATTTAAATCATTGGGAGCTGCGCCTTCAATTACAAGCACAGCTCTCATTGATTTAATTGAAAACTGTATCTGCAATTACGAGCGAGTACCGGTCACTACAACATTGTCAGAGCAGTGGGTTCCGCTCCTACCCCGCTCTAGCTCGGAACTGACAGCCGTCGCTGCCTGGAAAATCCCTTTAAGTGACCCATTCAGCTCTGCTACATCGGTATAGCTATCTATGCATATTATTTCCCACGATAACCACATTCAGTACTGCCACAGCACAAATTTTATTTCCATATGATATATCACAGTCAAACTGTATGTAAATGTTTGTACTATATGTGTGTGGTTGGCATGGCTCTATTGCTACTCTTAATGTATGTGTAGTTTTAACATTTGTAAGTCAATGTTAACATACCTGCATGCATTGGTACAGTTTGCATGACTACATGTAGATAGGTTTGGGGAAGTGTGGGTATATTTCAATGTAGTCCTACCTTCTTCAGTCATTCGGTAGAGTAACTGTTGCTTTAATTGTTGAACTTCATGGAGCTAGCAGTGCAGAAAATCCACTTTTTACATTTTTTTCTAAGTGATACAATCGAATGATTATCTTATTCTTCCTGCCACATAGCTCCGAAACTGCAGTATTTTTTATTAAGACCCTCTTGTGCATCCCCCCTCCCCACAAGGGATGGATATTATTCATCTATAATGTCTGTTGCCTGTGTATATTAAGAGGTGCGACCAGCTCGAAGTCAGGGGGCAATGATTTCCCCTGGGTAGGGCTTATAACATTAGTGCAGTAGACTAGTGTGCTGCTTTATCTGCTTATGGCTCATTTCTCTCAGACCTGGAGAAGTCTGCAGTGAATTGACTTGGACTCATCTGCAGCCCTTTCCAGCACTGAGAATTTTTATAATGACAGTCTGACTTTTATTTTTTATTTATTGATTTTCCTAATTTCTTCTATGGTCTCTCCACACTCCTTCCGAATGAAGGGAATTCCTCAAACTGTACTTCCCCCATTACCAAAGAGGCCTGCACTTGAAAAAACCAATGGTGCCACCGGAATGTTTAATACGGGTTTTTTCCAGTACCAACAGGCTCTTGCCAACATGCAGCTCCAGCAACAGGCAGCCTTTTTCCCACCAGGTAAGCTCAATGTGAAGGCTTGCTGAATATGTGCAAGGAAATGCTGACTACAAGCGATACAGTGTTGACTTGTACGTCTTATGTAAGATGTGATGTGTAGAAGAAAAAACTCTATATTTAATAATGTATTTAGTGTTTTTTACCATTGTGTCCAGTTGTAAACAACTCACAAACTATTCTCAGGATGGGCCATCAAAAGTCCCGCTGAACAGCGATTCTACGGGTTAATATGCTTGTGCACTGAACTGATTTCAGCAGGAAGTAGACAGCTCCGTTCCCACTGCAGTGGCAAGACGTGGTATTGCAGACTGTTCCCTTCAATGGGAACTTGGCTTGTAATACCAAACCTGACCACTGTAGTGAGAATGGAGCTTCCTGCAGAAATCAGCTCAGTGTATGAGCACAAACAGCTCATCAAAGGAGGTAATGGGTGGTAGACCCCTGACAATGGACCTTTAATAGTCCATCCTTTGGATAGGCCACTAATAGCATACAACCCCTTTAACTCATTTTTGTGGTAGATGAAGTTGGACAGTCTTGGAGGACAGGATTGACTTTAATGAGCTCAATGGAAGGTAGTCAAGTATAATTGCATGATGTGAAATGTCTAAAGGTGTAGTAAAGAGAGACACAAATGGGATGAGATGTCAGTAAGGGTATGTTCACATGGATGGCAAATAAGACATATGTTTTTCACTGACACTCACTCACACTTTTCTTACACTTCTATTTCCATTATGGATGTATCAGCGGATGCACATGAGGATGAGCCCCATTGTGATTAGGACTCATTTGTGGCTTTACCATGCAGAATCCACGCAAATAATGAGCATGCTATAGATTGGAAAATCTGCAATATGATCATTACTGCACACGGATTCATTCCTGCCTGATATGAAATCATCCATTCACTTGCATTGGATGTGAAATGTCAGTGTATTTGATGAGGATTTGGGTGCACAATCTGTGCCTAAATACTGAGCAAATCCTAACCGTGTGAACATAATCCTAACAGTTAAAATGCTGTGACCTGTACCTTTGCCAAAATGTTAGTAGGATCTCTCTTCACTACCCCCAATTCCTAGTATTCAGCATGATCCTGGCTTTTATTTCCAGTCTTGACCTTCGATGATTGCCTTTGCTTCTGCTTGCTTAGGAATATTTAAAGAGGACCTGCCATAACTGCTGACATTTCTGTTTTTGTAGATATTGCGATTTCCGGTGAAATTCTAGAGCACCATTTCTTAGAATTCTGCATTGTGCCATCCCTCTGGTACCCTACCTGGAAATGAATAGATTGACAACTGGCATTCCCCTCGTCAATGGGGTGTCTCACTGCATATTCTGCAAACCAACATACAAAGACCCCAAGAGAACTATAGACTAGATAACAGCATTCGGAAAAGTTGCCAGGGAGGCAAATGAAAGACCCAAAATTAGTTTCTCCAGAAAATGTAAAAAGTAACTTTTGTGCTTACATAAAAAGATACACTTACACTAAACATAAAAATAACAAGCCTCATGTATGCCTGAACCATCACACTAGTGAGATATAGTCAATCCACTATCAGTAGTATAATATTCAGCAGTCGGACAAGTATGCTGCCGGCTGTCGGGTCTCATCATAAGGCACAAGATGTTCAGTTGAAATTAGACGAATAAACCCGTCTGCCAGGTTTCACCGAAAACCGACATCCTCAGAGGGAAGGGCTTAATATGGACATTTGCCACCAGGCTGGGTTTATCATATCACAAAGCACCACATACATGGGTCTTTAGAAACATATGGTAATGTGTTGCCTCTGCACATGTCTCACAGTTCCTTGGCGCATGCACAAGACTTCCATTACGATTGGTCATGCTTGATCACATCACTTATCACACACTCTACAATGGAGAGTTTTGATTGGAGGAGTGAATGTGTAGGCATTAAAATTGGTCTGTATCTTGCATTGTAATTGAGGAGCATTCCGATGGGTGATTTGGTCGACGCATAAGCTTTATGATTGGTGATAGTATATGAGCGCTTCATGATAACGTAAACCCAACATGGTGGCACAAACATTCATATTCAGCCCTTCCCTTTAAGGAACTTATCTTTCTGAATTTAACGGAATACCTTGTGGCTTATGATACTTTTTGAGTATATTTTGCTATGGATGGTTGAGGCATACATGGGGCACACGGATCGTAAGTTTTATGGTTAGTATAGGTGTATCTTTTTATGTAAACACACAATAAAAGTTATGTTTTAATGCTTCTGGGGAAATTAATTCTTGGGCTTTTTTTTGCCTACTGGACAACTCCTTGCATACTCTAGCATTGATTGGATGAAATGTGTAAGGACTAGAGATGAGCAAGCACACTCGTTTAAGGCTGATGCTCGATCGAGCATCGGTCTTCTCGAGTAACTGATTACTCGACCGAGCACCATGCGGGGAGGGCGGGGGGGAGTGAGAGAGATCTCTCTCTGACCCCCACCGCCCCCCACATGGTCCTCGGTCGAGTAATCAGTTACTCAAGAAGACCGATGCTCGATCGAGCATCAGCCTTAAACGAGTGAGCATGCTTGCTCATCTCTAGTAAGGACACAACTTCCAACACCTGTCAATTAATTAACACCTTTCTAAGAGGAATAACAGAGGAATGGTACAACACAGAGTTTTAAGAATAAATTATCCACAATTATTTAATGAAGAATACAAGTATTTATAAAACATGTTGAATTGACAGGTTCTCTTTAAGACAAAAAAACACGTAGGGTTTTAGAATACGACGGCATGTAGTATACAATTTTCTCCGTACAAAAAAAATGTGCAAAATTTTGGTTTAAAAGGCAAATGTGTACAAATAGAGTTAAATGAGAACAGGATGCACTCACAGTCTGCAATGTACTTTCTGTGGCAAATCTGAAGTTAGCAGATAAAGGGTCTGTTAACTGAGAGCCTGTCCGAGTCATAGAGTTCAGTCCTCGCCCATTGATGCAGCTGATACAAATAACCAGTATGACCTCTGTGGCTGTAGCTCTGTAGATCTGCTGTTCAGATTGCTGTAGAACAGCAGGGTCATTTATAGGAAGTGCAGAGTTTGCAGTTTCACTCAGGCATCTCGAGAGATATTGTTTGGGGGACCTTGGCAAAGATCTTGATTTTGGACCCTGGACATATTTTTTTTTTTGCTACGACTCGGTTAAGATGATTTGTACAAAACCTGAGAATCCTTTTAAAGTATCTGCTGACTTTTGAACACCATTTGACAGTTTATATATAGAATTAGAGTTCACAGGCTGTGGATGCAATGTGGATTCTGCCGCAAATCCATAGCCACTTACTATACAATGCATGTGTATGGGACCTTTAAATCCTCATCCACAGGCGGCAGGAAAAAAATCTGTGTAGAAAAAGTTGTGGATTTTCAAATCATTGCATTGTGAAAATGTCATGGATTTTCCCTGCAGATTGCACTACTTCGGTGTACAGTATAGACGTGAAAGCCTATGTAAGGGCTTATTCAGATGACCGTATATCGGCTGAGTTTTCACGCCCGGCCGATATACGGAGTCCCTCTCTACAGGGGGAGGAGGCTGGAAGAGCCGGGACCAGAGCACTGAGCTCCCGCCCCCTCTACGCCCCTCGCCACTATTTGCAATGGGAACGGGCGTGACGCAGGCTGAGATAAGTTCTGGAAGTTAGCTCTGCCCCCTCCCATTGCAAATAGTGTCCAGGGGTTGTCTGAAGCCGCCCTGAGGCCTTAGTCAGACGGGCATTTTTTCGTGCGATTTGCGGATCGCATGACGGATGCGCATCCGCAAATCACGTGACTGGTGCCCGAAAATCGCCAGAAAATCTGCTCCTAGCCGCGTTTCATTAGAAACGGGCCGGAGCTGTCCAGCGCATTGCATTCAATGGAGCCGGCAATACAGCTGGCTCCATTGAAAGCAATGCGCTGCGGGCGAGTGTGGGATGAATTGTCGGGAAGGGCTTAAATATATAAGCCCTTCCCTGCAATTCATCCAGAAAAGTGTTAAAATAAAAAATATATATATGCTCACCTGCTCCCGGCAGCCGGAGTTCCGCGCGGCCGGCCTGTATTGCCGGCTCCATTGAATTCAATGGGCAAACATCGTTCTCTGCCACAGCTGTTACAGCTGTGGCAGAGAAGAATGATTTGTCTTCTATATGTTCTCAATGGGGTCGGCGCTGCTGCCGCCGGCCCCATTGAGCGCATATAGAGAAGAGAACAGGAATCGCAGATCGCAGATAGGTGCGATCTGCGATTTCTGTTCTATAATTTATCGGACGAGCGCATAAAAAGCGCTCATGTGTCCGATACCATTGCAAAGCAATGGTTTTAAAAAATCGCCGGATGCATGCGCAAATCGCGCGAATAAACGCCCGTCTGACTAAGGCCTGAGTCTGTATCAAAAGCCACGTGTAAGGGCTCCTACCCACTTGCGTTTTTTTAACGCTGCGATATTGCTGCATACGCGATTGTCAATGGGACTTTCTAATGTTAAAAACACATCACAAGTTTGTACTTTGCGATTTTTGTTCGATGCGTTTTTAACATTAGAAAGTCCATTGACAATTGCGTTTAAAAAGCGCAGCGATTCCCCAGGCACAGCATGTCTATTTTTTTATTTTTCTTTGCACCCTCTATGGGAGCGCCGGCCACAATGAAAAAGCATGCGGGCAAGCCGCTCCAAAACCCGTGGCTAAGTGCCACGGGTCTTGAAGCTGCACTTTCCCCGCGGAAATCTCGCAGTTTTTCTCGCAAAACCGTGAGATTTCCAGCGGGATTCAGCCCCGTGTGAACCCAGCCTAACTGTTAGGGTGGCCTCACACCAGCGTATTTGCACAGGCAATTTTGCATACACAATATGCAGTAATTAGAACCCATTGATTTCAATGGGTTCATTTGAACGTCACTTTTTTGCGCGTGCATTTTGCTTGTGTGACAAAAACAAACAAACATGACATGCTCTATTTATGCCTATAGGAGTCTATAGGCATAACGAACTGCACGATTTTGCAGAGAAAATGAAAACAGTGGGGACTAATTAGGCTGCTCAGCCTTTTAAATCACAGCGTGGTTGTGTCCCACGCCAAATGTCCTGTATGAGGCACTGAAATAGCCCATTGAAATCAATGGGCTTGCATGAATACCTAGTAAACTTACATATTTGCTGCACATTTACCCAAGAATCAATAAGATTTCTTGCGCTTTTCTACACATGTAAAAAAAAATTTCCAATAGGCAGAAACACAGAGGCAATCAGTGGATTTCAGTCCGTGAATATGCTTCGTTTTCACGGACTGAATAACGCAATTCGCCAGTGTGAATGAACCCTTAGTTGCCAATACTTCCAGGCATAGAACCCCAGTAGGACCTGTCGTAGTGTTGACGTGAGCCTGTACAATGTATGTTAGTTATTAACGGTTTAATACAATGAGGCCTCTTTCACGCGGGCTACAAAATCTCGCTACAAAATCATTGCTACATAACGCATGCATGTGAAGCCCGTGGTTTCCAATGGGTTCTTTCACATGAGATGTTTTGTAGCCTGAAAGAACCCATTGGAAACCATGGGCTGCAATACATGCGTTATGTAGCAATGATTTTGTAGCCCGTGTGAATGCAGCCTGAAAGTAGTCCTAGTGCCTATGTAATGGAAGGTAACTCCGTCACCGATCATCCATGTCAGTGGTTACGATCAGCAGTAAGGGGGGGGGGGGCAGCTATTACCTGTCTTTTCCTGTCGTTCCTATAACCTAGAGAATACAACCAGTGTACTTTGTTAGCAGGACGACCTGCTGTCACATAGTGCAACCTTTGCAGTGTGTAAATGTCATCGTTATTAAGTACATATTGTCTTAGTGATTGTGACACTAACAAGCGTGGTGATCAGTAACACAGTTTACCCTTTGTTACCCTTTGCTCCAAATATCCTAATCACCCACTATGCTCCTCTGTGATTTTAGTATGCTCACCGTTTATGCCACTGTTGCCATAATAACACGTTTCTTTCTTGTACAAGTAATTTTTCCTAATAATAACATGTGTGATGGGTTGTTTTTTTTTTTCTTTTTTAATTCTTTCCCCTTTCAATCCACCTTCCTGTTGCAATGCATGATGGGCAGGCTCAATTTTGTGCATGACACCCGCTGCAAGTGTTGGTAGGTGCCAGCTTTGTTTCTTAATTATTTTACATGCCTGATGAACCTTTATTCTTGCACTCAAAATCCATGTCCGTTACCACTTATCTAGAAAAAAAATGTGTTTGGAAAATGCTGCTTATAGCTTTACATCATTTAATGTCTAAAGTGTGGATTTTGATTGCACGTAATTAGTAAATTAAACATTGTTCTAATATTTCTATAGTTAAATATAAATGGTTTTAAATGCATTTTTCATGTGAATTAAACATAGAAAGAATTGTAAATGCAGCTGCACACAGTGGAGGCATTCATTGTGTGGCACATCCCACTTGCTAGTTGACATACTCCAGCTAAAAAACAGCATTGATAAAGTATGACACAGAAGGTTTTCCTAAAATGCAGTTTCATAACTGCATTGTGGGCTAAAAAGTTGACAACCGATATAAAAAGCACCACTTTTGCTTAACTTGATTGTCACTTCCCTTCCACCACAGTGGGGATGAAAGGGAATGGATCTTTATTAGCCTGAGATGACCTGCCGAAGCAGGAAGGAGTTTACATATTGAGATTGTCATAAGATATCATGGCCCTAATGAATCACAAATTAAAGGTTTTTCTAGGACTTACAAAAAAAAATTGCAGGTTTATGGGTTTAAAATGTATACGTACCTGCAACAGTGGCATTAGAGCCCTGGTTTCATGCCGCTCGAAACCTGGAGGAATCCAGCAAGCAGTCATGTGCTGTTCATTATGCATCAGCAGTGATTCTTCCATGGCCACTGAAACCTATGATTGGCTGAGCCAGCATGTGCACAATGAATGCCTGTTGGTTGCACCCCATCCAGTGCTGGAGCCCTGGGCCCTGTGCTCAGAACCCAGAAGAGCCTGGTGCAAGGGGGGCAGACATGTGTCATTCATTGTGTACATGACCGCTCAGCAAATCACAGGCTTCAGCGGTGATTCTTCCTTGGCCACTGAAGCCTGTCATTGGCTAAGCAGACATGCACACAATGAACGGCACATGATTGTCCACCAGTTTCTTCTGGATTCCGAGCGGTGGGGACCAGAACTTCTAGTTCTGGATGAGGAGCTGCTGGAGCAAGTGAGTAAACATTTTATCTTTATTTTTCAGCATTTTAAACATGTATTTTTAAACACCTGGAAAACCCCTTTAAGATTCTGTTTACATTTTGTTTTTTTTATCTCCACTTGAAACACATACTTGGAAATCCAAGGCTTGGCTGAATTGTTGCCATGCTAGTTTTTGTTTTTAAATTTGCCCTTTTCTACTTTGGAGCATTAGTTAAAGGGAGCCTGTCACTTTAAAAATGCAATACAGTCTGTAAGCAGCAAATAACATGCTGGACGACATACATATTTGTGGGAAAAGATTTAGTGGAACTTGTAATGTAGTCATTTAAACCTCTGCTTA
Source organism: Eleutherodactylus coqui (assembly GCF_035609145.1). Classification (NCBI taxonomy): domain Eukaryota; kingdom Metazoa; phylum Chordata; class Amphibia; order Anura; family Eleutherodactylidae; genus Eleutherodactylus; species Eleutherodactylus coqui. The sequence goes on from NC_089837.1 coordinate 123,731,389, forward strand.
GTCTTTGCTTTAGGAGTCCAGTGGGCGGTCCTATGATAGATTGATTCCTGCTATGTATGTACAATTCACACAGATAGCTGTCAATCACTGATAGGACCGCCCACTGGACTCCTAAGCACAAAATGAGCAGAGGTTTAAATGAATAAATAAATAATTTCCCCAAAGAACTATATATCAATCTGCTCAGCTCCTCCTGCTCTTAAACCCATCGCTTACAGACTTGATTGCATTTTCAATGTGACGGGTTCCCCTTAAGCCCCCATAATGTGTCCCTCCCCTGTGTGTACATGCTAGAAATAATTGCATTGTGTCTGGTTCAGAGTCATATAAATGAAGCTTTGTGTGTAATGAGTACATTGTTTTGATGGTAACAAACATTTTCCCTTTTTTTTCTCTTTCATCCCACCCTTTTCCTCTTTTTCCCTGGAATGCTGACCTGCTTTTGCACTTTGATTGCATGCCACTTGCTGGTGATGATGTTACACCACGTGGCTTCACGCTGCAATAAATACCATGCCAAATTGTTCCGCCACCTTTTGCTATGGTTCCTACTCTGCTACACTCTTATGTATGTTTGCTTATATGATTTCCCTCCGAAAGTTCCCATGATGCACGGTACAGCGCCGGCTACTGTGTCTGCAGCAGCAGCATCTGCCACAAGTGTTCCCTTCGCTGCAACAGCCACAGCCAACCAGGTTTGCTAATTTACAGCTTCCATTCTTAAGAACAACTCTAAATCAGTGCTTTGTAATAACCCTGTTCACCGTTCCTCCTGTTGGCATACCTATTATTTTGCCGTTGAAGGGCCTAAATAGACAAGCGTGTTTTTCTCCCCTTATGCGGCCGTGATAATCACTCATAAGAGCGAACAAGTTAGTGATGTCAAGCAAGAATTGGCTCTTCTAAAAGGACCATAAGTGATGGTGGCCTCAGCAACTACCTAGTGGATTGTTTCCCTATGTAATTGCCAAAGTGGTTTTGACTTATAGATTGATTGGCTGTTAGAGATAACACCATTACACTCTTCTGGTGTTATCAGAAATCTAAATTCAACATTGTCTGTTTTATTGATGTTTAAAGCCAGTCAACTGGGTCAGAAACTAGATAACATGGGCATCTAACTCGAATATCCAAAACATTATGGGTTGATGCATGCAGTGGAAGAAGACCAGCAGGATATTTGGCCTGCATGCAGGACTGAAGCCATGATGACTTTGTTGCCCATATGGCCCTAGTAGACTTTAGGGCTTAGGGCTCATGCACATTGTCATATCACAGATCCACTTGGGCAAGCTCAGCAGCCTTTTCAAACAGTTGATCGATGGGAGTTCCAAGCCCCGACCTCACCAATCAGACATTGATGACCTATTGTACCGAAGTCCTGGAAAACTCCATTAGGGTGATTTCGCACATGCTGGAATATTCCATAACAAATTTCGTAATATTCTACTTTAGAAAATTTTCTTAAAAATCAATATGTTTAGCAAGGGGATTTTGATGAAATTGTGCAGTGGTATTAAGCAATTCTGCATCAAAGTTTGCACCTGCGAAGTTGTAGTTAGCAATTTACATTTTCTCTTCTACTAAAAATCTAGTGAATGTAATTGCTCATTCATCATGGTCAAGTGTTGCTTATTTATCATGTAGTTGACTCAAAAAGTTCATATGACGAGTAGGCCTCTTTACTGCATACCAGGAATAGCACTGAAAATATTGTGGTGGTGGTGCCTGCTGTAGCAGCTCAATCACATCCGCTTGAATGAGCTTGTAGTGCTGTCAGGCCATGTTAGGAATGAACATGACACTACTGGAAGAGGCTAACCAGTTTCCTGAGCGCTGAGAATTCTGTTAATGTGTTCAGCCTATATAAGTTTTAAAGAGGTTATCTAAAGATATTAACTTATTCTAGGTCCACAGGATAGGGCACAAATGTCTGATTGGTGGAGGTTAAGTGCTTGGGTGCCATTTGTTACAAGAACGGGAGTGTCTTGTCCTTCAGTATGAATAGAGTGGCAGCCAAGGGGGAGTGTTGCCACTCCATTTATCTCCATGTGACCGAGGACAGTGCTTAGCAGCTTCACATGTGTTTGACCACTGGTCTGTTCATACACCTGTCCTTGTGATTGGTGGGGGTCCCAGCAGTCAGACACCCACCAGTCAGACACCAATCCCCTATCTTGTGAATAGGGGACTAGTTAATACTGTATCTTGGAATTACCCCATTAGGCTGTAATTACCTAGCCAATAGTGAGTTGAGCCTGAGATTCTCAAGCGTGACTCGCATTACACACTACACGGACATGGCATCCGTATTCTGTGCATTTGCATGTACTATTCTTGTGTGAGACTCGCATGAAACTAGAACATGCTGCGATTTCTCTGTCTTAGGGATTAAACATACAAGTGTGTTTTGGCTCATTTTTGCACATGGGAAAATCTTGCACTCAAAATGCGGAGAATAGAAACCATTAAATTCAATGGGTTCATTCTCACTTCTTTTTTTCCGTCCACAAAAAAATAGGACTTGCTCTCTCTTGTGCGTGTTTGTGCACCAAAGAGCCTCATAAAGGTCTATAGGAGGTGCGCACAAACACACATCTGTATCTGCGATCTGCCGAACGCTGCACATACCCACAATCACTGTTGCTAATTAACCATTTAAATCAGGAAGGGTGATTCCCTTGCCCATGTGAACGAGTGGTGCCTGCACAAATACGCTCAGTATTAGCGCAGGCATGTGTGCAGAATACAATTGCGCAGGAGCGAGTGTATTGTGACATACGGTCGTTTGCTTAAGCCTTAAGGCCTTACTAGTTCTGTGAATGTTGATATAACAAATCAATACAGCAGAAAAATACCCATTTTCACAGTAGAGGCAACTTTCAACAACACTGACCTGTCAATATACTATAAAGAAAGAGAACAGTGGAAAATACAGAAATTACCCCAATAACATTTCACATTCTACTTTCCACAGATAATTGCACCAGTTCTGCCTTAGCCCTTGGCTATGTAATCCTAGTCAGAACTCAATACAGACCTTTGTGTATGCCAACAAAAGAGGGTCTCTTGGCAATTACTGCTCCATACGTTTTCCGTGATGTTCTGCTCCCTCGGCACCCTGTGCAGCTGCTGACACTTATTTAGAGTTGTTGAGCAATTTCTTAACATCAGTTTGCTACTGTAGCATTTAGTTTCACAATGTTTTACTTATTATTCTATATTCAGAAGTCAACGGCTTTTGTTGTGTTTTCTACAGATGGCTGATTGTTGGCTGCAAATGTTTTCAATTCACTGTTAACCTGTTTTATCTACAGATACCCATAATATCTGCAGATCATCTGAGTAGTCACAAGTATGTCACACAGCTCTAGAGGTCATGTCCTGATGCAGTAAGTTTCATTCTCTCTCAATTTCCACATAACTCATTTCATACAATATCTGTCAAAACAAAATAGGATCCAGTTTTGGAGACATTCAATGGAACTTTTATGTGTTATCACTGGTGGATATTATAGTTGGTGTTCTATAGTTCATATATGATATATGCATTACAGGAATGATTGCATTACCTGGACATACTATAGATGAATGTATTGACTGATGTATCCAGGAAGGCCCATTGATACATTTCTCCATCTGTCCATTTTAGCGCCATTAGATACTTGTGCAGAATAATTCTACTGTGAATGTTCATGCTTCTTGTGCTGCTGTATTTCTGGCTATTACTATAATATTGGGAGCATTCTGAATGTTAATAGCAGAGAACAAGGCTAAAACATAATGTAAAGAATATTGTGTGTAGTAAAATGTGTCAGCATTTACAGGGAGGATTTAGATTACTTTTTTTTCATGCCCACAGATACAGACCAAGCTTCTATAATAAAGCCTGCATTAATGGCTCCATAACGTCAGAAAAGGTTTTTTCTTTAAACTCTTAGTCTTCTTTGTTTTTTACAACAACAACAAAAAAAAAACCCTTTTTTTTTTTTACTTCCCTTAGGGGTCTTGACTAGAGATGAGCGAGCGTACTCGGTTTGGGTGTTTTTGCACTCGAGCACTGCTTTTTCCGAGTAACTGACTACTTGGACGAAAAGATTCGGGGGGCGGCGTGGTGGAGCGGGGGGTAGCAGTGGGGAACATAGGGGGGCTCTCTCTCCCCCACCCCCACTCCCCTCTGCAACCCCCCGCTCACCCCCGGCGCCCCCCGAATCTTTTCATCCGAGTAGTCAGTTACTTGGAAAAAGCGGTGCTCGAGTGCAAAAACACCTGAACCGAGTACGCTCGCTCATCTCTAGTCTTGACCTTGCGATTATTTGATTACTTATACCATATACTGAAATATACTTCAGTATTGCAGTAAATTGCATTTCTGCCAGCATTCTATTAGGCATTCTATCCTAATAGGCAGAAATACAAGGCAGCCATAGGGGGCCTTCAGAAGTCCCATGCTGCTATGACAATTCAATACTGATCAGGGCATTTGAATGCTTCTGTCAGAAATGATCACAGCTGGCACCCGAGGTGTATGGAGAGGGATGAGCTCCCATTCCTGTTCTATACAGACCCCACAACCAGAGGAGATAGGTGTATGTCATTTTACGGTGAAAGGGTGAAATATTTTGCACTTTTTATCTCCTGCAGTTTTATATACCATAGTACAGTCTATAGCAAGCTAGAGAATGCTGCTCACTAGGAAATCAGCAGAAAGCTGCTCTGATGGCTCAGTCTCTGGTCCATCTCCACCTTTGAAGAAACCTTCTGCTGCTTACTATATATACAGTGATATGTAGAAGCTGCAGAAGTCAAATGTTGCAAGACTTTTTAATAAAACTCTATGGGAAGTAATGCTTTTCCCCCAAAGATACATGCATTTAAGTAAAAAAATAGTCTTTCATGTTAACATTCTGGTTAATTGCAGATCCTACAAGGGGGGAGCTCACTGCATGCAGTTCCCATTGCATTCAATGGAAGCAATGTGCATATGTAGCAAATGTTAACTTGACATTTACAACATCATGACAACCAAACTACAATGCATTACAATGCTGTAAATCAAGTTACCAGGAATGCGCCGGTCATGTGAACATCTGTAAATATGGTACATATGCAGTAAACTCCCACTAATGGCAATTGCCGGCAACCTTTATCAGTAACTTGGCTATTCTACAAGCCTGTTACACTCCCTTTTTGCAATGTGCTTATTCAGCTCTGGTGGTTCTTTTCTCTAAAATGTAATTTTTGTCGAAGTTTCATTAAACTTTATGACCCGCGCATCCCTGATTAAGCCAGCAGCTGTGCAAGGGAACACAGAAGCATGTAACTATGAGCCTCCAAATATATACAGTATATTCCTGTATGTAGCACAATAATGCAATCCCTATTAATAAAGCCATTCCAGTATCACTAATCCCATAGAACATCTAACATTGATCTAAGTTTTTATATCAAATTTTGCTTCCTATGGACAAAATCATGCAATAGATGTAGCCTGTTTAATGAAGAGAATTGTGGACACCCGGACTGGTCTTCAGCAGTTGTACACTACGATAAATGGTAATAATGTTGCCGATTATAGTCTTAATATTAAGCAGTTATGTATGCTTTTCTTCTAGATCATGCTAAGGAGACACGGAACTTGAAGAAAGTACAGGCCAAGGCCATTAGCCATAGTATGCATACAGTACAAACGAGAAACACAGCATTGCCCACAGTGACACACTTTCATCTTGCATGCTGAACAATGCCAAGATCAATATGGATCCCATTACACACATTACAGTATATGATTTGTACATTTTTTCTTGATATTCGTGCTAAAGTGAAATTTCTATTCAAACATGATGCAACATATCCTGTCTTTTCTCACATTGGTGCGCACACATACATCTTTTAGCAGAGGCATAGCATGGGTTTTCATCACCAGGACAAAAAACTCAATTTTCTGTCCTAAGCCCTGTATCTAAATATCCTAAACAAGAAAAAATGTCTTGTTAGAACCCCCTGGAATTAAACACTAGGGGGGTAATGCCAAGCTTCCCCTAGCCGAACCCCTGTCTCTTTGTACTAATCACTTGTACATCTGATGTATGTTCTGCTTTCCGAGTTGAAAAGTCAGACTATGTTGTACTTGGTAATCTACAACGTGTTGGTACGTCTTTAGACCAAGATTATAATTTTTGATTGTTTATTTTTCTTTCTTTCAAGGTTTACAAATAACAAAAGGTGCACCTTGTCTTTTCAATTGACATTGTAGCTGGGAGTATGCATGCAAACTAGTTTTCTAAGGATGATATTTTCCTGTTCTAGATTGTAATAGGTGGCAAGAGGTCTGACACAGATGAATGTGCCAAGCAAACCACAGCTGTGTATGTCTTTAAAGCACATTAAGGCTTTAGGTATGGTATTATTATTATTTGTGCCCATAAAGTGCCATTGACTGTACATCAATAGAGAGTATTATTTCAACAGTGTTATTTCTTTTTTTTTGTATGCAGAATAACCACATTTTCTATGTTACAATGGATCAGTCATAGGCACGGTTAGATTTTGCAAAGCCAAAGTTCTCACAGAAATGAGTTTACCTGAACCGAATGTGTCAAGCTGACATCATAGAAATGCCATCTTTTTTAATGTGGTTTTAAACAATTGTGCCAGAGAAAACAGGAGATGCCATAGTGGGTGAATGACATGTATTGTGCTGTGCACGGTAGTTCTCACAGGCCTGTTGCCTTCAAAATGCAGCTTATGGCCATTTATTGAAAAGGAAAAACAAAGTAGAGCAAAGCTTTTAAAAGAAATTTTGCAGAAGTTTTGTGCCCCTCTAAACTGCCATTTATAATTTATAGGGTGGGGGAATATGTTTATAAACTTGTCACTATACCAATTTGTTAGCAGCAGGTTCCCTTTCACCCCTTTAGTGGCAGGTTTATTATTACCATGTCAGCGTAGCAAGCACCTGAGATTATTCGGAGGTAATTCGAAGTGGCAAACGTGTACAGTGGCACAATAACTGTGTGATCTGGCCAGCATTTCAGCACTAGAGCTGTCCACGGAAATCTTCCGGGGTTTAACTGCATGGTCAGTGCAGCAGAGATTTTCCGGGCGTGCCACTAAAGAGGTTAAGAAATCCCTAATTATTTAGGTGAGATTAAGTTTCATGGAAAAATCGTAAAATATATTATAAAACCAATATACTGCAAAGAGATTGCTTTACTTTCAATAATTGAGTAAAAATGATTAAAGGCTACTTTCACGTAACATTATTTATGCCAGCATTTTGTACTAGTATTTGTAAGCCAAAACCAGGAGTGGAAGCTGCAGAAAAAAGTATAATGGGAAAAACTGTACCTCCTACATGTTTTGAACTCAGTCCTGATTTTGACTTAGAAATGCTGATCCAACCAACGATCAAAATACTCCCATGTGAAAGAGGCCAATTACTTATAGAGCAAAGGAAAATACAAAGATAGGTCACATGGCAGTATTATGACCGGTGGTTTACATCATGCATTATTTGTAAGCCAAAACCATGGAAGAAGTACAAGTCTTTCCTTTATACTTTTTATTTGTAGGTTCCACCTTTGGATTACTATACTGATGCAAAATAGTGACCAGAATACTGCCATGTGATATTGGCCTTGAATGGGTTTTCTGGGCTACAGCATTGATAGCCTATCCTTAGAAGAAACTAATAATGTGTGATCTGTAGAGGTCCAGCCATTTCTCCTTTGCTCTGTTGAATAATTTGAGTCCCATGGGTCAGTCGCCTCAATCACAAAGTAATTGCCTATTGTAAGGATAGGCATCAATGTTATAACTCAGAAAAAAGCGTTTTAGTAGTCATTAACATTGAAAAGATGGGTTTGCCTTTGGTGACCCTACACTTTTATGGTATGCTAAGGAACATCATAGTCAGAATTTAGCCCATTAAGGTTCTATTACTAAAATTACCTATTATAAATGATCCAAAAGCAAACCAGAGAAATCAAATTCACTGCAGACATAGGGTGGTTTACAACAACCTGTGCCTGGTTCTCCATATGTAGTTGCCATTAACAATTTCCTCTGTTCCGCTGATGGACGCACAGGAAATAGAAATTAAATATAAATTCTCCATTGCTGTTTTATTACCAAACTGCTCCTGCCTAAAAGAGACAAATTGTGGTACCGCTACAGTAATTTTAAGAGGTATTCACATCTTAGAATGCCATTACCTGCTGCTTGCATTTGTCTTAACCTTGTTATCAATGGGAGTCAACTTCTCACACCTCCATTGATCTCAAGAATGAAGGGAAGATCCCTCATGCTTTTTCTCTGCACAGAGGGGCTCTTGTCCAACAGCTGTGCAGGAGACTGCACAAAGATCAATTCAAGTGGCATCTGCTGCGGTTTTTTAGTATAGTGGGTGGATGGGAGCGCAGCTGTACAGGAAACTGCAGAGGAGGCACATCGTTCTGCTAGCACCATGTCTCCTTCATTCTGAGGATTGGTCATGGTCCCAACCAACTTGTGGTGGGAAAACCTTTTAAGAAACTGTTTATATATACACCCTAATATATTCCTTTAGGTTCTCCAAAGGTGAATGTACACTTTAAGTGAATACCTATGGTTATTAAAGAAGTCTTTCTGAACTTTTAAAAAAGTTGTTAAGCAAAGCGAAAAGACTAAACATTTTTTTTTTAAATAACGTAGTTTTCACCCATTAAATGTCCCACCAGTTCATTGCTGGAACCCTGGTTCCCAGGAGAACCTGCAGCAGTCATGTGCTTAGCAGCTATGCTGGATTGGTTGGACACATACCTTATGAGATGTGCTTAGATTTTTATTTTAGGCCATTTCTTGCCCTTAGCAACTTTTGAAAGAGTCTCAGAAAACACCTTTAACATATATTAATGAATGTTTTATCTAATCAAAAGTCCTATGCCTAATCGTCAAAATTTGCACTTTTTAATGCCTTAGCATATACTTCAGAGCAATTCTGTGCCAATAAATTATAGTCCCTTAACTAAACATGTATCCTTGTAAAGTAAAAGGAGATAGTTTATGCAGAGATCTGTCCAAAATGATCCTGCAGCATAACAAAGTCTGTTACTAAATGCCTGTGCTGTATATATGTGTATATATAAGTAAGCATATGCAATATAGTTGAGTATTCAATAGCAGAATACTACTAGTACCTTACAACTAGTATGTACATTACATACAGTATGCACTAACCTAAATAGAGAAACATTTAAAGTTTTTATGATTGTGTGTAAATATATAGAGTGATATATAATATATATGTTAAAAAAGTTGTGTGTTTTAAAATATGTTATATTACTCAGAAGACTGGTCGTTTGTGTGCGTTCAATGATGAGCTATTTCTATGGTGTCAGAATACACGTTATTACAGCATTTATGTTCTAGCTGTATTATTCCTGGTAGGAATCAATCTTCGTGAAGGTTCAGGAAACTCATAGCTATGATTTTACCCATTAATTTACGAAAAAATACCAAAAGCTACAATTCTTTGAATTTATGCATTTTTTTCAGATTTGGTGTATAACAGTTTAATTGTATTATGTGGATGAACTTGGTATTTTGCTAGTGGATACATGTACAATGCATTGGCTGGTTAATTGGGGCAAGATATATCAAATAAGTTATGACATAATGAATGATATTACGCAGGTGCTGTGATTCATTGCATTCTCTTTGCCCAGTCACGCGCAGTACATTTTCAGTATGGTGAACCTGAGAGGCTAGTACCAACGTAATCAATTTGGTAGATCTTTCCAAAAAGCAAGTTAATGATTTTAATGACGTTGTGAAAGCAAGGTCTAATGGTAACCCTAGTTATACCAGGACAGATGCCACAGCCTACTTGGATTTGGGCCCCATGGTTATACTGTGCTCTATGTTTGCAAATTATATTGATTAAAGATATAAAGATTATGCAATAGTGAAAAAAAACAAAACATATAAAAGGTACCCAAGAACTCATGTTGACACGTACAATAAAGTCATTTTGTCAGTTATGGTAAACAGCACAAAAAATAATAACATATGGCAGAATTACATTTTTCATACACTCTGCCATTTTTTAATAAAATCAATATAAATGAAAAATTAACTTATATATACCCTGAAATAATGTAAAAAATCTGCAATCTGTCCTATAAAAAACAAGGTCCCAAACAGTTATGGCATAAATAAACAGCTATGACCCATAGAAGGCTGTAAGTTAAAGAAAAAAAATCTTTGGTTCTTAGGGCCCAAATTGATACAGTCCTTAAAGGGTTAAAGTTACAGCTTATTTCCTGTGAAGTCCTACATGAGAGGGTGTTCATTGGCTTTATTGAAATAACAATAATCTTCCCACTTCACTCCATTGTCAAATGCCATGCTGGCAGTGACTAAATTCATAGGATTTCCATGCCAAAAACTGAGAATTTTGGTGCAGATCCACACAAAAATTCACGTTCTATTGAAAGGGTAAAATAAGTTGTGGATCCCAACCACAATCCCCATCACAACCGGTACCAATCGGATTTTGACCCAGCTTTTGACACGGAAATTACGCAGATTTTGGTGTGGATTTTCTGCTGCGGAATGTAAAAATGTACCCAAAAATATATATTTTTTGTAGCAGACAGTCTCTTTTACATTGCTATGGGTTAGTCTGCTTGTAGTAAACCATTTATTCAGATCAGTTTAGTGACTCAATACTTGAACTCCACGCAAAATAGGCTTAGTGTTTGAAATATTGTAGATAATACTCCTGAAGCAGAAATACTATTAGGCTGTCCAAATTAAAACATATGTAACAGAACATCATCTCAGAGACTGTGGCTATAAAAGCTGCATTATATGGTTACATATTGCACCTGTGTGGACAAGAAATAAATATAAAAGATCAGGGACTGATTGAGAGTGATATGGACCCCTGGAGCTACAGTGGTCATGGGCTTCTTGCCTATTACCATTGTTATAATGCATTGGAGGGTTATATTACACTTGCCACATTAATCTGATGCCTTTGAGCCAAATTGATCGAATATATCTCCTCTATGTAAATTTAATACATTGACTCAAGAGCCCTATCTGGCCATTGACCCTTGGGAACTGCCCTAATGGTCGTTACACACACACCTTTAGGTATGCATTTCCCCTCATGATCCAGCCTATGCATTGTATTGCCATACAGCAAAAACTCCTACATTCTAACCTTGATAAATATTTTCTCTTACCCAAATTTTTAATGTAGTATAATAAAGTACTCTATTAACAGTTCATCCATTTCATCCTATTGCTGAGAACCTGCACTCTTTCTATGTAGAACTGGCTGCAGGACCCTCAGAGTCACAGATGCTTATGATTGAGATACATGATATAACAATCACTTTAGGAGATGTTTTTGGTATGGGACTGAAGAGGAGATTAATGATTGTACTGTGCATCTATTAAAGCCTTAGATTACATTACGGGTTATAACCCAAACCAATGTAATTTCAGTTGTGTTAAGAAAGTTCAAGTGACTTTGCATTTTATGATAATTACTTACATCATTGAATAGTAATTTTTTTTTTCTCTTGTTAAAATGTAATTTTTAATTTCCTACATTTATTAGAATGTTTTCCTTTTTATTGCAAGTTAAATACTGTTAAGTTTGTAGTTTTTTTTTTTTTCGTTGACATAGGTTTTACTGAAAACTTTTTCAAAATACAAAAAAAAGAATAAAAAGTAATTTTATTTTCTTCATACCATACTCAGTTCTGAATTTCCATGTATTGTCATATAAGTATTTGTATTATTGTTAACGAAATGATTTCTATTTTACTGACTTAATATTACAATGTAAGAATATCAGTCATTGTTAGTTTTCACTAAGAGAACAAAGATCTTTTGTATGGATATCTTATATTATGTAATCATTAAAAGTAAGGTGTTACGTTGTTGCTACGGCAACAATCCTGGCAGACAATTAAGTAATATTTTGATGAGTTATTTTGTTTGTAATTAGTTATGAGAAAAATAGTTCCTAGATATTAGAGTAAAAATTTATTTTCTACTGTATCCATTTCAAATGTTAAGATATTGTTTTAATATTTTTGGAAATCCCTGAATATCAGGCCTTGTTATAAATAAGCTGCATAATCAATAAATCAAGGGACTTTTTTTTTTTTTGTTGATAATCCAAATATTCAAAGTTTACGTAGCGAGTAAGAGTGTGCAAACTCTTGAAGGTTGATTATGCTGCAATTTTGCATGTCGGAAAGGTTAGGGAGAAGTTGACTTTTTGCACTTCTGTATATAGTCAAAATAAAGAGAGAAACATGTATTATAGTAAGATCTTATTTTGAATAAAAATGTCTATAATTACAAGGAGTTTTGTTGAGGCTTATAAAATGACAGGCTAAACAAAATTGCTTGCAAAGTGGCACAGAGTTAGCACTCCATACCCCCTAAAAAGGTTGCTTTGCTTTATGTGATCAGCTTGTAGTTTGCCAGGATTTTTTAAGCTGGACAGATATACCATTATTCAGAGATCATACAAGATACAGACCCACTGGTCCAAGTCTGCCTGAGCAACATCACACAAGCAGTGCAGATACTTCAACCACTGAAAGGTAGTCATGGATCAAGTAATCCATACGTTACTCGAACAAACAACTGCATGTTTAAAATATCACAGACAAGACTATATAAGGGTATATAACTATTCAGTTCAATTTCTGACAGTTTTGTAGTTTATCAATCACAAGACAAAAAAAAATACAGTTTCACAAACCCTAAAGTGTACCTGTCACCGATACATAGTGGAGGAAGCTACTTTATGGGCCAAGCAAATAGAGCATCATGTCTCTGTTTCCTATGTGCTTTAGTGATGCTACCAAGACCTCAAGAGGCCAGAAACCTGTAAAGTCCCCACATCTGTTGTTTAGTTAAGCATAAAAAGCTATCCATGGAGCACAAGAAGTAATCAGTTCCCATTGGTGTAAATCTGCTGACATTTACATGGTGCAGATGTGGGGCCTATGGGATTCTAACGTTGGATTGTCAGGTCTGCTACCCATTTTTCCCTAATTTGTTACCAAATCTTAAAGCGAGCCTGTCATCAGTTTTTCGCCTATTAAACCACCATTTAAGCAATAATGTGACGGGCATTTTAAAGTTATTGTTTTGGAAATACTGTGCAAGGCATACCTGTAAAAGGAAAGCTTTTAATTCTCCCATGTTGCATGCAAATTACAGGTAATCAGTCCGGTGGCCAAGCCGTATTGTCCATGGTGGGCAAGCCAAACAATCTCTGGTGACCTGCGTAACTCCTCAAACACCACCCCACTCTGTCAGTGACATAAAGATGTCCTTAATGTCATCACCACCAAATTCTAATTTTTGCGCATGCGCCATAAGCTCCAGGAGCAGCGCATGCACAGTTCATCCATCCCTATTATAGGCAGATCCATCCAGTCCAACTGCTCATGTGCCAATAGTTCCCAGTTTCTAGTGCTATAATCAGAGACACCAGAAGAGGTTAAACTGTCGCAGTAGTTTAAAGTCATAGCAATGATGACATCTCAATGTCACTGGCACAGAGAGAAGCAGGGTTTAAGGAGGTACGCAACCCACCATTGATGGCCAGGCTCGTACACTGGGCCCTTCGACCATAATTTGCATGCGGCTTGGGAGAATTAAAAACCTTCCTTTTACAGGTTTGCTTTGCATAAGATTTCCCAAGAAAATACCCATGCCCATTATAAGATTGATTAAATGCTGTAGGGGGTTTAATAGGTGGAAAACTGGTGACAGGTTCCCTTTAAAATGGTTTTCTCATCAGAACAATTCTCATATTTCTAAATACAGAACAACTGGTAAACAGCTGATTAAAGAGGCCAGCAGAAGAAACCATCATGCCCTTTGTAGTGGGCGCTGCAGAACTGTAGTATTACATGCGGCTTGACCAATTAATGAGTCACATACCTTATGATTGTGCCAAGTCTATCGCAGCAGGAGCCACTCTTGCAGAAGCTTTCCACTCCAGCTTATGGAGAAGCTCCACAAGCGGATGAGATTTTCCCTCTATTATTTCCATATGTGCTGGTATGACCTATGGAATGATTTTGTCCTAATGGAATAGCCCCTTTACAACATCAAAAGCCATATTATCATAGTTCAGCTCACAGACGAGAGGCCTCCACGGTGTTTCTGTGAAATGTACACTTTCTATTCATTAGCAGGCAAAACAAACAGCGCTCATTAGCCGTAGCAGTAGCGTGATTTTATTTTGAAATAGCTTTAATTTGTTCTTTTAGCAGATGATTTGTATATAAGATCTTAATAAATTGCACTCACCAAACAGTATATTGTTGCAAACCAAAGCTAAAATTTATTATTGCTATTATTATTGTTATTATTATTATTGTTATTATTATTGGACCATTTTACTACCCAGAAGTCACACTGGCAAATACCTAAGTTGCACTTAAATTCAGTTGTTAGACTCTTCATCTGCTAGAAGGACAGATGCGCTTGATTTTGCAGTTGTATAACCACAGACTTACTTTTTTGCTTGTAGTTGCTGATACCTATGTATTCTGTCTTCGCCTGCAGTTTTTTTAATGCTTATTTTATTCTTACTGCTAATAGTTGATCATGTTGTATGAAAATAAAGTGAAATTGCCCTAATAAAACTTACCTTTATGGAGTTGGCTTTCTGTATCTGTGGCCTTTCTTGTGCTAAAGTGATTGTGTAGATAGATGGAGTACACGATAGATGATAGACAGGTAGTGTAGATATCTACCATTTGGTAAGTTTTCATATTATTTTGTGTATACATATGTATCTTAGTGTATATGAGTATGAATGCATATGTGTTTGCATGTGTATGGACACGCATGCTTGAATGTAGATATGAGCGTATCTGCATATATATATATATATATATATATATATATATATATGAGTTTTTATGTATGCATGCATATTGGTTGTGTATGAAAGGGAAAATATGTCCATGCATGTATATTCATATATGAGTATACATACTATATGCTGATTAGTCATATATCGATGTGTCCATGTAAATATGTGTGTATTTGCCTAACATGGTCTCAATTGTCATGACTGAGTGAGGTCTTATTCCAGATTTGGCTATCAGTTGTGAAGCCAAGTACAATTATGAAGTTTGTTCTAACAAATTGATATAAAAGGTAACAGTAGGAGTTTAGTCAATACCCTGAGATTACAAAACCTGTGAACACAGAATGTACAAAATTCTCACTTTACCATCCCATAAGGCCTCATTGTAAGATCCTCATTTCATGTTAAAACTATCATGCTTGATAATGACCTAAGAGAATATCTGTTCCTGGCAAAAAGAAAATGATTTGAAATTCCCAGTACTGGTGCTAATTACTTAAAAGTGTGGATGAAAGCTGCATAAATAAATATTTAATAAGGCTCATGTTAAGCATTGGTATGCACTATTAATTGCAGGCACACAATTTACAAGAGTATTGAGATACAGTAGTTATGGGAATGATCTATTCTTCTCCCTTTGTATTGTCCTTGGAAGAAATTGTAAAGTCTAATTTATACTTTATTTGGGAACCGCTGCAATACAATATGTAGGACTTTATGGCATAAACTGCTAAGGAAGAAGATCTATTACCATAAAGCCCTTTTACATAGGCCGATTATTGGGCATGAATGTTCGCCAGATCATCAGCCCGTGTAAAAGGGACAACGATCACCTGATGAATGAGAGAGCACACCACCTATTGGAAGGCAGCATTCCTGCAAGCCAATGTCAGACCTTTTAACCGGCCTTGTAGCAATGACTGGGAATATATGCCAAAGCCAGAATCTTCTCTAGAAGGGAAAGATAAACCATGTACAGACAGGCTATTTTAGGGTTTTTGCCCCTTTTCAGTGTGCTGGCTTGGCTAGTGAGAAGCCTATGATGAGGGTGGGGAAGGGTAAGGTTTCTCCTTAGGCAGCCATGCATGAAAAAAACTCTGAAACAGTCTGTCTATCTATGGATTATACCCCATTGACACTGGCAGATGATAGCTCAAAAGTCGCTCAAACAACAGTTTGAGTGACAGTTTTGAGCGATCCTCTTTGCATAGTCTATAGTAGCTAAGTAGCTACTAAAGAGCTATGCAGGTGGAGCGGGACACCGCCGCTATCACTGGGTGAACAATACAGCTATTCTGCATAAGCAAACAGCTGTATTGTTCTCCGCATTTACAGCTTGCGTCCTGCTGTGAACTACCAGCGGGACACGAGCTAAAAGAATCTTATCAGCGCTGCCGACTGTGATGACAACCTGCACCACTGATAAGAGTTCATTGCTCAATTCTAGTTTTCTAGAATTGAGCGAGGAAAGAATCATGCATGAAAAGTGCACGATGTCCGTGCATTTAGGCGCAATCGTTATTGCTCAAAAAATGGCTTTGAGCGATACACTTTGTGTCTAAATGGGCCTTAAGGCATATCTTGCAACTTCAAGACCTCAATGTAAAACCTGTAATGTAGTCCCCAAACTAAGACATGTTAGTTGCAGTTGCTGATCTTCTCTCTAGGGTAGAGGAGCTATAGGACCTATTAAGACCCCAGGGCCCAGTACAATCCTTATTTTGCAATTTCCTTAATATACTAGTCTTTAAAAATGTAAAACTTTTAGCATTTTATAGGCTTTGTCTATGCCTCTATGTATGGCTCATTGGTAAAAAAGGAGTTGAAAATATTGCACAATTGTAAGGTCTCATGTTTGGATATACAGTAGAATGCAGCTGAGCTTCAGTGTATTCCAGGGAACCAGAGCTATCAAAAAGATTTCCTAATAAATGAAAGTGGTGGCAATTGTGAGAAGTCCGAAGACAGGGTCTGACTTGATCATAAAAGGAAGACGACACAGCATTCAAGGTGGAAGATTTTAAAAGTCTTTATTCCTCCAAGGACATAAGAGCAGCAACATTTTAACGAGAAGGTCTTTGTCAAGCATACACATAAACATAAAAGTGTCTCATATATGTAGTGACTCAAGATAGAATTAGTCATATAGACCCCTCCCAAAAATAAATCCAATACACTTATATCACCTATGATCAGCCTTCCTCCCACCTCGTGAAAATCCAACATGGTGCCATCCATATCACTCAGCATCAAAATAATTTGACTGTGCAGCTGCAGGAACAGTCACCAAATTCCACAAGACAACGTTTGTAACATGTCGTATATGTGTAAATTGTAACTGCAGTATATAAAAATGTCCAGAATATATTTACATAGGTGAAAGAAGGATGCTATAAATGTACATAAATCTGTCATTCCTAATGTGAAAATATAGAGGCCTGACATCCAAACCCTAATGAAGGCATTGTAAAGGGGACATCACAGCAAATCCATACCAGTTCCGATATGAACATGTGGAAAAATGAATAATTCCACTACTATACCACTCCCTCTCAACTGTCTAACCAATCCCAGAGATGTTTGCACTTGCACGAGAATCATCGACCGCAAATAAGAATGCTCCGAAAGAAGGTGTAAAATCACCAAAATGTGCATTTGTACTAACACAGGATTATCCAAACGTACATCATAATATGAGGCACACTCAAGACGAGTAATGTGTATAGTAATGTGTATAGTAATGTGTATAGTAATGTGTATAGCTATCTATATCTATAATCCTCAAATCAAGGATCCGAAAAAAGGATTGGAAGAGATCTCTATATGGATATTCTCAATAAATGTAGCTACATGTGGTACATGTGTGCGTTAATTCATTGTTCCAAACAAGAAGATATAAAGGTCCCATATGAACTTGTGGAAAGATAGATAATACCTCTACTGTTCAGCTCCCATTTAACTGTCTAATGAATCCCACAACCTTTTGCACTAGCACAGGTAATCAACTGCAAATAGGATCACCCCCATAATAGGTGTAAATCACCCAAATGTGCATTTGTACTAACGTGGATTACCTGAATAAACATTGCAAAAAAAGTATATCCAAGACAGATAGTGTGTATAGTTACCTATGTATATAATCCTAAAATCAAGGACCCAAAGGGGAAAAATAGCTACATGGACATACTCAACAGATGTAGCTGAAGCACACCATTTCACATGTAGACCCTATGTTTAAAAAAGATGGCCCATACAAATATAATCAAAGAAGGCAAGAATCAACGATTCCTCTACATCATTTATAAGCACCAACAGTCAAGAAAAATCATTGGAATAGCGAATAATATCAGACAACATCCTGAAAGAATATCTCATGATGGATTGGGTCTGACTTGATGACAGAGCTCACCGAACAGGCTTTGTACTACATTCACTTACTTGAACCTGGATATATCCACTGGCTTCTTTGTTATTATTTTAGTATGAATAAACATAATCTGCACCCTGTGCTGAGTATGTTTATTGTAAAAGTACGGAAGCCTCATGTCCTCTGACCATGCTATAAGTTAAAATAACTTTAAATGGAATGACTCCCAGCCAAATAATCGCTTGAAAAAGCGAATTCAAAAAATAGTCATTCAGAGTAAACACAGCCACAAATAAGCTCACTAGTCATTTCATCTCAGCTTATCAAACAAAAAAATAGCTGGTTATTATAAAGTCTTCTGGTGTAAAATCACAGTCGTTCATATTTGAACAACTTGCAAACAAATTGGCATGAAGAATCCTAGAATGATAGAGTTGCTACGGACCTCCAGGGTCATCGGGTCCAACCCCCTGCTCAGTGCAGGATTTACTAAATCATCCCAGACAGATATTGTCCAGTCTTTTTTTGAAGGCTTCCATTGAAGGACAACTTACCACCTCCTGTGGTAACCTGTTCCACTCATTGATTACCTTTACTGTCAGAAAGTTTTTTCTAATATCTAATTTGTGTCTCCTCCCTTTCAGTTTCATCCCATTGCTTCTAGTCTTTCCTCATACAAATGAGAATAGGGGTGATCCCTCTGCACTGTGACAGCCCTTCAGATATTTGTAAACAGCTACTAAGTCTCCTCTCAGCCTTCATTTTTCATAGATCCTCTCTATGAATGATATCTTGGCAAACAACTAATGAACAATCATCACTCTGTATAAAAGCAAACACAAGACTGTCCTTCGTATGCTTCAACAACTTTTCTGAGTGACTGAACAATAGTTGCTCTGTGTAAAAGTACCTTAAGAACCATTAAAGTTTGAAATGCTTAAGCAGCACAGGAGGTCTCGTTTTTACAGTTTTGCTGTTTTAACCTATGATAAAATAAAGCTTCAAGTTTTATACTCCTAGCCTAGATTTTTCCACTTCCATCCTATCATAGACTCTACAAGACCTTTGAAGGTGTCTTGGGGTATCTTGCACCTACGTGTTAATGCCGTCTTCCAGTGAGAAACTATGTATCCAAGGTTGCTAAAATTTTTGAAGAATGTCTATGATTATCATGGTTTCCAAAGCATAGTGCAGCCATTCTTCCCCCGAAGCTATTTCATCAGTCTGCCTACAGGGATCCTCTCTAATCCCACCCAAATCCTACAGTATCTGTAACCTGCCCTGGATTTGAACACAGCATTGTTTGTCCCCAGCACTGGGTCCCACCTTGAGCTGTTTATTCTCACAACCCAACTAGACTTCTTAGAGCTAACATTACTCTTCTGCTACCTCATATTTAGATATGGCCCATCTAGAATTCTGATTGGCATACTTCTCATATGGCACTTCTCAGTGAGCATTAGCTCCAACACTATTAATGGTCTCCTGTCAGCTCACCATTCAGTCCATGACACGTCTTCAAGACCTCCCCTTATTACAGCAGTCATGCCACCTTCCTATCCACAATTCACTCCTCTTAGGGTGACCACCCATACAATACAGGTCTTTTTTATCACATCTGTCTTTCAGTTCACCACTTTCATAGATCAATCTTCAGTCTCTCAATTGCCCTACAGAAGGATGCATTTACCCATCCTAGGACAGATTTATCACAAGCTGCACAGACGGCAAAATGTTGTTGTATTTCTGGGCAACCCCTTTTAAAAAGATATTGATTATCATACTTGAATATGGTGTATTGGTCTATAGCCGTTTTTCTTTGGTAGGTGTGGTGTTTGAAGTCAGTGTGGGATATAGCAATTATCATATTTTGGAAATGTGGCTTTTGAAGGTGTTTAACGATAACATCTTCCAGGTCTGCAGCACAATTGGCTCAGCTTCGAAAAGAAATGCTTCAGAAAGTTACTGTACATGAGGAACTAAATGAGCACTAAAACATTTTTATTTTCCACTAGAGGCACGCTTTAAGTTTATTGCACTTATCTATTATATTCCAGCATGACATTGCATAGATGAATAAAAGTCATAAACAAGGACAAAGACAAAACTTACAAAGGACAGATGGATCGCAGCATTTCCTCAGACCCACTTATGAAAGATGCATAATATATGAGTCACCCTCTGAGAGTGGTAGCTATGGAATATGAAAACCATGTGTGCAAATAGGAACAGTAGATTGATTGCATTTTCTTTTACTGTAAAGTTTTAATCAAAGATTTGATGCTGACCCAAGATCCTAAACTCCCACTGTCATAAAACCCAGTGCAATGTGCCAATGACTCACATTGGAATTATGAGAAAGTAATTGATTTAGTAACTGTAAACAAAAGCGTGCTAATTAACTCCTTAATGACTGGCCTATTTTAGGCCTTACTCACCAACCAAGTTTTACGCACTTTTCATTGTCACATTTTAAGTGCATAACTTTCTTTATTTTCCCATAGACATATGAAAGCTTGTTTCTTACGGCACAAATTGTATTTTTTAATGTAATATTTTTGGGTACATATGATGTATTGTATACAGCATTCACAATGTGGTATAAATGACACGATAATGTTATTCTAAGGGTTAGCAGGATTATGGTGAGACTGTATTTCTATAGTTTTTTTTTTATGCTTTACTACTTTTGCACACTTAAAAAAAACCTTGTATCACTGCATTGAAAATACCATAGCAGTTTTATTTTTTGATCGATGCATAGGTTTGAAAGCTTATTTTTGCAGGATGAAATGTAGTTTTTGATGTCGCTCAAAAGATTTTTTGCTTGTTTCTATTCTGTTTTTTGTGAGGTTGTGTATGATCTCATGTATAGACTAAGGGCCCTTCACTCAATTGTTAGCAAAATATTGCTAATTGGTTTGTTTTCAAGTATCCAAATTAATTGTTAAATGCTCAAGCATCGAGGAAGCTTACAAATCACACTCACATTGGATGTGATTGGAAGTCATCTGTTTATTCAATTGATCAGCAGAAGTATATATACACAGACATTTGAAATGAGGCTAGAACATGCCTCACTTGTAATCATTCTAATTTATTATCATTCATTTATTTTCATTAGTTATTAAAAACTCAACAAACTTACACACCTCCCCACGAGCTCAAATATGCACTCCTGGTTTTATTTCTC
The DNA here is from genome assembly GCF_035609145.1 of Eleutherodactylus coqui. Lineage (NCBI taxonomy): Eukaryota > Metazoa > Chordata > Amphibia > Anura > Eleutherodactylidae > Eleutherodactylus > Eleutherodactylus coqui. Next base: position 123,752,857 of record NC_089837.1, read on the forward strand.
CAAGGTTTCTGCTACAGAATGGTACCAGACAGGGGTGCCCCCTTTCCCCGCTGCTCTTTAATATTGCAATAGAACCATTGTCTCATATGCTAGAGGAAAGTAGGAATATAGAAGGAATTAAGATTGGTAATAGGATAGTTAAGTCTATGCTCTTTGCTGATGATATAATTTTGGCAGTTTCAAAATTGCACATGGACCTGCCATGGATCTTTGCCCATCTTGAATAGCTGGGAAGCAATCTGGCTTATTTTATGGTACTAAAGCTAGTACCACAAAATGTGAATTATTAGAGATTTCTTTCCAGGTTAACTTACACAATATAGACATTAAAAAATCCCTGTCGCCTTTAGTAAACGAATCGATTAAATATTTGGGAATATATATAAGCAAGGTCCCCGAAAGATTATATAAACTGAATTATCCCCCAATAATACATAAATTAACTTCATAGATGGAATAATCTTCCATTATCTCTTCTGGGAAGATGTCATTTGATCAAAATGATAAGTTTCCCAAAATTCCTTTAGCCCCTACAACTATCCGAAAATTGCTAAAATGACAAGACTTAGTAAAACTGAATGCTGCATTCACTGCTTTTATTTGGCCTAAAAAACGCCTATGCATTGCTTTGAAAAAGATTATACTTCCGAAGAATAAGGACAGGCCTAATTTCCAAGGTAAACACACATACAATGTAGCGAGTCTTTTGCGACTCTCAATGGATTGGTTACAGAAGTCTAGTCATTATTCAAACTATGACCTAGAGTTCAATTTCCTGAATCCCTGGAGTCTAAACACCCTCTTGCACACATGATTCACTAATGTCCCACCAGGGGCTAAATACTCTACTATTGCAAGTAATACGATTACTCGCAAAGCTTACAGATTACAGTTCAAATTATCAAAACAGATAAATATATGGGGACACCCGGAGTTTAACCCTTTCCAATCCAATTTGTATCCTGGTTTTCCTAGGGGGCCTTTTTCTGCCATTATACAACGGCACTATATGCTGGCTAAAGCCAGTACTACATGAGGTGATAAGTTGGATAGGCTCCGACAGCAGAGGGGCTGGCAATATACAATAAGAGAACCCCGACAGATGTCTTCCCACATCGGAGCTGTATAGCCTTAAATTATAATGTCTTCAGAGGTCAGATAGTGGATTGGAAAGGGTTAAGGAAGGGCAAGAAAATAAAATGTTCAATTTGTGGCGTACAAAAGGTATTGAGAAGATTTAATATCTCCTTCACCAGGAAGAACCTAGATATAGAACTTTTGAGGAACTGTGGGAGGTATATGACTTACCCGTGTCACACTTTTTATCATTTGCACAAATATGTTTTTTTTTAAGAACTAGACTTGCTGATGCCTCTAAAGAGACAATACTTAATCCAATTGATTTACTCCTACGAATACATATACAGAGGCATTCTATATCTTATCTATATTATTGATTTAGGGAAGGATGGATGGTACCAGATGATACTTTATTGTTAAAAAGATGGGCATGAGTACTTCATGACCCGGAGTTACTGGCAGAGGGATTGACCTCTGTAAGAAAGGCTATAACTAGAGATGAGCGAGCATACTCGTCCGAGCTTGATGCTCGTTCGAGTATTAGGGTGCTCGAGATGCTCGTTACTCGAGACGAGCACCACGCGGTACTCTTCTCGATTAAACGAGCACTGACCATTGAATTCAATGGAGCCGGCAATACAGCCGGATCCATTGAAAGCAATGGGCTGCCAGCGAGCGCGGGATGAATTTTCGGGAAGGGCTTAAAAATATAAGCCCTTCCCTGAAATTCATGCAGAAATGTGTAAAAAAAAAAAAATATATATACTCACCCGGTCCCGACAGACGGAGTTCAGCCGCGGCCGGCAGCAGTTCTCCTGAACTGCTCTGAGTAGTATTCAGCAGCCGGGGATTTAAAATCCCCGCCTGCTGAATGAGCTGCCTCTGATTGGTCACAGCCTCACCAATCATAGGCAGCTCTCACTCACACCCATTCATGAATTCATATATGTGCTGCCTCTGATTGGTCCCTGCGCTGAGCCAATCAGAGGCAGCACTCACTCACCCATTCATGAATTCATGAATGGGTGTGAGTGAAAGCTGCCTCTGATTGGTCAGGCTGTGACCAATCAGAGGCAGCTCATTCAGCAGGCGGGCATTTTAAATCCCCGGCTGCTGAATACTACTCAGAGCAGTTCAGGAGAACTGCTGCCGGCCGCGGCTGAACTTCGTCTGCCGGGACGGGGTGAGTATATATATTTTTTTTGTTTTTACACATTTCTGGATGAATTTCAGGGAAGGGCTTATATTTTTAAGCCCTTCTCAAAAATTCATCCCGTGCTCGCCGGCAGCCCATTGCTTTCAATGGGCTAACATCGTTCTTCTCTGCCACAGCTGTTACAGCTGTGGCAGAGGAGAACGATCTTTATGCTGACAGTGCGGGAGGGGGGGGGGTGTTGTCTCACTCTTGCCACTATTGTGGCTGAATAGTGGGACCTGGGAACCTGAAATGCAGCCCAGCATGTTGCCCCTCGCCTGCCCTATCCATTTCTGTGTCGTTTCCAGCACTTTCTTGGGTTTTGCAGATTTTCACCAATGAAAACCTTAGCAAGCATCGGCGATATACAAAAATGCTCGAGTCGCCCATTGACTTCAATGGGGTTCGTTACTGGAAACGAACTCTCGAGCATCACTGAAAGTTCGACTCGAGTAACGAGCACTCGAGCATTTTGGTGCTCGCTCATCTCTAGCTATAACCAATGAAAGATGGCGAGAAACTTATTTCAAAATTATACATGGGGCGATATACAGTTTCAATATCCCCCACACCTGGGAAGTCCAGCCAGACTACAGGCATGTCTTAGATGCTCACAACCAAAATCTGACTTCTTACATGGTATCTGGCATTGCCCAAAATCAAAACATTCCGGGCAGAGGTCCAGTCAATCGTACGGGAAATTGGAGAATCATTTATACCACTAACTCCATAAGCCTGTGTATTTCATTCTCTCCCTAGCCAAATAAAAAACATTAGTATTATAGTATTATACATACTATCCTTATAATAAGCAAGAGGTGTTTGCTGTCAAAATGGCTGCAAGCCAAGTCAGAAACACTGCAGCAGTTAAAGTACAATTTAAAAATAGAGAGATTGAAGATAGAAAAAATGTATGGAATCCCAAGCATCGAAATACAAAAAAATGAAGGGTCTTCATGGAAAAGATTTAAATGAGATTGCCGAAAGTGTGCGCCCACTTAGTAATACAGCGTGCTATTATACCCAAATGGATGCAGATAAAAATAACATAAAGCAGCATTCTTTGGTCACATAGGGGAAATTAGATTCAGGTGAGAATTCTAAATATAGCAGAGATTCAAAGTGGTGGTACTCAATTGATAAATAGCTAGAAAAGACATAAGATGATACATCCCTGGTGTTCCACCTTTAGGGCGCCCACCCACTGGCGTTTTTTTTTCCTTTGCGTTTTGCGTTTTTTCTCAAGAGCAATTAGTTTTGAATGTGTTCCTGTCCACTGGCGTTTTTTTTTTCGGTCCGTTGCGTTTTTTAACATAGGAACTGTCAGTTGCATATGTGTCCTTATTTTTCTCGTAATGCACCCATATGAGTCACCCTCTGAGAGTGGTAGCTATGGAATATGAAAACCATGTGTGCAAATAGGAACAGTAGATTGATTGCATTTTCTTTTACTGTAAAGTTTTAATCAAAGATTTGATGCTGACCCAAGATCCTAAACTCCCACTGTCATAAAACCCAGTGCTATGTGCCAATGACTCACATTGGAATTATGAGAAAGTAATTGATTTAGTAACTGTAAACAAAAGCGTGCTAATTAACTCCTTAATGACTGGCCTATTTTAGGCCTTACTCACCAACCAAGTTTTACGCACTTTTCATTGTCACATTTTAAGTGCATAACTTTCTTTATTTTCCCATAGACATATGAAAGCTTGTTTCTTACGGCACAAATTGTATTTTTTAATGTAATATTTTTGGGTACATATGATGTATTGTATACAGCATTCACAATGTGGTATAAATGACACGATAATGTTATTCTAAGGGTTAGCAGGATTATGGTGAGACTGTATTTCTATAGTTTTTTTTTTATGCTTTACTACTTTTGCACACTTAAAAAAAACCTTGTATCACTGCATTGAAAATACCATAGCAGTTTTATTTTTTGATCGATGCATAGGTTTGAAAGCTTATTTTTGCAGGATGAAATGTAGTTTTTGATGTCGCTCAAAAGATTTTTTGCTTGTTTCTATTCTGTTTTTTGTGAGGTTGTGTATGATCTCATGTATAGACTAAGGGCCCTTCACTCAATTGTTAGCAAAATATTGCTAATTGGTTTGTTTTCAAGTATCCAAATTAATTGTTAAATGCTCAAGCATCGAGGAAGCTTACAAATCACACTCACATTGGATGTGATTGGAAGTCATCTGTTTATTCAATTGATCAGCAGAAGTATATATACACAGACATTTGAAATGAGGCTAGAACATGCCTCACTTGTAATCATTCTAATTTATTATCATTCATTTATTTTCATTAGTTATTAAAAACTCAACAAACTTACACACCTCCCCACGAGCTCAAATATGCACTCCTGGTTTTATTTCTCCAAGGTTTCTGCTACAGAATGGTACCAGACAGGGGTGCCCCCTTTCCCCGCTGCTCTTTAATATTGCAATAGAACCATTGTCTCATATGCTAGAGGAAAGTAGGAATATAGAAGGAATTAAGATTGGTAATAGGATAGTTAAGTCTATGCTCTTTGCTGATGATATAATTTTGGCAGTTTCAAAATTGCACATGGACCTGCCATGGATCTTTGCCCATCTTGAATAGCTGGGAAGCAATCTGGCTTATTTTATGGTACTAAAGCTAGTACCACAAAATGTGAATTATTAGAGATTTCTTTCCAGGTTAACTTACACAATATAGACATTAAAAAATCCCTGTCGCCTTTAGTAAACGAATCGATTAAATATTTGGGAATATATATAAGCAAGGTCCCCGAAAGATTATATAAACTGAATTATCCCCCAATAATACATAAATTAACTTCATAGATGGAATAATCTTCCATTATCTCTTCTGGGAAGATGTCATTTGATCAAAATGATAAGTTTCCCATTCATGAATTCATGAATGGGTGTGAGTGAAAGCTGCCTCTGATTGGTCAGGCTGTGACCAATCAGAGGCAGCTCATTCAGCAGGCGGGCATTTTAAATCCCCGGCTGCTGAATACTACTCAGAGCAGTTCAGGAGAACTGCTGCCGGCCGCGGCTGAACTTCGTCTGCCGGGACGGGGTGAGTATATATATTTTTTTTGTTTTTACACATTTCTGGATGAATTTCAGGGAAGGGCTTATATTTTTAAGCCCTTCTCAAAAATTCATCCCGTGCTCGCCGGCAGCCCATTGCTTTCAATGGGCTAACATCGTTCTTCTCTGCCACAGCTGTTACAGCTGTGGCAGAGGAGAACGATCTTTATGCTGACAGTGCGGGAGGGGGGGGGGGTGTTGTCTCACTCTTGCCACTATTGTGGCTGAATAGTGGGACCTGGGAACCTGAAATGCAGCCCAGCATGTTGCCCCTCGCCTGCCCTATCCATTTCTGTGTCGTTTCCAGCACTTTCTTGGGTTTTGCAGATTTTCACCAATGAAAACCTTAGCAAGCATCGGCGATATACAAAAATGCTCGAGTCGCCCATTGACTTCAATGGGGTTCGTTACTGGAAACGAACTCTCGAGCATCACTGAAAGTTCGACTCGAGTAACGAGCACTCGAGCATTTTGGTGCTCGCTCATCTCTAGCTATAACCAATGAAAGATGGCGAGAAACTTATTTCAAAATTATACATGGGGCGATATACAGTTTCAATATCCCCCACACCTGGGAAGTCCAGCCAGACTACAGGCATGTCTTAGATGCTCACAACCAAAATCTGACTTCTTACATGGTATCTGGCATTGCCCAAAATCAAAACATTCCGGGCAGAGGTCCAGTCAATCGTACGGGAAATTGGAGAATCATTTATACCACTAACTCCATAAGCCTGTGTATTTCATTCTCTCCCTAGCCAAATAAAAAACATTAGTATTATAGTATTATACATACTATCCTTATAATAAGCAAGAGGTGTTTGCTGTCAAAATGGCTGCAAGCCAAGTCAGAAACACTGCAGCAGTTAAAGTACAATTTAAAAATAGAGAGATTGAAGATAGAAAAAATGTATGGAATCCCAAGCATCGAAATACAAAAAAATGAAGGGTCTTCATGGAAAAGATTTAAATGAGATTGCCGAAAGTGTGCGCCCACTTAGTAATACAGCGTGCTATTATACCCAAATGGATGCAGATAAAAATAACATAAAGCAGCATTCTTTGGTCACATAGGGGAAATTAGATTCAGGTGAGAATTCTAAATATAGCAGAGATTCAAAGTGGTGGTACTCAATTGATAAATAGCTAGAAAAGACATAAGATGATACATCCCTGGTGTTCCACCTTTAGGGCGCCCACCCACTGGCGTTTTTTTTTCCTTTGCGTTTTGCGTTTTTTCTCAAGAGCAATTAGTTTTGAATGTGTTCCTGTCCACTGGCGTTTTTTTTTTCGGTCCGTTGCGTTTTTTAACATAGGAACTGTCAGTTGCATATGTGTCCTTATTTTTCTCGTAATGCACCCATATGAGTCACCCTCTGAGAGTGGTAGCTATGGAATATGAAAACCATGTGTGCAAATAGGAACAGTAGATTGATTGCATTTTCTTTTACTGTAAAGTTTTAATCAAAGATTTGATGCTGACCCAAGATCCTAAACTCCCACTGTCATAAAACCCAGTGCTATGTGCCAATGACTCACATTGGAATTATGAGAAAGTAATTGATTTAGTAACTGTAAACAAAAGCGTGCTAATTAACTCCTTAATGACTGGCCTATTTTAGGCCTTACTCACCAACCAAGTTTTACGCACTTTTCATTGTCACATTTTAAGTGCATAACTTTCTTTATTTTCCCATAGACATATGAAAGCTTGTTTCTTACGGCACAAATTGTATTTTTTAATGTAATATTTTTGGGTACATATGATGTATTGTATACAGCATTCACAATGTGGTATAAATGACACGATAATGTTATTCTAAGGGTTAGCAGGATTATGGTGAGACTGTATTTCTATAGTTTTTTTTTTATGCTTTACTACTTTTGCACACTTAAAAAAAACCTTGTATCACTGCATTGAAAATACCATAGCAGTTTTATTTTTTGATCGATGCATAGGTTTGAAAGCTTATTTTTGCAGGATGAAATGTAGTTTTTGATGTCGCTCAAAAGATTTTTTGCTTGTTTCTATTCTGTTTTTTGTGAGGTTGTGTATGATCTCATGTATAGACTAAGGGCCCTTCACTCAATTGTTAGCAAAATATTGCTAATTGGTTTGTTTTCAAGTATCCAAATTAATTGTTAAATGCTCAAGCATCGAGGAAGCTTACAAATCACACTCACATTGGATGTGATTGGAAGTCATCTGTTTATTCAATTGATCAGCAGAAGTATATATACACAGACATTTGAAATGAGGCTAGAACATGCCTCACTTGTAATCATTCTAATTTATTATCATTCATTTATTTTCATTAGTTATTAAAAACTCAACAAACTTACACACCTCCCCACGAGCTCAAATATGCACTCCTGGTTTTATTTCTCCAAGGTTTCTGCTACAGAATGGTACCAGACAGGGGTGCCCCCTTTCCCCGCTGCTCTTTAATATTGCAATAGAACCATTGTCTCATATGCTAGAGGAAAGTAGGAATATAGAAGGAATTAAGATTGGTAATAGGATAGTTAAGTCTATGCTCTTTGCTGATGATATAATTTTGGCAGTTTCAAAATTGCACATGGACCTGCCATGGATCTTTGCCCATCTTGAATAGCTGGGAAGCAATCTGGCTTATTTTATGGTACTAAAGCTAGTACCACAAAATGTGAATTATTAGAGATTTCTTTCCAGGTTAACTTACACAATATAGACATTAAAAAATCCCTGTCGCCTTTAGTAAACGAATCGATTAAATATTTGGGAATATATATAAGCAAGGTCCCCGAAAGATTATATAAACTGAATTATCCCCCAATAATACATAAATTAACTTCATAGATGGAATAATCTTCCATTATCTCTTCTGGGAAGATGTCATTTGATCAAAATGATAAGTTTCCCATTCATGAATTCATGAATGGGTGTGAGTGAAAGCTGCCTCTGATTGGTCAGGCTGTGACCAATCAGAGGCAGCTCATTCAGCAGGCGGGCATTTTAAATCCCCGGCTGCTGAATACTACTCAGAGCAGTTCAGGAGAACTGCTGCCGGCCGCGGCTGAACTTCGTCTGCCGGGACGGGGTGAGTATATATATTTTTTTTGTTTTTACACATTTCTGGATGAATTTCAGGGAAGGGCTTATATTTTTAAGCCCTTCTCAAAAATTCATCCCGTGCTCGCCGGCAGCCCATTGCTTTCAATGGGCTAACATCGTTCTTCTCTGCCACAGCTGTTACAGCTGTGGCAGAGGAGAACGATCTTTATGCTGACAGTGCGGGAGGGGGGGGGGGTGTTGTCTCACTCTTGCCACTATTGTGGCTGAATAGTGGGACCTGGGAACCTGAAATGCAGCCCAGCATGTTGCCCCTCGCCTGCCCTATCCATTTCTGTGTCGTTTCCAGCACTTTCTTGGGTTTTGCAGATTTTCACCAATGAAAACCTTAGCAAGCATCGGCGATATACAAAAATGCTCGAGTCGCCCATTGACTTCAATGGGGTTCGTTACTGGAAACGAACTCTCGAGCATCACTGAAAGTTCGACTCGAGTAACGAGCACTCGAGCATTTTGGTGCTCGCTCATCTCTAGCTATAACCAATGAAAGATGGCGAGAAACTTATTTCAAAATTATACATGGGGCGATATACAGTTTCAATATCCCCCACACCTGGGAAGTCCAGCCAGACTACAGGCATGTCTTAGATGCTCACAACCAAAATCTGACTTCTTACATGGTATCTGGCATTGCCCAAAATCAAAACATTCCGGGCAGAGGTCCAGTCAATCGTACGGGAAATTGGAGAATCATTTATACCACTAACTCCATAAGCCTGTGTATTTCATTCTCTCCCTAGCCAAATAAAAAACATTAGTATTATAGTATTATACATACTATCCTTATAATAAGCAAGAGGTGTTTGCTGTCAAAATGGCTGCAAGCCAAGTCAGAAACACTGCAGCAGTTAAAGTACAATTTAAAAATAGAGAGATTGAAGATAGAAAAAATGTATGGAATCCCAAGCATCGAAATACAAAAAAATGAAGGGTCTTCATGGAAAAGATTTAAATGAGATTGCCGAAAGTGTGCGCCCACTTAGTAATACAGCGTGCTATTATACCCAAATGGATGCAGATAAAAATAACATAAAGCAGCATTCTTTGGTCACATAGGGGAAATTAGATTCAGGTGAGAATTCTAAATATAGCAGAGATTCAAAGTGGTGGTACTCAATTGATAAATAGCTAGAAAAGACATAAGATGATACATCCCTGGTGTTCCACCTTTAGGGCGCCCACCCACTGGCGTTTTTTTTTCCTTTGCGTTTTGCGTTTTTTCTCAAGAGCAATTAGTTTTGAATGTGTTCCTGTCCACTGGCGTTTTTTTTTTCGGTCCGTTGCGTTTTTTAACATAGGAACTGTCAGTTGCATATGTGTCCTTATTTTTCTCGTAATGCACCCATGAATGTCAATGGAAATGGCGCGAAAAAGCTGCAAAAAACGCCGCGAAAAACGCGCCGAAAACGCTGCGTTTTTCACGCACGGAAATCGCAAACGCCAGTGGGTGGGCGCCCTTATTTACTGATTTATTAGTCAAGGATGTTGATAGGTTAAAGTTCATTATATACAATAAAGGAAACTGGATGATACATATATGGAGAGAATATCAAATATGTATGACATATTGCATTTGTGTATTTAATTTGGTCATAAATAGAGATGAGCGAACGTACTCGTCCGAGCTTGATACTCGTTCAAGTATTAGCGTGTTCGAGATGCTCGTTACTCGTGACGAGTACCACGCGATGTTCGAGTTACTTTCACTTTCATCTCTGAGACGTTAGCGCGCTTTTCTGGCCAATAGAAAGACAGGGAAGGCATTACAACTTCCCCCTGCGACGTTGAAGCCCTATACCACCCCCCTGCAGTGAGTGGCTGGCGAGATCAGGTGTCACCCGAGTATAAAAATCGTCCCCTCCCGCGGCTCGCCACAGATTTGTTCTGACATAGAGGAGGGAAAGTGCTATCTTGTTGGAGCTGCTATAGGGAGAGCGTTAGGAGTATTTTAGGCTTCAAGAACCCCAACGGTCCTTCTTAGGGCCACATCTAACCGTGTGCAGTACTGTGGAGGCTGCTTTTTGCAGTGTTGCACATTTTTTTTTATTGTATATCGGCCGTGCAGAGCATTGCGCCCTGCAGTAATTATTCATACTCCAGGGCCAGAAGTGGTGGTTAGGCAGGGACAGAAGACATATATTGTGAGGCAGGGACAGAAGACATATATTGTGAGGCAGGGACAGAAGACATATATTGTGAGACAGGGACAGAAGACATATATTTATTGAATATAGGCAGTGGGCCTTAGCAAAAACATTTGTGGAAAAAAATCTATTTGGGCTGCCTGTGACTGTCCTCAGTGTACTGGGTCTCTGCTGGGGGTAGTTGTCCTCCTAATTCATACGCAGCCAGCTAAGTGTTACAGTAGGCTTGCGCAAAATTATTTCCTGGCTCTGTGTTGGCTGTTAAATCACCGCTGTATTCCAGTCCACAGTGCAACAGTGTGCAGTTATTTTACATACTCCAGGGCCAGTAGTGGTGACGCAGGGACAGAAGACATATACACTGTATATAGGCAGTGGGCCTTAGCAAAAACATTTGTGGAAAAAAATCTATTTGGGCTGCCTATGACTGTCCTCAGTGTACTGGGTCTCTGCTGGGGGTAGTTGTCCTCCTAATTCATACGCAGCCAGCTAAGTGTTACAGCAGGCTTGCGCAAAATTATTTCCTGGCGTTCCGTAAGCGAAGTCAGCCTCCAACCACAGGCCAATAAGTGGCACATTTAATTACAGCGTTCTGTTTCTGCACTACTGGTAGTACACCATGCTGAGGGGTAGGCCTATAGGACGTGGATGCGGGCGAGGACGTGGAGGCCCAAGTCAGGGTGCGGGCACAGGCCGAGCCAGTGCGGTGGCCAGGGGTAGAGGCAGGGCCAGACCGAATAATCCACCAACTGTTTCCCAAAGCGCCCCCTCGCGCCATGCCACCCTGCAGAAGTCAAGGTGCTCTACGGTGTGGCAGTTTTTCACAGAGACGCCTGACGACCGACGAACAGTGGTGTGCAACCTTTGTCGCGCCAAGATCAGCTGGGGAGCCACCACCACCAGCATGCGCAGGCATATGATGGCCAAGCACCCCACAAGGTGGGACGAAGGCCGTTCACCGCCTCCGGTTTGCACCACTGCCTCTCCCCTGTGCCCCAACCTGCCACTGAGATCCAACCCCCCTCTGAGGACACAGGCACTATCGTCTCCTGGCCTGCACCCACACCCTCACCTCCGCTGTCCTCAGCCCCATCCAGCAATGTCTCTCAGCACAGCGTCCAGCCGTCGCTAGCGCCACTGTTTGAGCGCAAGCGCAAGTACGCTGCCACGCACCCGCACGCTCAAGCGTTAAACGTGCACATTGCCAAATTGATCAGCCTGGAGATGCTGCCGTATAGGCTTGTGGAAACGGAGGCTTTCAAAAGCATGATGGCGGCGGCGGCCCCGCGCTACTCGGTTCCCAGTCGCCACTACTTTTCCCGATGTGCCGTCCCAGGCCTGCACGACCACGTCTCCCGCAACATTGTACGTGCCCTCACCAACGCGGTTACTGCCAAGGTCCACTTAACAACAGACACGTGGACAATCACAGGCGGGCAGGGCCACTATATCTCCCTGACGGCACATTGGGTGAATTTAGTGGAGGCTGGGACAGAGTCAGAGCCTGGGACCGCTCATGTCCTACCCACCCCCCGAATTGCGTGCCCCAGCTCGGTGGTGGTATCTGCGGTGGTGTATGCTTCCTCCACTAAACCACCCTCCTCCTATGCAACCTCTGTCTCGCAATCAAGATGTGTCAGCAGCAGCACGTCGCCAGCAGTCGGTGTCGCGCGGCATGGCAGCACAGCGGTGGGCAAGCGTCAGCAGGCCGTGCTGAAACTACTCAGCTTAGGAGAGAAGAGTCAGACGGCCCACGAACTGCTGCAGGGTCTGACAGAGCAGACCGACCGCTGACTTGCGCCGCTGAGCCTCCAACCGGGCATGGTCGTGTGTGACAACGGCCGTAACCTGGTGGCGGCTCTGCAGCTCGGCAGCCTCACGCACGTGCCATGCCTGGCCCATGTCTTTAATTTGGTGGTTCAGCGCTTTCTGAAAAGCTACCCACACTTGTCATACCTGCTCGGAAAGGTGCGCCGGGTCAGCGCACATTTCTGCAACTCCAAGACGGACGCTGCCTCCCTGCGGACCCTGCAACATCGGTTTAATCTGCCAGTGCACCGATTGCTGTGCGACGTGCCCACACAGTGGAACTCTACGCTACACATGTTGGCCAGGCTCTATGAGCAGCATAGAGCTATTGCGGAATACCAACTCCAACATGGGCGGCGTAGTGGGAGTCAGCCTCCTCAATTCTTTACAGAAGAGTGGGCCTGGTTGGCAGACATCTGCCAGGTCCTTGGAAACTTTGAGGAGTCTACCCAGATGCTGAGCGGGGATGCTGCAATCATTAGCGTCACCATTCCTCTGCTATGCCTCTTGAGAAGTTCCCTGCAAAGCATAAAGGCAGACGCTTTGCACTTGGAAACGGAGGCGGGGGAAGACAGTATGTCGCTGGATAGTCAGAGCACCATCCTGTCTATATCTCAGCGCATTGAGGAGGAGGAGGAGGGGGAGGAGCATGAGGAGGAGAGGGAAGAGACAGCTTGGCCCACTGCTGAGGGTACAGATGCTGCTTGCCTGTCATCCTTTCAGCGTGTATGGCCAGAGGAGGAGGAGGGGGAGGAGCATGAGGAGGAGGGGGAAGAGACAGCTTGGCCCACTGCTGAGGGTACACATGCTGCTTGCCTGTCATCCTTTCAGCGTGTATGGCCAGAGGAGGAGGAGGAGGATCCTGAAAGTGATCTTCCGAGTGAGGACAGCCATGTGTTGCGTACAGGTACCCTGGCACACATGGCTGACTTCATGTTAGTATGCCTTTCTCGTGACCCTCGCGTTACACGCATTATGGCCACTACGGATTACTGGGTGTACACACTGCTCGACCCACGGTATAAGGAGAGCCTTTCCACTCTCATTCCCGAAGAGGAAAGGGGTTCAAGAATGATGCTCTACCACAGGGCGCTGGTGGACAAACTGATGGTAAACTTCCCATCCGACAGCGCTAGTGGCCGAAGGCGCATTTCCGCGGCCCAGGTAGCAGGGGAGGCGCAGAGATCAGGCAGCATGTACAGCACAGGCAGGGGACCATTATCCAAGGCCTTTGCCAGCTTTCTGGCTCCCCAGCAAGACTGTGTCACCGGTCCCCAGTCAAGGCTGAGTTGGCGGGAGCACTGTAAAAGGATGGTGAGGGAGTACGTAGCCGATCGCACGACCTTCCTCGGTGACGCCTCTGCCCCCTACAACTACTGGGTGTTGAAGCTGGACACGTGGCCTGAACTCGCGCTGTATGCCCTGGAGGTGCTTGCTTGTCCTGCGGCTAGCATCTTGTCAAAGAGTGTGTTTAGTGTGGCTGGGGGAATCATCACGGATAAGCGTACCCACCTGTCAACCGACAGTGCCGACAGGCTTACACTCATCAAGATGAACAAAACCTGGATTTCCCCAGACTTCTCTTCTCCACCAGCGGACAGCAGCGATACCTAAGCAATACGTAGGCTGCACCCGCGGATGAAAGCATCGTTCTCTATCACCATCCAAAACGGGGACCTTTTTGCTTCATCAATCTGTGTATAATATTCCTCCTCCTCCTCCTGCTCCTCCTCCTGAAACCTCACATAATCACGCCGAACGGGCAATTTTTCTTAGGCCCACAAGGCTCAGTCATATAATTTTTGTAAACAATTTTTATACGTTTGAATGCTCATTAAAGCGTTGAAACTTTCACCTGAACCAATTTTTATTTTAACTGGGCTGCCTCCAGGCCTAGTTACCAATTAAGCCACATTAACCAAAGCGATTAATGGGTTTCACCTGCCCTCTTGGTTGGGCATGGGCAATTTTTCTGAGGTACATTAGTACTGTTGGTACACCAATTTTTTGGGGCCCTCGCCTACAGTGTAATCCAATTAATTTTTAGCCCACCTGCATTACAGCTGACGTTACATCAGCTGTGTTGGGCACTGCAATGGGATATATTTATGTACCGCCGATGGGTTCCAGGGAGCCACCCATGCTGTGGGTCCACAGGGAGTTGTAACTGCATGTGTCCACTTCTAAAGAACCCCAGTCTGACTGGGGCATGCAGTGTGGGCCGAAGCCCACCTGCATTAAACGTGACATTACCTCAGCTGTGATGGGCAATGCAATGGGATGTATTTATGTACCGCCGGTGGCTTCCTGGCACCCACCCATGCTGTGGGTCCACAGGGAGTTGTAACTGCATGTGTCCACTTCTAAAGAACCCCAGTCTTACTGGGGCATGCAGTGTGGGCCGAAGCCCACCTGCATTAAACATGACATTACCTCAGCTGTGATGGGCAATGCAATGGGATGTATTTATGTACCGCCGGTGGGTTCCAGGGAGCCACCCATGCTGTGGGTCCACAGGGAGTTGTAACTGCATGTGTCCACTTCTAAAGAACCCCAGTCTGACTGGGGCATGCAGTGTGGGCCGAAGCCCCCCTGCATTAAACATGACATTACCTCAGCTGTGATGGGCAATGCAATGGGATATATTTATGTACCGCCGGTGGGTTCCAGGGAGCCACCCATGCTGTGGGTGCACACGGAATTCCCATTGCGGAGTTGTACCTGCCTGTGACTATTTATAAAAAAAACACGGTCTGACTGGGGCATGCAGACACCTTGACAGAATGAATAGTGTGTGGCACATAGGTTCCCCATTGCTATGCCCACGTGTGCAGCTCCAGATGGAGGTGGCACAGGATTGGATTTCTCATTGCTTCTGTAAAGCATTGTGGACTATCGCCCCGCCCCTTTTAAAGAGGGTCGCTGCCTAGCCGTGCCAACCCTCTGCAGTGTGTGCCTGCGGTTCCTCTGGCAGACGCACTTATAAATAGACATGAGGGTGGTGTGGCATGAGGGCAGCTGAAGGCTGGGCAGGGACAGTTTGGTGTGCGCTGTGGACACTGGGTCGTGGGGGGGGGGGGCAGCATGTTACCCAGGAGAAGTGGCAGCGGAGTGTCATGTAGGCAGTGATTGTGCTTTGTTGGAGGTAGTGTGGTGCTTAGCTAAGGCATGCATTGCTTTTCAGAAGTAAAAGTTGTTGGGGGGGGGGCCCACTCTTGCCGGTATTGTGGCTTAATAGTGGGACCTGGGAACTTGAGATGCAGCCCAACATGTAGCCCCTCGCCTGCCCTATCTGTTGCTGTGTCGTTCCCATCACTTTCTTGAATTGCCCAGATTTTCACAAAGGAAAACCTTAGCGAGCATCGGCGATATACAAAAATGCTCGGGTCGCCCATTGACTTCAATGGGGTTCGTTATTCGAAACGAACCCTCGAGTATCGCAAAAAGTTCGTCTCGAGTAACGAGCACCCGAGCATTTTGGTGCTCGCTCATCTCTAGTCTTAACTCAAAAAAGTGCATGATAAAAACAGCAAATTTTACGTAGATGACAGATAAAGGTATATTATGAAATGATGTTCATAGTTGGGCAGACACTTTAAAGGGGTTGTCCTACTTAATTTTTTTTAAACAGCTGGCCATATGTTAAAATAATAGCGGCAATACTTCTCTTCTCCCTTTAGTAAGTAGCACAATTGCTCTTCCTGCTCTCCCAGTCTATGTTTATTGCAGAAATCCATTGCAGCCAATCAGAGACCGTATCATCAAATTCCCGAATTCCTGCATCATGGCACGCAGGATGTTAACGCTGATGCCAGGAGAAGAGTCAGTGATGTTGTTGCCTCTGGCTTCAGCAGTCACCTGACTTCTGTTGTAAACACAGACCGGGATAGCTGTGGGGGCTGCTGCACTGCTTACAAGGGGAAGAAGAGAGGTGAGTATTGCTGTTTTTATCATTCTAAGACATGGCCAGCTGTTTAAATATATTTTTTAACGTGGGACAACTCCTTTAAATTTTCTTAAAGGGAACCTGTCACCAGGTATAAGCAGCAGAAATGAATTACCTGCTCATATGGCAGGTTCCCTGGAGTCCGTGGAGGTATTTTTTATACTTACACGGCTCCTCAATCCGGGACCGTCAACCGTAAAAATCCATACGGACTGGCTACACTCTGTGTGCGCACTCCCATTGGTTGCTGTGGGGCTGCATGTGCACAGTGTGTAGCCAGTGGTCCGACCTATATTTGGGGTTGACAGCGCTGGATCAGGGAGCTGGGTGAGTATAAGAAATACTTCCCCGACTCCAGGGAACCTGCCGTATGAGCACCATAACTTAGTTTATGGTGCTCATACTTGGTGACAAGTTCCCTTTAAACATTTTAATTTGTGAACACTTAGAATCCTAGGAAAGACGTTTTCTAAATGATCTCCTTCTTATTACTCTGGAAAGATACAGACAGACGGCTGGTAATAGAAAAGAAATTCTCTAAAATGAAGATTAAAACCCCCTGACTTCTTTTCCAGCCTACTTTGGCAGGGTTATGTGTAATCTTGAAAGGGTCACAATGCATTCACGCTGCACAGCATGAAGACTCCACGATTCACTGCCTTTGTCAACCTTTGCAGACGCATTGTGAAAGTAGGTAATTCTTTCAGCAAAAGTTCTGTCAGGTAGGTCAGATTTATTCTTGCTCTAAATCATACCTTGTTCTCATTCTTCCAAATCACTGTCAAAAATCAAAAGTGTTAACAAATGTCTTAACTCTTTGGTTATATTTTAGGATCAGAAAAGCAAGTGGTATACTTCTGTATTAAAATTAATCCCCCTAATAAGAATACATATTCAAGAATATTTTAAAGTATAAAAATATATAAAATTGTGTAGCATTATATTTAAGGCTAAAATATAAAGATAGACAAACAGATAATCTTCATTTATATAGCACCAACATATTCTGTAGTGTTTTACATTTTCCCTATGCAATAACATTGGTTCCTGTCTTCTCCGGTATTACTGTATGTTCAGGAATATTGTTTTTTTAAGAGGTATTCTGGAGACTGGGCAACATTTTCTATATTTTCTTAAAATGTCCACTTATTGCTATTATTCCAAACAGCCATCTAAATAATCAAACTGAATGCCAGTACCTTTTTTGCTTTCCTGTGTCACCGCTGCTCTCCAATCAGTCTCATTTCAGAATTGGAAGGCACTGAGCATGCCTGACCAGTAAAACAGCTGAGCATACAAGTCATAACCATTGGATATTAATGAAGAAATAAGAACAGAAGAATATCTGGAATATCTCATGGGCTTGTTACAGGCATGGATTTGGAGGGAGGCAGGATAAAGTTGGTCTGAGACTGTATCTGTGACCTAATGGACATCACTGTACTATTGTCAGGCCACAATAATGCGAGTAACAGCTAGTGGTCTATCTCCCTAGAGTAAGTCCTTGAGAGTGGCAACCAGCTAAATTGTTGGGGATACCATGTGAACTCCCTGGAAGCTTGACATGTTTTTTTAAAGGAGCTGTTAAAATTGGTAAAAAAGTCTTTTCAGTATTCAGAGCTGCAATACGTATAATCATTAAGTCTGTGTAGAATTAAAATGGAATAACTAGCAACTGTCCACTAGAGGAATAATAAAGCTATAGTCCGCCAAAGCCTGTAATTTAAACAGCCTGTAATACAGAATAGTCTCCAGCACAGCCAGGCAACATAAAGAAGTCCTATGTACTCACAGTGGTATTTTACAGCAGCCCTTTTTCTTAGCTGGTTACCAGCAGCGGAGAGATGGAAAGACCGTGGAGATACAGAGAAGTGACCACTTATCTCAGAAGTTCAGTAAGGGCGTAGCTTTGTACTCTTGCCTGTAGAACTGGTCATGCGTAGGGTCAGGCCTGCGTAGTACCCCAGAGTTGGGGTCCTACAACACTTTTATAGCTACCTTATGTGGAATGTGTATGTGTATTGGCAGTGAATGGTTAACGTCTGGTGCCCTCGCTACCCAACACTGCATGACTATGCAGAATTCAGCCTAACCTGCTCTGTTACTTGTCAATGGCCCCTAGCTAGGACTGGGATTGGGTGGAAGGATTCCCCTTAGCTCAGAATTGGTTATTGGGGAGAGTATAAAAGACAGGGCGTTGGTGGGGTTAGCTGGTATAGTATAGTATAGTTTAGTTTAGTTTAGGCAGTTGAAGGGTGTAGTCTAGTGGAGTCTAGAGAGGATGTAGGCAAGTCTAATCCAGGCAAGTCTAGGCCAGGCTAGTCTTGGACCCAGTCATGGAAGAAGCCAAGTTGTGGAGTCAGCAGGAGGTGAGGGCAGGAGGACAGAGAAGGTCTCTGACCCAGGGCAGGCTCCGCAGGAGCTGGAAAGAAGTCAGACACCACAATCGTGAGTTTAATTTGTCCCTGCACCATCAGAAGTCAGTGTGTCACAGGAGAGCCTGCACCGTTCCCCTATTCCTCCACAAATAACCTCCCAGTACAGCACCCACTTAACTGAGTCTGGCTGCCTCATTCTTCTGGGAAAAATTCAGGAATGAATATATGATATTTAATCTACACAAGAAGTTGATGGAGAATTTATTGCACGTCATTGGAAGATTGTGAATGTTGTATTTAATATGCGAGTTCCAGTAAACCGTGTCTTCAGTTTTACTGATGCTTCCATGGACTTGTGTCTTTTTTTTGTCATCACAAAGATACCCTCATTCAAACGCACTGACCTCACACAGAACCTACACTAATTACTATTGCAATCCCACCTACTGCATAAGCCACCGTTTTAGGCAAAGTAGCAACCACCATGACAAGATCAAAGTTAGCGCACCCTTTTGAGCTACGCCTGCCAACTCCTGCTTACTGCAACCGTATGGTCCAGGACAGCTGACTAACTTGCCCTCTGCTTCTTCAGGTTGAAAGGTATCAGTTAGGAGAAGGGTACGAAAAAATTTGCAACAATTAGATTCCTTTGATGTGCTGTAAGCTCTTTACCTATTTTGCTGAAAAATGCAAGTAGGAAAAGGTCTGGAAAATCCGACTAGAAGAGCCGAGCTTTATGTGGGGTAAATCCGAATCACTGTAAATAATGGCAGCCGTGTACTGACTACTATTTGGAATATTTAAGTTTTGTTATTTTTTTATTCTATCCTAAAATATTTTTATTTGTTTTTTAAAGGAATTCTACAGGTAACGGGTCACATTGCAGGTGGAAATAAATCTAAAATGATTCATCTTTGTCGGATTTTTTAACATGACAAAAACGCAGCATTTTAACCCCATAATGCCACAGGACGTAATTTTATGTCATGGGTGCATAGTACTTAGCGCAACACGATTTAAACGTATGTCCTGTGTTTATAGTGTCACTCCCCGTGGCAATCGCGGTAAGGCTGTAGTAAGGGCTGCCAGCCACAGCGGAGGATCATGGAGTTTCTCCCATTGTCTTTAGTGGGGAAACCTTGCATCACATTGCGGACAACTAGCATGTGGTGCGATGCTGCCATTGAATGTAATGGGAGATGCGAGGACATACGAAAAGATAGGACGTGCTGTGATTTGTTGCCTCCATTGTGGTGCAATGCGGTAAAATAAAAAATTGCTCATGTGTATGACGACATTCAAAAGAATATTCGTGCACAAATCTTGCATGATATTCTCAGCCATGTGAAAATGGCCTTACAAGGCAAAACCCGTAAAAGCTTGAAAATTGTGAATTTTCCAAATTTTCAGTAAATTTAGATTTTTTTTCCTAATAAAGACAAAATTTAATTATGAAAATTTACCAGTTACAAACTACAATATGTAATTAAAAAACAATCTCAGGATTGGTTTGATAAGTAAAAGCATTCAAAAGTTACTACCACATAAAGTGACAGATGGACAGATGTCCGATTTGTAAAATAAGGCTCGGTCCTTCTGGCCAAAATAGGCCATGTCCTTAAAAGGGTTGTCCCGCCGCCCAAACTGATTTTTTTTCCCCCATTAATGCCCTGTGGAGTAAAAGCATCACACACTACAGCTTTACACATAAAAATCCATATTCTACTAACCTTTTCATTCCTTTTCTTCCCCTTATAAAGCTGGACTGAAGAATTTTTTAAAGATGGCGCTGCTGAGTAGTTCCCATGATGGACTGCTGCCTCTCTCTCCTCAGCGTGCGCGCTCCCGATGACGCCATGATTGGAGGACCGGCGTCATAATGCAGACGCACGCTTCACTGCTTTGAATGGAGCCAGCAGCCGTCCGGCCCCATTCAGAGCAATGAGAGGGCAGGGAGAGCAATGCGATCTCCTGCTACTGCTGTGACAGCTGTTAGCAGGAGATTCCTTCATCTCCCCGGCATGTCCCCTCATCACTGGACACTGGGGCAACAGTATCACAGGGTCCAGTGATGAGGGGACATGCTGGGGAGATGAAGGAATCTCCTGCAACAGCTGTCACAGCAGTAGCAGGAGATCGTGATCTCTAGCAGTACTTTCAATAGCAGAGAATTGCGATCCTCTGCTATTGAAAGTGAAAGTAGCACCAAACATGCCCTACACACACACACACACACATGCTCCCCCCTCACAGTGCCCCCTCCACACTGCCCCCACATTGCGCCCCCCAACACAATCCCCCCTTCATAGTGTCCCCCTCCAGTGCCAACACACAGTGCACCCCCAACGTGCCCACACACAGTGCACCCCCCACAATGACCCCCCACAGTGCCCCTACCACAGTGTCCCCCTCCAGTGTCACCCCCCACAATGCCCTCCCACAGTTCCCCCCTCCACAGTGTCACCCGCCACAGTGCCCTCCACAGTAGACCCCCTCAGTGCCCCCACCACACACATGCCCCTCCACAGTGTCACCCCCACAGTGCACCCCCTACAGTGCCCCTACCACAGTGTCCCCCTCCAGTGACCCCCCCACAGTGTCCTCCCAATAATGACCCCCCCTCTCAATGACCCCTCTCAGTGCACCACCCCACAGTAACCCCCGTAGTGCCCCCACCACACACATGCCCCTTCACAGTGTTGCCCCTCCACAGTGTCACCCCCCACAGTGCACCCGCCACAATGCCCCCCACAATGCCCCCACCACAGTTCCACCCTCAACAGTGTCACCCCCCACAGTGCACCCCCCACAATGCCCTCCCACAGTGCACTCCACCACAGTGCCCCCCCCCACAGTGCCCACACACAGTGCTTCCTCCACAGTACCCCACCTCAGTGCCCACCCCAAATGCCCCCCGCAATGACCCTTTCACAGTACCCCCCCACAGTGCCCCTCCACAGTACCCCCCCATAATGACCCTCCTAAGTGCCCCCCCTCCAAAGTGCCCTCCACAGCCCCCCCCTCCATAGTCCCCCCCACAACAGTGCCCACACACAAGTACACAAAAGGCACCCCCCGCCCCTCCCACCCACAAGTACAGTGACACCTGTATATAGATAACACAGGACCCACCATTCACAATAGACACAGCTCACCTCCTCCCCTCCATGCACAGGCAGGATTACACCCTGTGATGAATTACTGTGACAGCACCCCGCCCACCCCCCAAGCGTGACAAATTACTGTCACAGCCCCCCTCCCACCCCACAGCAACAAATTACTGTGACAACATTCCCCTACCACTCTTTCCCCAGCAACAAGTCTATGTGACAGCACACCCCACAATGACAAGTCAATGTGACAGCACCCCACCCCCGTAAGAAGTCTGACAGCACTCAACAGCAACAAGTCTATGTGACAGCACACCCCACAGCAACAAGTCTATGTGACAGCACCCCCACCCCCGCAAGAAGTCTATGTGACAGCAACCAACAGCGACAAGTCTATGTGACCGCAAACTCCACAGCTACAAGTCTATGTGACAGCACCCCCACACCCGCAAGAAGTCTATGTGACAGCACTCAACAGCGACAAGTGTATGTGACAGCACACCACACAGCGACAAGTATATGTGACAGCAAACTCCACAGCAACAAGTTTTTGTGACAGCACCCCCACCCCCACAAGAAGTCTATGTGACAGCACACCCCACAGCGACAAGTCTATATGACAGCACACCCCACAGCGACAAGTCTATGTGACAGCAACCAACAGCGACAAGTCTATGTGACAGCAATCTCCACAGCTACAAGTCTATGTGACAGCACCCCCACACCCGCAAGAAGTCTATGTGACAGCACTCAACAGCGACAAGTGTATGTGATAGCACACCACACAGCGACAAGTCTATGTGACAGCACACCCCACAGCGACAAGTCTATGTGACAGCACACCCCACAGCGACAAGTCTATGTGACAGCAAACTCCACAGCGACAAGTCTATGTGACAGCAAACTCCACAGCGACAAGTCTATGTGACAGCACACCCCACAGTGACAAGTCTATGTGACAGCACCCCCAACCCCGCGAGAAGTCTATGTGACAGCACCCAACAGCGACAAGTCTTTGTGACAGCACACCCCACAGCGACAAGTCTATGTGACAGCACCCCCACCCCCGCAAGAAGTCTATATGACAGCACCCAACAGCGACAAGTCTTTGTGACAGCACACCCCACAGCGACAAGTCTATGTGACAGCACCCCCACCCGCAGCAAGAAGTCTATATGACAGCACCCAACAGCGACAAGTCTTTGTGACAGCACACCACACAGCGACAAGTCTATGTGACAGCACCCCCACCCCCGCAAGAAGTCTATGTGACAGCATCCAACAGCGACAAGTCTTTGTGACAGCACACCCCACAGCGACAAGTCTATGTGACAGCACCCCCACCCCCACAAGAAGTCTATGTGACAGCACTCAACAGCGACAAGTCTATTTGACAGCACACCCCACATCAACAAGTCTATGTGACAGCACTCCCACCCCCGCAAGACGTCTATGTGAGAGCAACCAACAGCGACAAGTCTTTGTGACAGCACACCCCACAGTGACAAGTCTATGTGACAGCACCCCCACGCCCATAAGAAGTCTATGTGACAGCACCCAACACCGACAGGTCTATGTGACAGCAAGCTCCACAGCGACAAGTCTATGTGACAGCACTCTCACCCCCGCAAGACGTCTATGTGAGAGCAACCAACAGCGACAAGTCTTTGTGACAGCACACCCCACAGTGACAAGTCTATGTGACAGCACCCCCACACCCGCAAGAGGTCTATGTGATAGCACCCAACAGCGACAAGTCTATGTGACAGCAAACTCCACAGCGACAAGTTTATGTGACAGCACACTCCACAGTGACAAGTCTATGTGACAGCACACCCCACAGCGACAAGTCTATGTGACAGCACACCCCACAGTGACAAGTCCATGTGGCAGCACACCCCACAGTGACAAGTCTATGTGACAGCACACTCCACAGTGACAAGTCTATGTGACAGCACCCCCACCCCCGGCAAGAAGTCTATGTGACATCACTCCACAGTCACAAGTCTACATGACAGCACCCCCACCCCCAGCAAGACGTCTATGTGAAAGCACTCCACAGCAACAAGTCTATGTGACAGCACACCCTACAGTGACAGCACTACCCCTCCCCCCAGACACCCAACCAGCACACTGTCAGCAGCCCCCCTCCACCCAGACACCCGACCAGCACAGTGTCAGCAGCCCCCCCTCCCCCCAGACATGCGACCAGCACAGTCAGCAGCCCCCTCTCCCCCCGACACCCGACCAGCACACTGTCAGCAGCCTCCCCTCCTTCCAGACACCCAACCAGCACACTGTCAGCAGCCACCGCTCCCCCCAGACACCCGATCAGCACACTGTCAGCAGCCCCCCCTCCCCCCAGACACCCGACCAGCACACTGACAGCAGCCCCCACTACCCCCAGACACCCGACCAGCACACTGACAGCAGTCCCCAATACCCCCAGACACCCAACCAGCACACTGACAGCGCCCCCCAGACACCTGACCAGCACACTGACAGCCCCCCCCTCTTCCCCGTTACACTCACCCTCCGCCTCCATGACAGCTGAACACTCCTAATCCTCACTGCAGCAGACCTGGACTGAAGAGAGCTACTGGGCATGCGCGAAGAATACCAGGCTCGTCCCGTGTGGAGGATCTCTACTGCGCATGCTCGACTACTGGAGAAGCCGGCCGGAAGAACTAGTCGTAGCCAGGGAGACGGGATTGTCAACACAGGGGGGGGGGGGGGGGGGCAATTTACAATGCACAATGTATATTACAAAGTGCATTGCAATGGCCATACAGAAGTGCACACACCCACATCACACAATGGGACAGCCCCTTTAAGTGGTTAGAAGGGGTATGTAAACTTTTTTATATTGTAGGTATGCAGTATCAGAATGGCCTGCAGAGGCTGCTAGACAGGCATTCTGATAACTGAAGAAAAAAAAAAAGAAACCAGAGGGTTAACACCCTGGGAGTGGCAGGAGGTGAGATACAAAAGAGCCAGTTCCTATCACACTCAGGAGAGTTGATAGCTCAGTGGAGCAAGAAAGGCTGCTAGCCTGAGGTCCAGTTTGGACTAGTGAGGTCTGATGCAGACCAATTCTGGGACTGTCACATGTCAGGCAGAGGAGGACGCTCTCCAGATGCCTCGGGCCGGGTAGTGACAGTGCCCCTGTGGGTTGTGAACCCTAAATTATGGACTGTGTTTATGCTGTACTTTGCATTGGTGCTGTAAATAAATCCTAACAGGCGCCAGTTTAGAAGACAATCCAGGTGTCTGGAGCCATTTCTACACTTGTGCTGCCCATTTCCGGACCAAGAGGTCAGCGATCCAGTAACTGAGTAAACCCCTTTGCCACAATATCTACTATACAATACAATGCACTATAATGCATAGATAAGAATACAATAAACTGTACAATTCAATGTGCTATAACCCATGGCTACAACACAATGCATATACTTTGCAAACCAAAATTTATAGTGCTGTGTGGCAATTTCCCAACGTGCCAAGTGTTTACTTTTGGAATATATTGTATAGGGTATGGGGGGCATAATATGGTTTTATTATTTAGGTTTTAATTTGTGTTTGTCAAAAGTGTGAGTGTAGGCCTGACAGTGCAAGGGTTAATGTGCAGCTGACCAGTAAGATTAACCATGAATTATGACCAAAGTGTTACCGTAATGAAAGGTGTACCATATGCTCCGCTAAAGAGAGCTTTCTACTGTATAACACATCTCTTGGGAATGACAATGGAGTTTCACAAACTAAATATTGGATTCACTATGGTTTCATTCATTAAGACAGCCGAGACCTCAGAACGGGGAAGTGTTATATAAACCCTACATCAAAGAATATATAGAGATTGGCAGTACAGAGCAGGATTGTTATATAATTACCTTTGTGTGAAGGTTCACATCTTGGCATAGAGTTTTAACAATTTGCTTTTAAAAACTATCCCGTGGGCCTGTTGTAGATTTACACAGCAGGCCCTACCTATCACTTGCAGATTTTTCTACTTAAAGATTTTACCATTTTGTAGTGAATTCGAGAAATCTGCAGCCTTTACAATTAGAAATATATGTTTAACAACTTCCACCAAATTCTCAGCATGTGAATCTAGGCTGGAATCCCCAATTTAAGATCCATTTACATTATAGTCTGCTCACACAGAATTTGAGTTCTTGGTCTCGAAATCTATAGCAGGTGGAAAGCAGCTACAAGGAGTCAAGCGCTCAAACTACAGTATTGATAGATTTCTTGTAGGCTTGTGAATCTAGCAGTAAAGCCTCTGCTCCTGCAATCAAGCAGGAGCAGGTCCGGTTGTCAGCTGTTTGTCACAGCTAAGAACCCAGAGGAAAGGCAGAAGCAGTTTTTAATCACTTCTGCCTTCTTCTTTCCCAAGTTGATAGCACTTAATGAGTGCTATGTACCAAGAAGTGAAAGTGTTTCTTCCACTACACGATCATGTGGCCACCACAATCTCTTGGCACAGCAGAGCTGTAGGGTCCTACAGACCCTGATCAGCTCTGTTAGTGACTAATCTCATTACAGGGGATGTTCTCCCTGTAAGGGTGGATTCACACAAGCGTGTTTATGTGCTTGCATACGCGCACACAGAAAAACGCGTCTATTACAACCACTGAATTCCCTATGGTGCATTCACATGTCCGCAGTTTACAGGCGTACACCTGTAAAGATAGGACATGCGTGCACCATAGGTGCTGCATGAATTGCCTTCGATGGAGCTGCGGCTGCTGCCAGTGGCTCCATAGAAGGCAATGGTCTGCCGCCACCCCTGAGGTGATTTTTCAGGGAAGAGCTTTAAATATAAGCTCTTCCCTAAAAAAAATCAACCCTTTTAGTGTTAAAAAATAAATAAATAAATAAATAAATGTGTATATATGTATATATATATATATATATATATATACACATATACACTTACCTGTCCGCTGCCATGTCCCCCGCAGGGGTGTAGAACACATCTGCAACATGCGGCAGATGTTTTCTTTATCCCCGCCGGGAGTAAAGAATTCCCTACCGCAGCTGTCACATATGTCAACTGTGACAGCTGCGGTAGAGGATCCAGCTGCCGGCACCCGTTAATTGTTTTTCAAGGAAGGGCTTTAAATATAAACCCTTCCCTGAAAAACAACCCTAACTGGTGTAAGAAGTAGAAAAAAAAATCATTCTCACCTTTCTTCAGCTACCGGGGCGCAGCTGCATCCTGTCTCCACTGTCCCCAGCTCTGCACTGAAGTTCCTTCAGCAGGCGGGGAATTAAAATCACTGCCTGCTGAAGGAACTGCTTCTGGTTGGCTGAGGCACTCAGCCAATTACAGGCAGCTCTCAGCCATTCAGAACTTCAGTGCAGAGTCGGGGACAGTGGAGACAGGATGCGGCTAAGCCTCGGCAGCTGAAGAATGGTAAGTATGATTTTCTTTTTTTTTTTACACCATTTAGGGATGTTTTTCACGGAAGGGTTTATATTTAAAGCCCTTCCCTGAAAAACAATTAGGGGTACCAGCAGCTGGATCCTCTACTGCAGCTATCATCTGTGACAGCTGCAGTATGGAATTCTTTATTCCCCGCTGGGATGCAGAACTCCTTTGCTGCATCTGTTACCCGTATATATATGTTAAATGATGAGCACCAATTAACATTATTGCCATGAGTTTGAAGTGCCTTCACATAGGCCAATGCAGATTCAATGAAAGACCAATGACTGCTAATATGATCGTATTTCCTCCATTCATTTTTTTTCTGCTGGCACGCACATCACCTATTTACATGGGAAGATGTGCAGCCAACAAGACGATTTTCGGTGCCGCATACAAGATGTGAGTATTTGCTCGTTTATAGGCTAATTGTCTGCAATTTCACTTGGAGCAATGATTGGGTAAACTTATTATAAGCCTATCGGCCTGTTCAGATGAGCGTGGTTTTAGTGCAGTATAGGAGCATGAAAAGATTGCGGCTATACTGCACTAAAAAGAGCGTGAACAGGTGTCTCGAGCTTAATTAGCTGTAAAATTGCCCGTTCACGGAATTGGAGGTGCGTGGTGCATATTATCCTGCTGCCATAGGAGTCTATGGAAACTCCCACGCATCACGCACCAAGAATAGGTCAGGTCCTATCTTTTCACGCACCATGGAGCTTAGATGTGAGCTTTGCAGTCGTATGTCCTATCTTTGTTAGGTGCAAGTATTTTGCACGTCTAAAATTCCTTCATGTGAACGCTTCTATAGGAAACCATTGGTTCTATTAGACGCGATCTTTTCACACACCTATAATGCGCTAAAACCACGCTTGTGTGAACGAGGTCTATGAAAGATCCTTAAAGGCAACTTGTCATTACAGAACAGCACCATAGTTACTGAGTTAGGGCTTATTCCGATGAGCGTATATCAGCCGGCGTTTTCATAGCCAGCTGATATACGCTACCATCTGGGGTGTAGAAGCTCATGAACGGGCGCACAAATCTACTATTTGTGTGCCTGTTTTCACGGCATGGGCCACGGAACATATACGCCGAGGTCACCATACCGTACCCCCTTTCCTCTCCCTCCCCCTCGCAGGCTCACCTCTGCTCTCCTCCCTGCTTGTTCTTTGCAATGGGAGGGGTCGGGATGGGAAGGAGCTAAGCACCGCCCCATCCCGCCTCCTCCCATTGCTGGCTGCGGACAAGGGGTGGGGAGGGGGCAGAGCCTAGCTCCACCCCCTCTCATTGCAAAGAGGCAGCGGGGAGGAGGGCAGAGGTGTGCCTACGAGCGGGGAGGAGAGCAGAGGGAGGGAGTTTAGCAGCCACGCTGCTAAACTCCTTCCCACCTCCGGACCCTGTCATGGGCTCCTACAGTTCCAGGACTATCTTTTCGGCATGGCATAAAAACGCCCTATATTGGCCGGCCGGACGCTTTTACGTCTCAGGAAAACGGCCATGTGATCTGATGCATTGGAATTCAATGCATCAGATCCCAGCGTATATCAACCGGCCATGAAAAAGGGGAAAGAGGGAAAGAGGTCGTGGGAAAGGGGCCTTATAGTGCTGTTTAGGGATGTGACATGGAGCTGGGGATTTTTATACATCCAACATGCTCATAGCCTTTCATTACCAGATGCCAAGTGAGTGCAATTTTGGCATACGTTTGGCTAGTAAATGTCACTTAAAGCTGACTTAACTGTACTAAGAAGCCTAGTAACTACTCTTCTCCATACAACAATCTGGAAAAAATAATACACCCTGCATTATATGCCTCTTTCAAATTGAAGTCAATGGCAGACTTAGGGAACTTTATAGGCTTTAAAATGGTCCTGCTGAGCCTATTTGATAAACATGATGTGTACCTAGGCTGCTGGAAATGCACACGTATTATGTACATGATATAGTACCACTTAATATTAGATCATTCCAATCAGTGCTTAATTGCATCCTCTGTTCTGAAGAAATTAGATTTATTTTATTGCCTGAAGTTAGTTTTCCAGAGAACTAAATGTTCTCTTATACATGGCGGGGCTACACACGTAATACTATCCTAGTAGCGCTATGTCTGGTATGCTTGTATTGGCACTATACTATAGTTTCCTGAGAACTATGATTTGTACTAAGTCTGGCATTACGTTTTATAGGCACTAATGATAGCAATATCCCATTTAAGTAAAAATTCAGACTTCTTGTCTTGCCTCTTAATTTGCTTGTTAAATGAACTAGCACTATTTTAGAGCTCATAGTAAATGCATCTAATGTGTCAAATTAATGTTCTAGAGAATAGATAAAGAAAACCTTCCATCACTTCTGAGGTTTGTGAAATCTGGATTCAGAGGTTCTACAAAAAGTGAAGCATTTTAGGTTTGCTCAAAGCAAATCGCAGAGAAAAGGAGCCAATTGCTACTCTCTTTTCGGGTCATGTGATGCATTACACTAGAGCACTATGTGTCACTGCAACATGGTTAGGGAGCTGGACGGACAGACCTTACACAGCTAGGACCCCATCCATTAGCTGATCGCCCAGGCCATCCAGTGCAGTGGGCCGGATATGTCATCAGTGGACAAGAAAGGAGGCGGAGGCACCAGATTCATTCCCATTGAAAATAATGGGTTTAAGGCTTTTTTACATGACTGTATGCACAACTACGCTGGTTGATAAGAGCGTAGTAGCTCATAAACAAGGTAAAAAAACTTTTTTTAATCTTTCAAACTTTGTGCTGTTACATGAAACTTTGAAAAAAAGCAAGAAGATAGGTCCTGCCCTACCTTTCTCGCACGTAGTTAATAGGGCAAAACCTAACTTTTCTCGCCCATACTATTAACAAGCGGGAATACCACTAATAAAAACAAAACCATTGAAATCAATAGTTTTGTTTCGTCCCATTATGCGGCCTTGTTTATCACGTCCATCTGTTTAAACTCTTATTCACTGAGTAATAGTCTGTGCATTTAGGTTTGTCTGAAATAGTTCTTAGGACTCATGGCGATGACTGTTTTACTGCTCCGTTTTGTACAAAGCTATAACAGGGCTGCTATAGAGGTCCATGATGCCACTACTCTACCTCCCTATAGTTCTAATAGCGCCATACTCATGGAAGTTTTTGTTATAAATAGAGATGAGCGAACGCGTTCGTCCGAGCTTGATATTCGTGCGAATATTAGGGTGTTCGGGATGTTCGTTATTCGTAACGAACACCATGCGGTGTTCTGGTTACTTTCACTTACTTCCCTGAGACGTTTGCGCGCTTTTCTGGCCAATTGAAAGACAGGGAAGGCATTACAACTTCCCCCTGTGACGTTCAAGCCCTATACCACCCCCCTGCTGTGAGTGGCTGGGAAGATCAGGTGTCACCCGAACATAAAAGTCGGCCCCTCCCGCGGCTCGCCTCAGATGCCTGGTGAGTTAGATGAGGGACAGTGCTGTTTGTACCGGAGCTGCTGTAGGGAAAGAATTGGTAGTTAGTGTAGGCTTCAAGACCCCCCAAAGGTCCTTATTAGGGCCACTGATAGCTGTGTGTTGGCTGCTGTTAGCAGTGGCAAATTTTTTTTTTCTCAAAATCGGCAGTGCAGAGCATTGCACCCGGCATTAGGGACAGAAGTGCTGCATAGGCAGGGAGAGTGTTAGGAGTGAGTGTAGCCTTCGAGAACCTCAACGGTCCTTTCTAGGGCCATATTTAACCGTGTGCAGTACTGTCCAGGCTGCTGTTAGCTGTGCTGCATTTTTTTTTGCTTCTCAAAATCGCCTCTGCAGAGCATTGCACCCTCCATTGATACTGCAGGGAAAGAATTGTATAGGCAGGGCCACAACACAGTTGTTATTCATTGAATATACGCAGTGCTGCCTTTTGGTGCCAAAAAACGGAAAATAATTAAATTTGTCCTGCCTCTGTCCGTCCTAACGTCGGTGGACATGTGTGAGCTGCGTCTGCAACCTGTAAAAATCAGACGCACCCAGCTACGCTTTACTGCTGGCTTCGCCATTTGCTTTCCTTAATTGGGAAAAAAATACCTGCTCTGCCAGAGTTATAATAACTCTGCTACCCTCACGTTCTGTGACACATAAGCAGGGACACAGCACAGTTATTAAACTTCTCATGTTCATTGAATATACGCAGTGCTGCCTTTTGGTGGAAAAAAACTGAAAACAAATCTATTTGTCCTGCCTCTGTCCGTCCTAAGGGCTGTGGACACGTGTGAGCTGCGTGAACAACATTGCTAAATCATACGCACCCAGCTACGCTTTACTGCTGGCTTCGCCATTTGCTTTCCTTAATTGGGAAAAAAATACCTGCTCTGCCAGAGTTATAATAACTCTGCTACCCTCACGTTCTGTGACACATAAGCAGGGACACAGCACAGTTATTAAACTTCTCATGTTCATTGAATATACGCAGTGCTGCCTTTTGGTGGAAAAAAACTGAAAACAAATCTATTTGTCCAGCCTCTGTCCGTCCTAAGGGCTGTGGACACGTGTGAGCTGCGTGAACAACATTGCTAAATCAGACGCACCCAGCTACGCTTTACTGCTGGCTTCGCCATTTGCTTTCCTTAATTGGGAAAAAAATACCTGCTCTGCCAGAGTTATAATAACTCTGCTACCCTCACGTTCTGTGACACATAAGCAGGGACACAGCACAGTTATTAAACTTCTCATGTTCATTGAATATACGCAGTGCTGCCTTTTGGTGGAAAAAAACTGAAAACAAATCTATTTGTCCAGCCTCTGTCCGTCCTAAGGGCGGTGGACACGTGTGAGCTGCGTGAACAACATTGCTAAATCAGACGCACCCAGCTACGCTTTACTGCTGGCTTCGCCATTTGCTTTCCTTAATTGGGAAAAAAATACCTGCTCTGCCAGAGTTATAATAACTCTGCTACCCTCACGTTCTGTGACACATAAGCAGGGACACAGCACAGTTATTAAACTTAGATTATTCATTCACTAGAGGCAGTGGGGCCTTTCGTTTTCCAAAAAGGGCAAAAATTATATTTGGCCTGCAGTCTTGCGCCAATTTATTTCCTGCCTGTGAAATCAAATCACTGGTAATACAGCATGCTGAGGGGTAGGGGTAGGCCTAGAGGACGTGGACGCGGCCGAGGACGCGGAGGGCCAAGTCAGGGTGTGGGCACAGGCCGAGCTCCTGATCCCGGTGTGTCGCAGCCGACTGCTGTGCGATTAGGAGAGAGGCACGTTTCTGGCGTCCCCACATTCATCGCCCAATTAATGGGTCCACGCGGGAGACGGTTATTAGAAAATGAGCAGTGTGAGCAGGTCCTGTCCTGGATGGCAGAAAGTGCTTCGAGCAACCTATCGTCAACACGCAGTTCTGCGCCGTCCACTGCTGCAAATCCGAATCCTCTGTCTGCTGCTCCTCCTTCCTCCCAGCCTCCTCACTCCACTACAATGACACCTGCTCAGGAGCGGGAAGACTCCCAGGAACTGTTCTCGGGCCCCTGCTCAGATTGGGCAGCAGCGGTTCCTCTCCCACCAGAGGAGTTTATAGTCACTGATGCCCAACCATTCGAAAGTTCCCGGGGTCCGGGGGATGAGGCTGGGGACTTCCGCCAACTGTCTCAAGAACTTTCTGTGGGTGAGGAGGACGATGACGATCAGACACAGTTGTCTTGCAGTGAGGTAGTAGTAAGGGCAGTAAGTCCGAGGGAGCAGCGCACAGAGGATTCGGAGGAAGAGCAGCAGGACGATGAGGTGACTGACCCCACCTGGTGTGCAACGCTTACTCAGGAGGACAGGTCTTCAGAGGGGGAGTCAAGGGCATCAGCAGGGCAGGTTGCAAGAGGCAGTGCGGTGGCCAGGGGTAGAGGCAGGGCCAGACCGAATAATCCACCAAGTGTTTCCCAAAGCGCCCCCTCGCGCCATGCCACCCTGCAGAGGCCGAGGTGCTCTAAGGTCTGGCAGTTTTTCACAGAGACGCCTGACGACCGACGAACAGTGGTGTGCAACCTTTGTTGCGCAAAGCTCAGCCGGGGAGCCAACACCAACAGCCTCACCACCACCACCATGCGCAGGCATATGATGGCCAAGCACCCCACAAGGTGGGACGAAGGCCGTTCAGCGCCTCCGGTTTGCACCCCTGCCTCTCCCCCTGTGCCCCAACCTGCCACTGAGATGCAACCCCCCTCTCAGGACACAGGCACTACCGCCTCATGGCCTGCACCCACACCCTCATCTCCGCTGTCCTCGGCCCCATCCAGCAGTGTAGTTCAGCGCACCGTCCAGCCGTCGCTTGCGCAAGTGTTCGAGCGCAAGCGCAAGTACGCCGCCACGCACCCGCACGCTCAAACGTTAACCGTCCGCATCGCAAAATTCATCAGCCTTGAGATGCTGCCGTATAGGGTTGTGGAAACGGAGTCCTTCAAAAGTATCATGGAGGCGGCGGCCCCACGCTACTCAGTTCCCAGTCGCCACTACTTTTCCCGATGTGCCGTCCCAGCCCTGCACGACCACGTCTCCCGCAACATTGTACGCGCCCTCACCAACGCGGTTACTGCCACGGTCCACTTAACTACGGACACGTGGACAAGCACAGGCGGGCAGGGCCACTACATCTCCCTGACGGCACATTGGGTGAATTTAGTGGAGGCTGGGACAGAGTCAGAGCCTGGGACCGCTCACGTCCTACCCACCCCCAGAATTGCGGGCCCCAGCTCGGTGCTGGTATCTGCGGAGGTGTATGCTTCCTCCACTAAAGCACCCTCCTCCTCCTCCTCCTCCTCTGTCTCGCAATCAAGATGTGTTAGCAGCAGCATGTCGCCAGCAGTCGGTGTCGCGCGGTGTGGCAGCACAGCGGTGGGCAAGCGTCAGCAGGCCGTGCTGAAACTACTCAGCTTAGGCGATAAGAGGCACACGGCCCACGAACTGCTGCAGGGTCTGACACAGCAGACCGACCGCTGGCTTGCGCCGCTGAGCCTCCAACCGGGCATGGTCGTGTGTGACAACGGCCGTAACCTGGTGGCGGCTCTGCAGCTCGGCAGCCTCACGCACGTGCCATGCCTGGCCCACGTCTTTAATTTGGTGGTTCAGCGCTTTCTGAAAAGCTACCCACGCTTGTCAGACCTGCTCGTAAAGGCGCGCCGGCTCTGCGCACATTTCCGCAAGTCCCACACGGACGCTGCCACCCTGCGCACCCTGCAACATCACTTTAAGCTGCCAGTGCACCGACTGCTGTGCGACGTGCCCACACGGTGGAACTCTACGCTCCACATGTTGGCCAGGCTCTATGAACAACGGAGAGCTATAGTCGAATACCAACTCCAACATGGGCGGCGCAGTGGGAGTCAGCCTCCTCAATTCCTTTCAGAAGAGTGGGCCTGGTTGGCAGACATCTGCCATGTCCTTGGTAATTTTGAGGAGTCTACCCAGGTGGTGAGCGGCGATGCTACAATCATTAGCGTCACCATTCCTCTGCTATGCATCTTGAGAAATTCCCTGCAAACCATAAAGGCAGCTGCTTTGCGCTCGGAAACGGGGGCGGGGGAAGACAGTATGCCGCTGGATAGTCAGGGCACCCTCCTGTCTATTTCTCAGCGCGTACAGGAGGAGGAGGAGGAGCATGAGGAGGATGAGGAGGAGGGGGAAGAGACAGCTTGGGCCGCTGCTGACGGTACACCGGCTGATTGCCTGTCATCCTTTCAGCGTGTATGGCCTGAGGAGGAGGAGGAGGAGGAGGAGGATCCTGAAAGTGATCTTCCTAGTGAGGACAGCCATGTGTTGCGTACTGGTACCCTGGCACACATGGCTGACTTCATGTTAGGATGCCTTTCTCGTGACCCTCGCGTTGCACGCATTCTGGCCACGACGGATTACTGGGTGTACACACTGCTCGATCCACGGTATAAGGAGAACCTGCCCACTCTGATTCCCGAAGAGGAAAGGGGTTCGAGAGTGTTGCTATACCACAGGACCCTTGCGGACAAGCTGATGGTAAAATTCCCAGCCGACAGCGCTAGTGGCAGAAGGCGCAGTACCGAGGGCAAGGTAGCAGGGGATGTGCGTAGATCGAGCAGCATGTACATCCCAGGCAGTGCAACAGTCTTTAAGGGCCTGGCCAGCTTTATGGCTCCCCACCAAGACTGTGTCACCGCTCCCCAGTCACGGCTGAGTCGGCGGGAGCACTGTAAAAGGATGGTGAGGGAGTACGTAGCGGATCGCACGACCATCCTTGGTGACGCCTCTGCCCCCTACAACTACTGGGTGTCGAAGCTGGACACGTGGCCTGAACTAGCGCTGTATGCCCTTGAGGTGCTTGCTTGTCCTGCGGCTAGCGTCTTGTCGGAAAGGGTGTTTAGTGCGGCTGGGGGAATCATCACAGATAAGCGTAGCCGCTTGTCAACCGACAGTGCCGACAGGCTAACACTCATCAAGATGAACAAAGGCTGGATTTCCCCAGACTTCTGTTCTCCACCAGCGGACAGCAGCGATACGTAAGCAATACGTAGGCTGCACCCGCGGATGGAAGCTACGTTCTCTCTCACCATCCAAAACGGGGACATTTCTGCTTCATCAATCTGTGTCTAATATTCCTCCTCCTCCTCCTGCTCCTCCTCCTGAAACCTCACGTAATCACGCTGAACGGGCAATTTTTCTTAGGGCCACAAGGCTCACTCAAATAATTTTTCTGAACAATTTTTATAAGTTTCAATGCGCTTAAAAGCGTTGGAACTTTAACTTGAACCAATTTTTCGTTACACTGGGCTGCCTCCAGGCCTAGTTAGTTACCACTTAAGCCACATTAACCAAAGCGATTAATGGGTTTCACCTGCCCTCTTGGCTGGCCATGGCCAATTTTTGGGATGTACATTAGTACTGTTGATACAGCAATTTTTGTGGGCCCTCGCCTACGGTGTAATCAAATTAATTTTTAGCCCACCTGCATTACAGCTGACGTTACCTCAGCTGTGTTGGGCAATGCAATGGGATATTTTTGTGTACAGCCGGTGGGTTCCAGGGAGCCACCCATGCTGTAGGTGCACACTGAGTTTAACCTACATCTGTCCACTTCTAAAGAACCCCAGTCTGACTGGGGCATGCAGTGTGGGCCGAAGCCCACCTGTATTACGCACGACATTACTACCTCAGCTGTGTTGGGCAATGCAATGGGATATTTCTATGTACCGCCGGTGGCTTCCTGGCACCCACCCATGCTGTGGGTCCACAGGGAGTGTAACCTACATGTGTCCACTTGTAAAGAACCCCAGTCAGACTGGGGCATGCAGTGTGGGCCGAAGCCCACCTGTATTACGCACGACATTACTACCTCAGCTGTGTTGGGCAATGCAATGGGATATTTCTATGTACCGCCGGTGGCTTCCTGGCACCCACCCAGGCAGTGGGTCCACAGGGAGTGTAACCTACATGTGTCCACTTGTAAAGAACCCCAGTCAGACTGGGGCATGCAGTGTGGGCCGAAGCCCACTTGTATTACGCACGACATTACTACCTCAGCTGTGTTGGGCAATGCAATGGGATATTTTTGTGTACCGCCGGTGGGTTCCAGGGAGCCACCCATGCTGTAGGTGCACACGGAGTGTAACCTACATGTGTCCACTTGTAAAGAACCCCAGTCTGACTGGGGCATGCAGTGTGGGCCGAAGCCCACCTGTATTACGCACGACATTACTACCTCAGCTGTGTTGGGCAATGCAATGGGATATTTCTATGTACCGCCGGTGGCTTCCTGGCACCCACCCATGCTGTGGGTCCACAGGGAGTGTAACCTACATGTGTCCACTTGTAAAGAACCCCAGTCAGACTGGGGCATGCAGTGTGGGCCGAAGCCCACTTGTATTACGCACGACATTACTACCTCAGCTGTGTTGGGCAATGCAATGGGATATTTTTGTGTACCGCCGGTGGGTTCCAGGGAGCCACCCATGCTGTAGGTGCACACGGAGTGTAACCTACATGTGTCCACTTGTAAAGAACCCCAGTCTGACTGGGGCATGCAGTGTGGGCCGAAGCCCACCTGTATTACGCACGACATTACTACCTCAGCTGTGTTGGGCAATGCAATGGGATATTTTTATGTACCGCCGGTGGGTTCCAGGGAGCCACCCATGCTGTCGGTCCACAGGGACTTCACAATAGGGAGTTGTACCTGCCTGTGTCTATGAATTAAAAAACGCGGTCTGACTGGGGCATGCAGACACCTTGACAGAATGAATAGTGTGTGGCACATAGGTTCCCCATTGCTATGCCTACGTGTGCAGCTCCTGATGGCGGTGGCACAGGATTCTATTTCTCATTGCTTCTGTACAGCATTGTGGGCTATCGCCCCGCCCCTTTTAAAGAGGGTCGCTGCCTAGCCGTGCCAACCCTCTGCAGTGTGTGCCTGCGGTTCCTCCTCATGGCAGACGCACTTCTAAATAGACATGAGTGTGGCGTGGCATGAGGGCAGCTGAAGGCTGCGCAGGGACACTTTGGTGTGCGCTGTGGGGGGGAGGGGGGGCGGTTGGTCAGCATGTAACCCAGGAGAAGTGGCAGCGGAGTGTCATGCAGGCAGTGATTGTGCTTTGTTGGAGGTAGTGTGGTGCTTAGCAAAGGTATGCCATGCTAATGAGGGCTTTTCAGAAGTAAAAGTTGTTGGGGGGGGGGGGGGGGGCCCACTCTTTCCGGTATTGTGGCTTAATAGTGGGACCTGTGAACTTGAGATGCAGCCCAACATGTAGCCCCTCGCCTGCCCTATCCGTTGCTGTGTTGTTCCCATCACTTTCTTGAATTGCCCAGATTTTCACACATGAAAACCTTAGCGAGCATCGGCGAAATACAAAAATGTTCTGGTCGCCCATTGACTTCAATGGGGTTCGTTGTTCGAAACGAACCCTCGAACATCGCGGGAAGTTCGTTCCGAATAACGAACACCCGAACATTTTGGTGTTCGCTCATCTCTAGTTATAAACCTTACAAATGTATGTAAAAAACATGCTTGAACAAGATACTTATATTGTGCCGAAACGAGTCACAACTATACCACTTGGGTCTTTTTTGTCTCTTTTTTTCGCTTGTTGGTCATTTTTGCCATTTTTTTTATCTATGGTCTAATATATATTATAAAAATCATTACAATTGAATGCTCATCTATATGTGGATCGCGATTTGCGGGGATTGATTACAATTGCTGCTAATGGGGAGCCTCTGAGGTTTCCTCCAACTATGCAAGTCCACTTTATTTTTTCTTGTTTCATTCACAAAGTTAGAGCAGACTTGGTAACTTTTCACTATCTCTCCAATATATTTTTACATTTTTGGCTTGAGATTGTTTCTCCTATATAATTACATGCACAGGTATATTGAGTTTTTTTCCTTTTGCTGTATTCAGCAGAAAAAAGATCATGCCATGTAGCATCTGATGCTCTGTATATTGAGGTAGGAGCATTGTTTGTAGCAAAACTGGTATAAGGAATTTCTGTTTTGAAACACGTTAAAAACATCTTGCGCTTCAAGCATTTTTTTGTGTTTAGTTAAATGTATTTTCAGTGACATTTTTAAATGGTATCTTTTAGATTGTGCTTTCTGGTGTTTTTGAAGTTATAAATGACATAAGTTACCAAATTTTCGCTTTATAAGGCCCCCTGTCCACAGCCGTTGCGGAATATCGACAGCAATATTTCGTCGCAGGGGAGGTGGGGGGAGGGGGTGCTGTCAGCTCTCTGTGGTGAGCCTATCTGACAGAATCGCTATGATTCTCCGCTCGTGGAGGCGGCGGTTGCACTTTCCATAGCAACGCTATGGAAAGCATTCATTGCATTACCCAATAAATCGCCCGCAGATCATGCTCTGTAAAGCTTTCCATAGGATTACTATGGAAAGTGAAGCGCCGGCTTCCACGAGTGGAGAATCATAGCGATTCTCCGCTCGCGGGATTTAAAGCACAGCATGCTGCGATTGTCACAATTCTACGCGATGAGCCAATCTATTAGATAGACTCATCTCGGAGACCTGTCAGTGCTCTTCCCTACTCCCCGGCGGCGGAATATCGCTAGCGATATTCTGCCTCGGCCATGGACAGGGGGCCTTAGAGTGATGAGGGGATCAATGGACATACTCTAGTAGTGTAGGACAGTGGAAGGAAGTTGTTTATAGCAGAGAAGGGATTGAATGAAATAAATCAGGTGGTTCAGAGTAGTGAAGACGTTAATAGGTAAATGTACCGTGATCCAGTGCAATAAAGCCTTGTTTGGTGGTCTAGGGCATAAAAGGGATTAATTGGCAGATAGATCCATTGTGGTTTAGGCTAATAAGAGGAATATCTACTGTGGTTTAGGACAATAAGAGGTTAATAGGGCATACTTTTGGTGTTCTAAAGCAGGAAAGGGGTTAATGGGCAGATCCATTGTTGGTCAATGGGGCATTTCTTTAGTGGTCTAAGGAAAGAAGAGGCCTTTTTGGCAGATTACTGTAGCCCAGGGCCAAGAAATGATTAATGGTAGAACTTGTTGATCTAGGGAAAAGGTCTTTGGTGGGAAATGGGTTAGTTTCCTGGTCTTTGGTGGGAAATGGGTCAATTGTGTTGTTCCTATGTGATGCTCTCTTTTGCCTGTTGCTGAGCAGCAGACAGAGCTTTCTGTGCAAGAGTGTATCAGGACTATAAGGTAAAGTCCCCTAGGGTGACGTCATATTGCAACGTTTTCTTGGCAGACTGTTTTTTCAGGGTGGTTTGCCATTGCCTTCCCCAGTCATCTTTTATCCCCACCCTCCCCCCAGCAAGCTCGGTACTTACTTTACTGATTTCTGAAAGATGGGAGGCTGAGTCAACCTTGAGCCGGCTACCTGAACCACGATCAGGGCTATAGGGCATCCTGTCCAACAAGGTAAACTTTTCATCTGCCACTGATCTCTCTGAAAGATCAATGGCAGACTGACCCAAACATCTCCCCTTGCATATCATCCCTCTCCTCTGACACTACTTACTGTCGGAAGCTGAGCAGCACTGCTTAATACTCAGCTTTCTGTTGAATGTAGGCAGTGGCACATCCGTAAATTGCCACCCTGTGCAGTTACAAGGGACACCGCCTGAGGTAAAGTACTCAACTAGCCTCATATATAGGACACCCCTGGTAAAGTGTATTTTGTAGACATTATGCATGATGGGGGAGGTACTGCAGTGATAGACAAGTAATGCCTAGTTGCAGAAAGTTGATATGCAAATGGTTATTGTATAATTGCTGTAAGTATAGATAGTTATGATAGAGTTGCGCAGGATAATGATGTAACCTAAATGTATGCTGATTATGCTTAACTGTGTAATTTGCTATTCGTAACAGTTTCTATCATGGCCCACGCAGGTGTGTGTGTGTGTGGTTTTAATACCAGGCATGGTGACAATTGGAAAATGCTCTTCTCTATATTGGTATGCAGGGTGGGGCCATGTCTGAGTTAACCAACCAGAAAGCATGTTGTATCCTGCAGGGTGATGCCTTGTATAAAAGGCAAGGTGTGGCATACAAGCTGTTGGTGCAGAGGAGTTGTTGCAGTGGTGAGGAGCATTAATGAGTGTGAGTGGGTGGAGCAATATTATGTGTCCGTACTAGAAAACCATGTGGCAAAAACTGGAAGCTTATGTGAGGAGCTGGGTTCAGATTCGAGAGCTGAAACCCTTTATCCTCGTATGGTGCAGACACGTAGTCCTAAGCTCTCGCTCACGACCTGAAGGTTGTGAGTTCTATCCCCACAAGGTTCAGGGAGCCAACTCAAGGTTGACTCAGCCTCCCATCCTTCCGAGGTTGGTAAAATGAGTACCAAGCTTGGTGGGAGATGATAAATAAAAAAATTACCTGAAAGCGCTGCGGAATAAGTTGGTGCTATACAAATAACAATATTTTTTTCTTTATTTCTTGTTTGAACTGGTGTGCCGGACAGTCGACCTTCGCAGTATGGGAGTATGATGTACATCAACTTCCGATACGGCCAGTCAAATACAATAACATTTATATAGGCATAAAAGCTAAATCCATCGTGAAGATAATGGCACTCCCTCTTCCCCGACATGCATTTCAATACACTTCCTCAGGTAGGAGTAATTCTAATATGCACTTTATATTTTTGGCACTTTGATGTTCCTACTATAAATAGAATATAAATAGAGTATGCCGTTTTTAATGTAACTACTTGATACTGAGTCCACCTGTGGTACATTCAGTTGATTGGACAAAATAAAAAAAACAAAAAACAAAGAGATAAAATTGTGTGGAGGCACAGATCTGGAGAAGGCTCAAAAAAGTTTTTGCTGAACTGAAAGTTCCCAAGAGCACAGTGGCCCCCATAATTTTTAAATGGAAGAAGTCTGGGAAGAAAGGCCTTTTTAAGAGAAATGACCAAGAATCCAATGGTCACTCTGGCTGAGCTCTAAAGATTCTGCAACACTCCCCCAATCTGGACTTTATGGCAGAGTGACCAGAAAGAAGTTACTTCTCAGTAAAAGACACATGAAAGCGCTCTTGGAGTTTGCCTAAAGTACCTATAGAACTCTCAGACTGTGAGAAACAAGATCATCTGGCCTGATAAGATTGAAACTTTTGTCCTCAATTCTAAGTGTTAAGTCTGGAAGAAACCTGGCACTGCTCATCACCTGCTTAATAGCATCCCTGCAGTGAAGCACAGTTATGGCAGAATCATGTGGTGGAAGTGTTCTTTAACAACTGGGATATGAAGACTGATCAAGGTTGATGGAAATCTGAATGGAGCAAAGTACACAGATATTTTTAATGAAAACTTGATCCAGCGTGCAAGGGACCTCAGACTGTAGAGAAGGTTTACCTTCCATCAAGACAGTAACCCTAAGCATGCAGCCAAGAAATGACACAAGTGGCTTAAGGACAATTTTATGAAAGCCCTTGAGTGGCCCAGCCAGTGCCCTGATTTGAAACCAATTGAACATCTCTGGAGTTGGGTACTGCAGCACTTTTATGGCCACTTCCTATAATTAGATATCTATACCTTTAAATGTACTGTTGTGTATTGAGTTTGTGTGCTCCTACAACCTAACCCTGAAAAATCCAACCTAACTCAGGGATTGTCTAGTTAGCTAAGTAGTTGTTAGGGGCTCTGGATTGGAGGTTAAGTCTTTCACATGAGTTGGGTGAGAGGAAAGAGATATAAGGTAGAGGGGTGGAGTTGAGAAGGAGAAGAGAAAGGAACATCTAGGAAGAGCCAGTGCAGTGGGAAGAAGGAAAAAAAGTTTATGTTCATGGGCCAGAGGGTCAGCAGAGGAGAGGGGTAGAAGGGGAAAAGAGTAGCAAGAAGATAGAGTCAGTAAGCAAGAGAAAAGAAAGTAAATCATTATAGCCAATGCCAGAAATTAAAGCTGGAGTGTACAGTCAAGTGGACAGGAAGTGGAATTTCAATCCCAAACTCTCAAATTTAGGAAAAGTGTTTTCTATTTCAATTGAAAAATCTTTCGTAGCATGTTGGCCAGTAGAATGAAATGTGATTGTTCTAAGCAAGAGAAACCAAGTAATCTTGTAGATATGATACCTTTTAATGGCTAGCAAAAATACATGAAGTTATAGCGGGCTTGGAATCTTCTCAGGGTTCTTCCTCAGGCATAATAAAATAGATCCGAAGAGGCATATACACACATGCATATGATAAGGCAGAGACATGGTGGGATTAATTTGCACCTATTTTTTTTTTCCAAAACAGGATGAGTAGTGAAATAAATACTTAAATAGTCCACTGATAAAGATGTGAAAGTTTTATGGTCTCTGAATTAGTGTTAGGGGGTAACCAGGCCAGGGTGTTATCTGTGCTATAGATTTCTCATACTTCCCAGTCACGAATGAATCCTCTTGAAGAATTTAGGCCTCTGTTGAAAGTGTCAAAAGTTGTTATAAGTTTGTACTCCCAAATTCTTCTATGACTGTGTAATTTGATATTACCTTTTAATATGGTGACTTTCATGTATTTTATGTTGTGTCCGTGACTAGAAAAGTGCTCGGCCACAGGTAATTCTGTCTTTCTCTCTTTAATTGTCAGTGAGATCTCATCCTGGCTCTCAGTTTTTTTCCTGTTTCCCCAATATAAAGCCCCCCCAACAGGACATTCACTGCACAGGATCAGTTATATAACATTGGACATGGAACATATGAATATCCCTGGGATCTTATAGTCCTGCTGTGTGTTGGGGATTTGTATGTTGTCCAC
The DNA here is from genome assembly GCF_035609145.1 of Eleutherodactylus coqui. Classification (NCBI taxonomy): domain Eukaryota; kingdom Metazoa; phylum Chordata; class Amphibia; order Anura; family Eleutherodactylidae; genus Eleutherodactylus; species Eleutherodactylus coqui. The sequence goes on from NC_089837.1 coordinate 123,796,367, forward strand.
GGTCCCTACATGTCAGCAGGTCTTACAGCTCCTTACATTGCAGGGATAAGTTCCTTTATGTGTGTCAGAGGGCAATGCACTGCTGATTACAAGGTTTCTTAAATTTGCAGGTTGCCTGTAACAGAGAAGAGAAGGGTCTGGGAATATGGTTCTCAGTTGGTCATCATTGTGTAGGGTATGGTGGAGTTTCCTTGCAGTTTTCATTAGTATCTCTAGCTGCGAATTGTAGGTCACTACTAGAGGTACATGTCTGTTTTCTTCCTTCTCTGTAGTTGATTCCTGGGTATCCTGGTGGCTCTGGTGATTTGGTCATCAATTGAGATGGGATGGTAGCCCTGATTTAAAAATGTCCTTTTAAGATGGTATAGATGTTCCTCTCTGTCTGTTGGGTTGGAGCAGATCCGGTTATACCTGATGGCCTGGCTGTAGACAATGGACTTTTTGATGTGTTTAGGATTGTAACTGCCCCATCTGAGGTATGTGGGCCGATCAATCGGTTTTCGGTATAGGGTGTCTGTATTGAGTTGTTTAAAATTTGTATTGTGGTGTCCAAAAAGTTGATTTCAGGATATGAGTAGCTTAATGTCAGGTTTCTGGTGGGGTCGAACGCATTCAATCTCTCATGGAATTTTATTAGTTCTTGTTCGGTGTTGGTCCAGATGATTATGATGTCATCAATGTAGCTGAAGTAGGCCAATGGTTTGCTGGAGCAGGAGGACAGAAGGACACTCTCCAGTTTTGCCATGAAAAAGTTGGCATATTGCGGTGCCATTTTACTGCCAGAGGCAACCCTATTGTCCTCAAGGTGTGCCTGGCAGGTGATAAGTTCATCTTTCGTGGGATGTTGGAATATAAGGATTCCACATCCATGGTGGCCAGGATGGCACCATTGGGGAGGGGACCTATGGTTGATAGTTTGTTCAGTAGGTCTGTGGTGTCTTGCAAGTAGCTGATGGTGTTTCTCACCAGTGATTTGAGGACACCTTCCACCCATCCTGAGATTCCTTCAGTGAGGGTTCCCACAACTGAGATAACTGTCCTCCCTGGGTTATCAGCTTTGTATAGTTTTGGAAGCATGTCGAATGTTCCTATCCTGGGATTCTCCTGTATAAAGTCCAGAAGTTTCATCTTGACATCATTTGCCTTAAGTGAACATAATTCAATCTGTGTAAGTCCTGCAAAGTAAAGAACTCTCTCTCCCTACCAATAAACTGTTCAATTGTTTTACCATCTAATCTTGTCTCCTGGAGTCTCTTCCCACCACTTACAACATCTGCACTGGAGTACCACACTATGCTTCAGCAGAACAATGACATTTTTTTTTAAGTTTATTTTTTTCCTTTTCATTATTATTTTGTCCGGACTATGTTTGAGGCCTATATACTGACTAGCCTCATGACAAAACACCATCTTACCCTACCTGACTCAGTGGGTAGCACTTTAGGGAGAACTGCCAAGGTGTAACATCTATTTACCACTGGTGTAATACTGCACCAGGCCGCACTTTCTTCGGAAAAGAATAGCAGTGCCATGTGACTTCAATCATTTGCTGCCCCCTCATCGGTCGGGCCCGTTGCAGAGACACCTGAAAATGGCTGTCCACAGACAGTCCCCATCCAACCTGACAGAGCTTGAAAGGATCTGCAGAGAAGAATGACAGATCCCCAAATCCAGGTGTGCAAACCTGGTGGCATAATAGCCAAGAAGACTTGACAATGTCATAGCTGCCAAAAGTGCTTCAACTAAGTGCTGAGTTCAGGGTGTGAATTCTTATGTCAATACAAAATGTTAGCTTTTAATTTTTTTTCAATTGACAAAGATTTCTAACATTCTATTTTCACTTTGTCATTATGGGGTATTGAGTGCAGAATAATACATAACAAAATATCAAAAAGTGAAAGGGTCTGAAGACTTTCTAATGCATTGTAGAATAAAATGTTTTCTAGGTGATGCAAAATAATGTCTGCCACTAGATGTCAGTATTGCTTTTTACATTTCTCGAAAACACATTTTGGCAGCGCGCTGCTGCTACACACAACAGATGAAAGTGTAGAAAGCTTGATCTTCTGCCAAGAAGGAGGGCATCCTGTGAATTTTTGCAACTATGCATTGCGATAAATATTCAAAAGAAAAATGTTCTGTTATTGTGCAAAGAATTACAATCATGTTTCAATCATGTCTAACTATCATCTGTTTATGATACACATTAATCAGGTGCACGGAGCTTCAAGTGGTGCTTGTGATATTAGCTTATTCTAAGATTACAAAGAAAATCATTTTCCTCTACAAATTACCATACTTCATCAGAATCTAGCAAAGATGCCTGTGCGTATGCCAGAAGCGCTAGAATAGTTACTATATTGCCCACTACAAAATATTAGGGTGTAAAAGCAAAACTGGAAAAAATGCAGTTAATAATGACTCAGTATTGTGGATTGCTATAAAATAACAGCCTCAGGGCTCAGTTAGACAAGTTTTATGTGTGCAAAAAAAAAGTGCTTCGCGCATTAGCAAAATGCGCATGACCATGGCTCCGTGCCCATTGCTTACGATAGGATCAGGCAACCCCTGCCGTGATTCTCGGGGAAGGGCTTGAAATATAAGCCCTTCACTAAAAATCATCCCTAGCTGCTGTAAAAATTTTTTAAAAATATACACTCACCTCTCTGCCGCTGTCGGGCTCTGGCGCATCTTGTTTGTGCAATCCCGGCAGTGTTCTGAAGCTCTTTCAGCAGGCGGGGATTTAAAAATCCCGAAAGGGCTGTCTGATTGGTTGATGCGTCGGAGCTCAGTTTTCCAATACATTATATGGTATGTTAAATGGTACAATTGAAAAATAGATGTCATCCTACAAATTACAAGCCTTCATGTGGTTAAGTCGGGGGAAAAATAAAAACGTTATGCTGTGCTATCAGAATGGGTGTTTAGCACAGGTGGGGGGTATTAACTGACAGATGCATATGGATCTCCTGACATTTCCAAAAATGAATAAGGCGTGTATTTCATCTGACTTTTCACCCCCATGCTAGATTCCGCAAATCATTGGTACTCGATGATTAAATCTCGGGGTAGGCAATGGGATAATCGAAAGAGTGCCCTCTTGTTAATGGAATAGATGCTGTGCTCCACATTGACCAAACCATCCAAGTGGTTAAATGGCCACAAACCGAGGAAGATCCATTTGCAATTATTGCGGGTGGGTGTCAGCTGTTTAACACAGACAGCACCCACCATGTATTGAGTAGGATCGGCTCCCGAACTTAATCCATGCACCCTCCCAGCACCCGAGGGAGTACATGCATGCTCTTGGTTGGCTAAATATTAAAAATATGCTATTCTGGTTTCTTTTTATAACGTCTGTACAGACCTATGTTCTTTTGTGGCTGCAGACAATAAAAAACCCTGTATTGTCTGCCCCTGCAGCCATGTAACCCTCATTTCTTGTTAACATGACAAATATATGTTTACAAGTAGAAGACAGAAGGTTGTATAACTGCAGGCTCAGACTACATACAAGGTTTGTTTGTAGTCTGGAACCATGGAGTCAGATATTTGCAGAGGAGCTGTGGACACAATATGGTAAGAGATTCTTAATTAAAGCTATCTGTAAAAAGACATAGTAACTAATATGTATAGGTGCACTTGTTGTGTAAAAAAAAAGACAACAGTAAAATTTTAAAGGGGGTTTTCGGGGCAATTTTTATTGGCAATGTATCCTCAGGATAGATCGTCAATAATTGATTGGCTGGGATCCTCTGCTTGAGAGTTCGACCAGTTAGCCACTTGGGCACCTGCTGTTACAGGCAAAAAACACAGGGTAATCAGCAGAAACAGGTAGCTACTACCCTTGTGTAGTGTACCTGGATTGATGAATAGTTGTATATATCTATTGCATATGCACAATGCAAGTGTGTAGACCAGACATATTGTCACATTTGTTCTAGACTGCTGACGAAACCTAGGGTGATCTGGTACACGAGCAGTCAGGACAGGCATACATGCTTGCTACTAAGGTGGCCAGATGTAGGAGCAGACAGAACCAATAGGTAACAATCAGAGTGGGCACTCTGAACCCCTGTGACAGAACTTGCCTTAAATTGGAGCACCCGTCCAGGAAGGAACGACCCCACTAGTTGCATGAGGCCAAGTCCAGAGTCAGAGGGGTAGCAATAACTAACAACAAATACAAGACAAGAAGAGACAGAATACGAAACAAACAGGAACACAGAGAACTAACCAGCGGGAAGTAGCCAAAGAACAGCCACATAAACTGAGCACGTTGACTTGACCAGAAATACTGAAATATAACCAGCGTTTCCAGCCAGAAAGAGCTGAATTATATAGGGAAAGGGGAGAAGCTGATTAGCTGACAGAGCTGTCAATTACCAGCCACTACCTCAGCTAACAATAGCAGGACTAATTAACCTCAACTAGTTAGGGCAGGAGATATTAACCCTAGCTAGTCAGGATCGAACCAAGCTGTAGTAAAGGTGTGCTGGCAGGGACATGACACATATGCCCCAAACACAGCTTAAACAGAGCCTTAGCATGGTCCTAACCTCTTTTAGCATTGCTCCACTAAATTAGATGTCATAAATGCCAATTTTGCAGAACAGTTGGCTACATAAATAATGTTGTATGCCTGTAAGATTGGTATTTGCTACATTTTTAGGTGTGACACTGCTATATCTCCATACCCCTGTTTTTTGATGATAGTTACCTCCAATACTCCAAGACCGAGTTTCCAAGAAAGGAAGAATGTAAGCAAACATTCACAAAAAATGACTGGACACGCTATGTGACTATGCTTGGAGGAAACAGTGCTGTGACGGAATTCCTCGGGCTATTCACTTCTATTGGGAAATGGTCACTTCTTTGGTATCCGTTTTACAAAATTCCTGTTTGTTTCCATTATATTTGGAGTTTAGCATAACATATCTGACTGCGCTATTCTGTATTCCAAACATAATGTGGGAACCTTGTAAAACAGACACCAAAGAACTGACTGTTTCCCAATAAAAGCGAATGGCCCCAGTTGTTTCCATTCAGGGATTCCATAACATCGCAGTTTTCAGCAGCTGTCACGGAATCCCCGGGCATTGTTAATCAGCATGTACAATAACACTATGTGAATGCTCCATAAGGCAGCATTGACACTGTGTTTTCTGTGTACGTTAACTATATAAGCTAACCTATATGTAAAATGTAAAAAAAAAAGTATTCCAATGTTTACTGCAAATGAGGTAGACCTTTGTATATTTTTTCAAAGTATACATTTATTATGAAGAGTTAGAAGAGCTTGTTGACCTTCCGCTTGTTTTTGAAACATACTGTATATGTTTTCTGGAGGGAGAAGTACAGCATACGGTAATATACATCAGGCTATAGGGAAACATAAGTAAAAAAAAAAAGCGTAATCAAACTTTTCCTTTTTTCTTAGGACACAATAATGTAGTCAACTGCACTACAGTGAACTGAGCAAAAATGAATCGAAGTGCAAACCTGCGAAACGACGACAAAAATATTCCATACGTTCATCTACGTTTGTCTAGATTTTTGTTATAAAACCCTATGTATATGTCAAAGTATACATTTTTATACTTTTAACAGCATAAAACGTGTACATTTAGCATACACAGAAAATGCAGTGTGAATGCTGCCTTAAGTCTAAATTGTGAATTTTCAAATGTGGGAAAGCTTTACCTTGTCCTGCCTTGTGATATTTTTTGCAGTGGTGTTTTAACACATTGGTGGACCCAGTACAATATGGAAAAGATGTAAAAACCTCCCTCCCCCTTCAATGTTCTTTTAACAGTGTGTATAAGAGATGGATACCCACTAATCAATGCTGAAGCACAGTATCAGATGCCTCCATCAATGCTTCAGCTGGCCCACATAGAGTGCCTCTATCTCTTAAGCTACCTATCCCCTACAACTCACCCTGTGCTTACCTTTTGCACTAGGCTGGGTTAGTTCACTGCATCTGACACAGCACCACGCGGAACATCATATAATGAATATATATTTTATGTTTTATAGTTGCTGTATGGAAAAAGTGGTTCTGATTTAAATAAAACCTTTTGGTATAGATGCAGAATTTTTGAATTGTAGAAAACACTAGTACAAGTTACATAAGGAACAGCCAGTGTTTATTTTGCATGCCTCAGCAATGTAGTTCTCATTATGTGATGTTCTACTGTATTGATTTTAGATAATGCTTTCTTATCATGAGTTGAGATCACTGACATCTGGAGGCAACTAAATTATTATGATTGTAACGAGAGATTTCACTGCTATAAATAGTTTTTATTGATTTACTTACTCTGTTATTGTAACTTATTGTTAAAACATTGACCTGTAACTATTTGTTAATCGACTCTGAAAAAGCAAGGCCGTAATAAGGCCATTGTATGAAATGCTATAGGTCAGTGATGGTGAACCTTTTAGAGACTGAGTGCCCCAACTGTAACCCATAACCCACTTATTGATCGCAAAGTGCCAACATGTAAGGGGCGGGGCTTATCACAACATATGATTTTACCTCCATCGCTATAAAAAGGACAAGGATGACAAATGGGGGTGTGGGGGGGGGGGGAGCGTCGTGTAGTATGAAATCAGGTGCAGGTACATGGCTGATTTCCAGTCAAATTCCGCCCCACGGGGCCTCAGCAGTAGTAATAGTGACCCCCACACAGGCTTCAGTAGTAATACTGACCCACACAGGGGCCTCAGTAGTAAAAGTGACCCCCACAGGGGCCTCAGTAGTAATAGCGACCCCCACAGGGGCCTCAGTAGTAAAAGTGTCCCCCACAGGGGCCTCAGTAGTGATAGTGACATCCCACAGTGGCCTTGGTAGTAATAGTGACCCCCACAGGGGCCTTAGTAGTATTAGTGACACCCACTGGAGCCTTTAGTGGTAATAGTGACCCCCACAGGGGCCTCAGTACTAATACTATATTCAATGGGGCCGATATAGAGGACACTATTACTACTTCAGTTGCAATGCTCGCCAACTGGTATCTATATATGTACAAATATGAAGTCCATGAGGTTGTGCTGGGATGCGGGGGATGCTATGATCAGGTTCTGAGTGTAGAAACTGGATTAATGGGGAAGAATTAGATTAGGGGATATGATATATCTTCCTAAAGAGATGTGTTTTAGGGCGGCTTCACACAGCTATATTTGTGTGCACAATATGCAGAGAATAGAATTAATTGATTTTGATGGATTTATTCTCATCTCCTTTTTTTGCATGCACATTTCGCAAACATGGAAAAAAATACAGCATGCTTTACTTTTCTGCGCATTTGCACACCGAAGGTCCCCATAGAAGCCTGGGGGTCTGCAAATGTGTGCACAATATGCAACAGCATACACAGTACGCTGCACAATTCAGCAAGAAAAAGAACACATCTGGAACTTATTAGGCTAAATAGCCATTTAAATTGCAGCATAGTTGTGTCCCATGCGTAAAAAAAGCATGACTTGAGAGCACAAAAAGTACAGTAAAATGCACCAATACATGCACAAAAAATTCCAGTGAGTTGTGTGTTTGCACACAAAATGCATATGCCCGTATGAAGCCACCCCTATAGTGGAACTTGGGGCAAAAACAGTCAGCTGTATGCGTAACTACGCTTGGGGTAGCATTCCCTGTGTGAGCTCGGTGGTGACATCAGAGGTGCAGCAGGCTTTGGAGCTGACGGTCGTGGTGCAGATGAAAAAAGATGGAGATGGGATTTAGTTAGATGAGAGAGCAAAGGGAGAGGTGTGACACAGATTCAGTATGGCACAGCAGCTGTCAAATGGAGAGTTTATTGGGAGCACATTTAAAGATAGTCTATGGGGAGCACATCTGGGCAATCAGTGGAGCACAAACCGGGATTGTGTTGACAGTTTAATAAGGGCCAATGCAAATTTGGGGGGAATTGTAGGTTTAAACACATCTGCTCACAGTGTAATACAACATCACACGGGGCAACAAGATGTTTTAGAAACGGAAAAGGGAAGGGGCCAGCTAATTCTGGAGAGAGGGAAGACGTCAGTGAAGCTGGCAAAACTGGTGCCATTTCTAAATAGATATCCGGATAAGGACATGAGTTGTAGGGAGGGTCGATGGAAGATTTGCATTTGGCCTTCTAAAATCGATCAGGTGGGAAAAGGTAAAAGGATTTTCGTTGGTGAAGTTCTGGGGCCATGGATGTATCCGGTTAAGTGTTTGTGAAGACTTCAAGCTGCTAGTTGGGGCCTGGATTCGGAGTCGGTAAAAAGAACTAGCAGATGGGAATCCATGTTGTATAGGTCATATATACGACCGCATTCATTAAGAGTCGGTGATGGGTAAAAGGGGTCAGTGTGAGGGTCCTGCATATGTCAGCAGAAAATTATGATATGTTGTTTGATTTATGTTTTGGTGATATTTTTACCCCTTTGTCTTTTTTTTACAAATCATTGCCATTCCTATCTTTATTGGGAACAGAAAGAGCAGACAGCCACACTCATGAAAGACAGTTGGGATTTGCTAGGAGCATGGCAGTGATAAGGTGGATAGGGCTGCACAGGATGGCGTAGTGTAGAGTTTTGCCAGATTTTCAGCATTTTGTGAGTTCGGATAGAGTTCTGGATATTTTGATGCTGCATGTTGGGGGGAATAATGTAGGTAAGAGGCCGATTCGGGAGTTGTCATGGGACATTTGTTACGATATTTTGCAAATTTTAAAGTCATATCCAGGGTTGATAGTGGTTTGGTTGAAAATTGTGCCATGTAAGTTGTGGCACAATGCGAGGTCGGTGGAAAGATTGAACAAGGCTTGGATAAAGTTAAATAGAGAGAATTTGGGTTTTGTGGCTCGTTATGGGACTGTGGCCGTTTGGCATTTGGATCTGGAGCGATGGTGTGCATTTGAATGATGTGGGCATTGATATGTGGGGTGTGGTGCAGGCTTGAGGTGGTTAAGCCATGCTTGCTGTGGCGGGTGGGTCGGTCTTTGGAGTCAGTATAAAATTTGGTTGGGGGGGGGAGGCAGGGGGTGTATAGCCACCTTTCCCCCCTTTGATTAATGGTTGCTATTGGGTCTGTGTCCTCTTTGTTCGGACAGGGCGGAGCCCTTGCAGAGATGGTGGTGTGTCTAGCCTTGTGAAGGCTAGTGGGTCTTCAAGTTGGGAGATGTGCAGCTGGAGGCAATTGGGATATTGGGTCCATAACGCAGATGTTTGAAAAAATAGCCTGTCCTGATGCTTAGCTGAATTGCTGTTTAATCTTCAGTCTCCCTCTGACTGTGATAGCAGTCAGAACTTGGTTCTGGATTGCCTATTTACCTGTGTCAACTCAAAGCTAAGTACTACTTGTTATCATACCCATATTGTTGCTTGCGTTATTCCCTGTCCCATGTAGGGTCAACTAAGGGCCAAGGGACGTGGTCAGATTCGTCCTTGTCAGGACTGGTTACCTGCGTTTAGGCAGGTCCCTCCCATGAGTAAGGTTGATTAGGGACAGTGTTTTCCTTTGTTGTGTGTTTCTTTATTGTTTAGCTGTATTTGGTGTACAGTGTTAGGTGCTGGGTGCATTTTAGGTTTACGGATCCGGTGCATTCCGCTTGGACATGACATTATGCTGTGCTAAACTGTTTACTTAACTTTCATTTGCTATAAAAATATAGGGTATAGATCCGAGAAGAGTAACCCATTTAAGGATAAGCCACTACTAATGGACCAGTGCTATGTGCTTACCCATCAATGCTAAAAAACTGGACCTTGTGTCACCCCTATTTTTGTACACATTATAGTATCTCCTAATACACTAACCATCCAGATGCAGCAGCAACTGAAGCACAGACTCAAATTCTGTTTCAAAATGGAATTTCTTTATATAACAGGCTCATATATTACAGACTTTCAATATCGGTATGTGTATCCATTAGAGATGAGCGAACGTACTCGTCCGAGCTTGATATTCGTGCGAATATTAGGGTGTTCGGGATGCTCGTTACTCGTAACGAGTACCACGCGGTGTTCCGGTTACTTTCAGTTTCCTCTCTGAGACGTTAGCGCGCTTTTCTGGCCAATTGAAAGACAGGGAAGGCATTACAACTTCCCCCTGTGACGTTCAAGCCCTATACCACCCCCCTGCTGTGAGTGGCTGGGGCGATCAGATGTCACCCGAGTCTAAAAATCGGCCCCTCCCGCGGCTCGGCTCAGATGCCTTGTGAGTTAGCTGAGGGACAGTGGTATCGTGCTGGAGCTGCTGTAGGGAGAGCGTTAGGAGTTAGTGTAGGCTTCAAGAATCCCAACGGTCCTTCTCAGGGCCACATCTAATAGTGTGCAGTACTGTGTTAGCACTGTAATTTTTTTTTTTTTTTCAAAATTGGATCTGCAGAGCATTGCGCCCTGCAATAGGGACAGAAGTGGTGGTTAGGCAGGGAGAGTGTTAGCAGTGAGTGTAGGCTTCAAGAACCCCAACGGTCCTTTCTAGGGCCACATCTATCCGTGTGCAGTACTGTCCAGGCTGCTGTTAGCAGTGTTGCATATTTTTTTTTCTTTCTCAAAACCGGCTGTGCAGACCATTGCACCCGGCATTAATACTACAGGGATAGAATTGTGTAGGCAGGGCCAGAAGACATACATTATTCATTGAATAGACGCAGTGTGGCTTGTCCTTTGAAAAACAAGGGAAAAAATTCTATTTCGACTGCCTCTGACAGTCCTCAGGGCTCTGGGTACGTGTGTGCTGCGTGCAGAACGTTAAAAAAAATCAGACGCAGCCAGCTACGTTTTACTGCAGGCTTGCGCCAATTTTTTTCCTGCATGGGAAATCCCTGATCTGCTGTAGCGAATAACTTTGCATCACTGCAGTTCTCTGACACATTTGCAGGGCCACAACACAGTTATTACACTTAGTAGTATTCATTGAATACACGCAGTGTGGCTTGTCCTTTGAAAAACAAGGGAAAAAATTCTATTTCGCCTGCCTCTGACAGTCCTCAGGGCTCTGGGTACGTGTGTGCTGCGTGCAGAACGTTAAAAATAATCAGACGCAGCCAGCTACGTTTTACTGCAGGCTTGCGCCAATTTTTTTCCTGCATGGGAAATCCCTGATCTGCTGTAGCGAATAACTTTGCATCACTGCAGTTCTCTGACACATTTGCAGGGCCACAACACAGTTATTAAACTTAGTAGTATTCATTGAATACACGCAGTGTGGCTTGTCCTTTGAAAAACAAGGGAAAAAATTCTATTTTGGCTGCAGGCTTGCGCCAATTTTTTTCCTGCATGGGAAATCCCTGATCTACTGTAGCGAATAACTTTGCATCACTGCAGTTCTCTGACACATTTGCAGGGCCACAACACAGTTATTAAACTTAGTAGTATTCATTGAATACACGCAGTGTGGCTTGTCCTTTGAAAAACAAGGGAAAAAATTCTATTTTGGCTGCAGGCTTGCGCCAATTTTTTTCCTGCATGGGAAATCCCTGATCTACTGTAGCGAATAACTTTGCATCACTGCAGTTCTCTGACACATTTGCAGGGCCACAACACAGTTATTAAACTTAGTAGTATTCATTGAATACACGCAGTGTGGCTTGTCCTTTTGAAAAACAAGGGAAAAAATTCTATTTTGGCTGCAGGCTTGCGCCAATTTTTTTCCTGCATGGGAAATCCCTGATCTACTGTAGCGAATAACTTTGCATCACTGCAGTTCTCTGACACATTTGCAGGGCCACAACACAGTTATTAAACTTAGTAGTATTCATTGAATACACGCAGTGTGGCTTGTCCTTTTGAAAAACAAGGGAAAAAATTCTATTTTGGCTGCAGGCTTGCGCCAATTTTTTTCCTGCATGGGAAATCCCTGATCTACTGTAGCGAATAACTTTGCATCACTGCAGTTCTCTGACACATTTGCAGGGCCACAACACAGTTATTAAACTTAGTAGTATTCATTGAATACACGCAGTGTGGCTTGTCCTTTGAAAAACAAGGGAAAAAATTCTATTTTGGCTGCAGGCTTGCGCCACTTTCTTTCCTGCCTGGGAAATCAAATCACTGGTAATACACCATGCTGAGGGGTAGGGGTAGGCCTATAGGACGTGGACGCGGGCGAGGACGCGGAGGCCCAAGTCAGGGTGTGGGCACAGGCCGAGCCAGTGCGGTGGCCAGGGGTAGAGGCAGGGCCAGACCGAATAATCCACCAACTGTTTCCCAAAGCGCACCCTCACGCCATGCCACCCTGCAGAGGCCAAGGTGCTCTAAGGTCTGGCAGTTTTTCACAGAGACGCCTGACGAGCGACGAACAGTGGTGTGCAACCTTTGTCGCGCCAAGATCAGCCGGGGAGCCACCACCAACAGCATGCGCAGGCATATGATGGCCAAGCACCCCACAAGGTGGGACGATGCCCGTTCACCGCCTCCGGTTTGCACCACTGCCTCTCCCCCTGTGCCCCAACCTGCCACTGAGATCCAACCCCCCTCTGAGGACACAGGCACTACCGTCTCCTGGCCTGCACCCACACCCTCACCTCCGCTGTCCTCGGCCCCATCCAGCAATGTCTCTCAGCGTAGCGTCCAGACGTCGCTAGTGCCACAGTTTGAGCGCAAGCGCAAGTACGACGCCACGCACCCGCACGCTCAAGCGTTAAACGTGCACATTGCAAAATTGATCAGCCTAGAGATGCTGCCGTATAGGCTTGTGGAAACGGAGGCTTTCAAAAGCATGATGGCGGCGGCTGCCCCGCACTACTCGGTTCCCAGTCGCCATTACTTTTCCCGATGTGCCGTCCCAGGCCTGCACGACCACGTCTCCCGCAACATTGTACGCGCCCTCACCAACGCGGTTACTGCCAAGGTCCACTTAACAACAGACCCGTGGACAATCACAGGCGGGCAGGGCCACTATATCTCCCTGACGGCACATTGGGTGAATTTAGTGGAGGCTGGGACAGAGTCAGAGCCTGGGACCGCTCACGTCCTACCCACCCCCAGAATTGCGGGCCACAGCTCGGTGGTGGTATCTGCGGCGGTGTATGCTTCCTCCACTAAAGCACCTTCCTCCTCCTCCTCCTCCAACGCAACCTCTGTCTTGCAATCAAGATGTGTCAGCAGCAGCACGTCGCCAGCAGTCGGTGTCACGCGGCGTGGCAGCACAGCGGTGGGCAAGCGTCAGCAGGCCGTGCTGAAACTACTCAGCTTAGGAGAGAAGAGGCACACGGCCCACGAACTGCTGCAGGGTCTGACAGAGCAGACCGACCGCTGGCTTGCGCCGCTGAGCCTCCAACCGGGCATGGTCGTGTGTGACAACGGCTGTAAGCTGGTGGCGGCTCTGCAGCTCGGCAGCCTCACGCACGTGCCATGCCTGGCCCATGTCTTTAATTTGGTGGTTCAGCGCTTTCTGAAAAGCTACCCACACTTGTCATACCTGCTCGGAAAGGTGCGCCAGCTCTGCGCACATTTCCGCAAATCCCACACGCACGCTGCCACCCTGCGGACACTGCAACATCGGTTTAATCTGCCAGTGCACCGACTGCTGTGCGACGTGCCCACACAGTGGAACTCTACGCTCCACATGTTGGCCAGACTCTATGAGCAGCGTAGAGCTATAGTGGAATACCAACTCCAACTTGCGCGGCGCAGTGGGAGTCAGCCTCCTCAATTATTTACAGAAGAGTGGCCCTGGTTGGCAGCCATCTGCCAGGTCCTTGGAAAATTTGAGGAGTCTACCCAGGTGGTGAGCGGCGATGCTGCAATCATTAGCGTCACCATTCCTCTGCTATGCATCTTGAGAAGTTCCCTGCAAAGCATAAAGGCAGACGCTTTGCGCTCGGAAACAGAGCCGGGGGAAGACAGTATGTCGCTGGATAGTCAGAGCACCCTCCTGTCTATATCTCAGCGCGGTGAGGAGGAGGAGGAGGAAGAAGATGAGGAGGAGGGGGAAGAGACATCTTGGCCCACTGCTGACGGTACCCATGCTGCTTGCCTGTCATCCTTTCAGCGTGTATGGCCTGAGGAGGAGGAAGAGGAGGAGGAGGAGGAGGAGGAGGAGGAGGAGGATCCTGAAAGTGATCTTCCTAGTGAAGACAGCCATGTGTTGCGTACAGGTACCCTGGCACACATGGCTGACTTCATGTTAGGATGCCTTTCTCGTGACCCTCGCGTTACACGCATTCTGGCCACTACGGATTACTGGGTGTACACACTGCTCGACCCACGGTATAAGGAGAGCCTTTGCACTCTCATTCCCAAAGAGGAAAGGGGTTCGAGAATGATGCTATACCACAGGGCGCTGGTGAACAAACTGATGGTAAACTTCCCATCCGACAGCGCTAGTGGCAGAAGGCGCAGTTCCGAGGGCCAGGTAGCAGGGGAGGCGCAGAGATCATGCAGCATGTACAGCGCAGGCAGGGGAACATTCTCCAAGGCCTTTGCCAGCTTTATGGCTCCCCAGCAAGACTGTGTCACCGCTCCCCAGTCAAGGCTGAGTCTGCGGGAGCACTGTAAAAGGATGGTGAGGGAGTACGTAGCCGATCGCACAACCGTCCTCCGTGACGCCTCTGCCACCTACAACTACTGGCTGTCGAAGCTGAACACGTGGCCTGAACTCGCGCTGTATGCCCTGGAGGTGCTTGCTTGTCCTGCGGCTAGCGTCTTGTCAGAGAGTGTGTTTAGTGTGGCTGGGGGAATCATCACGGATAAGCGTACCCACCTGTCAACCGACAGTGCCGACAGGCTTACACTCATCAAGATGAACAAAGCCTGGATTTCCCCAGACTTCTCTTCTGCACCAGCGGACAGCAGCGATACCTAAGCAATACGTATTATGCACCCGCGGATGGAAGCATCGTTCTCTCTCACCATCCAAAACGGGGACATTTCTGCTTCATCAATCTGTGTATAATATTCCTCCTCCTCCTCCTCCTGCTCCTCCTCCTGAAACCTCACGTAATCACGCCGAACGGGCAATTTTTCTTAGGGCCACAAGGCTCACTCAAATAATTTTTCTAAACAATTTTTATACGTTTCAATGTTCTTAAAAGCGTTGAAACTTTAACTTGAACCAATTTTTCGTTAAACTGGGCTGCCTCCAGGCCTAGTTACCACTTAAGCCACATTAACCAAAGCGATTAATAGGTTTCACCTGCCCTCTTGGTTGGCCATGGCCAATTTTTTGGATGTACATTAGTACTGTTGATACAGCAATTTTTGTGGCCCCTCGCCTACAGTGTAATCATAGCAATTTCTATGTTCTTCGCCTGCACTCATGGTACAGAAAGGTGTGTGGGGTTGGCCTACACTTTAGCTACATAAATGTAACTTGTGCCTTGTCTATACTGCAGCTACTGAAATGGAACGAAGACTGTGCTCCCACTATACTGCTGCTTCGGAATTGTTACTGGGGCCTGTCTTGAGTGCTACTATTACTGAAATGGAACGCATACTGTGCTCCCCCTATAATGCTGCTAGTGATATGTTAGTGGGGCCTGTCCTAATGCTACGGCTGAAATGTTACTAATTATGGGCTCTGCCTATACCGCTGCTAATGGTATGTCTCTGGGGTGTGGAAACAGAGGCTTCCCAAAGACATGATGGCGGCAAGGCCATTTCCCACCAACGCTGTTACTGTTAAGGTGCATATAACCACGGATACGTGGAGAGGACACGTAGTGCCTCAAAAACATCCCCCGCCACAGCCCACTTAATCCTGGCCACATTCCGAAAACCAACAAAATAAAACCGCGCTACTAGGTCCGCAGTCACCAACACATTACCACCAACGCGGTTACTGTTAAGGTACATATTACCAGTCTGACTGGGGCATGCAGTGTGGGCCGAAGCCCACCTGCATTAAGCACGACATTACTACCTCAGCTGTGTTGGGCAATGCAATGGGATATTTCTCTGTACCGCCGGTGGCTTCCTGGCACCCACCCATGCTGTGGGTCCACAGGGAATTATAAATGCATCTGTTTCCACTTGTAAAGAACCACAGTCAGACTGGGGCATGCAGTGTGGGCCGAAGCCCACCTGCATTAAGCACGACATTACTACCTCAGCTGTGTTGGGCAATGCAATGGGATATTTTTGTGTATCGCCGGTGGGTTCCAGGGAGCCACCCATGCTGTCGGTCGACAGGGACTTCACAATAGGGAGTTGTACCTGCCTGTGTCTATGAATTAAAAAGCCCGGTCTGACTGGGGCATGCAGAGACACCTTGACAGAATGAATAGTGTGTGGCACATGGGTTCCCCATTGCTATGCCCACGTGTGCAGCTCCTGATGGCGGTGGCACAGGATTCTATTTCTCATTGCTTCTGTACAGCATTGTGGGCTATCGCCCCGCCCCTTTTAAAGAGGGTCGCTGCCTAGCCATGCCAACCCTCTGCAGTGTGTGCCTGCGGTTCCTCGTCATGGCAGACGCACTTCTAAATAGACATGAGGGTGGTGTGGCATGAGGGCAGCTGAAGGCTGCGCAGGGACACTTTGGTGTGCGCTGTGGGGGGGAGGGGGGGCGGTTGAGCAGCATGTAACCCAGGAGAAGTGGCAGTGGAGTGTCATGCAGGCAGTGATTGTGCTTTGTTGGAGGTAGTGTGGTGCTTAGCAAAGGTATGCCATGCTAATGAGGGCTTTTCAGAAGTAAAAGTTTTTGGGAGGGGGGGGCCCCACTCTTGCCGGTATTGTAGCTTAATAGTGGGACCTGTGAAATTGAGATGCAGCCCAACATGTAGCCCCTCGCCTGCCCTATCCGTTGCTGTGTCGTTCCCATCACTTTCTTGAATTGCCCAGATTTTCACACAAGGAAACCTTAGCGAGCATCGGCGAAATACAAAAATGCTCGGGTCGCCCATTGACTTCAATGGGGTTCGTTAGCGGAAACGAACCCTCGAGCATCGCGAAAAGTTCGTCCCGAGTAACGAGCACCCGAGCATTTTGGTGCTCGCTCATCTCTAGTATCCATATATTCACAATATGCACAATGTATATGTCAGAACATCAATGGTATAATATGGCAAATCTTCTGATGACAGTATAAACTTTAAACGCAATATGTTCACCATATCAGTATGAAATCAATGACAGCAGGCATTGAGAGTACCGCACAATCCTTGTAGAACAGTCAGAAGGAGGTAAGGGCACATTCACATGCCAGTGACACATTTCAGGGATAACTTCACACCCTTTCTTAAGCATGCATGGTGTCGCTCTTCTCTGTCATTTACAGTATTGTAAAGTTTTCCTACTTAATATGAAAATGTGTAAGACACCTGATCAACAAGGATCCTGATTAGTATTAAAGGGGTTCTGTCAGAAAAATAAAAAAAAATTATACTCACCTGAGCCGTACAGGGCCGATCACCGAGATCCTGCAGATCTTCTCCTCTCCCTCCGGCAGTCGTCTGATTGCAGGGCAGAAGCTGGCAAAGTGCCAGCTTCCGCCTCTGCTACAAGCACTGCTGGCCGGGTCAGTGGTCGATGTGTCACAAGTGACGCGTGCCCCCTGATTGGCCTGGCCACATTTAACGTCTGACGTCCTCGGAGAGTGAATGGCGAGTGCGCATACATCCCCCTTTCCGGTGGGCATGAGCACTTGCCGTCAATGCTCCGTGGACGGCAGAGATTAGATGCGGCCAGAATGACGGGAGCGTGCAGGAGCCGCTGAAGATGACCCCGCACGTGGCACCCAAGCAACGGAGGGACCAAGAACTACAGAATTAGGTGAGTATGCTTTGTTTTTTTTTAACTTTTCTGTTTCCACAGGTTACACTGTAAAGTGATGCAGGGCAGGATGAAGGTGAGTATAATTTTTATTTATTTTGCTGACAGAACCCCTTTAAATATACTTAATATACACATAGAGGAAAATGTACTAAAACTGGCATTTCCAACGCTGGTCTTAGTATAATTACCTCCAGCGAATGACGCGCCTAATACATTCATTTACACATTTTCACTGGATGCATAGTCTGCCCTACATAGGCTTTGCCACAGAGAAATTTGATCATATACCAGCAATACCTTCTCTGTGCTTTAGTTTAAATATACAGTGGCTTTTTCTCTTGTTCTCAGTTTGTCGGGTTTATTAATGAATCTATAATAAGTAAATCATATATGATTGTCCAATTAAGGGCTCCCACCCACTGGCGTTTTTTTCTCCACTGCAATGCGATTCTAAAGTTAAAGTCTTCCATCGCAGTGCGAGAAAAACGCAGGCAGATATCCCAAAATCACTGTGATATCGCTGCGGAATCGCCAGTCTTTTCAATGGGGCCAGCGGCAGCAGCGCTAGCCCCATTGAAAAGATATGGAGAATGCCGCGGACTTCTGCCACAGCTGTGACAGCTGTGACAGCTGTGGCAGAAGTCCGCGGCATGCTATCCCATTGCTTTCAATGGGATCGGCACTGATGCCGATCCCATTGAAAGCAGTGGTTTCTGACAAGCCCTGCAGAATGATTATCGGAGAAGGGCTTGAAATATAAGCCCTTCCCCGATAATCATAAAAAAGTGGTTAAAAAAATAATAAAAGTGTTACTCACCTCTCCTGCTGTCAGCCGCATCCTCCGGCTGGCTCCCCGTGACTGCTACTGAGCTCTTCAGCAGACGGGGATTTAAAAATCCCAGCCTCCTGAAAGGGCTGTGCAGATTGGCTGAGGGCTCAGCCAATAGCAGCTGCTGCTTAGCTATTGGCTGAGCGCTCAGCCAATGACAGATAGCTCTTAGCGGTCCCTGCGGGGATGAAGGAAACTCCTGCCACAGCTGTGACAGAAGTCTGCGGCATTCTCCATATCTTTTTAATGGGGCTAACGCTGCTGCCGCTGGCCCCATTGAAAAGACTGTCGCAGCGATATCGCTGCGATTTCTCGCACTGCTCTGCGAGAGTTTTCACTTACTCTCGCAGCGCAGTGGAGAAAAAAAACGCCAGTGGGTGGGAGCCCTTAGTCAGAAAGGTCTAATTTCCAAGTACTATTGCATCTTCTCCATAGGGCCATGGCACGATAATCGCTCAAAATTTGTACAAACGAACGAAATTGAGCGATAATCGTCACTTCTCATTATCGCCGACTTTCAGTCAGTATAAAAAAACATCGCTGGATTGCGTGATTCTCCCTGAGTGTAAACGCTCCCCACTGTAGCCTGTATAAAGTGCAGCAGCTCAAAAGTAAAACCCGGTCTTATTCTGACCTATGTAATGGCTGTATAGAGATTGCATTCTTGTAACTCAATAAAAATATTGTTTAAAAAATGAAGTAAGAACATGGTCTCGTAAATAAGATGTTTGGTCCATAGGATTATTGAAGCGATCTGCCAGGTGAGCCGCTTATACAATTAATATTGTGGGTCCTTGTTAGTGCCTTCTACTTTGTATACTCAAATACTTAGGCTTCCTGCATACGGGCGGAAATTCTGCGGCGGGATTTCCCGCAGAATTTTCGACCCTGGATGCCTGCATAGGATTGCATTGCAAAACGCAATCCTATGCAGACGGCTGCGATTCGTCCGCGTGCAAATACATGTGGAAAACAAATCGCGACATGCTCTATTTCTGTGCAGGTCTCGCAGAGGCCCACATAGAAATGTCTCTCCCGGTGTCCCGGCTCCGCTTTGCGCATGCATCGGCTGGCCGGCAGCCGACACATTAAAGAGCCGGAGCCGCGGGAGAGGTGAGCGCCGCACTGTTCTCTGCAGGAGCTTGGGTCGGGTTCTGCCGTGAGAATTCTCGCAGCGGGATCCGACCCGGACGTCTGCAGGCGGCCTTAGTCAGTGCGTTTTATCATTTTTCTTTGTGGGGGACGTGTCTTGTTAGTTTGGTGGCAACGCTATCAGATGGTGATTTTCCTGTGCTTACTACAGGAATAGTTATAGTTGTCTATAGCATAGGGATTGACTAGGCACATCCATCTTCTCAAGCACCATGTTTGCATCCTCTTGTAAATTCCTCTTTATGTAGTACTTGGCCACAGCAGGATAATTTATAGAGTAAGGAGGACTTATGTGGAAGGCCCTGAATAATTAGGGTGCTGACCCTGTAAGAGAAAATTGTGAAAGCTTATGATGTGAGAATAAAGTACAATTGCTGGACCTTTTAAGCAGACTGCTCACTTACAGTCCAAAATAGAAGTACCAATCAAACCTGGGGGCCTATAGGAGTCTGTATCACATAAGAAGACACCAGTATTATAAATTATACAAATAAGGGAACCAGTAGAAGCGTAATTTGAAGATCCTGGGCCCCATTCAAAATTTATAGCAAGGATTCCACTTACTAACATGGATAATTAAAAATTTTGCATTGGGGCCCAGGATCTTTAAATTACGCCTCTACTGGTTCCCTTATTTTCATGCAACATCAACATATAATTATGTAGTATATTAAAAACACATGTGATACAGATTTCCGATATTACTGACTTATCTACTAATAGTTAACAACTATATAACAACCAGAGAAGAAAAGAATCCATCTGTCATTTAAATGTACCGGGTGTCGTGTGAAATCTGGTTTCCAATTTACTTTGTATGCATGTCACTAGCTAGGCAGCAATTAATTAGCTGCACACTTTTCTTTATGCAGTAGATGCTTTATATACAGATATTTCTGAATTAAAAATAGTGACAATGTATTACAGAGCCTATCGTAAAGGATGGAAAAAGAAATGCAAATCAACATTTTATGATAGATAATGCATCTGATAACATTAAAACTTAAAGTGGTTGAGTGCTCTACTGTTTTTTACAGTTTTTATTTAGTTACAGAATAGGAAATCATACAATTTTCTAATATACATGTATTTCAAATTCTGCCCACATCCCTTTCACATACCAATGATCCCTATCTGCACAGTAGAATGGTATAGTCCATTGACAGGTCTGTCCATAGTAATTGCCATCAGTCATGTAACCTCTGGTGTGCAACTCGCAATGATCAGGTATCTAATAGGGAAAAGTAGATTTCTGAGCAGCAGAACTCACACAGTATTACCCTGTTTCCATGAAAATAAGACCTACCCTGAAAATAAGCCCTAGCTTGATTTTTCAGAATTTTCAGAGAGTCTTGAAATATGAGCCCTACCTGATAACAAGCCCTAGTTACACTACATAAAAAAATACAAACACATTACCTAGCAAGCTCGGTCCAGGTCCCTCCCACTGCTTCCCAGAGCCCCAGCACGGTTCCCGCCATCCTCGACTGCCCACACAAGATTACTTCCTGGTTACAGAATTCATAAATACCGCCTATTCTGCAGAAGGGTTCCCCACCGGAGATAACCCAAATTCGTTTGATATCAGTCTGTCTTCCTAACTAGCTGTTTGTATAGATCTATTCTATTGACCCTCAAATGTTCGGTCAGGGTAAGCAGCACAGAAGAATGGTTTAATGCTTTACTGAGTCACTTACCAGTTACCTTTCAGAGTTTTAGGAATCTTATGTAACTGAACGCAGTGCCCGGTAGAGAATGCCAGTATCTGGGCTCAGCATTCCCAATCAATACTTCAATAGATTCTGGTTTACTCAAGGGTTAAATATTCCCTATAAGAGTAATTCACAGATTCCTAGTTTCCTTTGATAGGGTCAGGAATCTTATATGGCTGAACCCAGTGTCCAATTGTTCAGTGCCAGCAGCTAGGTTTAGGATTCCCAATCAATGATTCAGGTTCTGGTTTAAATATTCAAGGGTTATGCACTCCCTAATATAATGTTTCATACGTTCCTAGTATAATGGCTCAACGCGTTTCTTTGGTCTCTCAAACTATCAGGAACCTTGTTATTAAGGTTGCAGTCCTAAGCTCTCCCTCACAACCTGAAGGTTGCGATTTCAATCACCACATGGTTCAGGTAGCCGGCTCAAGGTTGACTCTGCTTTCCATCCTTCCAAAATTGGTAAAAAGAGTACTCAGCTTGGTATTGGATAGTGCATTTTTAAAAATTACCTGAAAGCCTTGTGAAATAAGTTGGCACTATGCAAATAGCAAGATTTATTTATCTATGTATTTTAGTATATAGTTGAAAAAGATGGATCTTCTTAAACCAAATCCTCATTCATGCAGACTACCAGTCAAGCATATAACAGAACACAGCGAAAAGCATGTAGCCTGAGAAACAAGTTTTTTCTTTATGAATCTTAATGCCTAAACCAGAGAAAAGAATGAACTTGCAGAAAAAGTTTTTTTGTTTCTGGGGGTTAAAAATCTAACAGTTGGGGTCAATCCTCCCGAGAAACCCTCCCTAGCTACCAAAGCTGGAGATCAATCAGTATAGAAAAAGATAAGTCCAAAATAATTAAAAAGTAGAGAGGAGAGTAGTATAGCCACTAGCCCTGATGGTGGACTAGCAGCATAATGTATACTCATGTGAGCAGTACTGGCCAACCAAAGCAGCATGTAGTGTCTTGGACTAGTGGTACACTAGCCATGCAAGGTGCCTAGTTTGTATAACACCACTTCTGGATAGCTTTCACCCAAGCAATTCGCTGATTGGTGTGTTTGTGTCACTGGATTTTGAGAGTGCTCAGGCAGGACTGGTAATTCAGGAAAATTTGTGGAGTGGAGGGATTGAACGTGGGCCTTCCAAGCCAACCACACATAAAGGCAGTCATATAAGCTGGGAGAGAACTGCTAAGTGCCAAGAAGTGATGCACAGTGAGAGGAGCTTTAAACAACAAGCTGTCAATGGCTTCCATGAGGACCGATCAGTGCTGTTGGAGCGAAAGGAAGCAGCTATGCTATATGCTAAGCTTGGTAACCAGCCAGTGAAAGGTTGGTAGACTTTTAGTACTGAGCTATCGCTGAACTTAAAGAGATTCTGTCATCGGGCTCGTGCTACCCCAACTGCAGGTGGCATGAACAGAGAACAGGGCCGCCTATTACTAGAGATGAGCGAGCACAAAAATGCTCGGCTGCTCGTTACTCTAGACGAAATTTTTGCGATGCTCGAGGGTTCGTTTCGAGTAACGAACCCCATTGAAGTCAATGGGCGACTCGAGCATTTTTGTATATCGCCGATGCTCGCTAAGGTTTTCATTTGTGAAAATCTGGGCAATTCAAGAAAGTGATGGAAACGACACAGCAACAGATAGGGCAGGCGAGGGGCTACATGTTGGGCTGCATCTCAAGTTCTCAGGTCCCACTATTAAGCCACAATAGCGACAAGAGTGGGCCCCCCCCCCCTCCCAACAACTTTTACTTCTGAAAAACCCTCATTAGCAAGGCATACCTTAGCTAAGCACCACACTACCGCCAACAAAGCACAATCACTGCCTGCATGACACTCCGCTGCCACTTCTCCTGGGTTACATGCTGCCCAACCCCCCCCCCCCCCCGCACGACCCAGTGTCCACAGCGCACACCAAAGTGTCCCTGCGCAGCCTTCAGCTGCCCTCATGTCACACGCTGGCCTCATAGCCACACCACACTCATGTCTATTTATAAGTGCGTCTGCCATGAGGAGGAACCGCAGGCACACACTGCAGAGGGTTGGCACGGCCAGGCCATAATGCTGTACAGAAGCAATGAGAAATCCAATCCTGTGCCACCTCCATCAGAAGCTGCACACGTGGGCATAGCAATGGGGAACCCATGTGCCACACACTTTTCATTCTGTCAAGGTGTCTGCATGCCCCAGTCAGACCGGGTTTTTTTATAAATAATCACAGGCAGGTAGAACTCCGCAATGGGAATTCCATGTGCACGCACAGCATGGGTGGATCCCTAGAACCCACCGGCTATACATAAATAAATCCCATTGCATTGCCCATCACAGCTGAGGTAACGTCAGGTTTAATGAAGGTGGGCTTCAGCCCACACTGCATGCCCCAGTCAGACTGGGGTTCTTTAGAAGTGGACACATGCAGTTACAACTCCGTGTGGACCGACAGCATGGGTGGGTCCCAGGAAGCCACCGGCGGTACATAAATATATCCCATTGCAGTGCCCAGCACAGCTGAGGTAATGTCAGGTTTAATGCAGGTGGTCTTCGGCCCACACTGCATGCCCCAGTCTGACCGGGGTTCTTAATACATAGCCACTGGCAGGTACAAATCCCTAATGTGAAGTCCCTGTGGACCCACAGCATGGGTGGCTCCCTGGAACCCACCGGCGGTACATAAATATATCCCATTGCAGTGCCCATCACTGCTGAGGTAACATCAGGTTTAATGCAGGTGGGCTTCGGCCCACACTGCATGCCCCAGTCAGACTGGGGTTCTTTAGAAGTGGACACATGCAGTTACAACTCCGTGTGGACCGACAGCATGGGTGGCTCCCTGGAGCAGTGCCCAGCATAGCTGAGGTAACGTCAGCTTTATTGCAGGTGGGCTAAAAATTACTAGGATTACAATGTAGACGAGGGCCCAAAAAAATTGGTGTACCAACAGTACAAATGTACCTCAGAAAAATTGCCCATGCCCAACCAAGAGGGCAGGTGAAACCCATTAATCGCTTTGGTTAATGTGGCTTAATTTGTAACTAGGCCTGTAGGCAGCCCAGTTAAAATAAAAATTGGTTCAGGTGCAAGTTTCAACGCTTTATTGAATTGAGAATTGAAACGTATAAACATTGTTTACAAAAGTTATAGGACTGAGCCTTGTGGGCCTAAGAAAAATTTCCCGTTCGGCGTGATTACGTGAGGTTTCAGGAGGAGGAGCAGGAGGAGGAGGATGAATATAATACACAGATTGATGAAGCTAAAAGGTACCCATTTTTTATGGTGATAGAGAACGATGCTTCCATCCGCGGGTGCGGCCTACGTATTGTTTAGGTATCGCTGCTGTCCGCTGGTGGAGAAGAGAACTCTGGGGAAATCCAGGCTTTGTTCATCTTTATGATTGTAAGCCTGTCGGCACTGTCGGTTGACAGGCGGGTACGCTTATCCGTGATGATTCCCCCAGCCACACTAAACACCCTCTCTGACAAGACGCTAGCCGCAGGACAAGCAAGCACCTCCAGCGCATACAGCGCGAGTTCAGGCCACGTGTCCAGCTTCGACACACAGTAGTTGTAGGGGGCAGAGGCGTCATGGAGGACGGCCGTGGGATCGGCTACGTACTCCCTCACCATCCTTTTACAGTGCTCCCGCCGACTCAGCCTTGACTGGGGAGCGGTGACACAGTCTTGCTGGGGAGCCATAAAGCTGTCAAAAGCCTTGGATAGTGTTCCCCTGTCTGTGCTGTACATGCTGCCTGATCTCCACGCCACCCCTGCTACCTGGCCCTCTGAACTGCGCCTTCGGCCACTAGCGCTGTCAGATGGGAATTTTACCATCAGTTTGTCCGCCAGGGTCCTGTGGTATAGCATCACTCTCGAACCCCTTTCCTCTTCGGGTATGAGAGTGGAAAGGTTCTCCTTTTACCGTGGGTCGAGCAGTGTGTACACCCAGTAATCCGTAGTGGCCAGAATGCGTGTAACGCGAGGGTCACGAGAAAGGCATCCTAAAATGAAGTCAGCCATGTGTGCCAGGGTACATGTACGCAACACATGGCTGTCCTCACTAGGAAGATCACTTTCAGGATCCTCCTCCTCCTCAGGCCATACACGCTGAAAGTGTGACAGGCAAGCAGCATGGGTACCCTCAGCAGTGGGCCAAGCTGTCTCTTCCCCCTCCTCCTCATCCTCCTCATGCTCCTCCTCCTCCTCCTCAACGCACTGAGATATAGACATGAGGGTGCTCTGACTATCCAGTGACATACTGTTTTCCCCCGCCTCCGTTTCCGAGCGCAAAACGTCTGCCTTTATGCTTTGCAGGGAACTTCTCAAGAGGCATAGCAGAGGAATGGTGACGCTAATGATTGCAGCATCGCCGCTCACCATCTGGGTAGACTCCTCAAAGTTTCTAAGGACCTGGCAGATGTCTGCCAACCAGGCCCACTCTTCTGTAAAGAATTGAGGAGGCTGGCTCCCACTACACCGCCCATGTTGGAGGTGGTATTCCACTATAGCTCTACGCTGCTCATGTTGCCTGGCCAACATGTGGAGCGTAGACTTCCACCATGTGGGCACGTCGCACAGCAGTCGGTGCACTGGCAGATTTAACCGATGTTGCAGGGTGCGCAGGGTGGCAGCGTCCGTCTTGCACTTGCGGAAATGTGCGCTGAGCTAGCGCACCTTTTGAGCAGGTCTGACAAGCGTGGGTAGCTTTTCAGAAAGCGCTGAACCACCAAATTAAAGACATGGGCCAGGCATGGCACGTGCGTGAGGCTGCCGAGCTGAAGAGCCACCACCAGGTTACGGTCGTTGTCACACACGACCATGCCCGGTTGGAGGCTCAGCAGCGAAAGCCAGCGGTCGGTCTGCTCTGTCAGACCCTGCAGCAGTTCGTGGGCCGTGTGCCTCTTCTCTCCTAAGCTGAGTAGTTTCAGCACGGCCTGCTGACGCTTGGCCACCGCTGTGCTGCCACGCCGCGCGACACCGACTGCTGGCGACGTGCTGCTGCTGACACATCTTGATTGTGAGACAGAGGTTGCGTAGGAGGAGGAGGAGGAGGGTGGTTTAGTGGAGGAAGCATACACCGCCGCAGATACCAGTACCGAGCTGGGGCCCGCAATTCTGGGGGTGGGTAGGACGTGAGCGGTCCCAGGCTCTGACTCTGTCCCAGCCTCCACTAAATTCACCCAATGTGCCGTCAGGGAGATATAGTGGCCCTGCCCGCCTGTGCTTGTCCACGTGTCCGTTGTTAAGTGGACCTTGGCAGTAACCACGTTGGTGAGGGCGCATACAATGTTGCGGGAGATGTGGTCGTGCAGGGCTGGGACGGCACATCGGGAAAAGTAGTGGCGACTGGGAACCGAGTAGCGCGGGGCCGCCGCCATCATGTTTTTGAAAGCCTCCGTTTCCACAAGCCTATACGGCAGCATCTCCAGACTGATCAATTTGGCTATGTGCACGTTTAACGCTTGAGCGTGCGGGTGCGAGGCTGCGTACTTGCGCTTGCGCTCAAACACTTGCGCTAGCGTCGGCTGGACGGTGCGCTGAGAGACATTGCTGGATGGGGCCGAGGACAGTGAAGGTGAGGGTGTGGGTGCAGGCCAGGAGACGGTAGTTGGAGGGGGGTTGGATCTCAGTGGCAAGTTGGGGCACAAGGGGAGAGGCAGTGGTGCAAACCGGAGGCTCCACGGCTGATCTTGGCGCGACAAACCTTGCACACCACAGTTCGTCGGTCGTCTGCACTGTCAGTGAAAAACTGCCAGACCTTTGAGCACCTCGGTCTCTGCAGGGTGGCATGGCGCGAGGGGGCGCTTTGGGAAACAGTTGGTGGATTATTCGGTCTGCCCTGCCTCTACCCCTGGCCACCGCACTGCCTCTTCCAACCTGCCCTGCTGCTGCACTTGCCTCCCCCTCTGAAGACCTGTCCTCAGTAGGCTTAGCAAACCAGGTGGGGTCAGTCACCTCATCGTCCTGCTGCTCTTCCTCCGAATCCTCTGTGTGCTCCTCCCTCGGACTTACTGCAATTACTACTACCTGAGTGATAGACAACTGTGTCTCATCGTCGTCGTCCTCCTCACCCACTGAAAGCTCTTGACACAGTTGCCGGAAGTCCCCAGCCTCATCCCCCGGACCCCGGGAACTTTCCAAAGGTTGGGCATCGGTCACGACAAACTCCTCCGGTGGGAGAGGAACCATTGCTGCCCATTCTGGGCAGGGGCCCGAGAACAGTTCCTGGGAGTCTGCCTGCTCCTCAGATTGTGTCATTGTAATGGAATGAGGAGGCTGGGAGGAAGGAGGAGCAGCAGCCAGAGGATTCAGAGTTGCAGCAGTGGACGGCGTAGAACTCTGCGTGGTCGATAGATTGCTGGATGCACTTTCTGCCATCCACGACACGACCTGCTCACACTGCTCATTTTCTAATAAAGGTCTACCGCGTGGACCCATTAATTGTGAGATGAATCTGGGGACGCCAGAAACGTGCCTCTCTCCTAATCCCGCAGCAGTCGGCTATGATACACCTGGATCAGGAGCTCGGCCTGTGCCCACACCCTGACTTGGGCCTCCGCGTCCTCGCCAGCGTCCACGTCCTCTAGGCCTACCCCTACCCCTCAGCATGGTGTATTACGAGTAGAGCAGAAACAGAACGCTGTAATTAAATGTGCTGCTTATTGGCCTGCAGGTTGGAGGCTGACTTCCCTTACGGAACGCACAGCAGAGCCAGGAAACAATTTTGCACACGCCTGTAGTGAGGCGTAGGTGCGTATCACTGAGCTAGTGGAATTCACAGCGCAGAAGCAGTCAAGTGGCCAAAGGGCCGTAGTAGGCCTTAAGTATTTTGCTTCTATTTTTTTAAATGCTGAGCTGAGACAGCAGACAGATACTGTAGGCAGCGTATATTATATATTCTGTTTCCCTTTGGCGCGATGACGGCGGTGATGTAACGGGCACAGCATAGCCAGGAAACAATTTTGCGCACGCCTGTAGTGAGGAGTTGGTGCGTATCACTGAGCTAGTGGAATTCACCGCGCAGAAGCAGTCAAGTGGCCAAAGGGCAGTGGTAGGCCTTAAGTATTTTGCTTCTATTTTTTTAAATGCTGAGCTGAGACAGCAGACAGATACTGTAGGCAGCGTATATATGTATACTTTTTCCCTCTGGCGCTATGACGGCGTTGATGTAATGGGCAACGCAGAGCCAGCAAACAATTTTGTGCAAGCCTGCTGTAACACTTAGCTGCGTATTAATTAGGACAGCAGACACGCAGTACACTGAAGACGGTCACAGGCAGCCCAAATATAGTATTTTTCCCCAATTTGTTTGAAAAAGCCCACTGCCTATATAGACAGTATATCTCTTTCACCTTTCCCACTGTCCCTGCCTCACCAGTACTGGCCCTATACTATGTAAAATGACTGCAGACTGAGGACGCAATGCTCTGCACGCCCGATATACAAAAAAAAAAAGTGCAACACTGCTAAAAGCAGCCTCAACAGTACTGCACATGGTCAGATGTGGCCCTAAGAAGGACCGTTGGGGTTCTTGAAGCCTAATATTACACCTAACACTCTCCCTATAGCAGCAGCATCAGCAGCACTTTCCCTGATCTCTGTCAGAATGCATCTGTGGCGAGCCGTGGGCGGGGCAGATTTAAATACTGGGGTGACACCTGATCTCCCCAGCCACTCACTGCAGGGGAGTGGTATAGGGCTGGAACATCACAGGAGGAAGTTGTAATGCCTTCCCTGTCTTTCTATTGGCCAGAAAAGCGCGCAAATGTCTCAGAGATGAAAGTGAAAGTAACTCGAACATCGCGTGGTGCTCGTTACGAGTAACGAGCATCTCGAACACGCTAATACTCGAACGAGTATCAAGCTCGGACGAGTACGTTCGCTCATCTCTACCTATTACCCTTGAGGATGTTTTATTCTGAAATGCTACAGTGTTTCAAAATAAATGCACTTTGAAATTTAACTTGAAGCTGAGCTTCAAATCATGGGGGTGGGCTGTTCCAGACTCTTCCTGCCCACATCATGCAGAGCAACAGCTCTATCCCCTTTTATGTACAAAAGAGCACCTTACCCCATTATGATGTGGGTGGGAAAAGGCCAAATAGGTCCGTCCCACTGACTTGGAGCTTTTCTCAGAGTCAAACTTTAAAGTACATTTTTTCTGAAATGCCATTGCATTCTCCCAGGTTCATGCTGTCTGTACCTTTAAGCAACAATTGTAAGTAGAGACCGGTCTCTTGGACAAGAGTACAGTGTACACCCTTAAGTATAGCTAGGAATGAACTTAAATTTCAAAGGGGTTGACCACCACTATTTTGAGCTTGGGACTTTTGTTGCCATTGTTCATTTTGTTGTGCAGTGGCAAGTACTCCCCAAGAAGCTTGGGGTACCTATCCCACTAATAGAGTCTGTATTATTAGACTCTAAGGATTGAGAAGATTTGGATTTGTTTAGCTTGTTAACAATGACCTAGGACTATTCAGAGACAGCTTACAGACTGCTTGGTTATACAGAGCAATGCGTAGAGCAGATTCTAGTTGTGATAGAATAGGTTTGATAACACTTTGTTTTATAACCCTGTTAATCGTTTGTTTGTCAAACCCAATTGCTTCAAATCTGTTTAGTATTCCATAGTAAATGCTGCAAATGTGTTTTGCTTGCCTCCGTGTTCTTTCTCTGTAATATCTTGAAAACTTGCGCAAAAATTGCTGAATATCTATCTCATATCTGTCTGTCTGTGTCTATACATCTATCTATCTCATATCTATCTATCTATCTATCTATCTATCTCATATCTATCTCATATCTATCTATCTCATATCTATCTATCTCATATCTATCTATCTATCTATCTATCTATCTATCTATCTATCTATCTATCTATCTATCTATCTATCTATCTATCTATCTATCTATCCATCCATCTATCTATCTCATATCTATCTATTTATCTCATATCTATCTATCTCATATCTATCTGTCTATCTATCTATCCATCCATCTATCTAACTCATATCTATCTATCCATCTATCTATCTATCCATCTATTCATCCATCTATCTATCTCATATCTATCTATCTATCTATCTATCTCATATCTATCTATCTATCCATCCATCTATCTATCTATCTATCTATCTCATATCTATCTATCTATCTATCTCATATCTATCTATCTCATATCTATCTATCTATCTATCTATCCATCCATCTATCTATCTCATATCTATCTATCTATCTATCTATCTATCTCATATCTATCTATCTATCTATCTCATATCTATCTATCCATCTATCTATCTATCTATCTATCTCATATCTATCTATCTATCCATCTATCTATCTCATATCTATCTATTTATCGCATATCTATCTATCTCATATCTATCTATCTCATATCTATCTATCTATCTATCTATCTATCTATCTATCTATCTATCTATCTATCTATCTATCTATCTATCTATCTATCTATCTATCTATCTATCTATCCATCCATCCATCTATCTATCCATCCATCTATCTATCTATCTATCTATCTATCTATCTATCTATCTATCTATCTATCTATCCATCCATCTATCTATCTCATATCTATCTATCTATCTCACATCTATCTATTTCATATCTATCTATCTATCTATCCATCTATCTATCTATCTATCTATCTATCTATCTATCCATCCATCTATCTATCTCATATCTATCTATCTATCTATCTATCTATCTATCTATCTATCTCATATCTATCTCATATCTATCTATCTATCTATCCATCCATCTATCTATCTCATATCTATCTATCTATCTATCTATCTATCTATCTATCTATCTATCTATCTATCTATCCATCCATCCATCTATCTATCTCATATCTATCTATCTATCCATCCATCCATCTATCTCATATCTATCTATCTATCTATCTATCTATCTATCTATCTATCATACATAATATACTATCCATTTTCAGAAACACTACACATTCTTATTTCTCATCTATGAAATCCCTGTTTTAGAAACAGAGCTGTGATGTATGATTCAGTGTCAGCTCATAAACCATTACGACTGCAAAGTCTCTATCTGAGTCATCAGTAAAGTTCATGCTTCATGAATGTCAAATTTGTTTTCCTTTTATGATACTTATAGCCCAGATGTACCGCTCTTTTCTTTAAGCGAGCGTCATTATTTTTAGTACTAGCAGCTTATACAGATCACATTTTTGCCGTGGAGTCTGGGTATTTTTGTTTTGTCTAGTAAAGTCAAGTATCCTTTACACCAATCATTTCAATGCACAACATGTACAGCATATTTTATTGACTGTGTAATTGCTTAGGGGAAAATGAATATATATGAGATTAGTGATTAAAACCTTTCCGTATTTTAATGTAGATTTATTGCAGATGTTCCATTAGAAATGATATTTTCTATAAAAGAACATTTTTCAGAAATGAACCGAGCAATTCAGAATCCTTTCAATTCATCATATCTTGGCTGGTTCAATAATTTTGAGTCAAATGTGAAACAAACAGTAGGATGTTCTTTTGTGCTCTTAGGTAATTGCTAGTCATGTGCAATGGATGCAATGAAAGGTAAACACTGTTTTTATAAAACATGTTTAAACCTTAATTTAAAAAATCCCACTCATCTAACAGTAGTCTGGTCACCCCAGCTTGGATAATTATAGGGATAATGTCAGTGCAAGTCTTCTCACCGCTAATACTGGAATGCAGCACACCAGAACTTAACACATCATGGGAGCACTTAGAGGGATTTCTTTGTACCTGGATATCCCCTCTCAGCCATTCATGAGAAGCCAAGTTAAAGGGGTTGTCAGGTTACTGGACAAGATTACCTCCATAGCTGTAACTGAGTTAAAATAACAAAAATAGCTTTACTAAACCCCTCCTCTGCTCCGCGATGCAATGCTGTAACCCTGTCGTGGTCACGATGTTTCTTGTGGCAGATGATGTTACTGGGAGTCAGCTGACCACTGCAGCCAATTAACTTATTGCTCCAAGGGCTCTATAAGCTTGTTTTCTGCCAGGCGCATCATCTGTTATGTGATGGGCCAAGAAATAAAATTACTAATGACCACTTGTCAATGAGTGAGTGAGTTACATGCTCTGCCCCTGATCACATGATGGTGACATCATCAATGGTTCTTCATTGAGAGATTGAGTTACATGCTCCGCCCCTGATCACATGACTGTGACCTCATTACAGGTCCTTCACTATTTTGACCAACTCCAACCGTCATCACATGTCCTTTAGTGAGTTACATGTGATGATGTCATTTACTATACTGTATTATAAGTGGCGCATTGTGCCACTATAAATAGCACTAATAATTAGTCAAAGTGTTAACAACCACTTGTCCATGAGTGTGTGTGTGTGTATGTGCTGCACATGCTCTGCCCCTGATCACATTGTTACGGCAAAAATGTATGGCCATTTAGGAAAGCTAAGTGTACCATGTGAATGACGTCATATGACCCATGTTACGGTGATAGCCTGCTGAGGGATAGCAGAGTGTACTCTGTGATTGAAGTCCAGGTGGCCCGTATAGTAGGGCTGCTCACACCAAGACTTCAGTACGTCCTATGACGGAGGAATTAAATGACAGAGCCCACACAGTTATGGATTCATCAAAGAATTTCTACCTGATGGCTATCAGGCATCTTTATTTATAGCCCCTTTGGGGTGTCACAACATTATTGGGCAATGCAAGCTTGGTTAGTTTTCAATCCAACATTTTCATAGGTTATTTAACGCTTCTTCATGTCCATTGGTTACATCTCAATATTCTTAGTATAGTTTCTAAATTCCAAGAAATATCATAGTTCATTGGACAGTTCTCAATCCAACCTTTGATTGGTCAATTAAATTGCACTCATTGGACATATTCGTATCCTTCATTTGCATACTCTTCAAGAAATTTTTAAGTCGCAGTGAATAACCTCTTGACAAAGTTCCAAGTTGCACAGTAGAAACTAGTTTTTATCCCATCTTACCAAATGTGTCCCTGTACATAGCTAAGAACATGGTCACGTGGTTTATCTAATACATTCCATGATTATTCTGTGGCGTAGGTAATAATTCAAACATCACTTACATACACACACACACACACATATATATATATATATATATATATATATATATATATATATATATATACACAGATATGCATACATACACACATTCAGTCCATGATTACTTTATATTTCATTATTACATTATTCTATCGGTTAATAAAAGGCATCAACGCTGCCTATTAGTTACCAAATGTGGAACCTTCTTGATACTCTTTATCTTATCTTGACATATGTCTCTCGGTATATACAGAAATTAGACAAGTTGTTTTCTGGTATATTCGACGCTGTCTGCTACTGCGTAGTTTCAATTCATACTATATATATATCAATTGTCCATAATCAAATATTTTATGTTACAACATGATGATGACGTCATCACAGATCTTAAAGCATATATGAAACACAGAGCATGACAGCAGCCGTGTGCTGTGAGAACCTCTTATAATGTCACCATCATGTGATCAGTCACATGGTCTCTGAGTTCCACCCCTAATCAGATGACGGTAACGTTACCACAGGTCCTAAACCAGCAGAGCCTGATCACATGATGGTGATGTCATCACAGGTCCTTCATTCTTCTGCACTGAAAGAGGAATTATGGGTGGATTACACCCCCACAAACCTCTGCGGCCTCAGTTGCTATGGATACAGCAGTACTCAGTCTGGCAGTTTATAGCTGGTTGCCAGACAGCTGGACACCTGTGTGGAAACTCCAATAAATGACACCTCACAAATGTCCACAAACATAGCTCATGTGCTGACAGGACCTGTGATGATGTCACCGTCACGTGATCAGTCACATGGTCTCTGAGCTGAATGAGGGATTACGGGCAGACTACATCCCTCCACAAACCGCAGTGGCCTCAGTTGCTATGAATACAGCAGTACTCAGTCTGGCAGTTTGTAGCTGCACACCTGTTTGGAGAGTTCAGTATATGACACCTCACAAATTTCCACATACATAGCTAGTGGTGCATACTGACCAACAACATTTAAGCATAGTCCTTCCCCGCTATCTTCTCATCTCCTGAACATGATATCATGTCATCTCAAGTGCAAATGCCGCCAACACCAGTCCAGCCTTCATCTAATCCTCAACCATTGTCCGGGGTTGGAACAAACTGTCATTGTCATGCAAACATGTCACCAAAGAGGGTTCAACGGCACCGTGCAGCTAATGCAGTTTACATGACACAGCGACAAGCCACCATGTCACCTCAGCCACCAGCTGAATTTTGTACATCTCATGCAACAGACATGCGAAAGCAACAAGCCAACATGTCTCCTCAGTGAGCTGCTGAAGTTCGTAAATCTCTGTTAGCAATGTTCTGGAAAATTGTAAATAATGCCAGTTGCTTACTATTTGCACAGAAGTATTTGTACCAACTCCAAGTCCTTACAGAGTATATTAGTAAGTGGCACATCACGCCACCAGAAGCACTGGTTGTATCCCTTTGGAATGTTCACAGGTTTCAATGTTGCAGTATCGGTATTACTATTTTGTACATTTACTGACATTTTCTTATTCATAGGTGTTTGCACTCTTCAGGAAAATTGCAAATAATTCCTATAGCTTACTGTTTGCACAGAAATCTCTTTCACTATGTATTATATTAATAAGTGGTGCATTCGCCACCAGAAACACTGGTACTATAAATAATGCTAATAACTAGTATGCAATACCAATTACCTGTCTCTACATCGGTGTGACTTGATAGTTGTAATTAGCTTGGGCAGACATACAACCCATGTGCACATTGCAGCTACACAGTGGTCCAGTGGGTGGAGGGTGGGAGTGAGTGGCTCTGCCACTATAGGGCTTGTAGAAGGAGCTGGCTATTATTAAGGAGTTTACGGTGATGGCAACAGCATGTATGGCTTATCAGTAACATGATTGAGCTTTCTCTCTCCTGCATACAGGAATTTTACCAAGGGTCAAAACTGGGCAAAACAAATCTATATAATTTAGTGTATGCAGAGTCCAATGTGTAAGTAATGTGAAAGAGAGCAATCTCTTATAGAATCTCTTTAATCTAGTACGCCTACACTTATGATCTCCAACCTTGGACTTTCCAGCTGTTGAAAAATGTCTTGCTATGAGTGGTAGATTACAGTCAACTGGAGAACCATGAGTTTGGAACCATTGATCTACTCAAAGTAGCATAGTAACATAGTTCGTAAGGCTGAATGAAGACAATGTCCATCTAGTCCAGCCTGTCTAGCTTCCTGTTTTGTTGATCCAGAGGAAGGCAAAAAACCCCTAGAGCAGAAGCCAATTAGCCCTTTTGGGGAAAAAATTCTTTCCCGACTCCCTAATGGCAATCAGACTGTTCCCTGGATCAACCCCTAATAGTTCCTACCTGCCTGTATACCCGGATTAACAAATAATCTTAGATTTCTAGCCTATAATATCCTTCCTCTCCAGAAATACATCTAGTCCCCTCTAAACTCCTCTAAGGATTTTGCCATCACTACGTCCTCAGGCAGAGAGTTCCACAGTCTAGCTGCTCTAACAGTAAAGAATCCCTTTCTATGTTGGTGATGAAACCTGCTTTCCTCTAATTGTAGCGGATGCCCTCTTGTTACCGTCGTGGTCCTGGGTATAAACAGAGCCTGGGAGAGATCCTTGTATTGTCCCCTCATGTACTTATACATGGTTATTTGGTCGCCTCTTAACCTTCTTTTTTCTAGAGTAAATAGTCCCAATTTGGATAGCCTCTCTGGGTATTCCAGTCCCGTCATTCCATGTATTAGTTTATATAGTCACAATCACCAGTGTTTTCTTACTATATACACTGTATACTATATACACAGTATCAAGTTTCAGACACTAAATGGATGGGATTCATAATCGAGGAAAAAAATTTGATCCAGTCAACAAGCTGATATTTCCACCAAGCTGCTGGTGCTAATGATCTCTGGGCACATGCACAGGACCAGTGTGACATCAGCGCCGGACCACATGATGTGTCTGCAGGCGCATGTGCATTATCATTTCGTGCTGAACGCAAGGGAAGACGCATTTTACTTCTGTTACAGTGCTGACAGACTGGCAGGGCTGTTTTTTTGCCTATAGTAAGCCTATCAGTGTCTTTTTTTTTTTGCACCACGACTGTCTACCTCTACTTCTAGTGTTGACTTCAGTCATTCTTGAACTTTGTCCGCAGTCTGTTTGTTTACTTGATGTTTGTCCTGTTTTGTCCAGAAAAGCACGGGCTTGTATGACCATGCAAATAAGCAAGCAACTTTGAAAGAAATTCCAAATGCCATTTTTTAAAAAAATTTTTAAAAATCCCACAGGAAATAATGAGCGATTCCTTACGAGGAACTGTCCAAAAATAGGACATACAGTGATCTTTCAATCTCACAGCATTGCTGCGAGTGAAGAATCACTCATGTGAATAAACATTGAAAAAAAAAAAAACACGTTTCGGCGCGGGACAACCCCTTTAATTATGTAATCTCAAAAACATACGATTTATTGAAAATAAATAGTATCCCAATGCACTGACACCTTCACCTGATATGCACACTGAACTCCATATGGAGTGTTAGGATCACTAGTGCCTCAATTTATGCAAGTGCGCAGTTTAGAATCCACTGGGATGGGGCAGTAGTTCCTCTATAGTGTTGACTAAATAAAGGCAATATATTACACCCAACCGCTTAAGTCAAATAGGCTACAAGGCACTGAATATTGTTATTAATGGCATATAAATAAAGGGAGATATTATCTATAGAATACTACCAGTGGCTGGTCGGACTAAAATTTCCTTACCTATGGTTAAGGCCAGATTCACACAGACTTATTTGCGTGTGCAAAATGTCTGTGCAATTTGCAGGAAATAGAGCCCAATTACCTCAATGGGTTCGTTCACATTTCCATATTTTGTGCATGAGTTTCAATCCAGGATTCTGTCTCAATGCTATTTTGGAAGGACCTTGAGACAGAAACTGGAATGTTTCTGAAACACTGTGAGTTCCCCCTAATACAGACATGTGCATAAGCCCCTTCTCTGCCCATGCTAATAGTAAATTTTCATGAGCACTAACTTTTCAAACAACTTGTGCTTATATGATAGCCTGTGTGATAAGTAGCAAAACTGCTATGCACTTTATTTACCTAAAATTATGTTTTTGTGCTGAAAAATTTCTCTAAGGCCTAATGCACGCGGACGGATTTTACGCGGCAGAAATCCACGGCGTTGCCCCGCAGCTATTAGGTTCTATTGTCTTATTTGCCGCAGGTATACGTGTGGACGGCTTCCATTGAATTCAATGGAAACCGACCGTCACGCTATACTTCCACTGTATCACAGTGGAAGATAGCGTGAAAACGCTTCCCCGCCCACTGCCGGCGTGTCATGTGACACTGCCGGTACATCATGCGGGACTTCGCGCAGCGGATCTGGAGGTAAGTATGAGGGCTTTGGGGGGCCCGTGACGGACTCCGCTGTGGTATTCCGCTTGTGGAGCCCGTCACGACCGTGTGCATTAGGCCTAAAGTGCTGCTCCCTTCCCTCTAGCTTGCATCCACTGGCAGCTAGCTACTGATTAGCAAAAGGATGCTAGGATAGCAGAGCAGGTGATGAGTTACCCTGCTCATTGAATGTATGCACAGAGCAGAAAGGAGAGGGAGAGACACACAGGGAGAGCTGCAAGTAGAGCTGATGGTGAGATCTTCTGCTGTTTGTACAAGTGTTCACTGCTAAATCTCTCTGTATACTCCTGCCTGATGAGGTTAAGTCAATTTTTGTATAATAGGCATCTAGAAAGCAAGATCTCTGTAGTTCTCTATGTACAGTCTACAGAACACAGCACAGCAGAAGCTCCTTCCATCAGTCCAGTGAGGATGGTGAAGTGAATATACAGCCTGCACAGGGAAAAAATAGAGAAAAATGCAGGATATAAGTCATAATGGCCAGAACGCTCGTTATTCCTATGTATACATGCATAGAGGTTTATTCTGAAAAGTTGTCTGAAAACTCAGGTACGCATTAAGTTAGAACACACTAACTATTATAAGTACTTAAAGCTCAGATTGTAGCATTAAAATAACAGAATGCATACTCACCCTTCCATGCTCCCCTGCTGCTGCCGTCTCACCAGCTCTCCGTCTCTGATGAACTTTACTTCTGGGAGGGGAGTGATGATGACCCGGCATTGGGTCACGTGAGCGCCTGAGCGACGCAGCTCTCACCAGCTGAAGGAACTCGGTGATTGGCTGCAGCGGTCACATGACCATTTTGCTGGGGAGATCATTGCCGGCTCCCTGCACCCAGTTGTGTAGACTAGTGGGGACCAGAGCGCTGGTGAGATGGCAGCGGCGGGGGAGCACAGAAGAGTATCTAATCTGTTATTTTAATATTGCAAGCTGAGTGAGGTTTTACAGCATACTCTGTCCCCCGATAACCCCTATAAGCTAACCTCACACGGACAAGTGCAATATCGGGCCCTATATTGCGCTCGCCAACTTGCGATTTCCCAGTGGATGTCAGGGTGACAGGTGAGTTGCGGCGGGAAGCGGGGTGAGGGAGAGAGGGAGAGAGAGATCTCCCCTCCGTTCCTCCCCACTCTCCCCCACTGCTCCCCGCCCCCCCCAGCCCCCGAATCTTTAGAGATGAGTTGGGAGATACTCGGCTAAGGCACTACTCGCTCGAGTAATGTGCCTTTGTGAGTATACTTGCTCATCTCTAATGTTCACTAACTTCAAGAACTACCCAGAAGAAAACTCATGAAACCACCAGTGGCACCAGTTCTTCCATCTTTCCCCTGATTCACATTTAGTGATGGAAAATATCACTTTTGAAGTCAATGGAAAACATCCATTTCCCACCTGTCATTTGCACATTAATATCTATGGGACAATAAGAAAAAAATAATTTTATCCATAAAATTAATCATTCTGTTGCATTTGACGATGAACAAAAAAGAGGCGGATCATAGATTCATTGATGGATGTCATTTGCTCCAGACAGAAAAAGAGTGCATTAGCATTATCCTGTCTGCCATACATAGCATCCATCATCAAGACAGGCAATACTTTATGTGTTTTTATACAAAATGCAATCCTATCAATTGGACTCAACATAACATCCTTTTCCCACTGTGTTTTAGTGTCCGAAGAGAACGGAATGGACACAAATGATGGACACAACCCAAGTGAACACAAAAAGTAACTTAATTCAAATCTGAAAATGATCACTTCTATATAGTTCTATGCAGTTGTTTCTCAGTGGACACATACCAACTAATCATTCACTGTGCGACTTCCAAATCACATGCCTCACAAATAGGATGAACTACAGCTCAGCCTTTGCAGCACTATAGGGAAAAAAATCTTAGGTAATGAATTGAAGTCTGTGAGTTTCTGCCTTCTATAGATGTGCGCCGGTTAGGGAATATAAATATGAATTAACTGGGAAACATCTAAGATGTGCTTTTTATCTTTTAGCTAATAGGGAGACAAAATGATCATGTTTATGCCTTTGGGCTCTCCGGAATAAAAAATGAAAAATAATTTTAAAAGCCGTCCTGATCTTTTTTTATTTCTACAAACACTAACTGGAGGAAAAAAAAGAGGTTCGCAAAAGCTTCTGTGGCAGGCAAGTTTGCAAGTGCTAAAGTAGCTGTGAGCAGTATTATTCTAGAAGTGCTCGCTGCATAAATCAATTCATTCCACTTCAAAGTGTACCTGTTAAATGAAGAGATTTGTTATAAAAGTAGCATCTATGCGCTTATTGCAGATTTGTAAAAATAAACCCACTGTACAAATAACAAAAAAATAAATTCCCGTCTCAGGAGGCAGAAAACGAATTCCATTGATTAGACGAATGTAATGATCGTCATTAAATCTTTATGTTAGCTCTATTATAAATGGGAAATAAATTAATGTGATTTGTCATATTGTATAAGTGCAGTCTAATTTGCTGAAATAAATGACTATTATATCTCAGTGCCAACAGGCTGCAAACAAAGGCAGTTGCATAATAGACGTCAATCTAAAAGCAGATTTATTTCATATAGCATTAATAGTACTAACACAATAGGAAAAATGTTCTTAACTCTGACATGGCAGAATAACTTCACTCGGTGTAGATTAGTGTTTCTCTACTCTAGTTCCCAAGGACCCCGCAACAGTTCATAATTTGTGGATATGCCCTAAAGAGAAGACTTGTGGAAATTCTGTGCAAGAGCCTCATGTGGTGCTGAGTGTTAGGCAGCAGATATGCAGTCTTAAATTCTTGCTCACGACTTGAAGGTTGTGGGTTCAATCCTTGTGTTGTTCAGGTAAGGTGATTCAGGGTTGACCTCTGTATTACCTAAAATTCATTTCATTTGGGTCATGTGATCTGAGCGTGACCTCCATGAGAATTTCTAACCTTTATGAAGGGGGTCACTAATTTAACTTCCTTTGGCTGTTCTCGGGGGGAACAGAAACTGCTATCACATTACTGCTGATGTCATCCTCCAGACTGTCTTTAGCCTATTTAGATGAATGTAGAGGCTAATGATATTTACACTGTCTGTCCAGCAGACAAAGATAGTATAGCCTCCAGGTAATGCTATGCTGATGCATCATGGGATTGTTCAAAAATGAAAGAAACATCAAGATGGTACCTGACAAGCATCAGACAGGAGGCTGCACTGCATGGAAGACAGGATTTTATATATATATATATATATATATATATATATATATATATATATATATATATATATATATATATATATATACAGGGGCGTAACTATAGAGGATACAGGGGATGCTGTTGCACCCTGGCCTAGGAGCCTTGGGGGGCCCATAAGGCCTCTCTACTCCATATAGGGAGCCTGGTACTATGAATAAAGCATTATAGTTGGGGGCCCTGTGCCAGGTTTTGCATTGGGGCCCAGGAGCTTCAAGTTACGCCTCTGTATATATATCCTGAGTGATGCAGGAATGGAGGGAGGTGTTTGTTTTCAGGGGAGTGCTTTTTTAAGTATCCACATTTCTGATCCCCCCTGGGATTAAGTACAGTGAATACATTACTATGACTTGTAGTATGATGATAATTACAATCATAATAATAGCATAATTACCTGTATAGCTGTTACAACTACAAAGAAAATCATGAATTCATTTTTTTTTGGTAACAGAGACTGTAAAAAGTTCCCTTATTTTTACGGAGTGACAAGGAATTTATGGAGAGTTGACAAGCCTGTTTTATATGGAATAATGGGATTTGGCAGAAGTCCATTTCTAGTAACCTGAACTGAAAATTCAGCATTAGAACAGGAGTATAGAGATGAGGCAAATTTCCCCTTGATTGTGATAGCACAGCACGCAAAGTTATCTTAGCTTAACCCATTATAAATCTATTCTTCTCTTAGCTAACACAACAAAACTCATTGTAAAGTAATTCAAGTGCAAAATAAAGCACCCCGACAGCAGGGTACACCATGATATCACATCCTGGTAAGAGTCAAGCTAAAGTAAAGCCCATCTGCATAGAGCTCTACTCACTCCTAAAGACTCTCAGGCGCACACTGGTACTGCAGATCTTCCTTCTTGTCTGCTTCTAGGTCACAGCTGAAACCAGTGCTTGCTATGACAACTGAGAACAACCTGCAAGTTCGCATAAGGGATATTCCAGCTAACAGTTTTCTTCTTGTTCTTTTTCAATCTTTAGTGAAAACCAGGCTTCGATGCTGAAGGGAGACGTACATGGAAAAGCTTCACATAGCCATTGTACTGTGTATTCCTTGGCAGAACCAACTCATGTGGGTGGGATCTGCAGACAATCTAATGTCTACACTGGGCCATAAATAATGCAAAACAGAAGGTTTTATTTAACCAGCTCACCACCAGCAGCCATAATCGGAGTCCCAATATTCCTGGAACGGTGCAAGGAGGACAGGTGCCGCTTCAGCCTCAGTGTAGGTCAAAAATAGGATCTCCAGCATATATATCATGCAGAAAAATAGATTTTTGTTTAAAATTCCAGATAGGCTTAAAAGCAAAAGTTAGAGAAACAAGACAGAACTCGCTTACACGTTTCAGGCCGAATTCCTACAGTCCTTAATCATAAATAAATTCTGTGTGAACACTCCCGGGATTAAAAACCAATCCACATTCTGTTCCCGTGACATAATTAACTTTAATCAGAAACAAATTAACCCTTTACATACCAAAATGTCTATTCTAATGGATGCTATATTTTTTTTTTTCACGGCAAAGGACAGACATTCTATCTAATCCAGAGGCATAACTTGTAGCTTCTGGGCCCCAATGCAAGACCTGTAACAGGGCGCCCAATTATAATGCTTTATTCATATAGTACTGGGCTCCCTATATGGAGAAGAGAGGGCTTATGGGTCCCCTAAGGCTCCTGGGCCCGGGTGCAACCGCATCCCTTGCATCCTCTATAGTTACGCCCCTGATCTAATCCATCCGTAAATTAAATCCTCCTGGGTATCTACTGTCTAAAATCATTATCTTTTTTGTTTCACAATTATGAACTTTTTTTTGCTACCTCAATGCTTACTTCTAATTGGTTTGGTAACTTTCTCTCTTCCTGTTATAGAAAAAGAATCCAAATTGCATTAGTGCACTGTCTGGAAGTGTCTTGACATCGTCGATGGTTGGCAGCTAATATAATGACAGGTATCAAAGACATGTTCCCCAATGCATTACCACAAGCTTCTTTCCATAGAATCAACATACTGTAAATCTTAGCTAGTGCAGGTAATGACATATACAATATATGTTGTCACACATCTTATCAGGCACTTCTTCTTGGTAGAACTACATAGAATATATTGAGACCTCATTGCATATCTGCATATATTACAAAGTGCAGACCCACATCTATAAAAACTTTTTATACTCAGCTACCGTTTGGGAAAATGAGAGTAGATATAAATAAAAGAAAGGCATTGTTGTAGTCAACGGTCCCGCAGACATGAGAACACAAGCGGTCCTCTTTATCACAACTCTATGGGAGATACAGAAACAGCTGAGTGAGTCTGTGTATGAATGTATTCACAAGGGTGAGTTCACATGCGAGTTCCACCCATAGTGATATGGATGAAACTTGGTTGTTAATAACACATTGATTTCAATGTATTTATTAACATGAGCAATTTATTTATTTTTTTAATGGCATGTCCTATTTTTGGGTGATTCCTCATA
Source organism: Eleutherodactylus coqui (assembly GCF_035609145.1). Taxonomy (NCBI): domain Eukaryota; kingdom Metazoa; phylum Chordata; class Amphibia; order Anura; family Eleutherodactylidae; genus Eleutherodactylus; species Eleutherodactylus coqui. The sequence goes on from NC_089837.1 coordinate 123,840,052, forward strand.
AGGAATTTCCCATTATTTCCTATCTGATCTTTAAAAAAAAAAATCTCATTGCACTTGGATTTGGACATAAGTGCGATGCAATTTTTGCTATTGAAGACTATAGGAAGCACTTGCGGTTTTTTTTTCACACTTGTGAAAATCACAAGTGCATAGATGCAATGCGTTTTTTAAGCAAAATGCATTGTGCCCACATCCAGAATGGCAATTTTACAAGTGCGAGAAACTTGGCCGATATCACGCTCACCTGAGTGAATGCACCCTATAATGTTCATAGCTGAAATACGCCATATACGATGCCTATACCATACATTTACCTATACTTGTGATGTATACATATAGCTTTTGATTGGAGGGAATATCATATAAAATAATAGCTTCATGTAGAGTCAACACAATCTGCTTTATATATGCTATTAACATACATACATTGATTTCATTTGGCTAACTGTAAATATCTTGTTTTCCCATAAACTAGACTTATTTTTTTTAATGGGGCCGCTTCCTTGTAGAATGCTAACTTCTGTAAAAGCTATGACAAGGTTTAATAACATCAGTTCACTTCTAGTAGCCTCAAGCCTACACATTAATGTGAAACTGAAATATTGATCTATCCCTTGACATTTTTACCTTTTTATTTCTTATTGCCTCTATCAAAGAAGAAAACAGGGAAACTACATTTCCGTATGTTTGCTTTTCACAGATTTGTTTAATAAATGTCACATTTCAGCCTTCCTGGATATAGTTGGATGCTCTTGCTGTGTCATTGCTACCCGGGTTCTTATTTTTCCAGTTGAAGCCTCAATGTACTAAGGTTCAGAAAAAGCAAAGAGGGCAGATGTTTGGCTAAATCCACAAAGTGATTTTGATAGGAATCAACCTTGTATTTGAACAGAGGCACTTAGGTTTTACAATGCAAGGGATGATCTAGGCTCCAGGCACTGAAGGATTTACTTGAAGATTTTTGCTTTAATAACAGTTATTAATGTTTTTTTTTTTTCTGTTGCTACCATAGAAAAAAATAGCTTTGCTGGATGGCAGGCATGCCTTTAGAATACTTCATACTATAGGAATTTTCTGCTTGAGTACTATTTCGTGAGTCGTTAATTAGGTCAATATTGCAACATTTTCAGGGAAGTGACTAGTCTTACCGTAATAACACGGGAAAGGCAAGTGACCATATCAAACAATTGTATCTGCCCAGTATTGAAACGTTACATATTTTCATTTTACGAGTCAAGTTTCTCAAAACACAAATACTACTACACTAGCTTTCATTTACATTATACCTACAGCTTATACCTACTACTCTACTCCATTTCCCATTAGGATATGGTAGGGTGCTTATTAGAGATGAGCGAGCGTACTCGTCCGAGCTTAATGCTCGTTCGAGTATTAGGGTGTTCAAGATGCTCGTTACTCGAGACGAGCACCACGCGGTGTTCGAGTCACTTCCACTTTCATCTCTGAGAAATTTGCGCGCTTTTCTGGCAAATAGAAAGACAGGGAAGGCATTACAACTTCCTCCTGTGACGTTCCAGCCCTATACCACCCCCTCTGCAGTGAGTGGCTGGGGAGATCAGGTGACACCCGAGTATTAAAATCTGTCCCGCCCGCGGCTCGCCACAGATGCATGCTGACATAGATCAGGTACAGTGCTGCTGCTGCTGCTATAGGGACAGTGTTAGGTGTTATTTTAGTCTTCAAGAACCCCAACGGTCCTTCTTAGGGCCACATCTGACCGTGTGCAGTACTGTTGAGGCTGCTTTTAGCAGTGTTGCACAATTTTTTTTTTTGTATATCGGGCGTGCAGACGGGCGTCCTCAGTCTGCAGTCATTTTACTCAGTATAGGGGCAGTACTGGTGAGGCAGGGAACGAGGTATACTGGCTATAAAGGCAGTGGGCTTTTTCCCAAAAACTTCCAAAAAATACAATATTAGGCCTGCCTGTCACTGCCTTCAGTTTACTGCGTCTCTGCTGGGGGTAGTAGTTGGTGAATTAATACCCAGCCTTGCGCATAATTGTTGCCTGCTTCTGCAGTGCGTTACGTACGCGAAGTAAGCCTCCAACAGGGAAATCGAAATACAGACTATATCACAGGCAGTGTGGTTGTTCACAAAAACTTCCACAAAAATACAATATTAGGCCTGCCTGTCACTGCCTTCAGTTTACTGCGTCTCTGCTGGGGGTAGTAGTTGTTGAATTAATACCCAGCCTTGCGCATAATTGTTGCCTGCCTCTGCAGTGCATCACGTACGCGAAGTCAGCCTCCAACACGGAAAGCGAAATACAGACTATATCACAGGCAGTGTGGTTGTTCACAAAAACTTCCAAAAAATACAATATTAGGCCTGCCTGTCACTGCCTTCAGTTTACTGCATCTCTGCTGGGGGTAGCAGTTGTTGAATTAATACCCAGCCTTGCGTATAATTGTTACCTGCCTCTGCAGTGCGTTACGTACGCGAAGTCAGCCTCCAACTATAGTGGAATAGCCTCCAGCTATAGTGGAATACTAACTCCAACATGGGCGGCGTAGTGGGAGTCAGCCTCCTCAATTCTTAACAGAAGAGTAGGCCTGGTTGGCAGACATCTGCCAGGTCCTTGGAAACTTTGAGGAGTCTACCCAGATGGTGAGCGGCGATGCTGCAATCATTAGCGTCACCATTCCTCTGCTATGCCTCTTGGGAAGTTCCCTGCAAATCATAAAGGCAGACGCTTTGCGCTCGGAAACGGAGGCGGGGGAAGACAGTATGTCGATGGATAGTCAGAGCACCCTCATGTCTATATCTCAGCGCGTTGAGGAGGAGGAGGGGGAGGAGCATGAGGAGGAGGGGGAAGAGACAGCTTGGCCCACTGCTGAGGGTACCCATGCTGCTTGCCTGTCATCCTTTCAGCGTGTATGGCCTGAGGAGGAGGAGGAGGATCCTGAAAGTGATCTTCCTAGTGAGGACAGCCATGTGTTGCGTACAGGTACCCTGGCACACATGGCTGACTTCATGTTAGGATGCCTTTCTCGTGACCCTCGCGTTACACGCATTCTGGCCACTACGGATTACTGGGTGTACACACTGCTCGACCCACGGTATAAGGCGAACCTTTCCACTCTCATACCTGAAGAGGAAAGGGGTTCGAGAGTGATGCTATACCACAGGACCCTGGCGGACAAACTGATGGTAAAATTCCCATCCGACAGCGCTAGTGGCAGAAGGCGCAGTTCCGAGGGCCAGGTATCAGGGGAGGCGCGGAGATCAGGCAGCATGTACAGTGCAGGCAGAGGAACACTCTCCAAGGCCTTTGCCAGCTTTATGGCTCCCCAGCAAGACTGTGTCACCGCTCCCCAGTCAAGGCTGAGTCGGCGGGAGCACTGTAAAAGGATGGTGAGGGAGTACATAGCCGATCGCACGACCGTCCTCCGTGACGCCTCTGCTGTCTACAACTACTGGGTGTCGAAGCTGGACACGTGGCCTGAACTTGCACTGTATGCCCTGGAGGTGCTTGCTTGTCCTGCGGCTAGCGTCTTGTCAGGGAGGGTGTTTAGTGCGGCTGGGGGAATCATCACGGATAAGCGTACCCGCCTGTCAACCTACAGTGCCGACAGGCTTACACTCATAAAGATGAACAAAGCCTGGATTTCCCCAGACTTCTCTTCTCCACCAGCGGACAGCAGCGGTACCTAAACAATACAAAGCTGCACGCGCGGATGGAAGCATCGTTCTCTATCACCATAAAAAACGGGGACCTTTTAGCTTCATCAATCTGTGTATTATATTCATCCTCCTCCTCCTGCTCCTCCTCCTGAAAGCTCACGTAATCACGCCGAACGGGCAATTTTTCTTAGGCCCACAAGGCTCAGTCATATGACTTTTGTAAACAATGTTTATACGTTTCAATGCTCATTAAAGCGTTGAAACTTGCACCTGAACCAATTTTTTATTTTAACTGGGCTGCCTCCAGACCTAGTTACAAATTAAGCCACATTAACCAAAGCGATTAATGGGTTTCACCTGCCCTCTTGGTTGGGCATGGGCAATTTTTCTGAGGTACATTAGTACTGTTGGTACACCAATTTTTTGGGGCCATCGCCTACAGTGTAGTCCTAGTAATTTTTATGAGCTTCGCCTGCACTCATGCTACAGCAAGGTGTGTGGGGTTGGCCTACACTTTTGCTACATAAATGTAACTGGGGCCTTGTTTATACTGCAACTACTGAAATGTGAAAGAGACTGTTGTCTCCCTAAACTGCTGCAACGGGAATGTTACTGTGGCCTGTCTTGACTGCTACTACTACTGAAATGGAACTAATACTGTGCTCCCCCTATACTGCTGCTTCGGAATTGTTACTGTGGCCTGTCTTGACTGCTACTACTACTGAAATGGAACGAATACTGTGCTCCCCCTATACTGCTGCTTCGGAATTGTTACTGGGGCCTGTCTGGACTGCTACTACTACTGAAATGGAACTAATAGTGTGCTCCCCCTGTAATGCTGCTAGTGATATGTTACTGGGGCCTGTCCCTAATACTACCGCTTAAATGTTACTAATTCTGGGCTCTGCCTATACCGCTGCTAATGCTTTGTCACTGGGGTGTGGAAACGGAGGCTTCCCAAAGACATGATGGTGGCGAGGCCATTTCCCACCAATGCGGTTACTGTTAAGGTGCATATAACCACGGACACGTGGAGAGGACACGTAGTGCCTCAAAAACATCCCCCTCCTCCTCCAACAATGAAAACATTCTTGGCAAATACCTTTGCATTGGTCCGTCTGGTGGCAGTCCAAGAATTTCACCTTTACCGACACAACAAGAGAGCCCCCCCACCATCCCCCCGCCACGGCCCACTTAATCCTGGCCACATTCCGAAAAGCAACTAAATAAAACCGCGCTACTAGGTCCGCAGTCGCCATCACATTCCCACCAACGCGGTTACTGTTAAGGTACATATTACCAGTCTGACTGGGGCATGCACTGTGGGCCAAAGCACACCTGTATTGTATGTGACGTTAGCTCTGCTGAGCAGGGCACTGCAATGGGATTTATTTATGTACCGCCGGTGGGTTCCAGGGAGCCGCCCATGCTGTGGGTCCATAGGGACTTCACATTAGGGATTTGTACCTGCCAGTGTCTATGTATTAAAAACCCCGGTCAGACTGGGGCATGCAGTGTGGGCCGAAGCCCACCTGCATTTCATCGGACGTAACCTCAGCTGTGCTGGGCAATGCAATGGGATATATTTATGTACCGCCGGTGGCTTCCTGGGACCCACCCATGCTGTCGGTCCACATGGAGTTGTAACTGCATGTTTCTATTTATAAAGAACCCCAGTCTGACTGGGGCATGCAGTGTGGGCCGAAGCCCACCTGCATTAAACCTCACATTACCTCAGCTGTGCTGGGCAATGCAATGGGATATATTTATGTACCGCCGGTGGCTTCCTGGGACCCACCCATGCTGTCGGTCCACACGGAGTTGTACCTGCCTGTGTCTACTTATAAAAAACCCCAGTCTGACTGGGGCATGCAGTGTGGGCCGAAGCCCTCCTGTATTTAATCTGACGTTAGCTCTACTATCCGGGGCACTGCATTGGGACAAACTACAGGAGCAATACAGCGCTAATGAGACGTGCACAGCTACGCTAGCATTGGAGAACGCCGTAGGCCCGCGATTGCTGAGGGTTTGTGCAGAGGCCTATGTCCTTGGTGCAGTGAAAGTCCGCTTCCTGCCTAGGATTGCTGAAGCTGTGGGCCGAGGCCTATGTCGTGGGCGTGGTGCAAGTCTGCCATGTTTGGCCGCTCAGATCAATTTTTGGTTCATGTCTTGGGCTTCCTAGGAGCCCCCTATGCTGTTGGTGCAAACTTAGTTCCCATCGCGGTGTTTGACCTGTCTGGCACAAAGGCACTGACTGACTTAGGTAGAAGGCAGAGTGCTGACGGCTTTCCCCTTGCAGTGTGGATTGAGCTATGCGAAACCTTGACAGAATGAATACTGTGTGGCACATGGATTCCCCATTGCTATGCCCACGTTTGCAGCTCCTGATGGAGGTGGCACAGGATTGGAGTTCTCATTGCTTCTGTACAGCATTGTGGGCTATCGCCACGCCCCTTTTAAAGAGGGTCGCTGCCTGGCCGTGCCAACCCTCTGCAGTGTGTGCCTGCGGATCCTCCTCATGGCAGACGCACTTATAAATAGACATGAGGGTGGTGTGGCTATGAGGCCAGCGCGTGGCATGAAGGCAGCTGAAGGCTGCGCAGGGATACTTTGGTGTGCGCTGTGGACACTTGGTCGTGCGGGGGGGGGGGGGGGGGGTTGGGCAGCATGTAACCCAAGAGAAGAGGCAGGAGTGTGTCCCGCAGGCAGTGCTTGTGCTTTGTTGGAAGTAGTGTGGTGCTTAGCTAAGGTGTGCCTTGCTAATGAGGGTTTGTCCAAAGTAAAAATTGGTAGGGGGGGTGCCCACTCTTGCCGCTATTGTGGCTTAATAGTGGGACCTGGGAACCTGAAATGCAGCCCAGCATGTTGCCCCTCGCCTGCCCTATCCGTTTCTGTGTCGTTTCCAGCACTTTCTTGGGTTTTGCAGATTTTCACAAATGAAAACCTTAGCGAGCATCGGCGATATACAAAAATGCTTGGGTCGCCCATTGACTTCTATGGGGTTCGTTACTCAAAACGAACCCTCGAGCATCGCGAAAAGTTCGTCTCGAGTAACGAGCACCCGAGCATTTTGGTGCTCACTCATCTCTAGTGCTTATCTATCGGTTCCTGCTGGTTCCCAAGCTACCTATCATTAGTGCCCTTTGTTAGCCATTTTTCTTAGCAGCACTACAGAGGGTGTGAAGATGCCCCATAACTGCAAATCTCAAGGAGACTTTTACACTGAATGACTGTCAGGAGCTGAAGCAACCAACAACCGTCCCATTGATTATAGCTTCTGCGTTTTCCGGTATTTTCACACAGAAGCAATGATTGCTTAATGAATGGAGGCGGAGTGTGCTGAAAATCTCTTCTGGTCTCCCACCTCCATTCAGAGTAAACAGAAAGTTGTTCAGAGATGAATGACTGTGTTAACACAGACAGACAGTCGTTGGCTTTAGGTGAGCTAAAAACCAAGTGACTCCGACAAGTGAGTGATTCACATTCACTTTCCCTGTCAGGTCCTGTGGTTGCATGGGACAACAGTAGCCCATAATCGCCCTTTTAAGAGATTGCTTAGGAGGCTATCGGCCTGTGTAAAAGTACCCTTAGGTACAGGTAGGAGGGAGCCTTGTCACAGAATAGCCTTGTGCAAGTGTAACTTTGAATAGACAATCTGAGCTTGGTAACGATGTCTGGCCATAACCACTCTATAAAAAATAGACTACACAGTGATGTTCTTACCTTAAAGGAGTTGTCTCACTTCTATCTGTTTTGCTGCCGGAAGTAGACAGGTTGCGTCCATTGTGCAGTGGCCCAGGTTGGTACTGCAGGCTGAATTGCATACACTTCACTTGGGCTCAGACTGCAGTACCAACCTCAACCACTGCATAATGTATGGAGCGGTCTGCTTCCTGCAACAAAACAGCTAGAACTGAGAGTAGGAAGAAGGGGGAATAGCATGCACTGAATGAGACTGCTGTGTCTTGAGCAGCTATAATGTAAGTGAGACTGTGCTACTGCTGGCTAAATGTTCAGGAAAGGGGATAAAAGCTTAAGAGGACACCATTAGTTTGTGGGGTCACAGCGGGTGGTTCATTGGCAGGAGTGGTAGGATAAGAAGAGGGTGCAGAGATGAGTCATGGCTGGCGGATGTCTTCATGGTGATCTGAGCCCAGGTAAAAAAACAAAATCAGAGAAGATACTACCTGTGATTACTAGAGGTTACTGCACTATAGTCACTCTCACTGTGTAGAGTTTGAATTTGACTATATCATGGTGACTACTCAGAGATATAATGGAGCTGAGCCATTGTAACTAAGCCTGCCACATTATATACATAATGTCTCTAAAATATATTTTTTGTGGGGGCCCTATTCTGAGTTTCGCTGTGGGGTCCCATGAGTTCTATGCATGCCCTTGCTCATTAGTTGGGTGATTGACAATACCTTCACACTGGCAAATGATCAAGGGAATAAAAGTTTGGCCAAATGTTCACTCGCAATCATCTGCTCATGTATAAGGCTCTTTAGCTAGAATGATCGTATCTGTTTCACTGCAATTAGATTACAATTCTCCCTCCAGCATTGGTGAGCAGTATCCCTTCCCTATGGGGAATGTGAGGTTGGGAAATGTACAACAGTATTTGCAACCATTGTTTTATGGACTGTTTATTCACTTTGGGAGTTGTGACAAGAACATATTTCACTGCTAACTTGACAACAAGAAAAACTATTCTTAATGGAGTCCGAGAATCTGTATTAGAATGACAAGTTTTGCTCACTTTTTAACTGGAAGTTTTATTTTAATAATAACAACATCTTAATGTCATTTTTTGATATTTTTTTTTACGAATTGTCTGCTCTCCCCCCCCCTCTAAGGGCATATCATTATTCTTGCATTTTGCTGTCAGCTGGAGCATTGCCAGATGAGAAATACTATAGTCGAGAAACAACAACCACTTTGTAATGTACACTGCCCAAGCGTGTTACTTTATTCATCATTTCTTGTCTGTACTTATTTTTTGATATTCCAAAACAGGAATGGAAGACAAAGGAAAAACATAGGGCACAACAAGGAGAACGGTTAATCAGTACATTTCTCTTTGTTTTCCAGTTGATGAATTTATTGCTGTCACAAATTGACTTTTATAAGAACAGCACATAGTGCGTGCTCATGATAAGACAGGCAGTAAATGCAAGATCTGTTGTGGCAATGTTACCATTTATCATCATGCAAGATAAAAGATGGTGCCACTCCTGACAGCTGAGAACGTATTTAAACACTTAACCCTTTCTAAAAAGCTTTCATATACAATGAAGATGGCTTTATAATGATCCAGAGCCCGTGTTATAAGTAGATATTACAAGGCAGCCCAGCAGATACGTTAAATGGCCTGCTAATAGTCTATTAAAAAAGACATTTATAAAGTTCTTCTCGAAGAATGATTCATTATGTCCAAGGTTACAATGAAGCATATCCGCACCGATAAAGGTTACCACTTCTTGAAAGAGCACAGGTCATTTAAGGATGAATAAATACACACCAAAATAAACATTAAATGAACAGACACAGAAAATGTTCTAGATCTTCAGGTAAAGTATTTGTATAGCTAACATTTCAGGCAGGAGATTTAACATGTCACATTCTGTTGGCGCTGAACGATTAGCTAATTGTGGCCTAATACTATTGACTGGGAAATGAAAGGACGGAGAAGAAAAGTGTAGCCAAACATATTAACAGATGTGTTCGCCAACATACATAGTATAAGATACCTCTGCACATCCCTAAGTTGCTAATTAGAGATGAGTGAGCATAGTCGTCCAAACTTGATGCTCATTCGAGCATTAGGGTACTCGGGATGCTCGTTACTCGAGACGAGCACCACGCGGTACTCGAGTCATTTGCATTGCCTTTCCCGCATGTTTAGCGCCATTTTCTAGCCAATAGACATGCAGGGAAGGCATTATCACTTCCTGCTGTGACGTTCCAGCCCTCTGCCCGCCAACAGCAGTGAGTTGCTAGGCCGATTAGGTGACCGCCGAGTACTTAAACTGGTCTCGTCCGCAGCTCGCCTCAGACGCATTCTGGCAGAGGTTAGGGAAAGTGCTGCTGCTGATACAGGGGTAGTGTTAGCGTAGGATCCTGTCTTCAAGAACCCCAACGGTCCTTCTGAGGGCTACATCTGACCGTGTGCATTACTGTTGAGGCTGGCTGGGAGCAGTAGTGCACCAATTTTTTTTTTAAGCATCTCGGGTTTAGGTACAGCTGCCTATATAGGGAAAGTTTTACAGGACTCCTGATCCTCTGTGCAAGAACCCCAACAGTCCTTCTTAGGGCTACATCTGACCGTGTGCATTATAGTTGTGGCTTGCTGGGAGTTGTAGTGCATCCATTTTTGTATTACACATCTAGGCCTGCTCCCAGCCTTTCAGTAATAGCATTCTCAGCCTGCAGTGCTGTACAATGAGCTCTCACCGTGAAACTGCTCTCTAACATTTCCTAGCCTTCTGCAAAGTAGTTCAGTTATACCGTTCTGTGTGTGCAGTGCATAGCGCAGAGTTTAGGGACAGAGCTGCTTCTATAGGGAAAGTTTTACAGTCCTGATCCTCTGTACAGGAACCCCAATGCTCTTTCTTAGGGCTACATCTCAAGGTGTGCTTTACAGTTGTGGCTGGCTGGGAGCAGTAGTGCACCAATTTTTGTATTAAGCATCTAGGCCTGTTCCCAGCCTTTCAGTAATAGCATTCTCAGCCTGCAGTGCATTACATCAAGGTAGTTTAACACCAAACTATTTCAGCTCTGCCACTCTGCAGAGCGTCTCACAATACCCTTTCCTTGGGGGTTTGTGAGACGGGCCACAGTTACCAGCACTATTCACTGGCTTTACAGTCTTCTCCCACTCCATATAGCCTCTCTTATCTACAAATCTCTGTGAGTGGTAAATTACCCCTAGGTATCAGCGCAAGACAGCGGGTTAATTTTTTCAAGTCACAGCATAGAGCCTCCGCTATCTACAAGTCTCTGTGTGCGGTGAATTAGCTACAGTTGTCAGCGCTGTACGGTCGGGTAATTTACTTGGGCCCTGCTCTATCCTTAATCGGCCATGATGAGGAGTAGGGGTAAGGGTCGAGGACGTGGACGCGGACACGGGCGTCCAAGTGAGGGCTGGGCACAGGCCGAGTTCCTGGGCATGGAGAATCACAGCCAGCTGCTGAGGGATTAGGAGAGAGGCAAGTTTCTGGTCTCCACATCTTCATATCACAATTTGCGGGTCCGCATGGTAGACCTTTATTACAAACTGAGCAGTGCAAGCAGGTCCTGTCGTGGATGGCAGAAAACGCGTCCAGTAATGTATCGACCACCCAGTCTTCTACACAGTCCACTACTCCCAGCCTAGGGACTGCAACTCTGAATCCTCTGGCTGCTCCTCCTTCCTCCCAGTCTCCTCACTCCATGAAAATGACATATTCTGAGCAGGGAGACTCCCAGGAACTGTTCTCGGATCCCTGCCCTGAATGGGAAAAAATGGTTTCTCTCTCACCTGAGGAGTTTTTCGTGACTGATGCCCAACCTTTGGAAAGTTCCCGGAGTCCAGGTGATGAGGCTGGGGACTTCCGGCAACTTTCTCAAGAGCTTTTTGTGGAAGAGGATGATGAGACACAGTTGTCTGTCAGTGAGGTAGTAGTAAGGGCAGTAAGTCCGAGGGATGAGCGCACAGAGGATTCGGAGGAAGAGCTGCTGGACGATGAGGTGACTGACCCCACCTGGTTTGCTAAGCCTACTGAGGAGAGGGCTTCAGAGGGGGAGGCAAGTGCAGCAGCAGGACAGGTTGGAAGAGGCAGTGGAGTGGCCAGGGGTAGAGGCAGGGCCAGAGCGAAGAATCCCACAACTGTTTCCCAAAGCACCCCCTCGCGGCAAGCCTCCGTGCAGAGGGCTAGGTGTTCAAAGGTGTGGATGTTTTTTAGTGAGAGCACGGACGACCAACGAACAGTGGTGTGCAAGATCAGCCGGGGAGCCACCACTACCAGCCTCACCACCACCACCATGCGCAGGCATATGATGGCCAAGCATCCTACAAGGTAGGACGAAGGACATTTACCGCCTCCGGGTCATACCCCTGCCTCTTCCCCTGTGCCCCAACCTGCCACACAGATCCAATCCCCTTCCCAGGACGCAAGCACGAGCGCCTCCCGGCCTGCACCCACTCCCTCACCTCCACCGTCCTCCACTCCATCCAGCAATGTCTCTCAGCACAGCGTTCAGCAGTCACTAACACAAGCGTTTGAGCGAAAACGCAAATACGCCGCCACCCGCATGCACAAACTTTAAACGTGCACATTGCCAAATTAATCAGCCTGGAGATGCTGCCGTACAGGCTTGTGGAAACGGAGGCTTTCAAAAACATGATGGCAGCGGCAGTCCCGCGCTACTTGGTCCCCAGTCGCCACAACTTTTCCCGGTGTGCCATCCCCACCCTACACCAGCACATCTCTCACAACATAAATCGTGCCCTCACCAATGCGGTTACTGGGAAGGTTCACTTAACCACGGACACGTGGACAAGTACTGGCAGGCAGGGCCACTATATTTCCCTGACGGCACATTGGGTGAACTTGGTGGAGGCTGGGACCGTGTAAGAGCCTGGGCCGCTCACGTCCTACCCACACCCAGAATAGCAGGTCCTATCTCGGTGTTGGTATCTGCGGCGTTTTATGCCACCTCCTCCAAACCTTGCCCCTCCTCCTCCCCCGCCACGTCTACCTCTCAATTAAGAAGTGTGAGCATGTCGCCAGCAGTAGGTAGCACGCGGCAGCACAGCCGTGGGCAAGCGTCAGCAAGCCGTGCTGAAACTAATCAGCTTAGGTGACAAGAGGCACATGGCCCCTGAGCTGTTGCAGGGTCTGACAGAGCACACCGACCTCTGGCTTTCGCCACTGAGCCTCCAACCCGCCATGGTCGTGTGTGACAACACCCGTAACCTGGTGGCGGCTCTGCAGCTCGGCACGTGCCATGCCTGGTGCACGTCTTCAATCTGGTGATTCAGCGGTTTCTGAAAAGCTACCCCCACTTGTCTGACCTGCTCGGCAAGGTGTGCCACGTCTGTGCACATTTCCGCAAGTCCTGTCTGGCAGAAATACACTGACTGACTTGGCTAGGGAGCAGACGGCTTTCCTAATGCGGTGTTTTACCTATCTGGCACAAATACACTGAATGACTAGGGCAGAAGTGTGGGCCGAGGTCCTGGGCTGGGGGGAGGAAACTCTGCCATGTTTGGGCACTCTCTTTTCTTCCTGTTTAATTTTGTCCCTGTGTTCCAGGGGCTCGCCTATACTGTGGGTGCACAAAGGCTTTCCCATTGCATTATTCAGCTATCTGACACATACAAAGAATGAATTGGGCAGAAATGTGGGCCAAGGTGGAGGTCCTTAGTGGGGTGAAACTCTGCCATGTTTGAGCACTCTGATTTCTTCATGTATAATACTTTCCTTGGGTTCCAGGGGCTCGCCTATGCTGTGGGTGCACAAAGACTTCCCATTGCGTTGTTTTACCTGTCTGGCACAAATACACTAACTGACTAGGGCAATAATTTAGGCCGAGGCCCTTGGCGGGGTGAAACTCTGCCATGTTTTGGCACTCTGTTTTCCTCATGTGTAATACCATCTTTCAGTTCCTTGGCCTTGCCTATGCTGTGGGTGCACAAAGACTTCTCATGGCAGTGTTTTACCTGTCTGGCACAAATACACTGACTGACTAGGGCAGAAATATGGACAGAAGCCAAGTTCCTTGGCGGGGTGAAACTCTGCCATGTTTGGGCACTCTGATTTCCTCCTGTGTAATACCATCTTTGTGCACCGACAGCATAGGCGAGCCCAAGGAACTCAAAGACTTTCCATTGCAGTATTGAGCTATCTGACACCTACACAGAATCAATTGTGTGAGGACACATGGATTTCCCATTGCTATGTAACTCGCGGCACCTTGGGTCACACAAGGTGGAGGCTGGGACCGAGCCTGACTCTGGGCCCGCTCACATGCTTCCCACACAGAGTATTGCTGCATTGTGGAGATATGTAGAAGTGCTAGCACCTGATTCCTCTTTATGCCTGCATTTGCAGCTCCTGACAATTTTGTGACTGAGGGGGCACGGGATTGGAATGATGATCATACGTCAATTTATCATCAATTCTCAACAGCATTGTGGGCTATCGCTCACACTTTCAAAGAGGGTCGCTTCCTGGCCTCTGCAGTGTGTGCCTCCGGTTCCTCCTCATCCTGTACGCACTTATAAATAGACATGAGGGTGGTGTGGCTATGAAGCGAGCGCGTGGCATGAGGGCAGCTGAACGCTGCGTAGGGAAAATTTTGTGTGCACTGTGGACGCAGGATCGTGCGAGGGGGGGGGGGGAGGGTTGGACAGCAATGCCAGCATGTAAGCCAGGAGAAGAGGCAGCGGTGTCACCCGCAGGCAGTGATTGTCCTTGGTTGCAGGTAGTGTGGTGCTTAGCTAAGATGTGCCAGTGTGTGTGCCTTGCTAATGAGGGTTTGTCCGAACTAAATTGTTAGGGGGGTGACGCTAGACTCTTGCCCCCATTTTGGCTTAATAGTGGGACCTGGGAGCCTCAGATGCAGCCATGCATGCTGCCCCTGCCCTTTCCTATGCATTTCTGTGGTGTTACCATGACTTTCTGATGTTTTCTGGTGTTTGACAAGTCATTAGCTATGCGGAGCATCGTTCCCATACAAAAATGCTCGAGTCGCCCATTGACTTCAATGGGGTTCGTTACTCGAAACAAGCTCTCGAGCATCGCAGAAAGTTCGACTCGAGCAACGAGCACCCGAGCATTTTGGTGCTCGCTCATCTCTAATGTGGTGCAATCACTTAAGTGAGAAGTAAGCCACATATTATAAAATGATATATTCATGACATATTAATATATAATTACACATTCTGCTGAATAATATGATAACAATATATCAAGTTCATCCTGTTAAATGCGTTGCACCATATTTGACTCCTCTTAACAGTTTTGATCTCTTTTAGCAGAGTCCTCTAGTACCTATAAATAGGCATGAACATTTATACCTCAGCTGTATTTACATTGGTTTATATGCAAATGAAGCACAACGACTCTCTGGAAGAGAAGTAAAATTAATTGAACAGCCTTCTTAATCCGATCAGTAGTACTCCAGAGACACTGCATGCTTCTTCTTTACAGTTCTTGTAGGTTTCATGGATAATTCACACTCCTCTTTTTTTATACACGCTGCATGGCCAGCAATCATACTGGTTTTTATTGTTCGATCCATAAATAATCAAAAATAAGATGAACAAAAACACAAAATGTCCTGAATCTCAAGGCTTCTCTTTGAAAAACTAGTTATTGTTGTGTAATCTGTACTGGTTTAAGTGGCATCGTAATAATGTGGTTCTAAGAAAGCTACAAGTAATCGTCCATTATTTACAAAGTATGCTCATCTCTCTACATAGAATAAAAAATTTCCTGTGCCCCAGCAGAGCTTACAATTGAATATGTAAAGCATACACACAAAAACTGTAGGAGGAAACTGGAGTGTACAGAAGAAACCCACAGCAATGCTGGGAGCAAATACATGCAGGGGGTGGACAAAAATGTGGAAACACCGTATGAAATGCATGGAATTTTAAGAATTAGCACTGAGCTGTCCTTTTGACCCCTGCTTGGCTAAGAGCTTTCCCGACAAATTTGTGTTTACTTCACTTCTTGCCCTGCTCTGGGTGGTTTTGGGAGTAAGCTGGTAACTACAGCTGAGTGGCTCAAATTCCTGACCAATGGAACCTTGTTGCTCCAGCAGATGTTCAAATCTGCCTGGCGGTATTTGTATCATATTACCTCCACTTAAGTTACGTGGGATTATAAATTATATTTCAATAAGACATGTAGATTTTAAGGCATGCATTTCGTACAGTATTTCCATATTTTTGTCCACCCCTTGTATGCATATAAATACAAATGTAGAGACACCACAGAAAAGGCAGATTGGTCAACATAGAACCCAGTTCACTAAACTACTTTTCAATTATAAGAATATAATGGATGGAGCTATGAAATCCTTCCAGTCATTTTCAGGAAAATTAGGTTTTGACTACAGTAGCTGAACAGATAAGATAAAAAATAAGGTATGTACCCCAACTTTGATTAGTTAGTTATTGACTTCTGCACATGTATGGCAAACCTTATTTATAAGAGTGATTGGCATTATATACCCAAACTCTGAACATGATCAAGCTTGTCCAGTGTCTGCTTTGCACTGCTTGCTACCAGGATTTACATTGATCTCATATTAAGAGATACATGATCTCTTCTTGCAGGTGTATATGGCTGGGCTGAAGAGACTCATGATCTCTGAAGACAATACAGGAGTTTGACACTGACAATAGAGTACATTTGAACATATATGGCAACCTGTGTTTGTTCTTATATACACCAAACATCCAGAATTCTATCATATATTGTCATATTCTTATGTACCATGCTACCTAATTATTTTTCTTTACTTTATAGTTTTATGCTATTGCAGCTATGTACATTGGATATTTTAGACCTTACAGTAGTCCAAATCCCATGCCAATATTTTACATCCCCTCCTCTTACATTGTATCCTGTTTTATGGCCTACAATCCAACACATTTTTATTAGTAACATAAGGTAATAATATAACAGAATTACAGCATGGGTTGTTGAAGCTCTACTACAAATGTTTTAGCGACCTGCTTACATCATACCTATATTACACATTGATTAAGCAATTAAACTGATGATTAAAAGATAGCTCTGCCTACAAACATAAAGTACTTGAAACTACTGATATTTTAGACTGATAGACACTTAAAAAATGTAATGAGAAACCAGAGTGCCTGGAGGAACCCCCGCATATGATAATACACAGGAAGAATATACAAACTCCTTGTAGATCTTGCTCTTGGTCAGAATGAACTTTAAGATGCCAGGGCTGCAGGAAAATAGGGTCAACACTGACCTAGTGTATTGCCTACAGATACATAGTGTGCTATAATTTGTTGTATACAGTACTTCTAGAATATGCTAACATATTTGGCCACTCTATAGACAATATACTTTTTCTTTCCTTCTTTGACTTCCATGAGGAGTCTAAATTTGTGCATTCTGGTAACTTCCATGCCTAGCTGCCTGGCAATTTGCAGTAACTCATTCAATATAAGGCCTCAGTCACACGGACGTTTTTTCGCACGATTTGCGGATCGCATAACGGATGCGCATCCGCAAATCGCGTGACCGGGGCCGACGATTTGCTGAAAAATCTGCACCTAGCAGCGATTTCAGCGAACCGGCCCAGCGCTGCCCGCTATCCTCTGCCACATCTGTGGCAGAGGAGAACGATGTTCGCCCATTGAATTCAATGGAGCTGGCAATACAGCCGGCTCCATTGAAAGCAATGGGCTGCCGGCAAGTGCTGGATGAATTTTCGGGGAAGGGCTGCCTCTGATTGGGGAGGGCTGTGACCAATTGGTGAGGGCTGTGACCAATCAGAGGCAGCCCATTCAGCAGGCGGGGATTTAAAATCCCCGCCTGCTGAACACTACAGAGAGCAGTTCAGGAGAACTGCCGGCCAGATGTGGCTGAACTCCGGCTGCAGGAAAAAGGTGAGTATACTTTTTTTTTTTTTTTTTTTTACACATTTTCAGGATGGTTTTCAGGGAAGGGCTTATATTTTAAGCCAAAAATTCATCCAGCGCTTTCCGGCAGCCCATTGCTTTCAATGGAGCCGGCTGTATTGCTGGCTCCATTGACTTCAATGGGAGAACATTGTTTTTCTCTGCCACAGTTGTGGCACAGCTGTGGCAGAGGAGAACAATCTTAATATATGATCTCAATTGGGTCGGCGCTGCTGCCGCCGGCCCCATTGAGCGCATATATAGAACACAACGATTCGCAGAACGCAGATAGGCGCGTTCTGCGAATCGTTGTGTCCTATAATTTATCGCTTATCCACATAAAAAACGGACATGTGCCTGCTCCTATTGGGATGCATTGGGTCTATAGATCTGCAGATTGCAAGCACGTCTGCAGATCGGACCAAAAAACGCTCGTGTGACCGAGCCCTAACTGTGCTTCAAAGTTAGATTTTCTTTCAAAAACAGAAGGCATCTGAAATTTATTCTGCATCAGGACAACATCCCCAAACATCCAACCAATGTCATTAAGAACTATCTTCAATGTAAGGAAGAACAAGGAGTCCTGGAAGTGATGATGTGGCCCCCACAGAGCCCTGATCTCGTCATTATCGAGTCCGTCTGGGATTACATGAAGAGGCAAAAGGATCTGAGCAAAACTGCATCCACAGAAGATCTGTGGTTAGTTCTCCAAGATGGCTGGAACAATCTCCCTGTCAAGTTCCTTCAAAATTGTGTGCAAGTGTACCTAGAAGAACTGATACTGTTTTGAAGATAAAGAATGGTCACACCAAGTATTCATTTGATTTAGATTTCCCTTTGATTTACTCTTTTTGTATTTTATTTGAAAAAAGCTATTAAAACTTCTGTTTTTGAAACTTTTCT
This sequence comes from Eleutherodactylus coqui, assembly GCF_035609145.1. Taxonomy (NCBI): domain Eukaryota; kingdom Metazoa; phylum Chordata; class Amphibia; order Anura; family Eleutherodactylidae; genus Eleutherodactylus; species Eleutherodactylus coqui. Next base: position 123,858,254 of record NC_089837.1, read on the forward strand.
TACTTTACAGCATATTTTCCACAACTGCTTAAAACGTTTTCACAGTACTATAGCTCATGCTGTTCGTGTATAATAAATGCAGAGGGCAATGACAAAATCACAGAGGCAGTGGTTTCAATCAACTGTTTCTTTACTGTAGTTCACACAGCAACACGTACAGTATGGCAGATAGAATTCAGTAGGGTCTGTATAAGGTAACTCGGAATATGGAAAAGTCTGTAATAATTTTGGCTTGGCTATGTAATAGCAAGCTCAGTATCAGTCACTTACACCAGATGCCCTTGCTCTGTTAGATTTACACATTGGCTTCATTTCACAACTGTGCCCACCTCTGCATCACCACTCTGGTAAGTGGGCGGTTTCTCCTTGTTATAACTTTTCAACTACTCTTGCAAAACTGCTGTCCATTGTTGGTGGCTAAATTACTCTACTAAACATGACAAGCTCTCACAGTCAGAGCAACTGCATTTCTCACATCTCCTCACTAACCAGCTACACACCACTTCTCCTTCCTGTCTGAGGTAAAACTCCTGCTCTGGCCTTCTTGACTGAGGCTCTGGCACCCTATGGGAAACAGATGCACTCAATCTGGATGTTCCAATACATTACACATGCACAGACACACACATACAGAAAGTGGTATCTATTACTGAGGACTACCCTCTGGAATCAAAAACTGATAATGACCAAAAATATAAATCAGTAAATTACATGTTATATTGAATAATTTCCCACAATGCTAATATATTTTTTTCTGATCAGATCCTTTCACTCTCATTCTGCCTTGCAGACAGGAAAGTATATTCATAGAATGGTAGAGTTGGACGGGACCTCCAGGGTCATCGGGTCCAACCCCCTGCTCAGTGCAGGATCACTTAATCATCTCAGACAGATATTTGTCCAGCCTTTGTTTGAACACTTCCATTGAAGGAAAACTCCCCACCTCCCGGGGTAACCTGTTCCACTCACTAATCACCCTCACTGTCAGAAACTTTATTTTAATATCTAATCTGTGTCTTTTCCCTTTCAGTTTCATCCCATTGCTTCTAGTCTTGCCTTGTACAAATGAGAATTTGGCTGATCCCTCTGCACTGTGACAGCCCTTCAGATATTTGTAGACCACTATTAAGTCTCCTCTCAGCCTTCTTTTTTGCAAGCTAAACATTCCCAGATCCTTTAACTGTTCTTCATAGGACATGATTTGCAGATCGTTCACCATCTTGGTAACTTTTCTCTGAACTTGCTCTACTTTGTCTATGTCTTTTTTAAATTGGGATGCCCAGAACTGGACACAATATAATGTTACAATATTACGGAATAAGCCTCTCTGTTCACAATACCTCCACAGTATTTAATCTGATGGAAGAATACAGAGGGACAAAAAAAAACCCATAGAAGTCTCCGTATGATTTAGAAGTTATATGGAACATTAATATTGTCGTTTGCATGAAGCCTAAAGAATTATTGTACCTTCTGAGAGATGGACAATGCTTGTTAAGTCTTCTTTTTAATGACATCTAAAAAGCAATTAGTTTGCAATGTTCCTGTCGATATATATGATTTCAGACACTTCTGTAAATTTCTGTATTTAGGTTATTGAATGGTTTTCCAAAATTTAATCTGTTCTATGTACACTTCTGAATTATTCTATTTGTCAAAATGTAATTTCACAATTTTAATGATGGTAAGCTTATTAATTCTCTCTGCCCAGTGCAACAAAGCTTATTGAGGTTACTGAAAGGGACTAAAGTGTTGTATGCCAACCCTAACTTCTGCTAAATCAAAATCTTTCCGGTTAGTTTTAAATATCTACATGACTAAAATGGGTGTGGGACTCTTGAAGAATTCTTATGTTAACCCGTAGCAGCTGACAGCCTTGTTTAACTACTTTTCAACATTCACTCTCATCTCTAAAGTTCTCGCTCTATGAATAAAGCAAAGGCTGACAACCTAAAATTATATAGAAGATGATCAGCATTTTAAAAGTCCCAACATTTCACATAAAAAGACAGGTTTAATATGGAAAGTAAAGTAATTTCCAAAAAATAGTTTGCTCTCTTACAGCAAATCTATAAAAAAAAGACCTAGTATAGAGATACATTAGGGGACAAATCTTCCTCATTAGCTTCATTTTAGATCAACTCAAAATTACACATTTTCACATTTTGAATAATAGTTTGTTAAGGTACATGAAAGTGAACAACTTGTCAGTTTTCTTAAAGGGCTTTTGCAAGATGAGGGTGTATAACGGGCAGGATAAGTGTTTTGGCAAGGAGACACAGCGGGAAAAACCTAACGGTGTGTCATGGGTGGCTCTATCATCTCCTCCCGGTGAATCCAAGATGCTGCAGGCCCAGCCGTATACAGGGCCTGGTAATCGCAACCATGCTGAATGAATTTATTACCTACTTGTGACGCCAGTGCCTCATCCAAGTGGTCGAACATCCGCACCAAAAAACAGTCAAAGAAATAGTTTTACACAGGAAGCACATGGTTTTCCTTTACTCACATTTCCAATTTTGATTTTACAAGAACAAGGTATTGCAAAAGTCTTAGGCATAACAATTCAGACATATTTGCTTCTAGAAGTCGCTTCTCACACTCGACATATGAACATCCTCAGTCACAGTTATCTGACGGCCGAACTCTGGGGGGGGGGGGTGTACTCCTGACATGTAGGAGTACACACAAAATATTCATTCATTCCTTGCCATGGCCTTTCTTTCTTTGTTCCAGCAACACTCAACAGTTTGGTTACCTACACCCTATTCGCTCTGGGGGCTGCGATAGTTGCGCAGAGTAGTGGTGCAATCACCTCTGCCGACTCCTGAGAACAGCATCTGAACTCTGAGCTCCAGTCTCCAGAGGGAATGTATCCCATAGCAGATGAGATAGGCCCAAGACTCTGCCCAGGCAGAACATAGCTTCAGCCTTCTGCTCACAAGTCGTCCTCCACCGACTACATTTCTGCACTCTTCTTCTACACCTCCAATTCCGTCCCCAATGTTCCTAACCAACCAAACACGTCACACACCCAGCAGGTTACAGGGACAGAACACAGGATAGGTAACACCAACACAGTACACAAACAGACACTAATTCACATACAATGACACAAAGACAATCCACATGAGGTAAGTAAACGTCACAGAGAGAGGTACCCTAACTCTGGGCCACTACAGGTGGTTTTCTAAAAACTCATGTACTGTAATGGTTGTAGGAGTACTACAATGCTGGAAATCATTTTTTCCCCAACTATAGATGTATTAGAGGTTAACATGACTATTTAAGTGCCAGATTTTGTTTATACTGTACTTTTAACTGCTTCACAACAGCTTTTCTATTCCTCAAGATCAAATAACTTGTTGCAGAAAGTTATCAACATTGAGTTATACTTTGCTGCATCTGTACATTTAAAGTTTTGTAAAATCAGAAAACTCCTTCAAGGTTCGCAATCCAGTAAAGAATGATATATGTTATAACTGTAAGAGGTGGAAACAGTCAACATTTGCATAAAGCACTTGTTATGCTTTGGTATGCCTATTTAACCCCTTTTATTTCAAAGAGCGTTTTTGTTGTTTGCCGAGTCAATGCTCCTCCTAACTCTTATCGGTATGACACCGTAATATTGTAGCATGCTGTAGCATCATCACTTGAAAACCTATTCACAGAATGAATATCAAATTTTACTATGTATACGAGTGTTGGCATTTCTAAATGCTAATAATGTCCCTCCATTCAGGACTTGCATTGGGGAGTTACGACCCCAAATGCCATGCCTATGGGAGATAATAGTGAAGGCCAAAAGCAGTGAGATAGCACACTGGGCACGGGGGTGCCAAATTCCTTGCTCTAAGTGGTGCTTAACTGATAATTAGGTATATCTTCCACCATACATATTCACTGGAGCAGGGGAATCAGGGGTATACTAGGCAAAATCACTGATCTGATTCTGGGAAGAATAGACTTTTTTTTTTTTATTATTACTTTTATTGCTAAAAGTTTAATGCTCTGCTCTCAAATGACAGAGATCAAGATGTATAAGTCAAAGAAAATAACAAAATAGACCAGCATAGCCTTCAGCCTTGGTGGTAGACTGGAGACACAATTGTGGATACCCGGATTACTGTATCTTGGTTGGTACACCTTCTTTTTGTCTATTTTTGTTTTTACTGCACTGGCCTCAGAATCCTCATTTTAAACTATTTAGAAATGAAAGTTATTTAAAAAAAAAAGAAGTCTATTTTTCTTATTAGAAATCAGATCAGTGATTCCACCATACATGATTTAGTGCGTGGGATATGGCCCCTGAATGATGAAGCGTGTGAAATGAGTAAGTCATTTTACGGGACAGCGTCACAGTAATAATTTGGTCCTGTGCTTTCACACAGGAATGAGAATCGCTCAGTGAATTGAGGTGAAGTGAGCCGTAGATGGCTCCAGCCATCCGTCTCCATTCACAGTAAACAGGCAGTCGTTCATAGATAAATGACTAGCTGTTTACACAGGCTGATCATCTGATTTATATGCCTGCAGACACTGAATGATGAACAAATTATTGGACATTGTTCAGCTGCTGCCGACATTTACACTGAATGATTATCGTTCAGATTTTCACGATCCAGCAAGTATTTGAGCAATTACCATCAAGTGTATTTAGGTCCTAAGCCTTCGAATCAACCAAGTGTAGCAGGAAACATGGTTAAAGTACATGCATTAAAGGTAGAGGGAAGTAGCACGTCGTTGTGTGTTGGATGGATGGCAGGAGACTTCCCTCAGCAGTAGACAATCAACCGAGGATTAAAGTATGAAGTTGAGCTCCCGTATCAGGGAAGCATCTGAGACACTAAAGAGACCAGAGAAAAGGGAAAACCACAGCTGTGCAGGAAAATATTTGCAAATTGTATGTCTTTCTTGCTGCAGAAGAACTGTTTCCAAGCTTAATTGCGTAAATATTTGTTAACTAGAGATGAGCGAACCTACTCGTTTCGAGTAATTACTTGATCGAGCACCGCGATTTTCGAGTACTTCCGTACTCGGGTGAAGAGATTCGGGGGGAGGCATGGCGGAGCGGGGGGTAGCAGCGGGGAACAGGGGGGAGCCCTCTCTCCCCCCCCACTCCCCGCTGCAACCCCCCACTCACCCACGGCGCCCCCCGAATCTTTTCGCCCGAGTACGGAAGTACTCGAAAATCGCGGCGCTCGGGCGAAAAAGGGGCGTGGCTGAGTAGGTTCGCTCATCTCTATTGTTAACCCATGTGGCCATTGGCCAATTTTGTACTTTTCAAATATTGGTGTGCCCTCCGCCGTGAGATCTTTCAGCCTCAAGTGAAATTCTGTTGTAGCATTGACTCATTTTAGGTAATACCCTTATTGTTGCAAAACCCTACATTGGGCACTTAGACAATAAATGCAAATGGATAAAAAACTATTAGCTTTATCGTATAATTCAAATAAATAAATATAACTGTGCCTTCAATCTATTTATACATCTTATTTATAAAACTATTTATAAAGCTTTTAGGTGAAATTATAGTAATATTTTAACTCTCAAAGCTGTAAATGAATTCTACATACATAGTATACACATATAGGGAAGGTGAGTAAAAAACATTATCTGCAGTCCAGTTAAATTAAAACTTCTGTGCCCGCACTGTCTTATCAACACTTTCTGTTATAGGTTGTTGGCTCCTCAGTAATTGCTGTGCAGATTTGAATGTGTTAGGTCAATTAATTTGTGACTGCAGTGCAAGAAAAAATAGCTGCCCCGCTTATGATTTGCACAAAAGAAGAACAGCATGCAGTGATTCGTATTTTGATCCTGAGCGCAAATGGCAGACTATGGGATAGAAACATCCTCAATCACCTACCAAGAAAAAGTTCAAAAGTCAACCATCAACTTTAAAATTGATGCTTACAGTTTTTGGGGGATTTTCAAGGGCCAGTATTGGAACATTATCAGGAAAAAGGTACAACAATTAACAGTGCTCATTACAGTCAAATGCTCTGAAGAGATGAAATTCAAACAAAATGCAAAGCATTGCTATCCAAGGGTGTTGTGTTGTTGCATGACAATGCACGTCCCCACACTGTTACCGAGACTGTCAACACTCTCTAAGAACTTTGTTTTGAGGTGTTAAAGCATCCTCTCTATAGTGCCGATCTTGCCTCCTTGGAGTATCATCTGTTTGGTCCCCTGAAAGAAGCCCCAAGAGGACAAATATTTATATATATATATATATATATATATATATATATATATATATATATATATATATACTATATCATTTATATACATTTTAAATAATTCTCTTATATGTACTGTATATACTCGAGTATTAGCCGACCCGAGCATAAGCCGAGTCAATGTTTACCACAAAAAACTGGTAAAACTTATTGACTCAAGTATAAGCCTAGCTATACTCGAGTATATACTAGGTAAAAAAAACCCCACAATACTCACCTCCCAGCCGGCGTCTGTGTCCCCGGTGCGATGGTCTCACCGGTGGCGCGGCAAGCTACTTGAGACTTCTCCCTGCTATCATCTCCCTGCTGTCATCTCCCTGCTCGGCTTTGAATTTCCTCACTGTCAGCGCTGTGTAAGAAAGCGCTGTGATTGGATCGAGCGCCAGCCAATCACAACTAGCGATCGATAAACCAATTACAGCTATTCAGTGATGTCATTCACTGAATAGCTGTGAATGATCGATCGCCAGCTGTGATTAGCTGGCACTCAACCCAATCACAGTGCTTGCTTACACAGTGGTGATGGCAGAAGAATTCAAAGCCGAGCAGGGAGATGACAATAGGGAGAAGTCTCAAGCAGGTTGCCGCACCGCCGGGGACACAGATACCAGCTGGGAGGTGAGAATTTTTTTGTTGTTGTTATTTTACCTCACGCGAGTATAAGCCAAGGGGGGCTTTTTCAGCCCAAAAAAATGTGCTAAAAAACCCAGCTTATACTCCAGTATATACGGTTATTTGTGTATTTTTATACTTTACTCCTCATATTCCCCTTTTAACTGGCTTAACACCAATTTTTGGGCTCATATGTTTGGGCTCATATGCTCTGGAGGCCACGCCCCTTTTTCGCCAGAGCGCCGCGATTTTCGAGTACTTCCGTACTCGGGTGAAAAGATTCGGGGGGCGCCGTAGGTGAATGGGGGGTTACAGCGGGGAGTGGGGGGGAGAGGAAGAGAGAGAGGGCTACCCCCCGCTCCGCCACACCTCCCCCCGCCCCCCGGCGCCCCCCGAATCTTTTCACCCGAGTACGGAAGTACTCGAAAATCATGGTGCTCGATCGAGTAATTACTCGAAACGAGTATATTCGCTCATCTCTAATGTTTACCCTTATTTTTTCAGAAATATATTTATAGAATATTTAATCACGTCATTTAATTTCCTTGATATTTGTTATTTATGTAATAAATATTAACACTCATTTTTATACATTATATATCATATATACATTTTATTTAAAATCCTAATTCAATAAATTCCAAAGGTGATTATATTTTGAAGTTTGGCTTTTATACATTTTATATATTTTGACTACACAACAGAGGAATTGCCTCTATTCCTTTCCTCTCCCTCGCTTTCCCTTTCCTCGTATTCATTTGAATCCACTTAGGTTTTTCCTTACCAGCATATCATTTTTCACATGATAAAAACACATAGATATAAACGCAAATAAAAACACAAACTTAAATATAAGTGCTTGAATTACATGTACTCCAGACACTTAATATCCATGCACCATCCAAGGATCTCTTTTTTTTTCTGATTTCTTTCCCAACACTATAAAAAAAATCCAGAGAGAAACTGAGCTTTTTATTCTGCACTAAACATGAGTAATCACCCAGCGTCCACCAGGTATGAGACTCCAGTGAGTGGGTTCCACTCTCCACCTATCTAATTCCAAATTGCTATCACCTTATTAGGGAATCTGACAACTAGAGATGAGCGAGTATACTCGCTAAGGGCAAATACTCGAGCGAACATTGTCCTTAGCGAGCACCTGCTCGCTCGAAAGAAAAGATTCAGGTGCCAGTTGCGGGAGTGAGCAGGTGAGCAGGGTGGAGCGGGGGGGGGGGGGGGGGGAGAGGGAGAGAGAGATCTCCCCCCCCCGTTCCTCCCCCGCTCTCCCCCGCCGCTCCCCGCCCCCACCGGCACCCGAACCTTTTCTTCCCAGCAGGCAGGTACTTGCTAAGGACCATGCTCGCTCGAGTAATTTCCCTTAGCGAGTATCCTCGCTCATCTCTACTGACAACCAATCACATACTCAGTAACCCTCATTCATTTACAAAAAGTAAAATTAAAAAGATGCTGGCCCTATCCTGGTGCCATATATGCCAATTTTTTTTAAAGCATCAAATAAAAGAAATTAACCCTTAGAATGTACTGTTTTGAAAATCTGAAATTTTCATATGGACATTCAGACCTCAAAGGACTTGATCGTGAAGGAGTTAAGGATTCATGTAAAAGCAATTGATTTACAACTAAGGACAGGGTCTAACAGGACAGGGTCCGATCCCAATTTTGTCACTAAAAATACGGTTCCGCACATAATTGTAATGCGCTTGCATGAAATTGAGTAAATATTGTACAAATAGAAAAAATGAACAGGGCATGGAACACCTAGAAAAAGGAGGCAGAATATGGCACATGCTGCATTGATTCATTGGAGCAAGCAAGTAAAAATAACATAATATGACTCAATGTAAAGCAACAGCTACCGTAGTAAAGCAAATGAGATTTTACGGTGCATAAAAAGATAGATTAAATTTGGTGACCCAATGTAATATTACCCCTCTTTAGATCCCTTTCAGAGTAGGAAATTCAGTTTTGGGCTCCTCATTTAAAGAAGGTTATAGGAGAGCTGGAGATGGTTTAATAGCAGCTGTCTAGATTATTAAGTGGGTTGGGAGGACTCTGTTATGATAAGAGTTTAGAAGAATTAGGCTAATGCAACTTAAGAAAGAGACACCTTAAAGATGATAGAGGTGACCTCATTAACATATATACAGTATAGATAAAATAATTGGCTCATAATTTATACTTTCCAAGGACATTACAAAGGACAAGGGAGAGGAAGGGTGATTTGGACATCCATATTGGAAAGGTTTTTTGCATTTAGAATAGCCACACTATGGAATACTGTACCGTAAGTGGGCAGATGACAAATACCATGTCAGCATTTAAAAAAAGGGGAACTCAACCTTATAATTATGCTTTCTAGTGTGTGTGTGTGTGTGTGTGTGTATATATATATATATATATATATATATATATATATATATATATGTGTGTGTGTACAGGGGCGTACCTTAAGGATCAGGGGCCCAGGTGCAAAAGCTCGGGCCCCCCCAGTTCCTATTTCCCCCTCGCCCTGTATCTATGCCTGAGGGCCAATGTCCACGTGCGGATTTTATTTATAAAATCCGCACGTGGACCCGCACGGGAGATCCGTGCATCTTACTGCCCATAGGGAAGCATTGGCATCGGTAGGGCAGCTAAAAGCATGCAGATGGGACTCCTTCCCGGTTTTTGGGTCACACGCACAGGAAGAAATCGCAGCATGCTCCATTTTCCTGCGGATCTGCCACACGGACGGCTCACGCGGCTTCCATTAAAGCCTATGGAAGCCGTTTGTGTCCGCGGCACAGCCGCAGCTGTTTTTGTACTGTGCCGTGGATACGCGGGAGAACAGGAGATTTTTTAAAAATATTGGTGCACACGGCACGCTGCCGGCGTGCGGAGCACGTCCGCTGACCGGAAGAAAGAAGATCTGGCCTGCACAGAGGGGAGCCCCGCAGTGTCCGGAGAGGTGAGTATAATGTATTTTCCCTCTCCATGTCCGCAGGCTTGTACGGATTTCACTGCGGGATTCAGCAGTGAAATCCATGCGTGCAAGTGGGCATGTGGCCTAAGAGAGAAAGATAGATGGATACACAGATAGATAGATAGACAGATAGATAGATAGATAGATAGATAGAGAGAGAGATAGATAGGAGATAGATAGGAGATAGATAGGAGATAGATAGATAGATAGATAGATAGATAGATAGATAGATAGATAGATAGATAGATAGATAGAAGACCCAGCAAGATAGATAGACACATAGAAAGACATACAGACAGACAGATAGATAAATACATACTCTGGTGCCCGGACTACTTCTCTGCTCAGGTGAACAGGTGTACGCAGTGTTAGCAGGAAGGAAGCAGCAGGGAGATGACCTCCTCCCTGCTCCACTCGATGCCTTGCTGTGCTGTGCCCGTGTGCCGCTAAGTCCTCTCTGCTCCTTCCCCCACCCCCTCCTCTTCCCCTGTCCTCTCTCCAAGTCCCACCCCTCCCTTCACCTACTCTCCTCCTGGCTTGTGCTGTCGGCTGGACCGCACTAACTTAGCAAGCAGCCACCGACAGTACAAAGTGAAAGTCACCTGTATATGCTGCAGGGCGGCCTCTGGGCCCCCTCAAGCTCAGGGGCCGGGTTGCCGTTGCGACCCCGGCACCCCCTACCGGTACGCCTATGTATGTGTAAGTTGTTGTGGGGAGGTGCAGATTCTTTGCACAAGGCCCCCTCTGCACTTTGTTCCTCTCCCCCCCACCCCGAAAAGAACTGTATATAAAAGTTACATAGTGGGTGATCTAAAAAAAAACTGAAAACACAAGATGTAATTTCATCATGCATTTTCAGTCTGTTAACAAGGGCATAGACAAAACCGTTGATGTCCAGCAGTCATCCATAAGTAAATCATCAAAGTTTATGCCTTCATTTAAGAATCAAATACAAAATAATCATTTTAAATGAAGAGACAAACGTTGCTTTTAGTTTTGGACAAGTGCTGGATAACTTCATCAATTTTGTCTTGTAATACCCATTGCCAACACGGAACTTTGACTTACCACAGTCATGGATATCGAGTGTGATGATTTATAGGAGTGTATTATAAGCTAAAACAGTTTGTTTATGTGGACCAACAGGGACATAGTAGTTGGAGAGGTAGCAGCCATATCTAGGTCAGGGGGCCCTGTTGCCTACAGTGCCATTAGATCCTCAGCAGGGGCATAAATAGAGAAGACTGGACCCCTCCATGGAGCATTAGCATTTACTAGCCCCATGCAAAAGGTATGCAAAAGTTAACGGAAGTATGCATTTTCCTGCCAGATTCTGCTTAAAAAAAAGAAAAACTAGGCTGCTATGTGTGCTTTTTATTCTTAAGGGCTTGCAGAAAATGTAGCAAACAGATAAGCATTGATATGTTTTTATAGACTAGATCCCCTATTTATATCATCTACCATATATACAAGGAGAATTATCACCACCATTCATATTACCTCCATACGGAACAAAACCCACTATACGATGTCCAATGCTACCAGTAATAACCCTATAGTAAGAGCCAAATAATACCACTACACCATTATTACTTATTACCACCTCATACTGACTAAAAGCACCATATTTTTGTTGAAAAAACCCAACAACTATATACAGACTAATATTGTCATCATACAATAACCATATTGTGGTAAATAACACTCTACAAAGTTGCTCTGCAGACCATTTAAGTGGTTATAATACCATTATATACAGTGTTCACAGGTAATGTCTCCTCTAATTAGAGTCGTTCATATTTGCTTTGCTTCTCTATTTAGCCCAGACTATCATCCTGACTTCCTAAGTTGTCTTTGCAGAGTTTGTCATCTTCGGCTCCTTACATTTACAGCACTCTCCCTATGGTTTGCACAGCTCTACACAATCTCCCCATTCATAGTGCCCCAAATAGTATTTAGATGCCAAACAGTAAGTGCCACTTTTAATGCCTTCCATATAGTAAAAGTAGCTCCTCCCCCCCACACAATAATAATACCCTCTTTTCTGCCACATCAGTAATCAGACCCCTATTCCCCTTTTTTTGCCCCTACACAGTAATCATGCTCTGTTTGCTCCCTTTTAAGCCTCCAATTCGTACTAGTACCTCATCAATACTGATGTTCCCTTTTCTATTCCATCAATATAATTGTCCTGTATGCTATCTATCTTTATCAGTTTACTTGGGCTGATTCTGAGACACTTTACAGATCAGCCATCTCCATGCAGTTCGGTTTTGTATTCCTTTTTCAGTTCAATCATTTGCATCTTGGTGTTGGCTTTGAAAGTATCAAGCCAGTGTGTACTTTGGCAGCCAGATCTTCTTTTTTTCAGTGACCACTCCAAGCATTATCAATATTTCCATATCAAATGAAAACTTTGGTTTGAGACAGTCTAGCACTGTTTTGTTCATGATTTTGGTTGTACAAGGAATTCATAGGAGTTTCTTCTAGCACCAAAGATTGAAGGCATCGGTCATCCTCCAGTCCTTCTTCCTCAGTGTCCAACTTTCGCAGACGGAAGTTGTGATTGGAAGATAATTGCGTCGACTAGCCTGAATTTCATTGTAATGCTTATGTCTTTGTTTTTGTCTTTAAAGTGGGGGCCCACCTGCACCTTGCATCTGGGTTTGCTTGTAGTAATAGTAGTTGTCCCGTCCAATTTCCAGGGTTAGCTGGTGAAGCATCCAGGAGTCAGCAATCCCTCTGTGGTTTCAGAGGGCTTGATTGAAGAAGTCCAAGTGTCTACAAAAAGTATTTCCTTCCTCCAGGATCCGGGGGTATATTTTTAAAAAACAGACCTTATCGTCCCAGGTTATATTTAACCTTTTTATTAAAAAATCAGCATCTGACGCAGAATCACTCACTGTCAGTACTTTATTGTTATTTTATAAATATGTGACTTTCAGTTTTAACATTGTATACTTGAAAAAGGTGTTTGAATATTCCGAAACGCGTGGTATCACGTTTAATAAAAAGGTTAAATATAACCTGGGACCATCGGGTCTGTTTTTTAAAAATATACCCCGGATCCTGGAGCACTTAGCAGCCACTATGGCTGCTATGGTAGTAGCTATGCCACAGGTCCTCAGCCACATAAGAAAACACCAGTATTTGTTTCGACATAGGTTCATATTACATCATGTGTTCATTCATACATTACTCTGTCTATATGATAACATTCTGTTTCACAAAAGAACAAAACATTATTTATGTTTATGGTAATATATTCCATGCAGTCTACTACCAGAAAGTAATATATTGAAAAAGATCATCTACAATTGTCTTCCAGTCTCTGAAATTAATAAAGGAAGTTTAGAAAGCAGACAGATCCCACATCTAACAGAAGGAAATCATTGCATCATTTACAAAGAATTATCGTAATTAAACCAGGATAAACCAAGTGCTCCAGCTATCCATTTCACCTTGGCACCCTGGCCTACATAAAGTACCATTTTATTTCTAGCAGTGAAGTAATTGTGCACGTAATCTTGATCACAGCTGTTCAAAGACTGATACATACAGTAGGTGTAAAAATAGATTCTGCCATGTAAGAATACTAACATTTGGGTTAGAAATGTGACAGTATAAATTATTTAAAGCCCCAACAGCTATAGAGGCCTCAAGCGAAACATAAAACATTTATTTTGTGTCACTAAATTTCTTGTACCATTATAAAAGTACAGAACCTGTAAAGTGTCACTAAATATTCTTCCATTCATTCTACTTAAGTAGAAATAATAAGACAACACGTCAACATCCATAAATTGCCACTCCGAACAAGTTTCAAGTCTTCTGATCGTCTCGACATTCATCAGAATACTATCACTCCCAAACAATACATCGTTAACGGAAAACGCCAGTTTCTCGCTATTATTTCAGTCAGTTATAGTGGCACGTTGATATACAATTCCCTCTTCTTTTTTCTACTAAATCCTATCCCCTTCTGCAATATTCATTATTCAATTTCTGAACCCAACAGCCGTTTTTTCCCCACCAGCTTCTCCGTCAGATTTTATTGGTTAAAGATGGATGAATAAAGGAGAGAAGCTGCAGTATGGGTTACTGCATGGAGAGAGGAAGACAGAACTAGCTGTGTCTATGCTGTTACAGAGAGAGAAGGAAGCAGCACAATCTGTGCCTTCCTCATTACAAGTTGGCAGGGAGGCAGTCTTATCTGTTCCTATATACAGAAATTTGGTTGACAATAGCATGCACTATTTCTCTAGCAATGTAACCATCACATTATACTGAAACATAAGCACAGAGATGGTTATCAGCTTGTTGTCACATATGTTGCACAGCAATTTAAAAATAATTACACAATACTATTTAGATATATACAAATCACAGAAAGAGGACATATCAATTTTAAAAAAAAAATCACTGCCAGCAGCAATACTTAATGATATACTGATACAAAATACAACAGCAGGTGTACAACCACATCCCTCAAGGTATTATTGTATCTTGACGCCACCAGGAAGACTTGGTGGAGCCACGTTTGACAGGGCAGTGATGCCCTTTGTATGTGATGGGCTACCCACCTTGTTTGGCTGTAGGTCTTGGAAACCCACTAAGGATTCGCAGCTGAAGGGGCTTCCCCGGCGGTGGACCACAAGCAGAGAGTGGGCCAGCATTGCCAGCTGTCAGCGAGGGAGCGGCCATCAGTGAGCACAGAGGCAGGGGGCGGCACAGAGCTGACAGCTGCCTGCAGCACTGAGGCAGAAGGCGCAAGGGGCTTCCCCGGTGGCAGACTACAAGCGGAGAGTGGCCCAGCATTGCCAGCTGTCAGCGGACGTCAGTGAGCACAGACACGGCGGTCACCACGGAGCTGACAGCCGCCTGCAGCACTGAGCCAGCAGCCGGCTGGCTTTCCCGGCGGTGGACCACAAGCGCTGAGTGCGGTAGCTGTGAGCAGGGGAGTGGCTGTCAGGGAGCACAGAGGCGGCAGCCGGCACGGAGCTGACACCCGGCTGCCCCAACACTCATCGCTGCAGAGTGTGGATTGATTTGTGCATTCCGTGCAGCCTTAGGGTGACGGTAACATTTATTCTTTAGCTAACATTATTAGATGTTAATGCTGCCATGTTATATGGCAGCATTTACAGCTCAAAATGTAAGCCTAAGAAGAAATGTTACCCTCACCCTAAGCCTGCTTTGCTGGCACAAATCAATCCACACTGTGCTGCTAGGACCTTCCAGCCTTGACCCTATCGGGAGCTAGATGTGTGACAGCTGCGTTCCTCCTGTCAAACCCCTAGCTTCCGGTGGCATCAAGATACAATAATACCATCCCTCAGAATACAGGTGGGCAAATTACAATATGGAAGTGAATTGCACAGGTGCAGAATACTGATGAACAGCCACTTTAACCCACTAGTGTTTTTTTTTTAAATGCTGCAATATCGCTGCGTTTTTTCAATGGGACTTTTTAATGTTAAAATCGCATCGCACAAAAAACGCAAGTTTGTGCTTTTCCGATTTTTGTGTGATGCGATTTCAACATTAAAAAGTCCCATTGAAAAACAAAACGCAGCGATGTCGCAGTGTTAAAAAAAACTGCTAGTGATTAAAAGCCCTTAGCCTGATTTAGATTCAATGATTATCGCTCAAAAGATCTCCTTTGAGGGATAATCGTTGCGTGCCTTTAAGCGCAAAGTGATCATTCAAATGTTGAGCGATCACTTTGTGCTCCGAGCAGAGTATACAGAAGACAAGCAGGGCCGCTTGTCTTCTGCATCCAGCTGTTCTCTACTCGGAGCGCTCAGCTGGTGCCGAAAACAGAGTACGCTGCTTTTTTTTTTTGCACAACCAAAATGCGCAGATAAAATACGTGCATGTGAATGAACCCATTGAAATTAATAAGCTTTATTCTCTGTGTATTGCGTCCACAACTTTTGCATGCCCAAATACGTCCATATGAATCCGGCCTAATATGGATATGTCTGCCTATTTATTAATATGAAACCCCCTTTCATTTGCAGAAAGAAGGCCCGCAATAGGGTGTTTTATTGCTTTGCAGCAGCTGGGACATGGAGCTGTGTAATATACACTGCAGCTGCTGAAGAACATCTTGTTATTAAATCAATAAATGGTGCAAAAGAAAGAACTCCATATACGTACAAAAACTCTATAATAGACTTCTTCAGTTTATGTAACATTAAACGTATCTACAGAGTTGTCAGGTTGTAGTTCTGTGTTTCCCCAAAAAATAAGACACTGTCTTATATTAAGTTTTGCCTCAAAAGAGGCACAGTGTCTTGTTTTCGGGGGGTGTCTTAAACTTACCCATCCGCTGGCGTCTGTGTCCCCCACGATGGTTCCCCTACTGCTGCAGTCCCCAGCGCTGACAGGATTCTCTTCTCCTGATAACGGGGTTTTGAATACCCAGCCTCCAGTAAGCACTGTGATTGGTTCATCGAGCACTGGCTCTGATTGGCTGGCACTCAATCCAATCACAGCGATTACCGGAGGCGGCGTATTCAAAGGCCAGTAACTAGAAGAAGAGAATCCTATCAGCACTGTGAACTACAGCTTGCAGCAGCGCGGGGACCAGCACGAGGAACACAGACACCAGCGGCAAGGTGAGTATAAGCAATAAGGTAAAAAAAGCAATATTCACCTAGCCGCCAGTGTCTGTGTGCCTCGCGCTGGTCTCCGGCACTGTGGCAGGCTTCAGTCCTCAGTGCGGAAGGATTCTCTTCTGGTGACGGGGTTTTGAGTACCCTGCCTCCAGGATGTGCGCTGTGATTGGATTGAGCGCCAGCAAATCAGAGCCAGCACTCGATGAACCAATCACAGCCATTCGGTGATGTCATTTACTGAATGACTGTCAATGATTGAGCGCTGGCTTTGATTGGCTGGCACTCGATCCAATCACAGTGCTCTCTTACCGGAGGCGGAGTATTCAAAGCCCCATCACCAGAAGAGACTCCTGTCAGCGCTGAGGACTGAAGCCTGCCACTGCACCAGAGACCAGCGCGAAAGGCACAGACACTGTTGGCTAGGTGAGTATTGCTATCTTTTTTTAACTTAGTGTAGCTAGGGCTTATTTTCAGGGTAGGGTGTATTATTGGCGCAGGGCTTATTTTTGGGGAAACATGGTATGTTTACACTAATATCATTTACAGCCATTTCCACTGATTTATATTATATACTCACAAACATTCTGCTCACATGAACTTCAGTTTCTTTTAAATTGCTTATCAACACAATCTACCATGTTGTTCCATTTATTTCTGAAAACTGGAATAAAAGAACAATGATCTTTACATGGAGAGACGATGGAAATGAGCCATTTCCCAAAGCAGGTTTAAAATTACACATCTAGTATTTGTTAAGTTCTTATCTATCTGACAATGATGTAGAGGAGGTAAAGATATAAACAGAACACATGCAAAGAGTTGTGCAACATTCAAACTTTTATCCTACAAAGACACAAACATGTGAAGTGTAGGAAACGTCCGCATGGAACGCTCACAGGAAAGTTCAATCTGGTTACATTGAAGTATCTCCTGACAGGAAGATCCGCTCATAAAAGCCCTGTAAAAAGAAGTCATGCACTTCCACCAGGAACAGTTAAAAGAATAGCTATTATCCTATTAGCATGTCCATGGAAGTAATACTCGTGCCACTGATGTGACCCTGCCCAGGTGTTGGCCGCACGGCTCTCCAAAGGCAGAAAGTAATTTTGTAAGCAAAATTAATATAAACAATTAATAATGGGAAACAAGGACAAATGACTTTGTGTACTTTCTACATCATCATTGCCTATTTTTATCTAGAGTCCACCCTCCGCTCTATAAATATCACTATGAAAGGTAAGGGCTGCTCTTGGTTGTTTCTTTTTAGAACACAGTATCTGATATGGAATATAAACTAAAGAGGAAATATCTTTTCTTTCATCTTTTTATTTTTGCTAAATGTTTGTATTGTCTTCTGTTCCATTCTTTAGCATTCTCATGAAATGTAGTGTGTGTCAACTATAAATGCAAGTAAGAAAGATGGAGAAATATCATCTTACTTAGCTTTTAGGTGTCCCCACAACCCTTATGGGTGCTCCTATTGGGGAGAGACTATACCATCCCCTGATCCACTCACCCCCTATGTGTCTCCACATACTTTTTGGGTGCTCTCCTTAAAGAGACACAAAATCGCTTCTGATCAACTATAAATAGCTCATACATTTATATAAGATACCATTCTTAGTACACAATAATGTGGGTTATAAGACCTGGAAATGTACAGTATTTATTACACATTGTGCCCAGTCCTTTTCATACTATCAGCACAAGAAATGCCCCTGTTATCACTATTGCATGTATAACAGGCACATGGAGCCAATTGCAAAGTTTTACTTGAAAAGTTCCAACAAGGATAAATAAGACCATGCCTTATATTAATTTTTGCCCCCCAAAAAGGCGCTATGTCTTATTTTCGGGGGTGGGGGGAGGGGTGGGGTGGTGGTTGTCTTATTATACTTACCTAGCAGGCTCAGTCAAGGTCCCTGCCACTGTTCTCCGAAGCTCCGATGCGCTGAGCCACTGCATTGATTGACCATTTCATAAATCCCGCCTCCACAACACGAAGATTGTGATTGTTTCTTCAATTGCCGCTCAGCCAATCAAAGCAGCTCTCGATGAACCTGTCACAGCTATCACATCGGTTCATTGAGAACTGCATTGATTGGGTCTCGAGCGCTGCTCAGCAAATCAGAGCTATCTTTTCCTGGTGAATCTCGTAACCAGGAAGGGATCTTCTGTGGGCGACCGAGAACTGCAGTGGAAGGGACCTGGACTGAGCCTGATAGGTAAAGTATTCCTTTATTTTTCTTTTTTTTTAATGTGATGCAGCTAGGGCCTATATATTTCAAGCCTTCCCCAAAATTCCCAAAAATCATGGTAGGCTTTATTTTCAGGGTAATAATGTGTTACAGTAAGTGTAAGGAGTGGTGATTGAACATTCTAGAAGTGTGCTCATTCTACCATAACCCTAACAGGTGAACGCACACCCAATAGGATTGGGACTTATGTTCAATGCTTGTTTTAATTTACTGCACCAGATTGTGAAACCTTATCTCCCCATTTCCTCTTAGTTTTTATTTGACATATTTCCTTTATTTTTCAGTGGTTCTAATGTTGTGGCTGATTAGTACATGCAATATGGATACAGATGACCTGGGAGCATATTTTATTCTGAGAGTACTTTAAAAACAGAGGGTCATCCCAGTTGTCCTTTGGATCGCTGTCATTTAGTAATAATCGTCGTATCCTTTATTTATATAGCATGAACACATTTCACAGCATTTTACAATCTCAGGAAGGAGAAACTTTCAGGAACAAACAATGAGACAAGGGGAGAGATGACCTTTCACATAAGGTTTTATATTTTAAGGGCATAAGTGGATTGACAAAGTAGATGTAAAGTGCTAGTTTTGTCCAATAAATCAGCCACTTGTATTTAAAGTGGGGAGAATATAAATAAAATTGCATTAACCAGTCACCATTATAGTATCTGTGCAAACATAGACATGAAGTACATTGTGATGCAACAAGTATATAATAGAGTGAAGATGTATATATGTGACCAAGTCAGGTGGTATTTGAACCTGGGGCTCTGGTTGCAGCTGTAATAAAAATATGTGAAGTTCATAGACTGGTAGTGTTGGAAGGGACTTCCAAGGTCATCAGGTCCAATCCCCTGCTCAATGCAGGATCACTAAATCATCCCAGACAGATGTCTGTCCAGCCTCTGTTTGATGACTTCCATTGAAGGAGAACTCAACACTTCCCGTAGCAACCCGTTCCACTCATTCATCACCCTCACTGTCAGAAAGGTTTTACCTTCCTTGGAAAAAAAAATAGTGTTGAGGGCAGTCTTAAAGCAGCTAATCTTAAGAATGAGCCTAATGGTGTGAGGCAAATTGTTCAATGGGGTTGGTGAAAAGCGTAGTTTGGCAGAAAACAGATTTGGCAGCATAGCCATAATATAGCCAGTAGGAATAAAATAACCATTTGTGTTTATGGTGATTTCCATTGGAGTGAGTTTTTTTAGCAATATACAGTGTGTTCCATTCAAACCTTCCACGTTTTATAAGTTCACAAAGTAAAAAATATGAATGGTAGGAAAATGAGAATAAATCTATAGGAAATGTAAGAACTCTAATTGTTTTTGTACTGTACATACTAATAAACCTCAACATGTGCCCCATTGGTAGCACAAACAATATCCTGTCTGTACTCAATATCTTGCCCCATTCTCTCCATCATGTCCACTGTTATAGTAGCAATTGTATTATGCATGCAACCTTGTAAATCTGGGAGATCATTCACTGTAGCCATAAATACACAGTCTTCCATGTAACCCTTGAGAAAGAAATCTAGTGACTGGATCTGGTGAATGGGATGGCCACCAAATTGATCTTCTGTGACCAATCCAGCAATCTGAAAAGGTGATATTGAGAAATGCCATATTCCCATAATGAAGGAAAGCCCTAACTTGCTAGAAGATGATATTAAGTCGTGATTTGGCTACTAGGAGATATAGTAACTGTTCCAACATGTCAAGCTATATCGGGCCACTTAAAGGGGTTGTCTCGCGGCAGCAAGTGGGGTTATACACTTCTGTATGGCCATATTAATGCACTTTGTAATGTACATCGTGCATTAAATATGAGCCATACAGAAGTTATTCACTTACCTGCTCCGTTGCTAGCGTCCCCTGTCTCCATGGCTCCGTCTAATTTCGATGTCTTCTGGCGTTTTTAGACGGGCTTGCGCAGTCCGTGCTTCTGCCTGGTGAATGTGGCCGCTCGTGCCGGAGAGCTGGTCACCGCGTCGTCATCGTAGCTCCGCCCCGTCACGTGTGCCGATTCCAGCCAATCAGGAGGCTGGAATCGGCAATGGAACGCAAGGAAGGAGAAGAAAATCCACGGTACACCATGGGAGAAGACCCGCGGTGCACCGTGGGAGAAGACCAGCGGCGCCATCTTTAAAAGAAGAAAAGAAGAAGCTGCAGAACACTGATGCAGGTAAGCGCAATGCTATTTTTAAAAACTAACCTATGCTTTCTTTTTAACAGGGCAGAATGCGGGGGTAAGTGAAAAAAAAAAAATTTCACTTTCGCCGCAGGACAACCCCTTTAACTGAACATTCATCAATTATCCTTTCCTTCATTACACCACACCAAACAATGAATTCTGGGCTATCTTGGACATGTTCTCTGTAGATATGGGAATTTTTGGTTCCGCATATCTACACATTATTATCCCCATTGACATATCCGGACAGATGTAATGTAGCCTCATCTAAAAAAACAAGATGTTTCCAAGAAAGTGACTGTTGCCATTGAAACGATCAAGCATTTTGGTAGCAAATTCCTGTCTACGCAACTAGTTATCTGGCATGAGTTATGGAGAATGTACACTTTATAAGAATACATATGAATAGAGATGACTGAACCTATTCGGCCACGCCCCTTTTTCGCCCGAGCGCCGCGATTTTCGAGTACTTCCGTACTCGGGTGAAAAGATTCGGGGGGCGCCGTGGGTGAGTGGGGGGTGGCAGCGGGGAGTGGGGGGGAGAGGGAGAGAGAGAGGGCTTCCCCCTGTTCCCCGCTGCTACCCCCCGCTCCGCCACACCTCCCCCCGCCCCCTGGCGCCCCCCAAATCTTTTCACCCGAGTACGGAAGTACTCGAAAATCATGGTGCTCGATCGAGTAATTACTCGAAACAAGTATATTCGCTCATCTCTACATATGTAGCTTCCTATGCAGTACTTGAGTACAGCACTCAAATTTCTTCTACTTTCTCATTGGAAACCGTTTGACAAGCATTCCCAGACCATTTTAGTTCTTATGCTTAAAAGCAATTTCAGATGACAAAGCCACAGAAAAATTTGGAAGTACCAACTTTTAACAAGTTTTGACAGTTACAACAGAGGGTTGTAAGATGTGTGATTGGGAAGTATGAGAAATCTATAACACAGATAACACTGCTGGCCTGATGGCCCCCTAACATTAATTCAGGGACCATAAAACCTTCACATCTTGAAAAAATGACCAAATATGGGATTGACAAAGCAACAGTTAGGTGGCTTCACAACTGGCTGACTGATCATACTTAAAGAGTAGTCATAAATGGCTGCACATCCAAGTGAAAGAATGTATCAAGTGGGGTACGACAAGGCTCTGTCCTAGGCCTAGTGTTGTTCAACATTTGTATAAATGATCTGGAGGAGGGAATTGATGGGAAACTAATTATATTTACCAATGACACAAAGCTAGGAGGGATAGCTAACACTAGGGAAGAGAGAGAGAGAGAGAGAGAGAGTATTCAAATGATCTAGAAAATATTAAACAGTGGGTGGCAACTAACAGAATAGTATTTAACATGAAGAAATGCAAAGTCCTGTATCTGGGCAAGAAAAATGAATAACACACAAACAGAATGGGAGGATTTGGGCTAAGCAGCATCACATGGGAAAAAGACTTGGCTATACTAATAGATCATAGACTGAACATGAGTCAACAATGTGATGAAGCAGCCAAAAAGGCAAACACAATTCTGGGATGTACTAAGAGAAGTATAGAGTCTACATCATGTGAGGTAATTATCTCCCTCTGCTCTTCCTTAGGCAGACCTAATCTGGAATACTGTGTCCAGTTCTGGGCACCAACTTTAAAAAAAGACAGACACAAACTGGAGCAAGTTCAGAGAAGAGTTACCAAGTTGGTGAGCAGTCTGCAAATCATGTCCTATGAGGAACGGTTAAAGGATCTGGGAATGTTTAGCTTGCAAAAAAGCAGGCTGAGAGGAGACCTAATAGCTGCCCACAAATATCTGAAGGCTGTCATAGTGCAGAGGGATCAGCCCTATTCTCATTTGCACGATGAAATACTAGAAGCAATGGGATGAAACTGAAAGGGAGGAGACACAAATTAGATATTAGGAAAACTTTTCTGACAGTGATGGTGCTCAATGAGTGGAGCAGGTTACCACGGGAGGTGGTGAGTTCTCCTTCAATGGAAGTGTTTAAACAAAGGCTGGCAAATATCTGTCTGGGATGACTTAGTGAATCCTGCATTGAGCAGGGGGTTGGACCAGATGACACTGGAGATCCTTTCCAACTCTACCATTCTAGGATTCTATGATTTATCAGAGGACTTTTTAAGTCTGTTTTTATTTCTTTACCCATCCTGTTGTGTTATCCTTTCAAGTGCAAATTAATCACATCCATGTCTGTTCCATGTCATAAGCATATATATATGCATGCCTCTTCGGATCTATTTCATTATGCCTGAGGAAGGACCCTAAGAGGTTTGAAAGCTCATAATATCATCATGTATTTTTGTTAGTTATTAAAAGCTCAAACATCTATAAGATTACTTGGTTTCTCTTGCTGGGAACAATCACAGTTGTGCGCTTGTGCTTTAGTTGGAGCACCAGTGTTGTAATTGGCTGACATTTTCTTGATTGTGTGCCACCCTTTTGGCAGAATGTTTCTTGACATCCCCATCGGATCCCTTTCATCAACAAGTTGTTTTCATCCATAGGATCCCTTTTCGCTTGATGTGTTTTTCCTTGACCAAACCATTGTTGGTTTATGCTTCACACCATTCTTGGTATACAGTACTCTTGACACCATTGCACAAGAAAAAAAACAATGTTGTCACTTTCTGAAATCCTGGCCCCAGCGAGCCTAGTGCAATGATCATGTCTTGTTGGAAGTCTCTCAAATCATTTTATTTTCCCATCTAATTTTGATTTACACTGAAACATGTCTACAGAAATCTTGCTCATTTGATTTTATGCTACATTTGGGGGTCAATTCTCTAATTTCCACATAGGGATGCTCCAATTGTGAAAGGCCATTTGTCTCTAAAAAAAAAGTGGGTTTCAACTGCTAGAGCTACGTCCCTGAAAATAGCATAGAAATTGGTCCACAGCCACATTCACAGTTCATTCTGCTTACTGCCCTCACTCCCCCACTCAACAGATATTATATTCCCTCAGTGTTGATTACAAAAAAAAAAACTAATAGTGTAAAAAAAATTAATATCCTAATTGAATTACTACCTCGATGTATTAAATGTTGAAGCTGTTTATATTAGTCATCATAACATGACATTAGTGCTCTAGTAAGTTCAAGCAAGGGATTTTTAATAACATCTTGCAAGTACATCAACAGGTGCCATAAACGTTTCCATTATATCCTGTCTGTACAAATATGGTGCCTGTATGTTCCAGGGATAATGAAAACATCTGAGATAGAAACAGATTGGGAGAGAATTAGTAAATTTGTTTTTCATTAATAAATTAAGACAGAGTAGCTCAGCAATGCAAAACCATAATTAGAAATCAGAAAATGTGTACTCAGTGTTCTGCCAAAAATATATGTATGAAAATGATTGTGTGTAGAGTGGGAAAGGAAACATTTTTTTGTAACAGAAAAAAATGAAACATATTTCAAAAATAAATATATGATTTGTTTGTTTCTGCGTCTCATTAAAACTACTCCCTTTTCATGTATTTTAGCATGCAATATTCAGCATCAAGTATTCAATGGCAGAGATTCCTTTCTTACTCTCTCCTTGCATCCCTTACTATAAATACAACGATCATCTAGAACATGAAACCCACCTGCCAAATATTATGTGGGTCCCCAACGTGCCGCCATAACAGCTCTGACCCATTGAGGCGTGGCCTCGACAAGACCTCTTAAGGCATCTGGCACCAGTGCGGTGGCTGCTCAATATTTAAGTCCTGTAAGTTGTGATTCAGATTGAATAGTGATGGAATTGAGATCCAAGGAATTTGGAAAACGAATAGAGATGAGCGAGCATACTCGCTAAGGCAAACTACTCGAGCGAGTAGTGCCTTATGCGAGTACCTGCCCGCTCGTCTCAAAAGATTCGGGTGCCGGCGGGGTCCAGGAGCGGCGGGGGAGAGTGGGGAGGAACGGGGCGGAGATCTCTCTCTCACTTTCTCCCCTCCATTCCCCCCTGCTCACTCCCGCAACTCCCGCTCTTCCCCGCCGGCACCCAAATCTTTTGAGACGGACGGGCAGGTACTCGCATAAGGCACTACTCGCTCGAGTAGTTTGCCTTAGCGAGTACGCTCGCTCATCTCTAAAAACGAACCAACACCTTGGACTCCTGTCATGTGCCTCAAACAATTTCTATAAAAGTTTCTGCAGTGTGAGGCCTTAGTCAGACGGGTGTTTTTTCGCGCGATTTGCGGATCGCATGACGGATGCGCATCCGTAAATCGCGTGACCGGTGCGCGCAAGTCGCCCGCAAATCGCCCGAAAATCTGCTCCTAGCCGCGTTTCATTAGAAACGGGCCGGAGCTGTCCAGCGCATTGCATTCAATGGAGACGGCAATAGAGCCGCCTCCATTTAAAGCAATGCGCTGCGGGTGAGCCCGGGATGAATTGTCGGTAAGGGCTTAAATATATAAGCCCTTCCCTGCAATTCATCCTAAAATGTGTAAAAATAAAAAAAAATTGTATACTCACCTTCTCCCGCCAGCCGGAGCTCCGCACGGCCGTCCTGCAGTGGGTGTGAAAGGGGTGTGAGTCAGACCTGCCCCCTGATTGGCTCAGCGCTGAGCCAATCAGAGGCATGCCTCACTCACACCCATTCATGAATTCATGAATGGATGTGAGTCAGACCTGCCCCTGATTGGCTCAGCGCTGAGAGGCAGCAGTCACTCACCCATTCATGAATTCATGAATGGGTGTGTGAGTGAAACCGGCCTCTGATTGGTCAGGGCTGTGACCAATCAGAGGCAGATTATTCAGCAGGCGGGGATTTTAAAGCCCCGCCGGCTAAATAGTGCCGAGAAGCAGTTCAGGAGAACTGGCAGCGGCCGCGGCTGGACTCCGGCTGCAGCGAAAAGGTGAGTATACATTTTTTTTTTATTTTAACACATTTTAGGATGAATTGCAGGGAAGGGCTTATATATTTAACCCCTTCCCGACAATTCACCCCGCGCACGCCAGCAGCCCATTGCTTTCAATGGAGCGGCTGTATTGCCGCTCCATTGAATTCAATGGGCAAACATCGTTCTTCTCTGTCACAGCTGTTACAGCTGTGGCAGAGAAGAATGATTTGTCTTCTATATGTTCTCAATGGGGTCGGCGCTGCTGCCGCCGGCCCCATTGAGCGCATATAGAGAAGAGAACAGGAATCGCAGATCGCAGATAGGTGCGATCTGCGATTTTTTGTTCTATAATTTATTGGACGAGCGCATAAAAAGCGCTCATGTGTCCGATACCATTGCAAAGCAATGGTTTTATAAAATCGCCGGACGCATGCGCATGCGCAAATCGCGGCTAAAAACGCCCGTCTGACTAAGGCCTGAGAGGGCACATTTACCTGCAGAAAGAGGTCACTGCAATTAGGGAATACCATTGCCATGAATTGGTGTAATCAGTCTGCAATAATGTTTAGGTAGCTGGTAAAGATGTAGCAACAATGACATATTGCGGCTCATTTTTAAAAGGTTTTTATTTTTACACCACTTTTTGGCTCAACAAAACGCAAATATTTACGCAGTTATTCGCGAAAATTTTTTTGACTTTTTTCTTTTCGTGCTGGCACTGCCACCTTTCTGAAAATGAAGCAGGCTTGTGAGGGAGCATGACTGCCTCAGGCCAACATATTTATGTCTAACTTAAAACTGGTGTAAACTACACCAGAAATATATAAGTCAGACCTGGCATACATTTCTGAGACGGCGTATGGAGGAGTCGGCATGCGGTCAATACATGAAGAGGTGTGCGCCTCTTCATACATTAAGTGCACCGAGGTAAATCATACTAAGTCTGGCGTTGGAAATGCTGGGCTTATTAAAATTTTCCCATTGTGTTAGCAAGCTACATTGATAGTGTGACATGCCTACCCAGTAACATAGTGCACTGACCATTTAAAAGGTAAGGCAATGACCATGTTATGTGAGTAGCATAGATATTGTGGCTCACCTACACTAAATGCGAGGCACACTGAACACTAAGCTTATTTCCCAGGGAGCACTACCTGCCATCTTTGTGGTCTCTATAAGGAGAACCAGTTACCTTGCAGATGAATATCAAAATTACACATACTACATCTTGTACATGTCACAGTAGCATCTACATGAATGCCAAGACTATAAGGTTTCCCAGCAGAACACGATCTGGGCATCACATTGCCTCTGGCTTGCCTTCTTTCCATAGTGCATCCTTGTGCCATCTCTTTCCCAGGTAAGTAAAACACACTCATCCAGCTGTCCACATTGTGCGAAAGAAGGCGTGATGCATTATACCAGGTTCCACTACTCCAAGGTTCAGTTATGATGAACACGTGCTTCTTTACAAACCCATATTGTGACTCGCACTATGGATGGACACAGTCTGCATTGGACATTTGTACAAGAACATTATATTGTACCACTTGCTTTTTAGCTATTAATTTAATTAGCATTAATTTCTCCATGATTACTCATGCCACACTAGTATGCAAGTCCACCAGTAATTATGACACTTGAAATTATTATAAAGGTATACAGTAATATGAAACATTAGGGAGTGCTATTAATTTAAGCTGGTAGTGGCTCTCTTGCCTACCGGGATCCCCATGCAGTTGCAGTTGCACATCTTGGCCAGTACTGGCAGTCAGTCAACACCTGAGCTTTCTCATACAACTCCAATGTTGTTAGGATAGTTTTCTGTATTGAACCATCAGGACATGTTTCAGTCCACTCTACAAGCCTTTGTTAAATTATATACATGACATCCGCTATATTCTATGATGTAAACTGCATGCAAGCATCACCAAGACAAAGTTATGTAGCCTCATTAATTGGTAGCAAGTAAATATACCAGCTCTATCACTATGTGATACAAGTAAATTTCATTTGAAATCAGCAATTCTGCTATATCTATGCTGCAAGAGGTAGTGTAGTGTGCAACACAGGTTTCAGGACATGCTTAAGCCAATGGAATTACCAAAACCATACAATGTTTATTTATGAATGCAAAAATGTATGTGAATGTGTAAGAATGAACAAGTAACCTGACCTTCATTCTACTTAGGGCTCATGCCCACGGATGGATCGGATTCCGCATGCGGGAGCCCGCAGCGGAATCCCACCCTGCCTGCGGTCAAGGACACTGCGAGTATGCTGCTTACCCATCTGGGTCTTCATTTTCTTCACTGTGGATGTGTGCAGATGGGCCACGGATTCCTGCTTTCCCACAGAATCCGTGGCCCATCCCCAATTGACTTCAATGGAAGCCGTGCGTGTGTGAATCGCACTGAAATGGAGCATGCTGCAATTTATTTTTTGTATCAAAAGGTCTGCAAAACAAATCTGCATGCTTTAATTCAGTTGCAGACACCCTTGTTTCTCTATGGGTGGCTTGAACTATGGATTCTGCAATTCAGGTCCGCCCATGGACATTGGCCCTTACTGTTATCCACCCTTCTACACTGGATGTGCCCTTTTAGGGTGGTTTCACATCTGTACTGGAACCTCTGACTAGAAGATAAAAAAGGGCTGCATGCAATGCTTTTTCGTCCATCCAAAAGCCGGCCAGCTGGGCAGAAAGTGGGCGAACCTCGTTATAGTCAATGGGGTCTGCCTGATGCTGTTTGGTTCCGTCCAGAGACTGAACAGTTCAGCCCCAAGGATACCCCTTTACTACTCCCTTAGCGTAGCAAAATCCCCAGCACAGATGTGAAAGTACCCTTAAGGCCCATTTACACGGAGCGATCATTTTGCATAAACTATTAAGTACAGGGACTGCACAGTATAATATCAATATTTGCAGATGTCACAAAATTATACAATATAATCAATGCAACGAAGGACAAGGTGTGGCTACAAACGGACCTGGATAAGCTGGGGGCTTGGACAGGAAAATGGCAAATGAAGTTCAATGTTGACAAATGTAAGGTTATGCACAAGGGCAGGAGAAACAGATGTCACCAATATACACTAAATGGGGTACTGCTGGGGAAAAGTGAGATGGAAAAAGACCTGGGGGTACTAGTGGATTGTAGACTAAACCAATGCCAATCAGCTGCTGCAAAAGCCAATAAAGTCTTGGGGTGCATTAAAAGAGGTATAGGGGCGAAGGATGACAACATTATCCTTCCACTTTATAAGGCACTTGTCAGGCCCCATATGGAATACTGCATACAGTTCTGGTCACCGGTGCTCAGGAAAGATATTACAGTACTGGAGGGGGTTCAAAGACGGGCAACTAAACTAATACATGGAATGACGGGACTGGAATACCCAGAGAGGCTATCCAAATTGGAATTATTTACTCTGGAAAAAAGACGGCTAAGGGGTGATCAAATAACTACCCTGTTTCCCCGAAAATAAGACGCGTCTTATATTAATTTTTGCTCCCAAATATGCGCTACGTCTTATTTTCAGGGGGTGTCTTATTTTGCCGCGGCCACAGAAACGGAAAAGCATGCGGCCAGGTCGCTTCAAAACAAGCGGCTAAGTGCCGTGGGTTTTGAAGCAGCGCTTTCCCGGCGGAAATCTCGCTGTTTATCGCTGTGGCCAAACTGCGAGATTTCCGCTGGAAATACGCTGTGAGAACCCAGCCTTAAGAATCACATACAGGTTGCCTGACTCACACACAGAGCCATAAAAAAAATAAGGGCTGTAAAGTAACGTACGTGTCTGCAGACAGAAGTTCCTGTACCACCTGTAAGCAGGGATGATATTGCAGCTTCCGGCCACCAGGGGGAGCTCATCACAGCAGACGTGTACAGCAGGAACAGAACGTACAGTATGGACCTTTCCTGCCAGCAAGGGGAGCTCACAACAGCACACTCTTACAGCACAGCAGAGACAGGAGAACAGCAGACTGTCTGCAGATCTACCTATACATCTGGAGGTAGGAGAAAACGGGTATGGAAGCAGGGGACAGGCCTCTTGACTTGCCTGCACACTTTAGTATACCTTACTATTGGGGGGTGCCTTATATTTGGGACTTCTGCAAATTTCTTACTATGTCTTACTTTCAGGGGTGCCTTATTTTCCGGGAAACACGGTATGTATAAATGAGGGGACAATACAAGGATATCTCCCATGATCTGTTTATACCCAGGACTGTGATGGTAACGAGAGGGTATTCGCTACGTTTAGAGGAGAGCAGGTTTCATCTCCAACATAGAAAGGGGTTCTTTACTGTAAGAGCAGTTAAACTGTGGAACTCTCTGCCTGAAGAAGTGGTGATGGCAAAATCCATAGAGGAGTTTAAAAGGGGACTTGATGTCTTTCTGCAGCGGAAGGATATAACAAGATATAAATCTAAGGTTATTTGTTAATCCGGGTATACAGGCAGGTAGGAACTATTAGGGGTTGATCCAGGGATTAGTCTGATTGCCATTAGGGAGTCGGGAAGGAATTTTTCCCCCAAAAGGGCTAATTGGCTTCTGCTCTTGGTTTTTTTTTGCCTTCCTCTGGATCAACAACACAGTAGGATAGACAGGCTGAACTAGATGGACATTGTCTTCATTCAGCCTTACAAACTATATTACTACCCACGGAGAACTTAGTGTGTGGTCCTAATAAGACCGCATGACGATTTTTAGGCTGGCTTGAATTTAACGATCAGTTGGCAGTGCACGAAAAGTGCACAATGGCGGCGCTTTTAGACGCAAAGATTATCACTCAAACAATCGCTTTTTAGCGATTTTTGAGTGATCATCGCTCTGTTTACACGGGCAGATAAATCATTCAGATTTCTGCAACTGGCTGTTCACTTATCATTTCTCAGTTACTTTATGCATGCATAAAAACTGAACGTTAATAGGCCCCTGTAAACAGGCAGTTGCTGATTAAAAATGACAGCCTGTTTACTGTGAATAGAAGCTGGTGGGCTGGAACGCTCTGCCTCAGTTCACTGAGCGATGATGGTTCCAGTGTAAAAGCACAGGAATGATCATTGTTGGGATGACCTGTCTGGCCTCCCGTGTAAAAGGACCCTAACACTGTTGTATGAATACTACTCTCCACAAGTGATAAGATAATAATACTTGAGAAACAATATTAACAGTATTTGCAAGAGTTAACACTGGAATGGCCACGTCAGTCTAAGCTGTTGCAAAAATACACGCAAGGGTCAATTTGTCACACAAATTGTCACATCTCACAGTTGGTTGCCATGCAACCATTTAACTCCTCTTGGGCTGCCCCTTACATCTATAAGAAAAATTACATATCTTCAGCCAAGATGAAAATTTAAAATGAAAGAATGAAAGGGAATCAAATATACATATCATGGGAATAAACATCCATCTACAAAATCTGGGCAATAACCAATTCCCAATTTAAGCCACAGGGTTCAATAGTTCTGAATGTAGGCATCCAGTAAAGCTTCATCTCTTAACAATAACTTAATATCTTTTCCCCTCCTGGCTAGCGGAACATTTTCTACAGTATATATTTGTTGACTCTGGTAGAAAGATACTGATAATAATAGATTTTTATACTTGATAGTTAATGCTTCTGAAAATGAGTCTCCTACATGCTACATGCATTCTCCAAAGTATAGGAGATCACATGGGCATTTCAGCAGAGAGATAACATGTTAGTATAAAATCCTGCACTCAACTTGCATTTACTAGAGAAGTAGAAACTTCATAGGGTTTTCCTATAATATTCTCCACCAGCACCCACCATAGCAAGTTATACCTTATCCACCGATCCCAAGAATGCAGCATTCTTCAAATGTTTATCATTCCCAGTAGGTAAAAATCCCCAACACACAACAGCACTATAAGATCCCTGGGACATTTACATGTTTCACGTCCAATGTTATGTACCTGATCATGTTGGGGGGCTTTATGTTGGAGAAACAAGGCAAAAACTGAAAGCGAGGATGAGATCTCATCACCACACAATTAAAGAGAGAAAGACAGAATTACCTGTGGCGGAGCATTTTTCTAGTCACGGACACAACATATGAAAGTCACTATATTAAAAGGCAATTTCAAATCTCAACGTCAAAGAAGAATTTTGGAGTACAAGTTTATAACCATCTTTGACACTCTCAAGACAGGAATTAACATCACAAGAGGCATCATGCAACAGTGGAGAATATGAGAAATCTATAGCAGAGATAACACACTGGCCTGGTGACCCCCTAACACAAATTTAGAGACCATAAAACTTTCAAATCCCTTATCAGTGAGCTAATTAAGTATTTACTCCTCTACTCATCCTGTTCTGGTATTGTTTTAAGTGAAAATTAATCACACCATGTCTGTGCCTTATCATAGATATGTGTGTATATAGATGTATGCTTCTTCAGTTCTATTCCATTAGGCCTGAGGAAGAACCCTGACGGTTCAAAAGCTTTAACCTCATGTATTTTTGTTAGCTATTAAAAGGTATCATATCTACAAGATTATTTGGCTTCTCTTACTGAAAACAATCACATGTCATTCCCCAGTACAATTGTTCCTTCAACCTGTATTTGTGATCCCCAGATTGGGGCTGAGACCCCATCACACTGAAATCAACCACAACAAAACCTGTAAAAAATCAACCAAAATGAATGCATTAAAACTAGTTATTACATTACTTAATCTCTTCTACTTTTTACCCCCAAAACTACTTTTAAAGGGAACCTGTCAGGTACTTTATGCAGTACTCACTGAGGGCAGCACATTATAGTGACAGAAATGCTGATTCCAGCGGAGTGAGACTTATACAGTAATGTGCAGGGATTTTGGAGAACTTACATCATGTTTCTGTTGCTCACAGCAAAAGTTGAGTCCAGCTTATTTTTGAGGACCTAGTAACCCCTCCACTGGCTGACAGGCTTCCAACTATTAGGCCTTAGTCAGACGGGCGTTTTTTCGCGCGATTTGCGGATCGCATGACGGATGCGCATCCGCAAATCGCGTGACCGGTGCCCGAAAATCGCCCGAAAATCTGCTCCTAGCCGCGTTTCATTAGAAACGGGCCGGAGCTGTCCAGCGCATTGCATTCAATGGAGCCGGCAATACAGCCCGCTCCATTGAAAGCAATGCGCTGCGGGCGAGTGTGGGATAAATTGTCGGGAAGGGCTTAAATATATAAGCCCTTCCCTGCAATTCATCCAGAAAAGTGTTAAAATAAAAAATATATATATACTTACCTGGTCCCGGCAGACGGAGTTCAGAGCGGCCGGCCTGCAGTGGGTGTGAAGGGGGTGTGAGTCAGACTTGCCTCTGATTGGCTCAGATTTAAGCCCTTCCTGACAATTCATCCCGCGCACACCGGCAGCCCATTGCTTCCAATGGAGTCGGCTGTATTGCCGGCTCCATTGAATTCAATGGGCAAACATCGTTCTTCTCTGCCACAGCTGTTACAGCTGTGGCAGAGAAGAAGGATTTGTCTTCTATATGTTCTCAATGGGGTCGGCGCTGCTGCCGCCGGCCCCATTGAGCGCATATACAGAAGAGAACAGGAATCGCAGATCGCAGATAGGTGCGATCTGCGATTTCTGTTCTATAATTTATCGGACGAGCGCATAAAAAGCGCTCATGTGTCCGATACCATTGCAAAGCAATGGTTTTATAAAATCGCCGGACGCATGCGCATGCGCAAATCGCGGCAAAAAACGCCCGTCTGACTAAGGCCTTACACTGCATACTTAAAAAAATGCCAATCACAGAGATGGCTGGGAGTCTAGGTCCTCACAAATAGGCTGGACTCAACTTTTGCTGAGAGTTACAGAAACATGCTGTAAATTCTCATATTATCATATAAGGGCTCGGTCAGACGGGCGTTTTTTACATGCGTTTATTCGCGCATAAAAAAGAACAACGCAATTCACGTGTAAAAAAATTGCGTGACCACGTCCATTGTGCATGTAAAAATCGGACATGTGACCACTACCATTGAAAAGCATTGGTTCTATATAGATGCGAATCGTAAACGCAAAAAACATGCGCACCAAAAAAACACCCATCTGACTGCGCCCTGTATTGTTCACAGCTGGAATCAGCATGCCTGTCACTATAATGTGAGCACCCTGTTAAGTACCTGACAGGTTCACTTTAAAGCGGGAGGGAAGAACTTATTCACCCCCCTATAATTTATAGTGAGTATAAACCCCAAGAAGCTACTACTGCACCCTATATTTCTATATTGTAAGTCCTCACTATGATTTCATATTAGGGCCTTTTTGTGAATAAATTAGCAATTGTGATCCTCAGATCATTTTTGCATGTCCTTTAGTGTCTTTTAATGATGTTTTTATTTTTCCAACACTCTTGTTTAGTTACGCAGGTTAGGTAAGACTAAAAGTGTTTAGTACATTATTTTATAAGTAAAGTATAATAAAAAATGCCTGAATAATAGCAAACATAAATCTAATGTACGGACACTAAAACATAGCACAACAATGGTTTCACACACTGTGTTTTAAAGAAAACCGTGTTTTTTCTGGCATTTCATGTGTCTTTTCTCCCCCAGATATTCCGTGGCCAGATGTTACATGGAAGTCTGTAGTGAAATATTTAATGAACTAAAAATAATGCTTTTTGTTAGTGGCGTTTGGGTTGCTTTTTTTATGTTGAGTCATCGGCTTTTTGTTCAAAATGCAAAATGCTCTATGTATGACATTTCTGGTGGTCATGTTACATATGTAACAAAACAGAAAAACACCACCAAAAACATTTACAAAAAAATGCAATGAAAAATAAGTGATATAAATGACATTTTTTAACAAGCAAAATAAACAAGGGATAAAAATAGTGTGTGAGGAAGGCCTAATGATTGTGCTTTAAACTGGCTGCCCCATCTCTGCCTCCTCTCCACCCCCTTTCCGCCCCTCTGCACTATTTGCAATGAGAAGAGGCGGAACGGGGGCTGGGCTAAATTTCAAGGAATTAGCTCCGCCCCCAGCCTGCCTCTCCTCATTTAAAATAGTGCATGGGGTGGAGAGGGGGTGGAGCTCAGAGCACTGCTCCCGGCTCTTCCAGCCTCCTCCCCCTGCAGAGAGAGACGCCGTATATCGGCCGGCGTGAATACCCTGCCAATATACGGTCATCTGAATGCACCCTTAAAGGGAACTTTTCTTACATTTTTAAACATGTATTTTCTATTGATGACCAACAGGCCATCAATAGATGATTGGCGGGCGCCTGCAGCCCGGATTCCCGACGATCAGCTGCTCCCTGAGGCTGCTATCACTGCGGTCAGTGCAAGAAGTAGTGACCGTACCGCAACGAGGTTGGTTCTGCAGCACAGCTCCCACTGAATTCAATTGCCTGTGTATACCTGACAGCATACGGATGGGTGTCCATGTGCTGTCTGATGCAAGTTGTGCCAAAGGTCTCAGGCACTCGTTATGATAGACGTGTGCAGCTAGCCTTACTCATATTGGAAATATTTGTAGTACATAGGCCATAATTTGCTATGTAATTGCTTTGGAAAATTGTTTTCCTATATTACTTAGTGTTTACATGAACCATACTTCACTCATCCATGCGTGAGAATCAAAAAAGTTGCACTTTTAGGTTGATTGATAACATGTGACTGAAGCAGTTTGTGTTTCCAAGGAAACTGTTATCGACTGCAATGTCCTTTGAGGACAGAACAGATTTTTGGGAGTATATTTCCAATATGCCATTTCCTGAATAATTGGAGTCTTTCGTTATTATTTACTTTATGCAGCGATTACATTTTGTACACCTGGAGAATCCCAGATGCACAACCCCACAAGTACCAACCCTTTTTACAATTTAATATATTTGATTGTGTGACATCCTTTTTTCATTTTGCATTGTAAGACACAGTTATGGGCTTCTATATCACATCATTTTTTTTCAATGTTTTACATGCTTGTAAAAAAAACATCATGTTTTTAGTGGAATGTTTCACTTTTTAACATTTAACACATGTTTTATTATGTAGTTTTCAAATTCTATAGAGGAAAATGCCAGGAGAAAATCACACCAAGCCAGATGATGCTGTGTTTAAAAAAATGTTGCAAACATCACAAAAATGTCAAGAACAAAAATGCTTTGTAGAAATGTAGCAATGTTTAACCCAATGCTAATAACTTGCTGTAACAATTTATCTTAAAGGGACTATATCACCATTTTTTTTTCATCAATTAAAACGAGATAGAGAAACACATTGTATTTTTCTAATGTGTTTTTATTTTCTGATTGCAGAATGTTTTATACAGTTGTCTGTACATGACTATAGGGGCTGCCATCTTTTCTGAGCTACATTTAACAGCATTTAGAGAGATGCTTTGCAGCAGCCTCATAGGCCATTCACGCAATGGACAGGTTGGGACTCATTGACTTGTATAGAAAACTGTTCTAGACGTGTTCTGTGAGATGCCCAGAAAGAGGAGGAGTAGATAGTCACAGCTGATCATCTATTGTGAATGGTGAGTCCTGTGTTATGTACATAGAGATGTTACCTTTCAGTGTAATCCTGCCTGTGATGTTAGTGAGATGACTGCTAAAAAGTTTGGGATGTTGTCTGAGATGATTTAGTAAATCCTGCACTGAGCAGGCGGTTGGACCAGATGGACCTGGAGGTCTCTTCCAACTCTACCATTCTATGATTCTATGTTTTCTCTATAGATCAGGAAGTGACAGACTGACTAGTATTAGAGTCTGTGGTCACTGTAGAAAGTGCAGGATTTTAGGGTTTTGTTTTTAATACAGATAGTGACTGAAATTGAAAAAAAATATGTTTAACACAGAAATGTGATTTATATAATAGGTCATTTTCTGATGACGCTTTCCCTTTAACACAACAAAAATTATTGACAAAATAAGAAAAAAAATTGCAATACAGTTTATTTAACACATTAAGTGTCAAATTAAACTTTGCAACATCTGTATGATGCATGCAAATACGAGGTGAAAGTTACAGATTGGGACATGGAAAGTAGCCCTGCTCCACACTCTTATGAAATCTATCTAAAAGAAAATCTATCTTTGTTGCCCATAGCAACCAATCACAGTGCAGCTTTCACTTCTTATACTGCAGAGGTAAAGTGAAATCTGTGCTGTGATTGGTTTCTATCTGCAACAAAAACAGATATTCTTTGAGGGATCTTTCACAGAGGACAGTATATTCTGCAACATTGTCCAGAATATGCACTCCTGCTGAATATTCAGCCCCAAAATCTGCACTGTTAATGTGTAGATTTTGTTGTGGAATTGAAAATAGCAGAATCCATTATACATTAAAATCCACAGTTAGTTGTGTGCATTTGGTGCAGAATTCAGGGACTGAATATTCTGTCTCATGTGAAAGGTCCCTGAGAAGAGTCTGCTGCAGGCTACTTTCCTGTAGCACACCTTGTAGCTTCCAATAGGGAGCATTCTGTAGGTACTTTTTCCATCCCCTTTTTACATACTTTTTTCCAGGGAACATTACAAGACAGATCTCATCCACATGGCTGATAGAAAATCCTTAGAGGATTATAGTATGTACAAGTATAGTATAGCATGTTCCACGTCCAATATTGTGTAACTGATCTGGTGCAATAAATGTCCTGTTGGGGGGCTTTATATCTGGGCAACAGGACAAAAACTGAGAGCCAGGATGAGATCTCATCATCACTCAATTGAAGAGGAAAAATGGAATTACCTGTGACAAAACATTTTTGTGGTCATGGACACATCATAGAGCAGATGAGAGTTATCATACTGAAGGGCAACTTCAAATCACAGCGTCACAGAAGAATTTGGAAGTATAAGTTTATGGTCATGTTTGATACCCTCAAGAACGGAATGAACCTCAGCCTGGGATTCTTGTATAAGTGGAGAATATGAAAGGTCTGAAGGAGGTCAAGACAGGTGTTTGTTTTTTTATTTTTCTCATAAAAATTCAGAAATTGATTGTAAGAATGTTGCCATCTAATAGGTGGTGCTGTAGAGGTAGTGTTTCTATCCCTTCCATGTGCATTTCAAGTAGAGATAACAGACATCATTAACTTGTCCCATTCCTCAGCTCAGTGGACTGATTAAGCATTTATCTCTTTGCTCACATTGGTATTATTTTAAGTCTCAAATTTCCGTGTGTGAACATTTATTTTGATCAAGAGGGGTGTCCCCCTTCCCTTCTGCATTTGTATGTTATAATTGTGTGCCATCCAAACCAGTTTCAATTTAGTCTAATGAAGGGTTGATAAGAAAGAGCCTGAAAGCTCACTGTAAAATCATATATCTTTGTTAGCCAATAAAAGGTATCATATCTACAAGATATGATTACTTGGTTTCTCTTATTGAGAACAATCACACTTTAATATGTACAAATGTACACAGAAAATGCACTGCCTTTCCATCCTGTGTAGATGTACCCATAAAGGTAAAATGTAAAGAAAGTTCCTTGAGATTGAATTAGAAGAGAGTTAAGAATAAAGGCAGAAATATTTCGACCAACAGTGTAAAATCACTAAAGTATAGTAAGTGTTAGATCAGAGGATGTCAGAAGGGTTAGAAGAAAAATCTGAAAGGAAAGAAAAGACCGAAAGAAGAGAAAAAATAATAGTACAAAAAGTAACATTCAAAGAGGATAAAAGTTCAATATTAACTGTAGCAAGACAATCTGAACTATATAAAGGAATGTGATACATTTACTAAGTTTATATAGTTCTGTAAGATTATAATAATGAGATTTAATATTGAATGGGTTTTCAAGCAGTTCTCTAACGTCCTCACCTTTCTACACTTGACTGTGAGTGTCACATTTGGGCTTCACATGCTTACGTTGCAAGACCGCTCAACTAATATGAATGCACAGCTGTACGATCAATCAGTGCACTCTGCTAATCAGAGTGCTGGGCAGTGGGCACTCCTCTGTGACTCATTAGTGTGCCCGTCTTTGTGTCAGTTATCTAAACTCTAGTTTGTGTATTTCCAGAGCTAGTTCTCCCTTTGCTCTCTGGACTCTTAGCTTAGCTCAGTTGACCATGATACTTGGATTGCTTTCAGGAATCTGTATTCAGCTCTGGTTTTAACCTTTTTATTGGTTCTTGACTATTCTCTTGTACTATCCTCCAGTACTGCAAACTCAGCTCTGCTAAACCTTATTGATAGACCTGAACTGCCTAACGATTGACCTACATTGATTTCTGGATGCTTGTAGTTCTCCTGACACATGGCTATTGCCTCTGCCTTGTCCTCTGGTTTGTCTGCCTCGAAGCTACAGCACTACTCTAGTTACTAAGTTACCATACTATGTCATCCTCCGGTTTCTGAATACTCCATTTATTCTACCACTGACAGTTGGTAACTGTTTGGGGATCTCAAGCTTGGGATTCTCCTGCAGCCAACTCATACCTTCCTCATAAGGGGCTAAGATGAACATCAAGGAATGCCTTTTCCATCAACATAGTCATATGAGGGCTTGTTCGTTTGTAGTTTTTAT
This sequence comes from Eleutherodactylus coqui, assembly GCF_035609145.1. NCBI lineage: Eukaryota > Metazoa > Chordata > Amphibia > Anura > Eleutherodactylidae > Eleutherodactylus > Eleutherodactylus coqui. Next base: position 123,897,534 of record NC_089837.1, read on the forward strand.
TGGTACCAATTTGGGGTACATATAATCTTTTGTATAACTTTTATTTATTTATTTGGGTTGGGGCAGGGTAAAAGAACACATCAATTCTGTGTGAAACCTGGACCGATATCATGCTCTCCAGTGTATGATTTCACAACAAATACGAGTAGTTTTTTTGTTAAAAACGCTTTGCATCATTTCAGGGAATCAGCTAACCTAAAAGCCAGAGTGGAGGACCACGGAGTGTTTCCCATGGAGTTTTTCAATGGCAAACCTTACATCACATTGCAGGCACCTCACACGACGTGCGATGTTATGTCAGCCACATTGAAAACAATGGGCGAGGTGCTCCGAGGGAACGCCCAAAGATAGGACATGTCGGGATTTTTTCCGGCACCACGATTCAATGTAGGAGAAAATTGCTCATGCGTTTGACCCCATTCAAAATAATTGAGTTCATATTCATCCGAGATTTGTGTGTCTTGCAAAACACACAAATCTTGCGCGTTTTCTCGGCCGTGTGAAAGTGGTCTTACAAAGTTTATGCAAACAGCACGATCATGTCTGTCGGTGGAGCAGGTGCAAGTAACTGGAATGGAGTCACAAAACAGACATAAATAAATATAAATAAAATGTCCCACTGCTTAAACTTCTGACTCCATCTATGGATCACACAGCCAGTGTCACATAGGAACACCTCCTGCTCTCTTACCCTGAAGAAAATGCAGCAGAAACACACAAGAATGTATGTGATGCTGCAAGATAGAAAGTCCTTCACTTGGTGCAATTCACTATCTCTTCTTCCACCTCAGATGGCAAAAACATTGAATGTTGGCAATATAATCCAAGCTGGAATCACTTTGGCTAAAAGGGAGGGAGAAACATTACATAGTGTAATACCACGTCTCTCTAAGTCCCATGGGGCCACTGCTATGACTGAAGTAAGGAAAGCGTACTTCTAGTAGTCTCCTTCTACTATGATACATGCATGGAGCCGTCGTTGGACCGGTGTTCATTCTAAAGACTCTCAAGGTGGATTGGTACCTAAATCTCCTGCAGACAATGGTGGATGACTTTCTGGATGATCTGCCCCTATAATAGCAGGAGAAGGCCACTTCTCTTACTTGAGTCATAGCAGCAGTTATACAGGACTTGGAGAGACACAAAAAGCGAATATCTACTTTTTACATACTGCTTTTCAATTGGGGTTTACTCTCTATCTCTTACAGGGGCCACAACACAAAATTGAAATCAATGTTTCGGGAGCCCCTTGGGATCCATGCACCATATGTATCATCATGTAGCACATCCATGACATCCTATTTCAGTACACTACTATTATTTCAATATAAGGCACCAGAATTGAGATATAGCGCTGGATCTGGCTTTTTTGACCACACCTTGTATAGTGTAGACACAGTTAACCATTTCCAATCCAATTTGTATCCTGGTTTTCCTAGGGGGCTTACTTTTTTTCTGCTGTTATACAACGGCGCTATATGCTGGCTAAAGCCAGTACTGCATGAGGTGACATGTTGGATAGGCTCCGACAGCAGAGAGGCTGTCAATATACATTAAGAGAACCCCGACGGACATCTTCTAACATCAGAGCTGTACAGCCTTAAATCATAATGTCTTCAGAGGTCAGACAGTGGATTGGAAAGAGTTATAATTAGAGATGAGCGAGCACCAAAATGCTCGAGTGCTCGTTACTCAAGTTGAACTTCCCGCGATGCTTGAGGATTCGTTTCGAGTAACGAACCCCATTAAAGTCAATGGGCGACTCGAGCATTTTTGTATATCGTCGATGCTCGCTAAGGTTTTCATTTGTGAAAATCTGGGAAATTCACGAAAGTGATGGGAACGACACAGAAAAGGATAGGGCAGGCGAGGGGCTACATGTTGGGCTGCATTTCAGGTTCCCAGGTCCCACTATTAAGCCACAATAGCGGCAAGAGTGCCCCCCCCCCCCGCACTGTCAGCATAAAGATCGTTCTCATCTGTCACAGCTGTAACAGCTGTGGCAGAGAAGAGCGATGTTAGCCCACTGAATTCAATGGAGCCGGCAATACAGCCGGCTCCATTGAAAGCAATGCGCTGTGGGCTGTATTGCTGGCTCCATTGAATTCAATGGGCTAACATCGTTCTTCTCTGCCACAGCTGTTACAGCTATGGCAGAGGAGAACAATCTTTATGCTGACATATTTTTTTATTTTATTTTTTTTACACATTTTAGGATGATTTTTAAGCCCTTCCCGAAAATTCATCCTGAGATCGCCGGCAGCCCATTGCTTTCAATGGAGCCGGCTGTATTGCCGGCTCCATTGAATTCAATGGTCAGTGCTCGTTTAATCGAGACGAGTACCGCGTGGTGCTCGTCTCGAGTAACGAGCATCTCGAGCACCCTAATACTCGAACGAGCATCAAGCTCGGACGAGTATGCTCGCTCATCTCTAGTTATAATGATGATACACTCATATAGTCACACACACTCCTCACCACGATAATAATTATTCCCAAGTTAATCACAGCACGCACGTCTATGCTTTTGGTAACAATATAAAATTGCCACTGCAGATTTTATGATCATATGATACTCAAATATTCTTCAGTTTATCTAATTGTAGCAATCACCTATCAGACACTTCAATGATCAATCTGAAGCTGCCAGTTCTAGATCACTGTGTCCATTTAACAACAAAAAAAACATGAAATACCGAAAGAATTATAATGCGCTTTGAAGATGTTACTGTCAAATTCTTTAAACACATAATGGCAGACTTTCCATGATTAAAAATAAAAAGAGATCTGAGACTGGAAAAAATAGACTGGTAATGATTAGCCTTACTCAAGAAATCACTGTGCTTCCCCTAAAGCCAAGAAGCACAAATTAGGATGTGGCATTTAGGAAGATGTGTATGCTGATCACTGAAGTGTATTCAGTCTACATCACACAAGAATATAATTGATAGTGTTCAGGCAATATGAAGCAAAAGAAAAGAGGGAAAATGCTGGCTTAGGACATGACCTCTTCCCTGTAAGAATTAAATGTTCCTCTTTGACCCGTGATGTAGCACAAGTGTTGTGTGTTACAAAAATACTGGGATGTTTCCAAGGCATTCTGCTTTTTATGGTGTTTTCATGTTGTTTCACTCAGATCAGAGGGGCCTAGTGATAAAATGAATCTGTTCAAGCTGAATTTTAAGCTTTGATATGCTGAGGGGTAAGATAAAACAATTTGCTGTATCGGTGATGAAAGGCTGTATTTAATATATTTGTTCATATTTCACAATATAAAAGCTGTATTTAATGTATTTGTTCATATTTCGCAATATATGATACAACTTTGTGACACCTAATACTATAGATAAATGACTGCTTTGTTTGTGTTTCTTAAAGAGGACATGTCTTAGTGTGTGCACCCATGTATTCACAAAAACACATGTGTATGAAGTCTGTGTATTGCCTTCAATGGAGCTGCGGCTGCTGCCGGTGGCTCCATTGAAGGCAGTGGTCAGCTGGCACCTCTGAAGTGATTTTTCAGGGAAGAGCTTTAAATATAAGCTCTTCCAAAAAATCATCCCTTTTAGTGTAAAAAAATAAAATAAAATAAAAAAATATATATACTTACCTGTCCACCGCTGCCATGTCCCCTGCGGGGATGAAGAACACATGTGCGTACATAGGTGTATACATGTCAGCGCAAAAACACGCATGTGTGAAGGTCCGTGCATTGTCTTCAATGGAGACGCGGCTGCTGTCGGCAGCTCCATTGAAGGCAATGGTCTGCCAGCACCCCTGAAGTGATTTTTCACGGAAGAGCTTTAAATATAAGCCCTTCCCTGAAAAATCATCCTTTTTAGTGTTAAAAAAAATGTATATATATTTTTTACCTGTCCGCCGCTGGATACCGGTAATTCTGCGCGTGCGCTGTGAGACTATGGTTTCAGTAAGCAAGTACATCACGCGAGAGTTGTATACTCTCACACATGCGCAGTGTATAAATATAGATGCCGTAATGGTGAACACCTGCGGTTCCATAGATGACTGATCGTCTGCTTCTCACGTGCCACCCTACAGCAAGGGGATAACAAGGTATGACACACATGCGGAATATGTTTTTAATTATTGTTTAAATGGTGATTGGGTATCTGTGTGTATAAAATAATGTTGATGGCAGTATGTGTTTGAACTGGCTTGATAAAGACCCATGCAAGGGTCGAAACGGCCATTGCTGTTATTTTTATGACTATGGAAGATCAATAAATTGATATGATGGGAACAGATTTGTGACCCTGGATTTCTTTAGCACCTCTGATGCTGCTATCTTACATTGAAAGCCTGTGGATCTGATTGGGAGTAGGGTCCTATTTCTAAGAAAGTGTGCATCTCTTTCCACTCCATCCATTTAGGAAGTTTGGTGAGTGCAGTTGACATATGTTCTGTTATATTTAAATGTGTATCTACTAGAGATGAGCGAACGTGTTCTTCCGAGCTTGATATTCGTGCGAATATTAGGGTGTTCGGGATGTTCGTTATTCGTAACGAACACCATGCGGTGTTCTGGTTACTTTCACTTCCTTCCCTGAGACGTTAGCGCGCTTTTCTGGACAATTGAAAGACAGGGAAGGCATTACAACTTCCCCCTGCGTCGTTTAAGCCCTATACCACCCCCCTGCTGTGAGTGGCTGGGAAGATCAGGTGTCACCCGAACATAAAAGTCGGCCCCTCCCGCGGTTCGCCTCAGATGCCTGGTGAGTTAGATGAGGGACAGTGCTGTTTGTACCGGAGCTGCTGTAGGGAAAGAATTGGTAGTTAGTGTAGGCTTCAAGACCCCCCAAAGGTCCTTATTAGGGCCACTGATAGCTGTGTGTTGGCTGCTGTTAGCAGTGGCAAATTTTTTTTTTCTCAAAATCGGCTCTGCAGAGCGTTGCACCCGGCATTAGGGACAGAAGTGCTGCATAGGCAGGGAGAGTGTTAGGAGTGAGTGTAGCCTTCAAGAACCTCAACGGTCCTTTCTAGGGCCATATTTAACCGTGTGCAGTACTGTCCAGGCTGCTGTTAGCTGTGCTGCATTTTTTTTTGCTTCTCAAAATCGCCTCTGCAGAGCATTGCACCCTCCATTGATACTGCAGGGAAAGAATTGTATAGGCAGGGCCACAACACAGTTATTATTCATTGAATATACGCGGTGCTGCCTTTTGGTGCCAAAAAACGGAAAATAATTCTATTTGACCTGCCTCTGTCCGTCCTAACGCCGCTGGACACGTGTCGGCTGCGTGTGCAACCTGTAAAAATCAGACGCACCCAGCTACGTTTTACTCCTGGCTTTGCCATTTGCTTTCCTTAATTGGGAAAAAAAATACCTGCTCTGCCACAGTTAATAACTCTGCTACCCTCACGTTCTGTGACACATTAGCAGGGACACAGCACAGTTATTAAACTTCTCATGTTCATTGAATATACGCAGTGCTGCCTTTTGGTGGAAAAAAACTGAAAACAAATCTATTTGTCCAGCCTCTGTCCGTCCTAAGGGCTGTGGACACGTGTGAGCTGCGTGAACAACGTTGAAAAATCAGACGCACCCAGCTACGCTTTACTGCTGGCTTCGCCATTTGCTTTCCTTAATTGGGAAAAAAATACCTGCTCTGCCAGAGTTATAATAACTCTGCTACCCTCACGTTCTGTGACACATTAGCAGGGACACAGCACAGTTATTAAACTTCTCATGTTCATTGAATATACGCAGTGCTGCCTTTTGGTGGAAAAAAACTGAAAACAAATCTATTTGTCCAGCCTCTGTCCGTCCTAAGGGCTGTGGACACGTGTGAGCTGCGTGAACAACGTTGAAAAATCAGACGCACCCAGCTACACTTTACTGCTGGCTTCGCCATTTGCTTTCCTTAATTGGGAAAAAAATACCTGCTCTGCCAGAGTTATAATAACTCTGCTACCCTCACGTTCTGTGACACATTAGCAGGGACACAGCACAGTTATTAAACTTAGATTATTCATTCACTAGAGGCAGTGGGGCCTTTCGTTTTCCAAAAAGGGAAAAAATTATATTTGGCCTGCAGTCTTGCGCCAATTTATTTCCTGCCTGTGAAATCAAATCACTGGTAATACAGCATGCTGAGGGGTAGGGGTAGGCCTAGAGGACGTGGACGCGGCCGAGGACGCGGAGGGCCAAGTCAGGGTGTGGGCACAGGCCGAGCTCCTGATCCCGGTGTGTCGCAGCCGACTGCTGCGCGATTAGGAGAGAGGCACGTTTCTGGCGTCCCCACATTCATCGCCCAATTAATGGGTCCACGCGGGAGACGGTTATTAGAAAATGAGCAGTGTGAGCAGGTCCTGTCCTGGATGGCAGAAAGTGCTTCGAGCAACCTATCGTCAACACGCAGTTCTGCGCCGTCCACTGCTGCAAATCCGAATCCTCTGTCTGCTGCTCCTCCTTCCTCCCAGCCTCCTCACTCCACTACAATGACACCTGCTCAGGAGCGGGAACACTCCCAGGAACTGTTCTCGGGCCCCTGCTCAGATTGGGCAGCAGCGGTTCCTCTCCCACCAGAGGAGTTTATAGTCACTGATGCCCAACCATTCGAAAGTTCCCGGGGTCCGGGGGATGAGGCTGGGGACTTCCGCCAACTGTCTCAACAACTTTCTGTGGGTGAGGAGGACGATGACGATCAGACACAGTTGTCTTGCAGTGAGGTAGTAGTAAGGGCAGTAAGTCCGAGGGAGCAGCGCACAGAGGATTCGGAGGAAGAGCAGCAGGACGATGAGGTGACTGACCCCACCTGGTGTGCAACGCTTACTCAGGAGGACAGGTCTTCAGAGGGGGAGTCAAGGGCATCAGCAGGGCAGGTTGCAAGAGGCAGTGCGGTGGCCAGGGGTAGAGGCAGGGCCAGACCGAATAATCCACCAAGTGTTTCCCAAAGCGCCCCCTCGCGCCATGCCACCCTGCAGAGGCCGAGGTGCTCTAAGGTCTGGCAGTTTTTCACAGAGACGCCTGACGACCGACGAACAGTGGTGTGCAACCTTTGTTGCGCAAAGCTCAGCCGGGGAGCCAACACCAACAGCCTCACCACCACCACCATGCGCAGGCATATGATGGCCAAGCACCCCACAAGGTGGGACGAAGGCCGTTCAGCGCCTCCGGTTTGCACCCCTGCCTCTCCCCCTGTGCCCCAACCTGCCACTGAGATGCAACCCCCCTCTCAGGACACAGGCACTACCGCCTCATGGCCTGCACCCACACCCTCATCTCCGCTGTCCTCGGCCCCATCCAGCAGTGTAGTTCAGCGCACCGTCCAGCCGTCGCTTGCGCAAGTGTTCGAGCGCAAGCGCAAGTACGCCGCCACGCACCCGCACGCTCAAACGTTAACCGTCCGCATCGCAAAATTCATCAGCCTTGAGATGCTGCCGTATAGGGTTGTGGAAACGGAGTCCTTCAAAAGTATCATGGAGGCGGCGGCCCCGCGCTACTCAGTTCCCAGTCGCCACTACTTTTCCCGATGTGCCGTCCCAGCCCTGCACGACCACGTCTCCCGCAACATTGTACGCGCCCTCACCAACGCGGTTACTGCCACGGTCCACTTAACTACGGACACGTGGACAAGCACAGGCGGGCACAGGCCACTACATCTCCCTGACGGCACATTGGGTGAATTTAGTGGAGGCTGGGACAGAGTCAGAGCCTGGGACCGCTCACGTCCTACCCACCCCCAGAATTGCGGGCCCCAGCTCGGTGCTGGTATCTGCGGAGGTGTATGCTTCCTCCACTAAAGCACCCTCCTCCTCCTCCTCCTCCTCCTCTGTCTCGCAATCAAGATGTGTTAGCAGCAGCATGTCGCCAGCAGTCGGTGTCGCGCGGTGTGGCAGCACAGCGGTGGGCAAGCGTCAGCAGGCCGTGCTGAAACTACTCAGCTTAGGCGATAAGAGGCACACGGCCCACGAACTGCTGCAGGGTCTGACACAGCAGACCGACCGCTGGCTTGCGCCGCTGAGCCTCCAACCGGGCATGGTCGTGTGTGACAACGGCCGTAACCTGGTGGCGGCTCTGCAGCTCGGCAGCCTCACGCTCGTGCCATGCCTGGCCCACGTCTTTAATTTGGTGGTTCAGCGCTTTCTGAAAAGCTACCCACGCTTGTCAGACCTGCTCGTAAAGGCGCGCCGGCTCTGCGCACATTTCCGCAAGTCCCACACGGACGCTGCCACCCTGCGCACCCTGCAACATCACTTTAAGCTGCCAGTGCACCGACTGCTGTGCGACGTGCCCACACGGTGGAACTCTACGCTCCACATGTTGGCCAGGCTCTATGAACAACGGAGAGCTATAGTCGAATACCAACTCCAACATGGGCGGCGCAGTGGGAGTCAGCCTCCTCAATTCCTTTCAGAAGAGTGGGCCTGGTTGGCAGACATCTGCCATGTCCTTGGTAATTTTGAGGAGTCTACCCAGGTGGTGAGCGGCGATGCTACAATCATTAGCGTCACCATTCCTCTGCTATGCATCTTGAGAAATTCCCTGCAAACCATAAAGGCAGCTGCTTTGCGCTCGGAAACGGGGGCGGGGGAAGACAGTATGCCGCTGGATAGTCAGGGCACCCTCTTGTCTATTTCTCAGCGCGTACAGGAGGAGGAGGAGGAGCATGAGGAGGATGAGGAGGAGGGGGAAGAGACAGCTTGGGCCGCTGCTGACGGTACACCGGCTGATTGCCTGTCATCCTTTCAGCGTGTATGGCCTGAGGAGGAGGAGGAGGAGGAGGATCCTGAAAGTGATCTTCCTAGTGAGGACAGCCATGTGTTGCGTACTGGTACCCTGGCACACATGGCTGACTTCATGTTAGGATGCCTTTCTCGTGACCCTCGCGTTGCACGCATTCTGGCCACGACGGATTACTGGGTGTACACACTGCTCGATCCACGGTATAAGGAGAACCTGCCCACTCTGATTCCCGAAGAGGAAAGGGGTTCGAGAGTGTTGCTATACCACAGGACCCTTGCGGACAAGCTGATGGTAAAATTCCCAGCCGACAGCGCTAGTGGCAGAAGGCGCAGTACCGAGGGCAAGGTAGCAGGGGATGTGCGTAGATCGAGCAGCATGTACATCCCAGTCTTTAAGGGCCTGGCCAGCTTTATGGCTCCCCACCAAGACTGTGTCACCGCTCCCCAGTCACGGCTGAGTCGGCGGGAGCACTGTAAAAGGATGGTGAGGGAGTACGTAGCGGATCGCACGACCATCCTTGGTGACGCCTCTGCCCCCTACAACTACTGGGTGTCGAAGCTGAACACGTGGCCTGAACTAGCGCTGTATGCCCTTGAGGTGCTTGCTTGTCCTGCGGCTAGCGTCTTGTCGGAAAGGGTGTTTAGTGCGGCTGGGGGAATCATCACAGATAAGCGTAGCCGCTTGTCAACTGACAGTGCCGACAGGCTAACACTCATCAAGATGAACAAAGGCTGGATTTCCCCAGACTTCTGTTCTCCACCAGCGGACAGCAGCGATACGTAAGCAATACGTAGGCTGCACCCGCGGATGGAAGCTACGTTCTCTCTCACCATCCAAAACCTGGACATTTCTGCTTCATCAATCTGTGTCTAATATTCCTCCTCCTCCTCCTGCTCCTCCTCCTGAAACCTCACGTAATCACGCTGAACGGGCAATTTTTCTTAGAGCCAAAAGGCTCACTCAAATAATTTTTCTGAACAATTTTTATAAGTTTCAATGCGCTTAAAAGCGTTGGAACTTTAACTTGAACCAATTTTTCCTTACACTGGGCTGCCTCCAGGCCTAGTTAGTTACCACTTAAGCCACATTAACCAAAGCGATTAATGGGTTTCACCTGCCCTCTTGGCTGGCCATGGCCAATTTTTGGGATGTACATTAGTACTGTTGATACAGCAATTTTTGTGGGCCCTCGCCTACAGTGTAATCAAATTAATTTTTAGCCCACCTGCATTACAGCTGACGTTACCTCAGCTGTGTTGGGCAATGCAATGGGATATTTTTGTGTACCGCCGGTGGGTTCCAGGGAGCCACCCATGCTGTACGTGCACACGGAGTTTTTAATACATCTGTCCACTTGTAAAGAACCCCAGTCTGACTGGGGCATGCAGTGTGGGCCGAAGCCCACCTGTATTACGCACAACATTACTACCTCAGCTGTGTTGGGCAATGCAATGGGATATTTCTATGTACCGCCGGTGGCTTCCTGGCACCCACCCAGGCAGTGGGTCCACAGGGAGTGTAACCTACATGTGTCCACTTGTAAAGAACCCCAGTCAGACTGGGGCATGCAGTGTGGGCCGAAGCCCACCTGTATTACGCACGACATTACTACCTCAGCTGTGTTGGGCAATGCAATGGGATATTTCTATGTACCGCCGGTGGGTTCCAGGGAGCCACCCATGCTGTAGGTGCACACGGAGTTTTTAATACATCTGTACACTTCTAAAGAACCCCAGTCTGACTGGGGCATGCAGTGTGGGCCGAAGCCCACCTGTATTACGCACAACATTACTACCTCAGCTGTGTTGGGCAATGCAATGGGATATTTCTATGTACCGCCGGTGGCTTCCTGGCACCCACCCAGGCAGTGGGTCCACAGGGAGTGTAACCTACATGTGTCCACTTGTAAAGAACCCCAGTCTGACTGGGGCATGCAGTGTGGGCCGAAGCCCACCTCTATTACGCACGACATTACTACCTCAGCTGTGTTGGGCAATGCAATGGGATATTTCTATGTACCGCCGGTGGGTTCCAGGGAGCCACCCATGCTGTAGGTGCACAGGGAGTGTAACCTACATGTGTCCACTTGTAAAGAACCCCAGTCAGACTGGGGCATGCAGTGTGGGCCGAAGCCCACCTGTATTACGCACGACATTACTACCTCAGCTGTGTTGGGCAATGCAATGGGATATTTCTATGTACCGCCGGTGGGTTCCAGGGAGCCACCCATGCTGTAGGTGCACACGGAGTTTTTAATACATCTGTACACTTCTAAAGAACCCCAGTCTGACTGGGGCATGCAGTGTGGGCCGAAGCCCACCTGTATTACGCACGACATTACTACCTCAGCTGTGTTGGGCAATGCAATGGGATATTTTTATGTACCGCCGGTGGGTTCCAGGGAGCCACCCATGCTGTCGGTCCACAGGGACTTCACAATAGGGAGTTGTACCTGCCTTTGTCTATGAATTAAAAAACGCGGTCTGACTGGGGCATGCAGACACCTTGACAGAATGAATAGTGTGTGGCACATAGGTTCCCCATTGCTATGCCTACGTGTGCAGCTCCTGATGGCGGTGGCACAGGATTCTATTTCTCATTGCTTCTGTACAGCATTGTGGGCTATCGCCCCGCCCCTTTTAAAGAGGGTCGCTGCCTAGCCGTGCCAACCCTCTGCAGTGTGTGCCTGCGGTTCCTCCTCATGGCAGACGCACTTCTAAATAGACATGAGTGTGGCGTGGCATGAGGGCAGCTGAAGGCTGCGCAGGGACACTTTGGTGTGCGCTGTGGGGGGGGAGGGGGGGGCGGTTGGTCAGCATGTAACCCAGGAGAAGTGGCAGCGGAGTGTCATGCAGGCAGTGATTGTGCTTTGTTGTAGCTAGTGTGGTGCTTAGCAAAGGTATGCCATGCTAATGAGGGCTTTTCAGAAGTAAAAGTTGTTGGGAGGGGGGGGGGCCCACTCTTGCCGGTATTGTGGCTTAATAGTGGGACCTGTGAACTTGAGATGCAGCCCAACATGTAGCCCCTCGCCTGCCCTATCCGTTTCTGTGTCATTCCCATCACTTTCTTGAATTGCCCAGATTTTCACACATGAAAACCTTAGCGAGCATCGGCGAAATACAAAAATGCTCTGGTCGCCCATTGACTTCAATGGGGTTCGTTGTTCGAAACGAACCCTCGAACATCGCGGGAAGTTCGTTCCGAATAACGAACACCCGAACATTTTGGTGTTCGCTCATCTCTAGTATCTACATGTCTTCTACTAATTGGTATCCCTTTGCTTTAATATACTGTACTGCCCTCAGGCAGTCTTATTGCAACAGGTAAAGTACCCAACATAATTGGAACTCTTCCAGTCAGAACATGTGATCTTGCAAGTCCATTTTCTGTGTATTAAACTTGATGTGTTGATGTACTTGCACAAGAGGCATGGCTTAGTCCCTCTGTATGTGTCATCACAATTAGAATGATTTTCCTACTAATTAGCTTGTGTATAAAATTTGAAGTTTGCCCGTAGGCCAGTTGTCTTCTTATTTTTCCATTAAAAACTCTCACAACATTTAGCACATTTTGAAATCAATCTAATTTTTAATAATTTACTTTTTTGACACTCTGTCAGCTATTAAAATCTTAACCTGAGTGCATCTACTCTGGTTCATTCACAACATGGGTTCATATCAAGTTCCTCAATGTATTGTGCCATAGGAACTTTTGATACGTCCAAATTTTAGTCATTTCAGTGTCATTATACACTGCCTCAAAAGAAACAGTAAAACAAGATGTAAACACTGATGTGGATGTTGAATGTGATCTACAAAATATCACTATAACAACTCTTAACCCTTTCCAATCCACTGTCTGACGTCTAAAGACATTATGATTTAAGGCTGCACAGCTCCAATGTTGGAAGACGTCCGTCGGGGTTCTCTTACTGTATATTGCCAGCCTCTCTGCTGTCAGAGCCTATCCAACGTGTCACCTCATGCAGTACTGGCTTTAGCCAGCAGATAGCACCATTGTGTAACAGCAGAAAAAGAATAAGCTCCCTAGGAAAACCAGGATACAATTTGGATTGGAAAGGGTTAAGCGTATGTTCACATGACAGAATCTGACATGGACATGTCACTTCTTCCCATGGATCCACACATGGGTTTTGCCCACTGGCAGGGCTAAATCTATGTGTGGATCTGCGGCAGAATAGACTTGGATTTCTAGCACAATTTTAGACACGTAATCTGAGTGGAAAATTCCGCATTGGATTCTGCCATGTGAACATATCATAACTGCTGGGCACCGCAATGAAATTATTGCTGTTGGAGAAGCCATGTCATGTAAATTGCGTATAAGGATTGAAAATTCTACAGTTGATCACTTCCCACATTCACAGCTGGCGTCTTCTGCGAGCACCGCGGATGTGCCCGCTGGCACTCCGCCACGCATGTGCAGTAGCCGCAGGCGCTGGGGGGAGCCACATATCCCACGATACTTCTGTAGTACTCACTCCGCAGTGCCACGGGATGGACAGCTTCCATTGACTTCAGTGGAAGTCGGCCGTACGTAACCCTCACAAAGTCGCAATGCTGCAATTTCTTCTCCATGAGCGGAAAATCGCAATTAATTTCCGCTCGTGCAGATAAAGTGGAATTTTGCCATTACCAAGGGCAGTATTTGCTGTGGAGTCTGGAGGCGGACGCCTGACGCGGACTCCGCAATGCAAATACACCCGTGTGCAGGAGGCCTTATTAAAACTAAACTGTTACATTTGCCGACATCCTACAAAGGCTTTTCTTACATAATTTTTGATAATTCCCCAAATACATTAAAAAAAAACAGTCCAATACTGTCATACTTGGGCCCCAACAACAGTAATTGGCCTTCAGACTGTCAATGTGCTGCAGTATCTGGTTTGAGGCTCCATGTGGTTCCATGTGCTGATGATTGCATGCAACATTATTTTTCATTGCTTCTTTTATGTTGCATGCATGTGCTTCTAAGTCTTGGTTTCTGCATAGGTGCTGGGTGATTATTAGGCCTATGATGGTCTGCTGGCTGCAGCTTTTGTGATTGGACTCCTGGGTTTAATTTCCAGTACGGGGCCATCCTTTCCTGGGCGGTTACGCTTTCTAGGTTGAGATGTTCATGGGGCTATTAGGGACTTAAAAGAATAGTTCCTTTTCCTGGATGTCTGTCTGAACATGCCTATTTCAGCAACTCTGATGTCCAGATCTGTCCCTTTGTCTTAGCATAGACCCCTTGCCCTTTACCCATGCAGTATGCAAATGAACAAACTCTCGAATCTGTCTGCATTCACACCTACTACACTTTATATTGCAGAGCTAAAAGGAGTATTGGATTGGTTCACAGTTGCTTATAATGTGACTAAACAAGTTTCATAAATTTCACGTCCTGAAATCGCGCTCGCCAGCATGCAATTTCCCCACGGATATGAGGCGTTTTTATATCAAAACCATATCACATCACATCAAATAGCGATCAACACCGGAGGATCGCGGGGTGTCTCCCATTGTTTTCAATGGGGAGACCTCACATTGCATCGTGTGCAGCTAGCATGTGGACCTAGCTGCTCCCGGTCCCATTGAAGAAATGGTTAATGCCATGTGATGGCACTTATTCCCGCAACGCACAATTTTCACATGAGAATCTCGCCTGTGTGAAGTGGCCTAGAGGGTTAATGAATATTTTTCATGAATGCTAGAAAGCCGGCTGTCTATCAATGTTGTAAGTGACATCATCAGTTCCTCTTCTTTATGAATCCTGTGCAGTTATCAGTAAGTGACACACGTATCTGACCAACAATGATGAATACTGAATGGAAGCGACTCTAAATCCAAAATATGAGACCTTGTAGTGACCTTGAGCAAGTTTAGGAAATGAAAAAGAATTATTACTGACATCCTGTGTATGTCATGTAAGAACTCATTATTCTCGCCTTCGTACCACTCCTTTCTCATGCAATTTTTTTTTTATCAGATAAATTCTAAATTTACAATGTCAACCAGAAATAGAACGACTTGCATCCACTTATCACGTTTTATTTTGGAGGTTGATTGTGACCAAGTCTCACTTTTACTTGTGTTAAAAGATGCTGTGTGAATCCTGTGCTATATATTTTTAATGACTGCATATTCAAGTGTTTTAATTGACGTTGTGTACTATATATCTCCTCGGTATATGTTCCCATTCTATACAGGGAGGTTTAATTAGAGCAAACCCATTTTCATGCTAGTAACTGCTTTAACCCCTTGAGTGGCAAGCCCGGAAATTTTCCGGGACGAGCTCCACTGCCGATAGTGATATAGCTCGGAAGATTTCCGGGCTATGTATCATTATGGGAGCTGCAGAGCACAATGCCACAAGCTGTAGCAGTGTGCTCTGCCTGCACTGTCCCACAGAGAACAAAGCAGGACATTGAGAAGCAGGAAGATATTGCCGATATGCCGGCAATCTCCTGCTTCTAATGTCCTGCTTTGTTTACAGGTTGCCATAGAGACCATCGGCTTGTCGGAAGCAAGCCGATGATCACTGTGGCAGGGAGAGCTGGTGCTTGGCTGTCAGAGGACAAGCAGGCACCAGCTCTTACAGCAGAGATCAGAGAAAACCTCTGATCTCTGCTGTGTTAACCCTTTACATGCTGCAGTCTATGTGACTGCAGCATGTAAAGGGCTGTCACTACAGCATGTAAAGGGCTGTCACCATCAGACCCCCCGAAAGTGATCAAGGGGTACTGATTGGTCCTTGTGGAAGTCCCCTAAAGGAACACAAATTAAAAAAAAGTAAAAAAAAAAACAAAATAAAAAAAATAAAAATAAAAACACTTGTCTCCCTTTACTTTGTAAAAAATGTAAAATAAAATCACACATGTGGTATCCCTGCGTAGTAATGACCCAGAGAAGGAAGTTGGTACATTATTTAACCCCTTAATGTCATGGCCCCTTTTTTTCTTTTTTCCCCATTTCTTTTTTTCCTCCCCGAAACATAAAAACTGTATAAACTTGGTATCGCCAGAATGGTGCTAACTCAGAGAATAATGATATCACATTATTTATTCTGCATGTTGAACGCCGTAAAAATGAAATCCAAAAAACAAATGGCAGAATTTCTTTTTTTCCCCCCAATCTCCCTACAAATGTTTTTACAAAAGTTATGCAATACATTATATATACCCAAAAATGATGCCATCAAAAAGTACAACTTGTCCCGCAAAAAACAAGCCCTCATATGGCCTGGTCAATGGAAAAATGAAAAAGTTATGGCTCTTGGAACGCAACTGCAAAATTAGTTAAAATTCAATGATTAGACCATTTAAAAAACCTGCCCTGGTGGGCACGACAGGGTCATAGGAAACCCGCAACTCAAGGGGTTAATTGTCCAGCTATTACTTGTTGCTTAACATATCATTTCCTTATAAAATGTTTCAATTTTTATTCTACATAGCGTACCCCCATGGGGACCGAATCACTGAACATTACAGTAACAGTGGATAAGTGAAATAATCTATAATTCATTGCTGTCAAGTTCCAACCAATTATGGCATATACAGCATGTCAAAGCCTAATCTCAGTGTTTAAACACATGTTGAAAAATAAAAATAAAACCTACTCACACATCATACATTTACCAGTAAAGAGAATTATAGTGGGGAAATGAGGAAAGTACACGGAAATGTACAGGGCTTGGACATAATACACAATTTTTTTGCGCAGTGAACGAGTGTATTTAGCGCTCATGCGTGCGCAAATACGGACCACAGACACTGCTCTGTGGTGTCTTAAGCTTGAAAAAGGCCCATTATAGCCCGAAACACGTTGCTGTATTGTACCTTGTGATTTTTATTTATTAAAAAACGGAACTTCTGGCACGACCCCGGGTGGAATCACCTTTATTTGACACGTTGTAGGGGGCACATGCAGGAGTCCCCCTAAATGAGTAAGTGACTCATCTTTACCATATGGCTTGCATATATAGCACCTATTTCCAGGGAGGCATTGTTCATATGTGATCTGCCTCCATCAAATCCACTGAGCACGGTCTGTCTATTTTTCTGGCTGCAACACTGATTGGCCTTTCTGGTGTCTTGGCTGATCGCTCTCCGCACGGTCTGTGGATCTGGAGCATTTCACCATCGGTTCAATTGGTTTGGAGCGCCGTCCCTCATTCTTATTTGTAACTTATTCTGCAACACTTTCATTTTACCAACCTCGGAAGGATGGGGGGCTGAGTCAAACTTGAACCATGTGGGAATTGAACTTGCAACCTTCAGGTCGTGAGCAAGAGCTGAGGACTGCATTCCTGCTGCCTGAATACTGTGCTCCACACGAGGATATAACCGAAGAGTTCCATAGAGGTCTATGGGAGGTGCGCAAACATGCACATCTGCCTGCATGGATATGTGCTAAACACAGTGCATACTCATGATCATCGGCACCACATTAGGCTAATTAGCCTTTTTTAAATCAGGGTGAGGTGATGTGAATAAGTGGTGTCTACACAAATATGCTTCGTATTTGTGCAGGTGCAAGCGCTAAATACACTTAGTCACTGAGCAAAAAAATTGCGCAAGAACAAGCATATTAGGTTATATGCTCTTCTGTCAAAGCCCTTGAGCTACTTGGAGACTTTTTTGCAGGGTAACTTTCCAATGCTAATTATCAAGCTGCAGTTCACTGCCCTAGCCCTGTATCTAAACTCTCTTACCTTTTGATGTTCACTAGAGATGAGCGAGCATACTCGTCCGAGCTTGATGCTCGTTCGAGTATTAGGGTGCTCGAGATGCTCGTTACTCGAGACGAGCACCACGCGGTACTCATCTCGATTAAACGAGCACTGACCATCGAATTCAATGGAGCCGGCAATACAGCCGGCTCCATTGAAAGCAATGGGCTGCCGGCGATCGCGGGATGAATTGTCGGTAAGGGCTTAAATATATAAGCCCTTCCCTGCAATTCATCCAGAAATGTGTAAAAATAAAAAAAATATATACTCACCTTGTCCCGGCAGAACGATGTTAGCCCATTGAATTCAATGGAGCCGGCAATACAGCCGGCTCCATTGAAAGCAATTTGGCTGCCGGCAATCGCACAATGAATTTTCGGGAAGGGCTTAAATATATAAGCCCTTCCCTGCAATTCATCCAGAAATGTGTAAAAATAAAAAAATATATATACTCACCGTGTCCCGGCAGACGGAGTTCAGCGCGGCCGGCCTGCAGTGGGTGTGAAGGGGGTGTGAGTCAGACATGCCCCTGATTGGCTCAGCGCTGAGCCAATCAGAAGCAGATCTCACTCACACCCATTCATGAATTCATGAATGGGTGAGTGAGTGTTGCCTCTGATTGGCTCAGCGCAGCTCTCAGCTGAATGACAGCAGTTCAGCACCACAGTGCAGGGGACAGTAGGAGAAGACGCGGCTGTGCCCCGGCAGCTGATGGGAGGTGAGTATCTATTTTTTTTGTTTTTTAAATCACTTTTAATTCATTTCCAGAGAATGGCTTATATGTAAAGCCCTTCCCTGAAAAAGAATTCAGGTGTGCCAGCGGACCATTGTCTTCAATGGAGTCGCCGGCAGCAGCAGCGGCTCCATTGAAGAGAATGCCTGCATTTTTATTCTTTTTTACACTAAAATCTTTCTTTTTCAGGTAAGGGCTTATATTTAAGCCCTTCCCGAAAATTCATCCCGCGCTCGCCGGCAGCCCATTGCTTTCAATGGAGCCGGCTGTATTGCCGGCTCCATTGAATTCAATGGGCTAAAATCGTTCTTCTCTGGCACAGCTGTTACAGCTGTGGCAGAGGAGAACGATCGTTATGCTGACAGTGGGGGGGGGGTCTCACTCTTGCCACTATTGTGGCTTAATAGTGAGACCTCGGAGCCCGAAATGCAGCCCTGCATGTTGCTCCTCGCCTGCCCTATCCATTTCTGTGTTTTTTACATGACTTTGGTGATTTGCTAAGATTTTCACAAATGAAAACCTTAGCGGAGCACCAGTCATATACAAAAATGCTCGAGTCGCCCATTGACTTCACCTTGTCCCGGCAGAACGATGTTAGCCCATTGAATTCAAAGGAGCCGGCAATACAGCCGGCTCCATTGAAAGCAATGGTCTGCCAGCGATCGCGGGATGAATTGTCGGGAAGGGCTTAAATATATAAGCCCTTCCCTGCAATTCATCCAGAAATGTGTAAAAAAAAATAAATATATATACTCACCTGGTCCCGGCAGACGGAGTTCAGTGCGGCCGGCGGCAGTCCTCCTGAACTGCTCTGAACAGCTGTGAGTAGTATTCAGCAGCCGGGGATTTAAAATCCCCGCCTGCTGAATGAGCTGCCTCTGATTGGTCACAGCCTGACCAATCAGAGGCAGATTTCACTCACACACCCATTCATGAATTTATTCATTTACTCACAGCTGTTCAGAGCAGTTCAGGAGGACTGCCGCCGGCCACGCTGAACTCCGTCTGCCGGGACACGGTGAGTATATATATTTTTTTTATTTTTACACATTTCTGGATGAATTGCAGGGAAGGGCTTATATATTTAAGCCCTTCCGACAATTCATCCCGCGATCGCCGGCAGCCCATTGCTTTCAATGGAGCCGGCTGTATTGCCGGCTCCATTGAATTCAATGGGCTAACATCGTTCTTCTCTGCCACAGCTGTTACAGCTGTGGCAGAGGAGAACGATCTTTATGCTGACAGTGCGCGCGCGGGGGGGGGGGTCTCACTCTTGCCACTATTGTGGCTTAATAGTGGGACCTGGGAACTTGAGATGCAGCCCAACATGTAGCCCCTCACCTGCCCTATCCGTTTCTGTGTCGTTCCCATCACTTTCTTGAATTTCCCAGGTGTTCACAAATGAAAACCTTAGCGAGCATCGGCGATATACAAAAATGCTCGAGTCGCCCATTGACTTCAATGGGGTTTGTTACTCGAAACGAACTCTCGAGCATCACTGAAAGTTCGACTCCAGTCACGAGCACCCGAGCATTTTGGTGCTCGCTCATCTCTATTAGTGATCTCTAGAATGGCCCCATTCATTAAACTTTGAGTGCAGGTAGAAATCTACTGTGTAAGAGCGCCTACCCACTTGCGTTGCCGATTTCCGCGCGTGAAAAACGCAGCGTTTTTTGCGCGTTTTCCGAGCGCTTTTTGCGGCGTTTTTTGCAGCTCTCCATTGACAATCATGGGTGCATTAAGAGAAAAATAAGGAGACATATGCAACTGACAGTTCCTATGTGAAAAAACCCCACGAAACGGAAAAAAAAACCCAGATGGACAAGAACACATTCTATACTAATTGCTCTTGAGAAAAAACGCAAAACATCACAGGAAAAAAAATCGCAAGTGGGTAGGCACCCTTAAACTAACAAAAAGCTGCATGTTTAGCTTTTGCCTTTGGATTACTGTATTTACAATGGTATTATAAATGGTACAGCTAGAAGGTAAAACACTGCCTACTAGACTATGGAAACGCTAAGCATCAATATCCCTTTAAAGAATACCTGAATTTAAAGTTTTTCCAATTGTGTTCTGGCTATCTCCATTAAAATATGATGTTTGTACAGATTATATACAAACTATTAACAGTGTATCAGACTTAGAACAGAAGCAACTAATACAACATAAAAAGATCTCTCCGCAACTATCCAACAGCTTGACTATGCGACCGATGTGAGTGTGGCTCTATGTCTGTTATCTAAGCACAAAGTGCATGCATATTCATTTTTCTTTCAACTAGCCACAAATTAAAACAATGAAAAGGATTCGGTGTCCTTTCTTCATTAATCATAATAACATAAAAAGCTGTTTCATGTTGTCAAATGATAAGTATGGAAATAGGTCAATGTCAGACTAAAGTGGTTACTCTACAGGTGTATCAGTTTGCATTTGTGGTCTTCTATAATATCCCAGCAGTTACACTAAACAGTTATTTTAATTAAAGGGGTTTCCTCCCTTTTTTTCTATTGATGAGCTATCCTCAGGCCAGATCAATAGATGATCAGTGGGAATCTGCTGCTCAGGATCGCCGTAGATCAGCCATTTCCTGATACCTTTGTCAGTACGGATAGCACAGGAAGTAGAAAGTGCTGACCATGGCACATTGACCTAGGTTGGTTATGCAATCACAGCTGTCACATTGGTTCAGCGAGCGCTGCATTGACTGGCTGAGAGCAGTGCTAACGGGCCAATCAGAGCCATCACTTTCTGGAGACGGGATTTATGAATGCTGCAACCAGGAAGTGATTCTCTGGCGGAGGCTGAGGAGTGCAGGAAGTCCAGCAGAACTATGGAACTTTGCAGACCAGCGGGAGGGACCAGGACCTCGCCTGCTAGGTAATGTATTCTTTTTAATGTAGCCAAGCTATGGCTTATTTTTGGGGTAGAGCTTATTTTCAGGGAAACGCTGTAAACACTTTTTCATATATTTTTGGAATTGGGTTAGTACAAGTACGGCAATAAACCCTGTATGTGACACAAGTGATTATACATGTCCTCATTGTAAACATGTAGCTTAGTCTGCACCCCATAAAAAATACGCATTAAGAAACAAACAGAAGCCGTAATCCAAATTGTTGAATATAATGCCAACTTATTCTTGCATATGTTCTGCAAATTGTGTTTTCATTCATCTATAGTCTTCCATAAAAAGTTGAGGGCTGCTGTGCCATTAATGAACTTGTGTGCTAATGCCACAAATAAACAGGCATTGATCTAGAACAGGATTTCTGTCAGTTTCCTGTCGGCTTACAAATCACATAACTTGAGGCTGTCTGTCATTTCTTTACTGCTTATATAAGCAGCAGAACATAAATAGCCGCAGTGCACAATGTATTTATTCATTTGTTTCTGGTAAAAGGGTTTTATGCATCCAAAGACAGACGCTAGCCACAAAATTCATGAAGGACGATAAGATACGATAACGGTGCTGAATCGCCCATCATTGAATTGCTCTGTAATACTTTTGTCATTCGGTAGAACACGTCCTCTTCAGATGGGGGTATAAGCCAGTAAATTAAACTATAAAATAGGCTAGTTATAATTGAATCTCCTACTGCTGCATAGCAAGGATTTCAACACATTCTCTTTACCCAGTGTATTTCTTTTACCAGTGTCAATCCTTGTAAAAATCAGCAGCAGAATTTCTTTGCCTATCGTTGTCTGTCGCCATGGTTTCCAAGGATTTATTACCAATTATTGTCAAAATAGCCAAAAATTTATGGGAACCAAATGCAAGAATTGAAAAGCAATGTAAAGGACAAATGCTTCACAGCTGTGTCATCATTCATCCTGAATGTCACAATATAAATCTTGCTGTGTACAGTATAATATTGCAATATGACGGATGATGATTGTCATAGTCATGAGGGTTACATAGGCAGTATAAAAGAAAAACTATAGCCGAGAGGCCATTGTAATGTAATGGTGGAGTGGTCACTGTAATGTAAGGGTGAAGTGGCTACTGTAATGTAAGGGTGGAGTGGTCACTGTAATGTAAGGGTGAAGTGGCTACTGTAATGTAAGGGTGGAGTGGCCAATGTAATGCAAGGGTGCAGTGGCCACTGTAATGTAATGGTGGAGTGGCCATTGTAATGTAATGGTGGAGTGGCCACTGTAATGTAAGGGTGAAGTGGCCACTGTAATGTAAAGGTGGAGTGGCTACTGTAATATAATGGCGGAGTGGCTACTGTAATGTAAGGGTGAAGTGGCCACTGTAATGTAATGGTGGAGTGGCTACTGTAATGTAAGGGTGCAGTGGCCAATGTAATGTAAAGGTGGAGTGGCTACTGTAATGTAAGGGTGCAGTGGCCACTGTAATGTAATGGTGGAGTGGCTACTGTAAGGTAAGGGTGCAGTGGCCACTGTAATGTAATGGTGGAGTGGCTACTGTAATGTAAGGGTGAAGTGGGCACTGTAATGTTATGGTGGAGTCGCTACTGTAATGTAAGGGTGCAGTGGCCAATGTAATGTAAAGGTGGAGTGGCTACTGTAATGTACGGGTGCAGTGGCCAGTGTAATATAAGGGTGCAGTGGCCACTGTAATGTAAGGGTGCAGTGGCCACTGTAATGTAATGGTGGAGTGGCCACTGTAATGTAAGGGTGCACTGACCACTGTAATGTAAGGGTGCAGTGGCTACTGTAATGTAAGAATGCAGTGGCCACTGTAATGTAATGGTGGAGTGGCTACTGTAATGTAAGGGTGCAGTGGCTACTGTAATGTAAAGGTGGTGTGGCTACTGTAATGTAAGGGTGCAGTGGCTACTGTAATGAAGGGGTGGAGTGGCTACTGTAATGTAAGGGTGCAGTAGCCACTGTAATGTAATGGTGGAGTGGCTACTGTAATGTAAGGGTGAAGTGGGCACTGTAATGTAAGGATGCAGTGGCCACTGTAATGTAAGGGTGCAGTGGCCAATGTAATGTAAAGGTGCGGTGGCTACTGTAATGTGAGGGTGCAGTGGCCACTGTAATGTAAGGGTGCAGTGGCCACTGTAATGTAAGGGTGCAGTGGCCGCTGTAATGTAATGGTGGAGTGGCCACTGTAATGTAAGGGTGCAGTGACCACTGTAATGTAAGGGTGCAGTGGCCACTGTAATGTAATGGTGGAGTGGCTACTGTAATGTAAGAGTGAAGTGGCTACTGTAATGTAAGAGTGAAGTGGCTACTGTAATCTTAAGGTGGTGTGGCTACTGTAATGTAAGGGTGCAGTGGCTATTGTAATGAAGGGGTGGAGTGGCTACTGTAATGTAAGCGTGCAGTGGCCACTGTAATGCAATGGTGCAGTGGCCACTGTAATGTTAGGGTGCAGTGGCCACTGTAATGTAATGGTAGAGTGGCTACTGTAATGTAAGGGTGAAGTGGCCACTGTAATGTAAAGGTGGAGTGGCTACTGTAATGTAATGGTGCAGTGGCCCCTGTAATGTAATGGTAGAGTGGCTACTGTAATGTAAGGGTGAAGTGGCCACTGTAATGTAAGGGTGGAGTGGCTACTGTAATGTAATGGTGGAAAGATCCACAGCAGCACTATGATGCAGACATCAATAAAATCGTTTTATTCCTCCATCAGAAGTACGGTTGTGACGTTTCGAACTCTAACATTAGTAGGTCTTTGTCAAACATCTGTTAAGTGCAGTAAACACTGGCAAAAAACAGTTTGGAGCCTGAATGCACAGCCTTGGAGCACATTTCTTCACATACCAACCATTGTACCGCAAAGATAACGATCCCATGAGCTGACATCTCTGAAGTTACACTGCATATGGTATAATTTAGGGAAGAAAGCTCATATTCTTCTATTTCTTTGCTGCCAATTAGCCTTCCCTGCAGGTTACACCTTACATTAGATAGAATGGTCACAAACCCGTAAGACACATCACAGGTCCAGACAATATTAACAGAGACCAGCAGGGAATCGTGGAACGGCAGCACTAAAGTAATGGAATTAAAAAGTATGTATGAGTATTTTTTTCACTATATTATGCTGTGTACAGCCAAAATTACATATTTTATAAAGTTTGGATAAACTCATTAACATTAAGTACAAGAAGCTTAGTTTTCGCTTTTTTTTTCTTTTTCTTATATTTCACTGTAAGCTTATACCTTTAAACATAATAGTAAAATGAAAAGGAATACAAGGGTCCACAATATCCATGAGTTAGGATCGGGCCACTTTCTGTGCCTCATAGTAGCAGCAAAAGATTCCTCAATGGTATTTATGGCCAGTTAGTTCTCCCATGGTCCCACCAGTGGCAGATGCAGGCAGACAAAATTACATCACTTAACTGTATAAAAAAAAATGCAACATTGCATGGACTGAGATTTGGAAAAACTTTTTTGTCAATATTAGCTTGAATGATGTGCTTGTGCTAGCGGTGCGCTGTCTTATGTTACCATATCATAATGTGTTAATCATTTTCATCTCTCATGAAATCAATGACACAATTCTGTTTGCTTGTATTTCCTGGAGGGTTTGCTATCTGTGCACGCTCTTTCCTTGATATGTCTTGTCTGTTAGGCCGATGTCACATGGGTGTGCGCGCATTTGTGCCGCATATTTGCACATTGGGTGTTGTGTATTTGTGCAAACATGTTTTACTGTACTTTTTGCACACACAAATCGTTCTTATTTGCACAAGGAAAAAAAAATGCAAGATGCTTCCATTCATTGAAATCGGCAATTAAGTTAATTAGTTCAACAAGTGCCATTTTTCTGCGCAAATGCATAGGAAAACAGATCATGTTGTGTATTTTTTGCGCAAAATAAATGCAATATACTAGAGTTGAGCGAACATACTCTGCCAAGCTTGATGCTCGTACGAGTATTAGCGTACTCGACGATACAAGCATCAAGCCGAGTTCAACCCCACCCCAGTTTTTGGCTCCTCCTCCGAGAGAAAACACGAACCAAGGGAAAAAAAAGCTCGGGACCCGGCGTCCCGCATACAAAAATGCTTGAGTCTCCCATTGTAGCCAATGGGGTTCGTTACTCAAGTAGAGCTCTCGAATTTTCCGAAAAGCTCGAATAAAGCGGACCCGAGCATTTGGGTGCTCGCTCATCTCTACAAGATATGCTTATGTGAACAGACCCATTGAAATCAATGGGTTCTATTCACTGTGTATTGCGCACGAGAAACACTGTGCAAATACATTTGTATGACATAGGCTTTAATTGGAGGGAGTCTTTTTTCCCAATGTTGGTCTGTTAAAAATGGCTAAATAGAAATGTGTTTAAAAGAATGCAGTCATATAAAGCTTGACATAGTGCTATTCAAGTTGAAGACGAACATTTCCACTATAAGGTCTTGGGAGACATGATTCAAATTGATCACCATTGCATATTGGAAAAGTCAAAGTCAGTTCCCTGAACAGTAACTACAAACTAAAGTGCTCATAGATTATTTGCATCGGGCCCTAACCCATGTTCAATACTCATGCAACGTATTCACAAAAAGGTTAATAGCATTTTATTTCGGCTACTGAAGACAGCGCACATTTGTTATGCAGTGACACAACAAGAAAGGATGTAACAGTTTAATCATCTATTCTCCTATTTCTACCACTGTAGACAAAGATAAGAATAGCTGTCAAATGAAGTGATGTAAAAGGAATGTAAATTAGTGATGAAAATAATCCTTTGTACAGGGACACTGAATGTAAAATGAGTGCATGTTAATTTATAGAAAATACATATTATTAACTAATGCATATTTTCATGCTAGTAATGACCAAATTACCTGATTTTGGGGCCTAGTAAGGTCTCCTGAACACGAACAGGTCACATTCCGCATGCGGGAGCCCACAGCGGAATTCTGGCTGGCGTCCGTGCATACCTGTCTTTTCTGTCCTTTTTTCTGTACAGCAGATGGTCGCGGCAAGCCATTAAAAAAAAAAAAATGTTTGCATTTCCCGCGCTATCGCTAGGCGATGACGCGGGTATCCGTGACCTATCTGCAATGTCAATTGCGGAAGGGACGCTGGTCAGGTGGCTTACATTGACTTCAATGGAAGCCGTCCGTGTAAACGCGGCACAAAATAGAGCATGCTGCAATTTTTACTCCGCTCACAGGGATCACAATTTGTTTCCACAAGTGTGCAGGAAGAATCGATTTTCCATTGCATGCTATGGATCGTATTTACGGCGGAACTGCTGACCATGGATTCCGCAATGCAAATCTGTTCCTGTGCAGGAGCCCTAAACTGTCCACCTCTTGGATAAATAATAGTGGCTAATTTTTTGAGAATTACTGTCAGGAGAACTGCAGATATGGCATGAAAGATCTATGGCGTATATAGAAGAGATAAGGCAACATAGTGAAAACTTAAATGGGTCTCCCATCATGATGGCAGGTTTTGTCATCCAAGACAGAGGGGTATGGTGTTTGTTTCCCATACCATGCCCTTTTAAAATAACCCCCTTGGCAAATTTTGCACTTCTTTGTTTGCTAATAATGTAGTTCCTCTTTAGAGGAAAGTCCAGTATATGTTCCCTCTACCTAGTAGCAAAATAGATGTGCAATCAGAACTAAGACCCCCTTTCTCCCATAGTAATCACATAGTCTCCCTCTATGGTACGTACACCCTTACATAAGTAATGACATCAACAGTACCTACATTAACGGTGCTGGAGTTCTCTTGCAAACAATTCTGGAGTGTTCCCATACGTATGGCCTACAAGAATGCCTCTATAAGTAGTGTCTGCTAGGGTCTCCTCATTGACAGTAGTAGCCAGAGATTGTGTCCTTATAAAGAGTGTCAGCATCAGAGTGTCTCCATAAATAGTGACAAATAGTTTTTCAGACGCAGAATATCCTGTAACAGTCTTGTCAGAGTGTCCCCAATGGAATTTGCCACCAGAGAGTGTCCCCCATAAACATTTCTCACAGTTTTTTGCTTTTAAATTACAAAAAAAAACCTTCAATACTAAGATCTGACTGCGACTTCTCTCTGGTAAATGGGTGTACCAGCCAGCATGTAGTCACAAATATGCAACTGCATTCTCGCAGACAATCTGGTGGAGTTAAAGAGCCATTCCAGTGAAAGGTTTTTGCCATTCATTATGTAGCTAACACTCCAGCATAAATAAGTGAGCTAGTGCTACCTTGGTTAGTTATTCTTTTCTATCAGAAACTCCTACAATAAGTGATGATGACAACATAGCTCCTGTCACACAGTTGTAATAGAGAAGAGCACAGAGCATCCTCCTGCCTGGATAAATATGATCTAGGTTATTTAGAAGAATATAGAAGGTAATGATAATTAAACTGTCCACCTAGAGGGCAGAAATGGTACAGCCTCTAGCTAATGCTGTGCTGATGCATCATGGGATTGATAGCCTAGAATAGTGAAAGTGAAACTAACATCAAAATGTTGCCTGACCATCAGACAGGAGGCTGTATTGCATGGAAGTGATTGCAATGTACATAGGACAGGTCAAGAGTGTGACAGTCAGGAGAGGGGGCGGAGATGGAAAAATGTGTTTCTGCCAAAGTGGCCCTTTAACAAGTATGCCTGTAGTACCTGATAATAAATAATATATTTTTCTGTAGGCTCACGCATCAAGTTTACAGTATATTGATGTTTCTGATCGTTTTCTTGATGTAAATGGCTTTTCCCATCATTATGTGTGCTAATGATAATGATAAAGTCAAGAACATTTCATTTTGTACAAATTTAATGTGCATCTTAATTTAACAAATTAATTTTATTTTTCCTTACATACAATCTGCGTGATCAAAATGTGCTGAAAAATAAATCAATTAACACAAAATTCAGAAAAAGTACTGCAAGATAATTAGCAGTCAGTGCTCCCAAAACTGGCATTCACTGGCGTGCAGCAGAAAAGAACTGTACAAATAGTGTTTCATCAACAACACAAAGAAGTAGATTGATTTCTCTAACTTTAGTCATTTAAAAACACGAAAAAGACTTAATATTTATATGCTTAACTGATGTAGCGAAGTACAGACAAAGAACATATTGCTTAAATGTAAAAGAAAGGCACCCATGCCAAAAAATTGTGAACACGAAGACTGTCACCCATAGTAATAAATGAACATTCAGGTTAGAAAAAAAAACCTTTCAGACTTAGGGTGCATTCACATGAACGTATATCGGCTCGGTTTTCACGCCGAGCCGATATACGTCATCCTCATCTGCAGAGGGGGAAGGATGGAAGAGCCAGGAGCAGGAACTGAGCTCCCGCCCCCTCTCCATCCCTCTGCACTATTTGCAATGAAAGGAGGCGGGGCGGCGGCATGGCTAAGTCCCGATAATTAGCCCCGCCCCCGTCCTGCCTCTCCCCATTACAAATAGTGCAGAGGGGTGGAGAGGAGGCAGAGAGGGGGCGGGAGCTCAGTTCCTGCTCCTGGCTCTTCCATCCTCCCCCCTCTGCAGATGAGGAGGACGTATATCGTCTCGGCGTGAAAACCAAGCTGATATACGTTCGTGGGAATGCAGCCTTCTGTAGGGACTGATGGAGTAATCTGTTAATTTAGGTGATACTCAAGGGATATTGTAGACTTATCAACCAGGTGTGCCAAATTGTATATAAGATGCATCGGAGAGGAATACAGCGGTAAACAGACAAGAGGTGTTTTAAGATTCACTACCCCCTCTTAAGTCCTTTATTGAGTAAACATTATGTATAGAAAAACACCAGCTGATCAAAGCAGACACCGACCGGTTGTCATTCAATCATCATATGACAGAGGGGTCAGGTTCCTCAAGCTCAGCAATAAACATCAAATTATTGATGTGGCAGTTACAGTATCTCAAGCTTACATGTCAATACTTTTACTAAAGCTGGCAGCTATCTTATCTCAAGTTTACATGAAAGCACACTTTGCTAAAGCCTCCTCCACTGAACTGGTAACTTCTGCTTTTGACTCCTTTTCAAGTCATTTATGAACCATTATAACC
This sequence comes from Eleutherodactylus coqui, assembly GCF_035609145.1. NCBI lineage: Eukaryota > Metazoa > Chordata > Amphibia > Anura > Eleutherodactylidae > Eleutherodactylus > Eleutherodactylus coqui. The sequence goes on from NC_089837.1 coordinate 123,926,666, forward strand.
CTGAAATAAAACAATGTGTAAAACATTATTACAGGTTACTCTTACAGCAACAATATTTTACATATTTTGTATGTAAATAATCACTTTATGGGAATATTTTGCTATATAAAGTACATTAATGAATAGCGTTACCTGTCACTTGGTTATTATTGGGGAAGGGGGGGGGGGAGGGTCTGCCATGTATTTCTGCCTATAGGATGGACCTGTGGCATTAATTAATAAAATGGCAACAGAAATACCATATATTGCAATACTTAAGTATTGCAGTATATGGTATAAGCAATCAAATGATCACAAGTTCAATGCCTTTATAGGGACAAAAAAAAGTTAGAATAAGTGAAAAATGAATTTTTTTTATTATTATAGAAAAAAACACTTTCCCATATTGATAATAAAATATTAAAACAAAAAAGAGCCAAATATATTTAGTATTGCTGCATACTGAAAAGTCCAGTCTATCGAAATAACGTAATATTTATTCCACATGGTAAACATTGGCAGAAAAAAAAACCACAATGCCAGAATTGCGCTTTTTTTATTTGCCCTGTCTTCAAGAAAAAAAATTTACAAAAAGCAATCAAAAAGTAGTATGTACTCCAAAATTGTACAAATGGAAACCACAGGCCATCCTGAAAAAAAAAACAAGCACCCACACAACCCTATTGAGAGAAAGATATAATAGTTACGGTGGTTAGAAGATGGGGACAGAAAATACATACTTTTTTTTAAAGATATTTTATTATTTAGTACAGGGGAAAAATTGTCATAATTGTACTGACCCACAAAAAAAATTATCTTTATTTAACTTTTTTAAAGTATTTCAGTACATTATTAGGCAAGTTAAATAGTACTCTCAAGTAGACACCCCCAGTGTTAGTGAAATGAATACGGCTCCATGTTCCATCCTATACATAGCCATTTTGTGAGCAAGTTGCCATCTTCTGTGTCAATTATTTTGTACTTTTCCTTTAACAAGATTTGCTAAAAATATATTGAAGAAAAAGAAGGGACCTCGATGATTAGAACATTCTAAGGCCCTAGATTGAATGTCTCAGGCCATTGCGCCCTGTTCTCCTCTCTCGCTCTAAACAGTTATTGTTTAGAATTTAAGTATCTTTGTATTCTGAGAAGTTAATGATGTAGGATTCTACTACATCTTTGCTGCTTCCCCTTCAGCAATTTAGATGTTAAATTCCTTATCTTGCATGTTTATGTTTCTTTGACCAATGGTAATAAATGAATTATAATAGATTTGAATTATTGTAATTAGATCATGTGCTTCTATAACAGCTGTGGTCTGTCAGTCAATAAACAGATAACTCTGGATCACATCCCATGTTGTGTGATTTAATGTTAGTCTCCTGAGCTCAGCTTGCCTCTAACAATTGAATTTAGACCCCAATAGCATATCGTATAGCAAATATTGGTTTGCACTAACATTTTTGGTGCCCAACATCCCAACATGGGGCATGGCATTGGATTGACTCTGGACCCCGGCGAAGAATTAGTGATTTTCACCCCCCCCCCAGTAAAAATCACAGACAGAGTGTGCTATACAAAAAATGTAAGATTTCTTACAAAGTGTTTGTTTTTCCCTGGGGCTGTGATGTAACATCTGCACTGGAGAAGGAGGGCATATTCATGCTTTGATCCATGCAAAGAGCCCAGCAGATTGATATGCTTTTGGGTAGAGTTTGTGAATGCAGCAGACAATTTGTGGGATAATTGCTATAAATTACATTATTTTATTGCCCTGAGATGAGATTGTGAATGAATGCTACTTGTGTGGAAAAAATTGCTGTGTGAGTACTGAAGGTATGTTATACGCTGATGTCTTTGGAATGCATGGATTTTGGTGATGTTTTACTCCCCCCGCTCCTCCTTCTTCAAACTCTGACTGACATTCTTGATAGGACAATGCACTTCTAATGTCTAATATGTAGCTACTATGTTGTAAATTTACAGACAATTGTTACTATTTAACACTGTAAATGATAGCAATTGAGTTTGGCAAATATAAATGTATTTGAAATATTGCATCTGACCAAAGAACGGGTTTTTTCAGACTCTCTTGTTGTTTAGATAGACAGAAAATATCTTAAATTGTCATAGCCACATCAGGGTGAAGTGTTTGTTTTTCCTGCCCTCCTCTCGGGTGTGTTTCCTTTTGACTGCTGAATTGGCGGAGAGTAGTATCATCTTGTGCTACCTGTTGTGTAGCATGTGCTGAAGTGGTCAGCTGTTTATTGCTTAGTTATATTATCAGGATAGAATAATATAGAACACACTGCCTGGTGAGTAGTCTGTTGTTTCCTCTAGGTGTACTGCCTGGATAGAGTAGTATCACTTTGGCTACCAGGATTGAGTAGTCAGACTGGCCAGCATATACTTGTTCTGGGTATTCAGGTGAAATACAACAGGTAACAGGAAATTATGGGGAGCATACTAAGTAATGGTGCTGACGGGGATAGTGCCCCAAAAGACCGCCAAACAAATTGTGTGGGAGAGAGAGAGAGGAAAAACCCTATAGACAGAAAGACGAGACAGTAGAGAAATTCTTTGTCAGACTACCGATGCGGTATGGCCAACATGGTTTTATAGATCAGCATCTGCTTGCTTCAGCTTACGGGCTTGGAGAGCCATTGAGAGAGACATTACGGGACATCCAACACGTTATATGGCAGTTCCCTCTAGATTAGGATGTATAACTAAAAGAGGAAAGCAAAAACGCAGAGGCAAGAGGAGTAGGACTTTGATTTGTTACAATTGTGGAGTAGAGGGGCATTTTAGAAGAGCTTGTCGTTAAAAATGCAGAAAAGGTGGGGCTGTTATAAGCTGTGTTAAACCATTCCATGCAATTAGTTAAACTTGTTGTTTAAAGATTCTGTCTGCTCTATAATATGTTTTGCTATATTTGAAGTATGAAGCAGTGCTGAAATTGCTATAACTATAGAGATAACAGTCAAAGTTATTCTAAACTTTCTCAGACTTCAGTGAAGAAGCTGTGCTCAAGGCCAAGGAGAAGGAGGGAGCCCAGCATGAGTGTGCAGCTGTGAGAAATTAACATTGCTTGCTTGCAATGAATGAAATATTGTGCAACATGTTGAATGAATTGCAGGTCTTAAATTGATTGTGGTTTTAGAACTATGCAGTATTTTGATTGTGTGCACAATAGCAGAGCTGTTTGTGTAATGTATATGCTGAGACTTTCATTGCCATGTAGAAGATGTAATTTAATGCAGTATTAGCATACAGGGAGATATCGCACTATTAGGAAAAAGGTATGTTACTTGGGTTAATTGAGGAAGTGAGATGTTGGAAAAAAAGAAAAGAAAATGGAGGACGTGAATTAAATAGTTTTAGTATGTGTGTGTAAAAGGCAAAAAGGAAATTGAATGGGAAGAATATAAGAAGGGGTTTTAAAAAAAAAAGGTGTCCGAAGGTGTGATTTTAGAATGTCTATACAATGTGAATAAAATTCTTTATTGATTCCTCCAAAGGAAGGGGGAAGTTTTCTTATACACAGTATGAGCATATGTGTTATATAGGAGATGCGAACACCGAGCTAGTAACTGTTAAATGAGAGCAAGAACAAGCAGACAATTGGGCAGAATCATAGGGTGGAGCTTGATGATGTAAAGGTAAGAATCTTGGGCTGTCAGGAAAAGCTGGGTGGGAATAACAGTATTTCAGGAAAAGCTGGGTGTATTAAGAAATTTTTGCGCCTGACAATGATACCAAAAAAGCCAGCCAAAGATGGGTGTGCCCCACTATACAGAATAGCAACTCGCACTGACATAGCAGTGGGTTGCCCTGTATCTCCAAAGTGGGCCACACTGGCTGACATCTTGGGCTCCCCCCAAATCTATAGCTAACTGCACACAAAAAGTACTGATACATACTAATAGATGCGGTGTTAGTTCTGCATTTTGGCTAAAACGCATAGATTGACAGGCCACGGCACATTCATATGTTCAGGCTATGTTTGTTTGCAGTCGTTGCTCCCCAATCTGGGCTTGGTTGAGTGGGGGACGGTACATTAGTCTGCATTGAACAATTTGCTCATACATATTGTAGTCTGGCTGACTGCATTCTATTAGGGTTTACGGTTGTGCCTGCCCTATGGCGAGTTTGCCTGCCCTATGGAGATTTTGTCTGTGGCGACTGTGCCTGCTCTGTAGCCTATCAGGTATTGCATTTTTTGGCTTTTTCAGTAAATGTCTTTATTTATAAGAGTAGAGTTCATTCCAGAAGATTAGGACCCCAGAAAGTAATTGGGTGATGCGCAGCTTGAATAATACCATTGTAGTTATGCCTCCAGATATCTACATTGTGCACAGAGATACAGCATACAAATGGCACATTAAATACAACAAGGTTATATAATCATCACCTGTCACGTTTATGCTTCATATGATGATTTCTCATACATTAAACCCCTTGAGTACATCTCCTTTAAGGGTAGTGGATAATATGAAAGAAAAAAAACAAAAAACAATGGCAGCAAAATATTTTTTTTTTCAGTATATTTTTCATTTATCCCATGCTTATGATAAACAAGTGGAAGTTGCAGACTAATGAAACACAGGCAAATAATCACTGACCTTGGCCAGCACACTCAGATAGAAACAAGTGTTATATTTCTGTTTTTAAGTAATTGAAGGGTGATTTTATGAGAATTATTCAAGCTATGTTAAGATATTATTGTTAATTGTTATGTTTTATGGTATATGTATATGTCCAAAATCTGTCCCATCACATTACGTTAATTTTACAGACATCTCCCTACGACCTTGGGGTTATCAGCACCACTTCTGCTTCCTCTTATCTATGCCTGCGCATATGTTAAGTGCCAGTGTTCACTGCTAGAGGCATTCTATTCATGAATCCTGAAGTACAGGATAAAAAGTGTTAGAGATTTGTATAGAACAAATAGAGCTGTTGTGCATTTACTTGTAGCATGAAGCATAATGAGTGAGTTATGTCAGTATGATATAGTTTAAAAAAAATAAATCTTGCAGTATATGTTCAAACTTCAGAGCTAGCTATTTAATTAATTTATGTTGGTAATATAATGTTACTTAATAGTAGGAACACAATTAAGAACTGATGAGCCATATAGCATAAATTTCTTTTTTTTTTCATTTCTGTTAATAAGAATTTAGCTTCCTGTTCCAAGCTGGGTCATTGCAATCTGGCAGAATACCGGAGTGAAGCAGCCCAGTGAACGGCTACTGCTGGCCTATCATGAGGGTGAGCCATTAGTAGCCCATAACTGAACAACCCCTTTGGTACTCCTTGCTCCTAGTTCTTCCCAACCATTGGGACTAGTGATCATACACAAGATCCTTGTGCAACTCTGTGTGCAGTGGTCCCTGGAAATGGGGAGAATGTGACAGCGGGGAGCAGTAAGCGATATTTGCTTATACACATATTTCATATGCAGGAGTCCAGGTATCGTGAAAAAAACCTTGCTTTTATTCCAATAACTTTGTGCTCGTAACAGACAGAGTACGCGTTTCGGTTCACAGAACCTTGCTCACCTCGAACTGACACAATTAACATAGACCTTTAAAAAGCTTAACATACAATTAGTGAATTAAAAACACATGCAATTAACCCCTGCATTGATTATCTCACATTGATTACCATGGTCCCTTCCTCCTGCAAGAACTGACACATGTCTATTTGCATATAGAACATGAAGACTACACGGTAGGACAACATAGGTCCCTGGAAATGGGGAGAATGTGACAGCGGGGAGCAGTAAGCGATATTTGCTAATAGGTGTTGGATCACTTCTGTTAGAAAGGGCCAACTTTGGGCTTCTTGTGTCCAGGGGGTCAGGTACTCAGGTCCCATGCATGCTATGGGCGACTTGATAAAAGGCTGCATTTCCTCTTACGCCTCAGTTCCCCCCTTGAGTCATGGTGAAAGGTGTATGTTCATTGTAAGCCTTTACTAGGAACAAAATGCTAATGGGAAAACATGGGGTTTTCCCATTAGCATTCTGACCCTTCCGGATGGATGGCAAACAATTTTCAGTAACAATTAAATTATGACAACAACTGCCTTCAGCTACGGGTTAACTTTTCCTTTCCTTTGCTTGGCCCCTCAATGTTTTGGAGATGGGTGGAGGACATTATCTTCATTAGAATGGGCCTCCATGTGATGCTAAAACAGTTTGGATTCTACTACTTTGGGCCTAAGGTGATAGTGATTTCCCTGAACTTTGGAAGTGGACTCTGTGAATTAGTATCACATGGGCAAACTGTATTTTAATTAATTGATCATAGATAGTTGCAGCTAGGTCAGAGCCATTACAGTACATCTAGTACATTACAGTACTACATTGAATCCCACTATATTATTTTCAAATGGATTCAAAGGCGTAACTACTGACTAGCCTGAAAATACTCTGTATTTTTTTTTTAAATCACTAGATCCAACAGAAGAAAATTGCATCTGAGCATGTTGAAAATAAACTAATTACTAATGTAAGGTTTGAGGGTTTTTTTTGTAGATTGTTCCAGAATATTATGGAAATGGACAAACAGAACAGGTTATGCATGTATTGACAACCAATATTTGTAAGAGGGAGGAATAACCACTCCTTTCCTGGGACATATCTGAGGAGGTTGGTGATGATGGCACTCGCTAAAATGTGTGGGACTGGCTTGAAGGTAAGCATCGATCTGAGGTACACTTTTGGAATCGATTTTGATTTCACATCTTTTGTGGCGCAGTGGAAATTTTTTATTTTTTTTTGTGAACCATAGGGGTAAACCAATCTAGAATGTAGAAGCAGTGTTTTGTTATCTTTATACAAGTCCACACAGATCTTCCTGGAGAGCCTCATGTGGTGCAAAGCAGCATTGTCACAGTGTCCAGTGACAATGGGACTCCCCAGAGATGAAGAAATCCTCTGCCACATCTGTCACAGCTGTAGCAGAGGACCGTGCTACAGCCGGCTCCATTGAAAGCAATGGGCTGCCGGCAAGCCGTGCAGTGATTTTCAGGGAAAGGCTTTAAATATAAGCCCTTCCCTGAAAATCATCCCTAAAATGTGTAAAAAATAAAAAAATATATATACTCACCTCTCTGCAGTTGCTGGGCTATGGCGCATCTAGCTGGGTCTTCTCCTGAACTGCTATGAAGAGCTTTCAGCAGGCAGGGATTTAAAAACCATGCAGGCCAATGGACATGAGGCCTAAAAAACTGTTTTCCCGGTTTTTGATCACTTATGTATTACTCCAAAGCCTTAAATGGTAATATAAATGTAAAGCTCAATATATCTGTCTCCCAAAAGTCCAACCTCACTTCCTCGTCGTGAGAGATGGCAACAGTTAAGTAGGGGACTGCCTGACAGGGCGAAGTATGGTGGCCACTATGGTAGCCGTGAAGGCCTATCAGGAACCTCGAATATGGCTGGATAACAAGGTTCTGGTGAAAGCCGGGCAGCAGTGCTTCCTTCTTTGCTGAAGGCGGATACACCCCCTAGTCGCGGCAAACGGCAAAAGCATGCAACAGTGAAGGGCCTAGTACCAATACACTTGTGAAATGGGCCTCATTACTGCACTTCCCCGTCGCCCCCTGTCCCAAGGTGACGAAATATCCAGGGACTCCCGATCAAAAAACAATGGCTAGCACTTCATGCACTAGGGTTACAGCCCCTGACAATCCGAGTTCCCGTTACCAACCAGCACCTCACAGTGCACGCATGAAGGAAAGAGCCAAAAGCCCAATTCGGGAAGTCCCTTTCTGGATGAAGGTTGATCACCGGGTCCCGAAAACTGACTTGCGTTCAGTCGCCCGCTTTGATACATGGAATGTCCTTACTCTGAACAGGACTGGTTTCCAGGTGGCTCTCATCAACGAACTGGCTAGATATAACATCACTGTACCCGGCATCACAGATGCTTGTCTACTGCATCATGACCAGCACAAGGTTAATGGCGCCACCATATTACACTCCGGTGGCTAGGACCACACCCAGGGAGTGGCACTGATCCTTCAGCCTCCCATAAATCAGTCCATGGTAATGTGGCATCCAATCTCTCCATATCTGCTGTATGCCAGGTTTGCCATCATTGTGGCATATGCACCAACTGCAGACAAAGATGCATTTTATGATCAACTCGCTGCCACCGTGCAGTCCGTCCCTCCGCATGACGTACTCATAGTGCTCGGCGACCTGAACACAGGTCTCTGGACTCCTGGCTACAAAGACATCTTTGAACCCTTTAGCGAAAGCCCAACCAACGAAAATTCATACTAGATGCTGTTATTCTGTGCTTCAATGGGCCTCACAGTGGCGGGGTCCTGGTTCCAAAAACGTAGCATTCATTGGTTTACCTGGAAATCCAACAATGGACATACAAAAAAGGAGCTGGACCATATACTTATTCGTCATCGCAATTCTGTCAAATCGTGTTGAGTACACTACGGGGCAGAAGCTTCAGCAAACACAGACCACCGTGTGCTTGTTGCCGAAATAGCAATTCCACTCTGTCCGCTCCATAAGACCAGATCACAGCCTTCATTAAATGTTGATGTCCTGAGGGAAAATCCAGAACGTCAATACAACATTGCAATCGAGAACCGGTTTCATGTTCTGGGCAATCTCCCAGATGAACAAGAGGCAGCTTGGAATCTCACATGAGATGCTATCAATGAAGCCGCAAAGACTGTTAGCCACAACTGTAGGCAGCCTTGGCTAACCGACGATACTATGCAGGTCCTTGAAGCGAAGGCGAAAGCCCCCCTTAAAAACAACCAAGAGGAATGTAACAGACTGAAGGGCGTGTTCCGGGCAAAGGCCAAGAAAGACAGAGAGTGGTACTGTAATGCTCTGGCTGATGAAGCTGAGGAGGGTCTGAAGTCAAACAATCTAAGAGCAGCATACAAAGCAGTTGATAGAATACGAAGGTCCTCAGGAACCAGTCAGCATACACCAATCCACAAATACGATGGCAGTCTGATACCAACCATGACAAGATACTTCAACGCTGGTGTGAACATTTCTCATCCGCCCTAAACTATGCACCGGCTTATCCGTGCCATGACCTTGCATCCATTGCTGTGGACGACCATTCTGTGCCTACAGATGCTCTGTCACGGGAAGAGGTCTGTTCTGCTATTCAGAAAATTAGACACGGACGTGCCTCCGGCTCAGATGGCATTCCACCTGAACTGCAGAAATGTGCAATTGAGCCGATAAGCACTGCTTTACATCAACTATTTCTGTGCATCTGGTCTTGTGGGAAAGTCCCTGTCGAATGGAAGGAGGGCATCATCCTCGCCCTGTACAAGGGGAAGGGCCCAAAAACAGCATGCACTAGCTACAGGCCGATAACGCTCCTTTAGGTTCCCGGCAAGGTCTTCGCGCACATTCTATTCTCAAGGGCACAACCACTCCTCACCTCCAAGTGGAGACCCCAGTAGTCAGGCTTCACGGCAGGCCACTCCGCTGTGGAGTGGGGTGGAGAGAATTTGACAAACTGCTCCTCGTCGCATATGTTGATCTCAGGGCGGCGTTCGACTCGGTCAACAAAGAAGCCCTCTGGAAGGCCATGCGTGGCATTGGCATCCCCACATCCCTTCTAAACCTACTAAAAGACATGCATCAGGGCACATTCGTCAAAGTCCGTATCAACAATTCAACTTCTGCTAGTTTTGAGACTTCGTCTGTTGTTTGACAAGGTTGCATCTTGGCACCAGCACTCTTTTGCAGTGCCATGGACTGGATTCTTCAGCGTATTGTCCAATGTAATGGGGTCACTCTTCCAGAGTACCACTTCACTGACCTGGACTATGCCGATGATGTTGCACACTTGGATGTCACATCTAATAATCTGAGACACTCATTGGAACAGTTTGATTTTGAGGCATCCTGTCTTGGGCTTCACATCTCCTGGGAAAAAAAAACAAGCTGCAGAATCTAGGTGCCAGTGAAATCCCTCCGTACCTAGACGTAAACGGCCAGAGAGTTGACGCTGTCAGTGAGTTTGTGTACTTCGGAAGCGTTCAGCACACAGATGGGAGGGTGCTTCTGGACATGCTGCAGAGAATAGCACTGGCAGCCTCGGCGATGAGGCCCCTGGAAAAACTCTGGCGGAGGCAGAACATAACACTTAGGACTAAGATTCAATTTTACCAGACCTGTGTAATGCCAATATTATTGTACGGCTCAAAGACATGTACCTTGCTGTTGCAAACCACTGAGCATCTAGAGTCCTTTCACATGTGATGCCAATACCAGATTTTCCGTGTCAGTTGGTTCAACTTCATCAGAAAAAGCGAGATACTGGCTTGCATGGGGCTTGAGTCAATCACAGAAACAATAACAAGGAGACGACTCGCACTTTTTGCTCATGTTGCACGCTTGTCAGATGCTGTCCTGGCCCACGGTGCTCTAACCACAGCAATTGCTAGGAAAATCGAGAGACCATTCCCTGCTGGATAGCGGAGGCCTCCTGGTTGTCCTCTGACATCTGCACTGAATGGAACGATGCTCTCGATCGTGGTCATTCTAGATTGGCTCTACGGGCCATCGTTGTCCAAGCGTGATAACTAACTAACTCCATATATCTAGCACTGGAGGTTGGTGGGGGAGAAAATTTTTTATACATTTTAGAGATGATTTTCAGGGAAGGGCTTACATTTAAAGCCCTTCCCCGAAATCACTGCAGGGCTTGCCGGCAGCCTTTTGCTTTCAATAGAGCAGCTGTAGCGCTGACTCCATTGAATTCTATGGGAGAACATTGTGGTCCTCTGCCACAGCTGTGACAGCTGGAGACATCATCAACCGGCATCCTCCAATCAGATCAAGTTTCTCAGTGAACCAAAAAGGACCGACATAATTTACGAGGAACAGCTAATCACATATAGTATTGAGTTCATTGACAGCATTGGGTGACATTAACCTGTGTTCTTTAATCAGATTAGGATTCCCAGGGAACCAATGACACTGGTTGATGATGTCACCCAAGGCTGCAAGATGAACTCAATACTATATGTGTTGGCTGTTCCTCACAAGTCATTATTGGTTCATTGAGAAACTAGATTGGATTAGAGGACGCCGGTTGATGAGGTCAACCTACTAGTTTAGGATTTTTCTATATCTCTTTAGACATAGGTAATTTTTGGCCTTTTCTTCTAGGACAACCTACAATGAGAAAGGATGGCTTCTCCTTAATTGTTTGACTTGAACAATGTGTGATTATTCTCCAATTTTACATTTTTTGCAACTTTGGACTATATCTTAGCCTGGGTTAAGATCGTTATACCACTTTTGCAATATTTGACAACTCTCAGTAAAATCATGATTTATGCAAAACATTTGGCTCTTTCCTGAGCTCTTCCAGGAGCTGGTGCATTATGCTCCTAAAATATGAAGAGGTGTATACCTCTTAATCTATTAGCTGCATCTTAGCATCTCCATGTGCTACGCAGAAATGTATTTCAGGTTCAATCTGGCATACATATTAATTATAATTTACACCAGTTTCTTGCATAAATTGTGCATAAATGTGTTGGTCTGGGATGAACATGTCCCCTCTCGACAAGCCTTGACCTGTTTTCGGGCAAGTGGCAGGCATTGGTACAGCATAAGCAGGTCTTACACCAATGTTTTAGTCATTTTTTACTCTTAACCTGGCATGAACTGCTTAAAGGGGTTGTCCCGCGGCAGCAAGTGGGTCTATACACTTCTGTATGGCCATATTAATGCACTTTATAATGTACATTGTGCATTAATTATGAGCCATACAGAAGTTATAAAAAGTTTTTCACTTACCTGCTCTGCTGCTGGCGTCCTCGTCTCCATGGTTGCCGTCTAATTTTCGCCATCTAAAATGGTCGAATGGCCAAATTAGACGCGCTTGTGCAGTCCGGGTCTTCTTATCTTCTCAATGGGGCTCCGTGTAGCTCCGTGTAGCTCCGCCCCGTCACGTGCCGATTCCAGCCACTCAGGAGGCTGGAATCGGCAATGGACCGCACAGAAGAGCTGCGGTCCACGGAGGAAGAAGATCCCGGCGACCATCTTCAACCGGTAAGTATAGAAGTCACCGGAGCGCGGGGATTCAGGTAAGCGCTGAGCGTTTTTTTTTTTAAGTCCCTGCATCGGGGTTGTCTCGCGCCGAACGGGGGGGGGGGGGTTGGAAAAAAAAAAAAAAACGTTTCGGCGCGGGACAACCCCTTTAATAAATTCCCCCATTTGTGCAAATCATCTTATTGAGCTTTCGATAAACTGTCTCATGTGCATGGCCATGTTATGACTCCTATATATCCTGAACTGTCATAAGACTGCCATTCCATAGGCCCGATACTGTATATTTGTATGTCTTTGATTTCATACAGTGACATAAAAAAGTTTTCCATGTTGGATCCTGTAAAAAGCAATACTCATATGGTAACATACTCCATTAGATGCTGCATGTAGCAAGCTTTTATACATTAGAAGCAATGCTTCTAGGGAAAATAGCTCTGTACACATGACTCCTATTGGAGCTGTATGGCAACCTTACTGGGGACCATATGGACGTGTGCACTGTCATACAGGCTTTGTGAGAGCAAATACATTATATTAGAAAATTGAATTAATATCCAATTAAATATATTTATATGATTCTCAATACTTATATCAAACAAGTGTTTTAATGAATTTTGTATTTGTACTCGACACTCAGAAAGGAGAAATATTGACAGAACTGTACCATTTGGTTGCAGAAGTCTGTCCTGGCAAAGGGGCTGTATAACTGTAACATTAAAACAAGGAAAATGACAGCTGCAGAAAGGAACTAGGGAATCATTTTGACAGATCAGTTTTGAACAGATGACTTTAAAACAGGAAAGAAAAATGGAGAGTGACAAAACAGTGATGATTTCTAATTAGTATAAGAATGTGATGCCATTTATTTTACCTTTGGTAAGTTACAAGTGCACAGACTTTAAATTAACTGTATAACATTATGGTATTCAGGAAACCTAGTACGTTTCGGGATTGCTTATGGATAGAGATGAGCGAGCACCAAAATGCTCGGGTGCTCGTTACTCGAGTCGAACTTTCAGTGATGCTCGAGAGTTCGTTTCGAGTAACGAACCCCATTGAAGTCAATGGGCGACTCGAGCATTTTTGTATATGACTGGTGCTCCGCTAAGGTTTTCATTTGTGAAAATCTTAGCAAATCACCAAAGTCATGTAAAAAACACAGAAATGGATAGGGCAGGCGAGGAGCAACATGCAGGGCTGCATTTCGGGCTCCGAGGTCTCACTATTAAGCCACAATAGTGGCAAGAGTGAGACCCCCCCACTGTCAGCATAACGATCGTTCTCCTCTGCCACAGCTGTAACAGCTGTGGCAGAGAAGAACGATGTTAGCCCATTGAATTTAATGGAGCCGGCAATACAGCTGGCTCCATTGAAAGCAATGGGCTGCTGGCGAGCGCGGGATGAATTTTCGGGAAGGGCTTAAAAATATAAGCCCTTACCTGAAAAAGAAAGATTTTAGTGTAAAAAAGAATGAAAATGCAGGCATTCTCTTCAATGGAGCCGCTGCTGCTGCCGGCGACTCCATTGAAAACAATGGTCCGCTGGCACACCTGAATTCTTTTTCAGGGAAGGGCTTTACATATAAGCCATTCCCTGGAAATGAATTAAAAGTGATTTAAAAAACAAAAAAAATAGATACTCACCTCCCTTCAGCTGCCAGGGCACAGCTGTGTCTTCTCCTGAATGGGTGTGAGTAAGATCTGAATTCAATGGTCAGTGCTCGTTTAATCGAGACGAGTACCGCTGGGTGCTCGTCTCGAGTAACGAGCATCTCGAGCACCCTAATACTCGAACGAGCATCAAGCTCGGACGAGTATGCTCGCTCATCTCTACTTATGGACATATGTTTAATAAAACACACAAAGATGTAGAAATGATACATATGCAGCTATAACAACCATATTGTGATTTGCTCTGCTGGATACTGCATGCATGAAGCTATTATTCCCTTGAAGCAGTGCTTCTAATAAGGAAAGATGGCTCCCTAGCTATTTGTTTCTACTATATCATTATTATGTTACTGAAAACATCGATATGCTTTCTTTGTTTATGGCCAATCTTAGGCCACCTGCAAACTGGCAATCGGGATTCTGCATGGGGATCCCACAAAAGAATCTGGCTCTGACTCCAGCCGGTGACCCCACGTACCTTTGCTTTCTACATTGTGGATGGCCGCGGACACTCGCTGTTGGTCATGCGCAGATTTGAAAAAAAATTGGGTTTTTCCACGCTGTTGCTAGTCAATTGTGGATGGGCTACGGATTGGATGGCTTCCATTGACTTCAATGGAAGCTGTCCGTGCAGAGTCCGCACAAACATAAACATGCTGAGATTTTAAATCTGCTCATGTGAGCGGACATGTGAATGTTCTGTTTTTTTTAATGGGAGCGGAATACCACGGATTGTCCGCACGGGTAACAATTGGGATTCCGCAATTGAAATCCATTCATGTGCAGCCGATCTTGTACAGTTTAGCTTTGATTCTTCCTGCCATGATTTTTGTGTTTGAGGCCTAGGCCCAGGTGGCTCTGTTAAATTTGGTTTCCATGTGAAGATGTCACCTTATCATTGGCTGATGGGCTCTCATGTTTGAATCAAAATGTGCAGAAAAAAATATAGCAATAATATAACCCAAAAAATTCATATATTCAATGTAACAACTTCATTCATTCTCCCTTTCCTTCTCTATCTGGACCCAGACCACCTATCATGCTTCTCCCTCCAATGCCCCTCTCAGTATCTATAGCATTAGTGCCCCCTGCTGTAACCAGTAATAATGCTCCATGTCTGTTGCCACAAAGTAATAATGCCCCCCTGTGGCACCACAAAATGATAGTGCTGTCTTTGTGACATGCAAATTTATAGTGTTTCCTCTGTGGCCCCACTAAGTTATAGTGTCCTCTCTGCGGCCCCACAAAGTATTACCCTGTTTGCTGTCAAACAATGTGGCAGTGCCCCCTTTGTGGCTCTATATAATCATAGTGCTCCCTCTGTGGCCCCACAGTTAAATTGCTCTTTCTATGAACCCATATTAGTACAGTGGTCACACAAAGTTATAATGACCTCCAAAAGCCTTTCACCCCCAGAAAATGTGGCCAACAGCTGCTGGATAATCTTGATGGCTCACAATACTGTTGGTCAGGACACTGCTGTGTGCAGTGCTGTTCTCAATATACAAAACAACAGAGATAGGTGGAGTTGGGGCTCTATACTTCACAGTTTGGCCTGTAGTCACATAATCTGCTGCCATTGGTTGCACGCCACTCATCTTTGTATTATTTCACTTTGCTAGGTGGTGTTGATTAACTTTGTCCTTTGCATAGATTAGATATTTTTGATTACTATACATCTCTGATTTCTGTGTCTGTGTTTTTTTTTTATATTCTACCATGGGAAATCCATTTATAAGGAGTATAGTGCACAGTGTAGTGTTAATGAAATGAATTATCTCCCTTACTATTAATTGCAATCTATATTTGGATGCCTTGCATTCCTTCTGCACAGATATACACATGAGTTGGGATCTTTCATTTCTTTTTTTCTTTTTTTTTCTCCAAAAACTTTGATTTGCTATAGCATGAATTGTGTATTTAGAGAAACTGCCTAAGGCAGACATCTGTGACTGATCTTATAATAACACAAATGAGATGTTGCTGCCTGTTAGTTATAAGGATTGTTCCTGTGTTCTTGTGACTCATGAAAATGTTCAGTTACTCTGTGTATATTCTTTAGTTAAATCTCATCATTTTTAATTTCACTGAAAAAGGCAAATCACATAATAGAATGAAAATAAATACGTTGAACTTGTTTGTAATTTCGCAAGAATCAAGCATGATGTATTGATTTAAGACATTCCAAGAGGATTTTCTTCCTAGTTAAGATAAGATGATAAAAGGTGTGTTCTCATGAATATATTTAGTAAAGCTGGCTTTAAATGAAGCATATGGAGAGACAGCTGGATCTCTTTAGCAACCAATCAGGTATGTATTGATAATTACCACATATGCCAACTAAACTGATGCCAAAAAGTATTGCTACAATATGCAATTAGAGGAATACAACAGAAAAACAACCAATCAAAGAACTGCAAAGGGAATAATAAGGCAAGTACTTACACCATAATTCCCTATCCCAAATCAAACCAAAGGCGAACCTTGAAGCAGAGGCATAACTTGAAATTTCTGGGCCCCAATGCAAAACCTGTAACAGGGCCCTCAACTATAATAACAAAAACATTTATACAAAACATATATATTGTATAACTCAAATATAATATAGGTAAAGAGAAAAAATATATAACAAAGAAAAGCAACTTGTGGATCAGGTCATCAAACCAAAACACAAAATTGCATACTTAGAATAGTTAAAGTAAATATGCAATTTGCATATAGCTGAAATTGCTTTGAATCCAGATTTCCCAATCTTTCATATATTTCCCTTTTTATTGGAAGTGCAGGGATACATATACTCGAACCAGCTATTACTATTTACATCCTTAATAATCTCAGTAATGGATGGAGTAGATTTATTATTACTAAATCTAGCGATAGATATCCTGGTAGATATCAAAATATGTAGCATTGGTCAGAGTCTGTATTTAGAAAAGCCAGTGCGGGATTAGGAGGTATTTGTATATCACTTATAGTAGACATTAGTTGGAAAATCTGGGTCCACAAGCTTGTGATAAAAGGGCAGGACCACCATAAGTGAATTACAGTTCCATCTGTTGAGCCACATCTCCAACAACAATTAGAGTAGTGGGCAAGATTTTATTGAGTTTCTGGGGCGTGAGATATCAATGGTATAATAATTTACATGTTTATTGACATTTGTAGGTCTGATTCCCATTTCTCTTTTTCTAGATGCCAGTAGCTGAGGAGTATGAGAGATTAGAATTTGGTAGCATACCGAGATGCCTTTATGAGCTTCTTGAGTGGAGTTGAGCCAGGTTTCCAGTTTCGTAGGGGTGTTAATTCTGGTGGGATTTGGAGATTTTGTAATAAGTGGCGTATTTGAAAGTACTTCAATAGATTGAAGAGATGAAGCCCCGGATTCTCCAAAGCTGTCACACCTGGGTAATACCCAGGCCTTTCCAGTTGGACAGATCAAGATCCTCTATCGCAATTGATGAAAGGACATCTAAATTTGCATTGTGTATGGGGAATGTTATAAGGCCTTTTCTGATAGCTACCATTTTCCACACATTTGTTATAGCTTGGATTGTGTGTGAGTGAAAAGGGAGCTGTCTTTTAAAAAAATAGATGTGCTTGCAAGTGGTTTTTGAGCGAGAATTTACCAATTAAGGAGTTTTCAAGTGGAACCAAGAGTTTCAAACCATCATTGAGCCAAAGAGATCTAAGTTGTTCTAAAATGGTGGCACAATAGTATTGTATAATTGAGGGAGAGCTAAGACCTCCTTTTCTATGATGTTGGAAGAGAACATCTGCTTTAGTTCTGGGTTTTTGCCTTCTCCAGATAAAGGTCTGAATAATTGATTGAATATTCTTAAGAAAAGAGATGGGTAGATGTATTGGAACGTTACGGAAGAAATACAGAATTTTGGGAAGGATCATCATTTTAGCTAGAGATATTCTATCCAGCCAAGAAATGCCGTGGTTTTATATTTTTCCAGGTCTACTTTTATCAAGGAAATTAAAGGTTTGTAATTTGTTTCAAATATTTTTGATGTGAAAGAAGTTGGAGAAATGCCTAGTATGGTATGGAGTTTTTAGCCCAGGGAAATCTGTATGTATTAGTAAGATGCGAAACAAGGGATTTTTTTAGATTGGTTTCTTTTCATGTGGCATTAGAGCCTTTGTTCCCCTCAGACATGGGAGCCTGGATGTGACTACTACCTCTGACCTCCCTATAGCTACAGTCCTAAATTATTCCCTCATTGAATTACAATATTTAGAAACCAGAGAGCTTGGAAGCCAGAGACATATATCTTCTCTATCTATTATAAATGCATTGTTTGTCTGTTTGCTTATGTGTTTGGTACTTCCAAAGAAATAATGATATTTGTGTGCA
The DNA here is from genome assembly GCF_035609145.1 of Eleutherodactylus coqui. Lineage (NCBI taxonomy): Eukaryota > Metazoa > Chordata > Amphibia > Anura > Eleutherodactylidae > Eleutherodactylus > Eleutherodactylus coqui. Next base: position 123,944,748 of record NC_089837.1, read on the forward strand.
AGGGTAGCCCGAAACTTTAAATGACATCATGTTGTTTTTTCATTATTAAAGTTGTTAAAGGGATTTTCACGGCCAAAGTCAAATTTTAAAATAGTCGTAAATCATTATACAATACTATAGTACATCCATCCATTATCTTTCCTCTTGATTTACTGCTCTGAGGAATCCTTTGTGCATTGTTTACATCCCACATTTCCTGTACACAGAAACCTTGTGCTACTCTACTACATCTCCCATAATCCGCTCAGCCGATCCAGTACCCTCCTTCCACATCACATGAATGTTAAATCACACCCAATACATACACAAACAATTTGCTTCTCTCATTGCTTGACTAGGGTGACTGGGAGAGAGAGTCACAGACTGTCACCAGCTATAGCTGCAAAAGAAATCAACCTTAATTGAAGATGATCATCCTAGTGTGTATTAGATCACTATAGTACAAGATACTGTGGCCGCATTCCACTGTTGTTTATCATACTTATGACCATTGCAGTCCTGTTACCAGTTAGAGTCTTCTTACACGGGACGAGCTGTTGGTCAAACTATGTCTGGCAGCTTGTCCCAGTGATGCTTTTTCCTGGACTGTTACAGAGTAGCGAGTCGGAAGGGGTAACATCTCTCCTTAGGAAGAGCACCAAGAAGGTGAGTAAGGAAGCTTATATGGCCATCCATGCTCCTCTGGGTAATATGGAACTAAGGAAGATGGAACAATACCTCTACAGTGCCACCTATTGGATAGCAGCATTCCTTCAAATCAGTGCTTGACCCTTTATACAGGTCTGTAGAGCAATGATTGAGAAAGGAAAACCAAGTCTTGTTGGCATCACTCAAAACGCTCAAAGATGGAGCGAGCCGGGGAGCGTTCTTCCCCCACCCGCCTCCATTCACAGACAGTGAATGACTGCTGTTTACACTGAACGGCACATCGTTCAGTTGTCTGCGTGTAGAAACTGAATGACTGAATGATTTTTGTTCAGTTGTTCAGTTGCTGCATATGTTTACACTGGACAATTATCATTCAATTTCCTGCACTCCCTAGGAAAATTTGAACAATAATCATCACGTGTAAAAAGGGCCATAAGATATAATTGCAAGCATCTCAGCCAAGTTGTTATTGAGCCATCAATTCATCACTTTTTTTCACCAAGTGGTGTAAATTTGCTGCGGCTTTTACCTTGCGAAAAATCCACTGCAAACTTGTCATGGGTGAATATATGTCTTCACCTGCATCGTAGAGGCATGTCTAGCAGTCAATGATCTCTGAACAAGAGGTACACTACAAAAAAGTAGCATCTTAGGGGGCGTGGCCTGGAGTGAGTCCGAGACGGCAGCGAGTGTGTAGGCTCCACTCGGTGGCGACTCTCAGCAACACCCACAGCAACCAGTGGACACTCAAACCTTACCTTCTGCAAGGTAAACGTCTGGGGACCATGGCAGCAGCAAAGAGAAGGACGTCTAGAGCGATCCCGGCGCGCCTGGAGGAGTTCTTCGCGCCGCGCGGCTCTCTCCCCGAAATGGCAGCGGAAGATACACCGGAAGTGGCAGCGGGAACCCCGGTAAGAGACCTCCACAAGTCCCTGATCCCGAGACCAGCTAGCAGAGAGGACGAAGAGGGGGAGCAGGAGGAGAGGGCGGAAGCGGGTCAGGAAGAGAGAGGAGCTCTGACAGGGAACAAACTAAAACCCGGGGCCCCCGCAGGCCGCAGCTCAAAAAACAAAATGGCGCCGACGAAAGCTCAGGGCGCCCAATCTGCCTCAAATAGCCCTGCTAAGCAGAAACAAAGACTGACAGACGGAGCAGAGGGAGAGAGCTCCGACATAACCACTTCCCAACCTATAACGGACGGCGAAATAGATAACTTAGCCGCATCTGACAGACCGGCCTCGGAATCATACATTAAAGAGGCGATACTCGCCCTAAGAAATACCATACAAGCTGACCTGAGGGGTTTGTCCCAACACGTAGACACTAGAGATGAGCGAACGTACTCGTTATGAGTACTTACGCACCCGAGTACCGCCATTTTCGAGTACTTCAGTACTCGCGCGCAAAGATTCGGGGGGCGCCGGGGGGCGGGGAGAGGTGTGGCGGTACGGGGGGTAGCAGCGGGGAACAGGGGGGAGCCCTCTCTCTCTCCCTCTCCCCCCACTCCCCACTACTACCCCCCGTGCCGCCACGCCGCCCCCCGAATCTTTGCGCGCGAGTACTGAAGTACTCGAAAATGGCGGTACTCGGGTGCGCAAGTACTCGTAACGAGTACGTTCGCTCATCTCTAGTAGACACGTCAATTTCTGAGGTCACCAACAGGCTGAATAACACCGAAAACAAAATGGAGGAGCTCGTAAAATCACACAACGAGCTCATCGACGCCCACTATGATTTAGAGGGGACTGTTAATGCGCTGCAAAGGAAATTAATTGACTTGGAAGACAGAAACAATGTTAAGATTCGGGGAGTCCCTGAAAAAGTTTCCAACGCCGAAATCCCTGAATATGTCTCACGCCTGATCCAGAAGGTGCTTCCAAATCTTCCAGAGCATGAATGGAAGATAGACAGGGCACACCGTCTCCCCCTTCCGAAGTTCTTAAAAGATGGCAGCCCCAGAGACATCATTGTGCGACTTCACTATTACAGCACAAAGGACGCCCTTATGTCCGCTGCGAGAAAGCTGAAATCCTTGCCATGTCCCTACGCAGACATCCGCCTATACATCGATCTTTCTCAAGCAACTATGGCAGCGAGGCGAAACTTCGCAGACGTGACTTTTGCTTTGAGAGAGGCGAACATTCAATACAGGTGGGGCTTCCCCACGAAGATAATCGTCTTCAAGGATAACAAGACTCATCTACTTCAGGACCTTAACACCACCAAAGCCACCCTAAATTCATGGGGTCTAAAGATAAAAAATTCCCCTTCTAATCGTGCTGAGGCCCCTCCTGAAGGCCCCCGAGTAAGAAGACCATAACCAGGCTTTCTGCAAAGATTCAAATGAGAGGTTCTCCTTTCTCTTTCTCCATTCTTTTTTTTTCATCTATTGTCTCCTGCCCAACAGGTTCCACTGACGCAGGAATGGACAGACTAGAGAGTCTCGCTAGTCACTCTCGCGAACTTTCATAACCCCCCAGATGATCATGCAAGCTATGGCTTGCCACCCCTCTTGTTTTTCCCTATTCTGGTTTTGCCTCGTTCACATCAAGGTTTTGCTATGGGATGTAGCAACCTACCAATGTTCAGCCTTTTGTGTAACACTTTGTTGTTCTTTACCCAGTTTCGTTCTCACAGGCATCGCTAACTACCTTAGACCCCTGCCTCCTAGCTCCAGAATGCTCGCGCCAGCAATATGGCTCTAAAATTCCTGTCACTGAATGCCAACGGAATCAACCACCCACAGAAAAGAAACTTCACGTGGAAAGAAGCCCTTCGCAACAACATCAACGTCGTATGTATACAAGAAACGCACTTACTAGACATAGACACACACCGCATGGCTCATAAAAAATACCCACACACCATATTTGCCTGCGCCCCCAACAAAACACGCCGGAGTCATGGTGGCGATTCGGGAATCTACACCATTTACTCTTACAACACAACTATGCGACCCTGGCGGACGCTACATAGTTTTGGTGGGAGAGTTGAGAGGCTCCCCAATCACCCTTATTAACGTGTACGTCCCAAATAAAAAACAAATAAGTTTTTTAAACAAACTTATGAAAAGAGTAGGTAAAATAGCGAAAGGTCCACTGCTTTTCTGTGGAGACTTTAACCTGACCCCAGAGAAAAATATCGACTCCACCCAACAGTCAAAAAGAAAACCCAACCCATGTTTAAACCTTTGGCTACGAAGGCATGCCCTTCTTGACACATACCGTTGCCTCAACGCCGCGTCGAGGGAATATACGTTTTATTCCCCCCGCCACAAAACGTTTTCCCGCATTGATCTCTGCCTGGTTGATAAACAAACTATAACATCGGTAGTGAAAGCAGAAATTGGAACGGCCACATGGTCAGACCATGCTCCAATAGTGACAACAATAAACCTGGGCAGGACTAGGCAACCAATAAGATCGTGGAGAAACAACGTATATCTGATGAAAATCCCTGAATATAAAACAGAAATCATAAAAGAAATGGAGGAATTCTTCGCTGTAAATGACACCCCAGACATAGACCCTGGTACCCTGTGGAACGCCCACAAGGCGTTTATGAGAGGGGTGCTTATTAAATTAGGAGCCAGATATAAAAAAAAGAAACTAGCTAAAACTGAGTCTCTGGTGCTGGAGATACAGCGCCTGGAGGACGAGATGCGGGGCAATCCCTCCGTATCTACTCATGACAAATTATTCAAAACAAGACTCGAACTCCGCAAAATATTACAAAGTGATTTTGACAAAGAAGTTTCAGCCCATAGAGCCAACATATACTCTTCATTAAATAAACCATCAAAATGGATGGCCAACCTAGTCAAAAGAAAGACGATTAAAGCTTCTATTCCCTTTTTGTGGAGTTCGAAACATAAAGAATTTAAAATCACCCATCCAAAGCAGATAGCGGACAAATTCCGCGCCTACTATAGTGAACTGTACAATTTAAAGGATGACCCGTCCTTCACACAACCAAATAAAAATGCGATAGACAACTTTTTAAAAAACCTAAACCTCCCACGCATTACTAGCACGCAGGCAAACAAATTGGATAAAGAATTATCCGGTCCCGAGGTTATGGAAACAATTTCAAACATGAAGAACCACAAAGCCCCTGACCCCGACGGGTATTCATCCGAATACTACAAATTATTCTCAAGTCATTTGTCCCCTTACTTAGTTAAATATTTTAACACTGCTATTCGCTGTGGCTCTTTCCCGGAGGAGGCCCTCCAAGCCACCATTGTTGTCCTTCCCAAAGCCGGCAAACCCCCGGACGACCCATCAAATTTTCGTCCGATCTCGCTGTTAAATACAGATATAAAAATTTATTCCAAGACATTGGCGTCGAGGCTGCTCGGGATTCTGCCCGAAATCATACATTCCGACCAGGTCGGATTTGTGAGGGGGAGGCAGGCCCCGGATGGCACCCGCAAAGTTCTAAACCTTCTGCACTCCCTGAACACATCCCATGCCCCGGCAGTTATGCTGGCCCTCGACGCCTAAAAGGCTTTTGATCGTGTCCATTGGGACTTTGCATTTCAAACAATGGCCAGGTTTGGCCTGGGGGAGGGACTGAGGCGTGCTATCCGGGCCCTGTACTCAAATCCGTCGGCAAGGACACTGGTGGACGGCACGCTCTCGGAGTCTTTTAGAATATCAAACGGTACTAGGCAAGGTTGCCCCCTTTCTCCGATACTGTACGTTCTTACAATAGAGCCTCTTGTCGAAGCCATAAGAGCGTCCCCTGAGGTGAGGGGGATCCCGCTGAATCTCCGCCAACACAAGATTGGCTTATTTGTGGATGATGTCATTCTCACCCTGACACACCCACTCAGCTCTTTAAGGGCAGCCCAACAAATCTTAAACTCTTTTAGCTGTGCGTCGCAATACAAACTTAATACAACCAAATCAATAATACTGGGGATCAATGTATCTACGGAACTAAAAAAAGCTTTAATAAAGGAGTTCCCATACGAGTGGAGAGATTCAGACCTACCGTACCTGGGAATTCACTTAACTCCCAACATAAACAACCTTGAGAAAACAAATTTTCCCCCGCTGATAGAGGAGGTGCAGAAGGAGGTGGACCGCATGACAAGACTCAACCTCACATGATATGGCAGAATCATGACTTACAAAATGAAACTCCTACCTAAGATTCTTTACATTTTCAGAGTCTTGCCAGTCGCTTTATCCAGACCCACACTAGCGAAACTTCAAGGACAAATATCAAATTTCGTATGGGGTGGCAGGAGGCCTCGCCTGGCACTATCCATCTTGGCCATGCGACGAACTAAAGGAGGTGCTGACATACCCAACATAGATAAATATTATAGAGCCTCCCTCCTAAACCAAGCGAGATACCTAATCCAAGGGGATGACGCGATGAGCTGGGTGGGCATGGAGAGAAGTTTCACCAAACTAGAGTCTAGTAGCCACTTGTTACTGGCAACATCCTTGGAAGCCATGTCAAATACATCAAACATGGAAACGAAGATCAATATAGTCCCCAATTCACTTCCCCCTACAACAACAGCCTCACTCGCGGTCTGGAGCGACCTTACAAAAAGGGTTGCTCTACACGGCGCCCTAGTATCCCCTAATGTTCCTCTGGAGACGTTGAGTGCATTTGTACCGGACCTGGATGTGAGAGGTTGGGTGGAAAACGGATTGCGCTTGGTGTCAGATTTGATGCTGGGGGGATCCGTAAGACCTTTCAGCGAGCTCAGAATCAAGTACAACTTGGATGTCCAGGACTTATACAAATACACTAGAGTCAGCCATTTTCTTGTCAGATCTAAGCTACACACAATAAAGATCCCACGTGCCATTGCAAACAAACTCAACTCTACACCCAACTTAAAGAAATCTGAAACTAGACATTTCTATGACATACTGACTGGAAATGATATTCTGTCAAAGAAGTCTCATATGTTAAATTGGGAAAGAGAATTAGACACGAGCATCGCCCTAGAATCCTGGAACAGTGCCTTCGGTCTCGCTGGGAGGTCAACTAAAGGGTTGGGAATATTGGAGGTCCAGACGAAGATCACCACGAGGTGGTATTTCTCCCCTGCCCTTCTATATAACAGACTTAGAAGGGGAGACGGCCTATGCTGGAGAGGTTGCGGCAGCTGGGGCACCCTTACGCACATTTTTTATTCATGCCCTAAGTTGGCTATATATTGGCGAGATGTGTTAAACTCCCTGGATATAGCTGTAAATACTCGTGTACCTAGAGGAGCAAAACACATCCTGCTGCTAGTAGATCTGGAGGAAATACCTCCCCCAGCCAGATACATGGTGTGTCACGCCCTGATGACAGCAAAAACTCTTATCGCGCAACACTGGAGAGGCCCAGATCCCCCACAATTCAACGAATTTAAAAAACGGATGGCAGAACAGAAAGTGTTTGAAAAGTGGTTGGCATTCAGAGAAAATACGCTGGCAAGGCATGAGGAGATGTGGAGCGGATGGAGGGAGTCAATATAACCGCAATGTATAAAAAATAGATGTGCCTAAAGATGCCAAGTTTATTTGTTCTCTTTTATGTTCTCCAAGCTATCAATCGTTTACCTCATGGACTGTAAAGTTGCGTTGCACCGCTGTGGTGGGAAGGCAGTCACCCTGCACCAAGAAGACGGCTAGTATCTCCCCGATAGACTGTTTATAAGACTGTGTGTGCATTGTATATGACATAACATATGTTTTTCCTGCCACTTTGTGTATCCATGTTTACAAAATAAAAAAATTTAATGGTTAAAAAAAAAGCATCTTAGAGCCTTTTATAGGGCAACAGGGTAAACACGTTTACAGCCTCTGGTGGCAAAATCTAGTGTCTAATCAGGCCACAAATGTAATCATTTACATATTTACCTGAGACATAACCACATGCCCAATTTTGCCGCAATCTGACATTTCTATTGGAGTGTCTATTCTATTGCTTGTTGTTTTTTTGTCAATGAGTGTACTTTTAATCCGGTCAGCTTTAAATGAAGTTTTAACCCCTTTAAAATATTCCTACTTGTTATAGACTACAAGCAAACCCTATTTCCTAGTTTTAAAAATGAACTCAAAGGCGTACATAGCCTGTAACAACACAATTTTACTTTACTGCTATTTACATAAATAACCATTTACATATTACTAATGATGGCAGTAAAACGTTATATGGTCACAAAAAGAGCAGAAAGTTATCACCAATATTGAGATTTTATTAAAAGCAGGGAAGTTGGCCTTTAACTCCATATGATAGGAATAAAATATGAGAACCAGTACTGCTATTTTAAATTGGCAGATACAAAAGCCTTAACAGGCTGCCGCACATAATATAAAGCAAGCAGTCTCGAAGGAACGGTCTGTGTCTTAGGGAAATGGAATGTTCTATTCTGCTTCACACTTAGGTTTAAGAACTTGAAAAGATGGGAATAAATACCTCTCCCATTTACAAAAATAATCAGAAAATCTTCTTACAATTTTACTGAAGTCTTGCCTGAAATAGGCACTTCTTTGATCTGCCTTACTAATGAAGGATTAAGTTACTTTATAGGTCAAGATACCTTTTTGATCCTAATGACTGTGTGCACATATAAAATAAATCATGCATTTATACATAGATTAAAAATTGTATTGCTATTAATATTAGACTTTATAGGACAAAGTTTTTTTATACATAATACACTACTCCTACTTTACAATGCTATTTCTTCTTCTGAGATGTAACACTACTTATACTGTAGCTATTGTGTCTCCTCTTACAAGATAACTCCACCCAAATGTTATATATCCCAATAATCCTCTTAACTGTCTCGTTTTTCCTTGAGTTAACTATGCAGTCATTTTGAGCAGACATTTTTAAGTATGTAATTACTATCAATTTTTTCCTCAAATTAATAAAAGTATATCCCATTAAAGACATTTATGACACATTAGATATTCCAAAAATGTTATGCTGGCCCTTCTTCTCAGCAAAAAAAGTGTCTTTGTCAAAAAGAGGTGCACTGTTGCCTCTGCAGAGCTTTTTTTTTATTCTTTAGCTACTCGTAAATTATAAGTAACACATACTGAATCATCTGGGTAGTGCTACTAACTGTGTCCCCCCAAATAATAATCTATGTTGTGCAAATGAAATGACTACTACATGCTGTGTCCACAGAAATGAATTATAATTAGAGATGAGCAAGCGTACTCACTAAGGCAATTACTCGAGCGAGTATTGCCATTTTCGAGTACATGCCTGCTCGGGCCAAAAGATTCGGGGGCAGGCGGGTGAGCGGTGAGTTGCGAGAGTAAGCATGGGGGAGCGGGGGGAGAGAGAGATCTCCCCCCCCCCCCCCGTTATTCCCCGCTCTTACCCGCTGGCTTTTGACACAAGCGGGCATGTACTGGAAAATGGCAATACTTGCTCGAGTAATTTGCCTTAGCGAGTATGATCGCTCATTCCTAATTATAATATATGCTGTGCTCTCTGTAATGAATACTAGTATATGCTGTGCCCGCTAAAATGAATATATGCTGCGCCCCCTGAAATGATCTTTTCTTCTCTATGTCCAGACTGCCATGAAAATATCTTTTAGCCTCATTACACATAAACTCCCCATCTTCCTGCTGCCTCCAATACTAGAGTTGAGTGAGCGTATTCTTCGGAGCTTGATGCTCGTTCGAGTATTAGCATACTCGATGCTGCTCGCTATACGAGCGAGCATCACACTGTGTTCGACCCCGCCCCAGCTTTTGGCCCCTCCCCACTATGACGTGTAAGTTTTTGCCCCTCCCCGCTGAAAAAAACTTCGGACCTAGCTGCCCACATACAAAAATGCTTGAGTCTCTCATTGTAGTCAATGGGGTTTGTTACTCGAGTAGAGCTCTCGAATTTTACGAAAAGCTTGACTCGAATAACGAGGACCTGAGCATTTGGGTGCTCGCTCATCTCTATCCAATACCCATTTCAGTGCCCCAATGCAAGAATTAGCACCCACTGAGTTTGCAAAGTATCAATAATGCCCCCTATGCAGCCCCAAGCACAGTAATAATCTCTCTTTGCTGTCAAACATTATAGGTAATCAATATAAAAAATAAAAATGCCCTGAATACCAATTTTTCTCATACTGGACATGGGATAAGCTTTAGTTCGTTCATATTATACAGGAGAGCGACTGGAAGATATACCTCAGGTCAAGCTAAGATTTTCCTGTGCTAGACCACCTAAGATGTACCCCATTATCCCTCCATCTAATATGTATTATCTTTTATACTCCTTCCATGAAATGTTTTCTAATATCACATAACAGTATACTGGGACTTGTAGTTCCACCTCTTACTGTATATTATTGTCCTGTAAATTCCTCTGTTAAAGGGGATCCCTGCTGATCACCTGACTCCTAGGGCAGCTGTTGTTTATGTTAGCTCAGGTATCAGAAAGCGCTGACCATAGCACAGTGGCCCAGGTTGGTATTGCAGGTGCAGCTCCTGTTGAATTCAATGGGACTTGTGACAGCAGTACCAGCCTAAGCCACTGTGTTACAGTTAGCATAATCTACTTTCTACATCGACTGTAGTGACAGTAGCCCAGGGAATCAGCTGATTGACAGCGATCCCGAATGATGGATTCCTGCCAATCGTCAATTAAGTCCCGGAATATCCCTTCGGCCAATTAAGACTTCTTTTGAAATCAATGGATCTGTGTGTGTTCCCTATTATGAATGTGGCTCTCCACTAGGGGAGGAGGAAAAAAAGAGGAAGAACAAACATGGTGGCTCAGTCATAAGCACTATTGCCTTGCTCGAGTTCTAGGTTCAAATCTGACCAATGACAACATCTGGAGGGAGTTTTGCAAAGTCCATGCAGATGTTATCATACATGAGAATTGAACCATGGTCCCGAGCACTGAAAGACAAGAGTGCCAGCAACCGAGACACTCTCTCACTCTTGGATTTCTAGAATAAGGTTGATTTCTTTTGTATGGCGGATCGCGACGAGCAATATCATTAAAAACCAAAGAAAGAACAAATAATCTCATTATATGATATTCAACTTCTGCATTTGTGTGTAAGCATGGGATATTATGGGCTCGTAATGTTTTCTAGATTGATATATAGATGGATTTTTTCTGTATTGCATAAATATTTTGTGAACTGAAAATAGAGTTCCTCTGAACTTTTAACAGTAGGTACTGTAAAGCCGTATAACAAGTTAAGCGTGATTTCACACATTGGTCACACTCAGCAAGTGAGCACAGTTGCAAGGATTTGGGTTTCATTTGAATCAAAATCTTAAAGTGTAAATTTGAAACTGGGAATGGCGTGTTAATTTTTGACATCACAATCTGTCACCTAAGCATAAGTGTTTAATATTACTTATTTTAAAGCAGAAGTCTTGTGTGTAATTAAGATTCAAGGCATATTTCATAATATGTTATCATCTTTAAAATAGTATAGATTTTGAGTTATTCACTGGATAAGGGCTTGGTCACATGGGCGCATCGGCGCCCATGTTACTGCAGGTAGCAGACGGCCGCACTTCAAGACGGACGTCTCTCTGCAGCGCCGGAAGAAAGAACATTTGACCGGCTTTATTGCCGGTCATGTGTTCTTTCTTCAGCACTGTGGGAAGTCATCCGTTTTTAAGGACGGCCGTCTTTTTCCTGCAATAAGGGCTCAGTCACACAGGCGCCGATGCGTCTGTGTGACTAAGCCCTAAAAAGTAATTTTTTGTTCTACCCTGGCATATTATAATGATTGCAAGACAAAGTATCTATTGCAGTCCATTGTTATTCCTTTCTAAATACTAAATATAAACAAAACACAAAGAGAGAGAAAAATGTTCCCATCTCCGATATTTATGGAATTTCTACGTGAGCCAAGCATCTGATAGAGAATGCTATTGTCACGGCTTGCCTGCTGTGGTAGATTGGCACTGGGGTGACATCATGGCATCAGCCCTGGCCCACATGATCCATATGCAGGCACATGCTCACTGTCATTTCAGCACTGGATGTCGACATGAGCACTTCTCTGCTAGTGTGTGGTTGGATTGGTCAGCTGAGGAGCATTTGTCCCAGATGGCCAATCAGCATGTATATGTACACATTTATTCTGGCTCCTCCTCATTGAGGATGCTGGTTATACTTCTAGTCCGGCAGTATTTCTGGTCCAGTCCTGTTCTATTCCACTGTCAGATAATTGTGTTTGATGTTAAGGATATTTGGTGTGTTTTAACAGCTTTCTCCTGACTTACTGCTATTACTGCATTAGTATTTCATGTGGTTCGTTGCATATTGTTTAACAGCAATACTGCATCTGTTATCGTTTATTGTAGCAGACATTATCCCTGTTTCCATCTATGGAAAGTCAGGGTTGCCCTAGGTTTCGGTCGTGGAATAGCCCTAATCAAGCAAAGGCTCCGCTTTTAGGTAGGGTCTTGCTGCATTAGGTCAGATTTCCCATTCCCCTATTTTTGATTTTCTTATGAATATTTTGTGTTCGCTGATTTGGAATATTGTTTGTATATCCATCCTATTAGGACACTAGATTACGTCTGATCCAGGGGAGGTGTTTTAGCATCCAGCTTGGACATAACAGTTATGTTTTTTTTCTCTCTTTCTTTTTAAGTCTGTATGAATTCAAAAAAATCTGTATGAAATTGAAGGTATATGTAAATACTTCATGGTAGCATAGACTTTCAAAGGTACGGTAATACAGAGCTTGTCTAGAGCATTAATACAGCCGCCGGCGTAACTATAGGGGATGTGGGGGATGCTGTTGCACCCGGGCCCAGGAGCCTTAGGGGGGCCATAAGGACTCTCTTCTCCATATAGGGAGCCCAGTACTATGAATAAAGCATTACAGTTGGGGACCCTGTTACAGGTTTTGCATTGGGGCCCAGGAGCTTCAAGTTATGCCTCTGTATTAAGGGGTCAAGAGAAGTCTGGGGGCCCCAAGATAAACTTTTGCACCCAGGCCCACAAGCTTTTATACACCCCTGAATACACCCATAAGGCCCATTTACACAGGATGAACTGTTGGGCAAACAATTCCTGACAGCACATCCCAGTGAAGCTCACTCTTGTTCTGTCACATAGGAGTGAGTATCGCTGGGATTGCTCACTGCTGGCATGGAGGCGGGGCAGCCAGGGTGCATTCTCTCCCATCTGCCTCTATTCACTGTAAGCAGCAGTCATTCAGAACTGAACGGCTGCTGTTTACACTGAACGGCTAGTCGTTCAGCTTTCTGCATGCTGAAACTGAACGACTCTCACTTAGTCTTTCAATCTCTGCATGCATTTACACGGGGCAACTATTGTTCAAACTCCAACAGGAGTGCAGGGTTTTGTACAACTCCTAATGATAATAATCCATCCCATATAAAAGGGCCTTTACAACTAGAACATATTTTACTTTAATTGTAATATTATTGCTCAGAAAGGTATCATATCTTAACCCATTAAAAAGCTATTGTTCTCTTATCTTAACACAACAAATCCCATTGTAAAGTTATTTAAAGTGTAAACAAAAACACCCTAATAGAATCCACCCTTAATATCACATGACTATAAGAGTTGTAATATACAGACTGTGTCCCAGCCTTATGGCAATAGGAGTGCTGCTTCTGTGCATATACTTGTCCTAATATACAGCCCAATGATGTGCCAAGTTTCATTTGTTTAAACTGTGTTAAAGTTGAGTGTATATGTGTTTCTGTGATTCTGGTCAGCAGCCCCTGCACTGGGAATGTGATGCTGGAGGGACACACCCCTATGAAGTCAGCCTGCCAGTATGAGAAGGAAGCAGGATGTGATGACACAGAGAGAGCAGCAGCCATCTTTGCAGAGAGAGAACCAAGTGTCTGTGCTGCATTGAGAGTGTGTGGAGATCTTATAGGACTTTCCTGTGCAGCTAACCTGTGTGTAATTCAGTCCAGAGGCAGACAGAGTGTAAAGAGACAGAATGTTCAGTGGAGCCATGCTGAAAGGACTGTGCCCAGTGGCTAACCAGTAATACTGACATTGTGGCTGTGGACATTGCAGCCAAAGCTAAAGACTGGCAGTGCTGTTGAGTACCGGACGGTAACTGCACAACCCCTGGCTTATATCACACCGCGGTGTATGGATTCTGCAGGACTGTTAGTGTGCTGAGCTACTTGCTGTTGGATCCCATTTCATCCATTTTGTTTTCCTGCCTGCTGAGAAGAATCTTATTGCCTCGAATGTTGTGATAACCGTGAGGAGAGGACACTTCGCTATACTAGAAAGGGACGACATCGGGCCCCAACGCACGCTTCTACAAACTGTAAGCAGTCCACCCGGACCACTGGTAAGAGGGGTGCGCATCCAAATGTGAAGTTAGGGTCAGTTAGGGATAGTTTTGGGACTATTGTTCTTTCAGTGTCCGTGCTGTGGAGGTGGACATAGTAAACGTGGAATATATTGTCAAATCTAACTTGAATTGTTCAAACTATACTGTGTATTTTGCTTGTCCTTATTCCTGTTCTTTTTACCATTAACTTGCCTTTATTAACCTGTAGTAAATACATTTTTCTTAACTTGACCACCCCGTGTGCGTCCTTTCTGGTTGCGGAGACCAAACCACCTGCCTTGCTCTCGGTTCACAGAGTCAAGCTAAAGAGTCTTTTGCACAGGATGCCAGTCCTAATGTAACCGCTTAGGTTATTAGCGCTTGTGCAGAGTGTTTACACAGACTGACTTCACCGCTGGATCGCTGGGTTCTCGCTCAGTGCTTCACCTTCTAAAGTGAGGGGCATTTATATGGAACAAGGATCCAGCGATAGTTTTTTTGCATTTACACTGCACGATTATTACTCAAATTTATTAGTTTAAACAAATTTTGAGAGATAATACTTCTGTGTAAATGGACCGTAAGGGCTAAGATGAATGGGTGTGTTTTAGTCCCTTTATTTTCAAGGTCGTATAATAGAATGAAGTGAAACCAGTGCTTTCATTGGTTTCATTTTCACTTTTGGCATTCTCGCTCGTTAATACTACATGCGAGAAAAGATAGGACTTGTCCTTATCTTTCTCGCAGGTTGTTTTTCTACATGTAAGAAAGATAGGGCAGGACATATCTTCCCACTTTTTTCTCAAACTTGCGCGGACTAGTGCAGAGTTTAAATAGTCAAGAAAAAAATATGGCTAATGTGCCAATACACTCTGTAGTGGCAAGCGTATTAGCGCATGCACCCATGTGGTTTTGCCCTAAAGGTACCTTTTCATGGGACTATTATCGCACAATTATCACTGGAAACAGCAAATTAAGGCAATAATTATCCTGTGTACATGCAGCTGCCGATGGCACTTAGCAAGAAATTGCCTACTTTGGAGTTCTTTGGGTTATAGCAGTTAAAGGGGTTGTCCCGCGGCAGCAAGTGGGTCTATACATTTCTGTATGGCCATAATAATGCACTTTGTAATGTACATTGTGCATTAATTATGAGCCATACAGAAGTTATAAAAAGTTTTATACTTACCTGCTCCGTTGCTAGCGTCCTCGTTCCCATGGAGCCGACTAATTTTCGCCCTCCGATGGCCAAATTAGCCGCGCTTGCGCAGTCCGGGTCTTCTGCAGTCTTCTATGGGGTCGCTCGTGCAGAATGCCGGCTCCGTGTAGCTCCGCCCCGTCACGTGCCGATTCCAGCCAATCAGGAGGCTGGAATCGGCAATGGACCGCACAGAAGCCCTGCGGTCCACTGAGACAGAGGATCCCGGCGGCCATCTTCAGCAGGTGAGTATGAAGACGCCGGACCGCCGGGATTCAGGTAAGCGCTGTGCGGGTTGTTTTTTTAACCCCTGCATCGGGGTTGTCTCGCGCCGAACGGGGGGGGGGGGGTTAAAAAAAAAACGTTTCGGCGCGGGACAACCCCTTTAATATACAGTATGAAACAGCGCCAGTATAGGAATGGGGAAATCTGTGCAGTCGATTTCAAGCACGAAATAAAAAGGAAGGTGACTTACCTGACGTCTGCAGGGAAGGCCAGGGACCCTACCCATTAGCACTGGAATCCCTGTCTGCTGTGATGCTTCTGATTGCCTTATAACCTGCAGGATGTCTGAAAGTGAGCAACTAGGACTTCAAAACCCTAGATAGAATGCAATGGAGGTGAATTATGAGATAAAGAGAGGAAGGTCTCTGGGCTTGTAAGGGTTCTATTGTTTTTGTATATGTAACAGAACAATTCAGCAGAAGAATGTTCCATTGCGTAATATATATAATCTTTTATTATTAATCCAAAATAAAGAAGATCTAACCAATATGTCAGGTATACATATGTTGGTGCAATGAGTTTCGGGGCCAAACTTCCCCTTTATCAAGCACAAATTTGCTGGTCTGTACCTTCTGAGTGAGAGACCAGGTGTCACCTGGTCTCTCACATCAGAAGGTAGAGACCAGTATATGTACATCTGACATATTGGTCAGATCTTTTTTATTTTGGATTAATAATAAAAAGATTATATATATATATATCATGCATGGGAACATTCTTCTGCCGGATTGTTCTGTTCCATATACGAAAACAATAGAACCCTTACTAGTGCAGAGACCTTCTTATCTTTATGTCATATTTCATCTCCATTGGGTTTTAGCAGAGCTAACTTTCGAGCTGTATAAAGAGGAAGTCATTCCATTATTAAAGGAGATGTCCCGAGGCAGCAAGTGGGGTTATACACTTCTGTATGGCCATAATAATGCACTTTGTAATATACATTGTGCATTAATTATGAGCCATACAGAAGTTATAAAAAGTTTTATACTTACCTGCTCCGTTGCTGGCGTCCTCGTCTCCATGGTGCCGACTAATTTTCGGCCTCCGATGGCCAAATTAGCCGCGCTTGCGCAGTCCGGGTCTTCTGTAGTCTTCTATGGAGCCGCTCGTGCCAGAGAGCGGCTCCGTGTAGCTCCGCCCCGTCACGTGCCGATTCCAGCCAATCAGGAGGCTGGAATCGGCAGTGGACCGCACAGAAGAGCTGCGGTCCACGAAGACTGAGGATCCCGGCGGCCATCTTCAGCAGGTGAGTATGAAGACGCCGGACCGCCGGGATTCAGGTAAGCGCTGTGCGGGTGGGTTTTTTAACCCCTGCATCGGGGTTGTCTCGCGCCGAACGGGGGGGGGGGTTTAAAAAAAAAAAAACCCGTTTCGGCGCGGGACATCTCCTTTAATGATTGCCTGTTTACTTCGAATAGAGGCAGGCGGGCCAGAACAGTCTCCGGTTCACTCTACCTCCATTTACAGAACAACTATCACTTTTGTGTAAAGTACAGGATTGATCGGGTGGTCGTCCCATAGAAAGGTTCTTTAACTCATCTATATGTACTTATGCTATTATTTCTTTCTGTTGCATCAAAGCTGTGACAAACTATCGGAAGTAGCTAATTATTGTATATTTTTAAAATGTAACATAGCTTATCCTGAAAGCTAAGTGGTAAAGCTCCAAAGCACCCTTAGTAAGGATGAGCGAGTATACTCGCTAAAGCACTACTCGTCCGAGTAATGTGCCTTAGACGAGTATGTCCCTGCTCGTCCATAAAGATTCGGGGACCGCTGCGGCTGACAGGTGAGTCGCGGCGGGGAGCGGAAGAGAGCGGGCAGGAGAGAGGGAGAGAGAGATCTCACCTCCGTTCCTCCCCGCTCTCCCCCGCAGCTCCCCGCTCCGCGGCGGCCCCGGAATCTTCAGGGACGAGCAGGGAGATACTCGTCTAAAGCACATTACTCGGACGAGTAGTGCCTTAGCGAGTATACTCGCTCATTCTTAACCCTTAGCCATCGTAAGCACGCCTCTGAGTTATACACTGCCTGAAGTTTGCAGTGTATTACTTCATTACTCATTTTATTGTATTTAGTATGTAGCATTATAAAGCTCTGCATACCCAGTGATTTCTATAAGTAAACTAGCAAGCAGCAATATACAATAATAGCAAGCAGTGAGGAAATTCCAACTGGTTCTCTTAATAAGAATTACATAGAAAAATATTGACATTTTTCAAATTCATTTTGGCTGGAACAACTTTCAACAATTAAATCTCCATGAGTATAACCCAAACAAGAACATTTTCAGCATGAGTCTATCATTCATTTGAGTAAAAATGAGAGAGTCGTGATTAGAGTTACAAGCCAAGCCATGTCCTAAATTTGAAGTATTTCTTTTGTACTTTTTGCTCATAAACACAATCTTCTTTTATTCCTTACCAACTGTGCGGTTCACTTCTTTTTGTACATCTTTATCCCACATGTTTTCTGTATCTACTGCATCCATGCCGTGCATGAGCATCATTAGAATATAATGTGTAAATTAAATTGTGTCAATACCCAATTTAACAATATCAAGAATGTTTTAAAGTCCATTAAAATTTATTAGTGCTTTAGAGAACTAACATGCTATGGAAGTAATAAACATAAAAAGGAGAATATGATGATATTTGGTGTCTTACTGGCAACAAGAATTGTTTTTCTGAGGAATGGCAGGAATATATTGGAGTATATGGTGTTAGAGGAGCCTTAGGCTTTATACAAATGGGTTTATTACAGCTGCATACACACTCTGAGGTTTTATAGCTGATGTATGTTCATATATCCTCAATACTGTGGAGTACAGTAAACAGTGTGAAGCTGTGCCTCTGTAGTGACAATGAAAGCCCAGCTATGGCTAACAGCGGGATTCCCACTGCAACAGCTGGGATTGGAGATTATGCCATTTCCAGATGTTTAAGCTCTCAGATGCTGTGGTCAATAGTGTCCATGGCATCTACATAGATAGACATAGGGACCTCTATAACCTTTGCACCCCCCTCTCATGTTATCACAATCTGTTGGCAAGTTGCTAGCCCCCAGGTCTTTCATCTTAGTACTCCTATTAGGACCTCATAGAGGCAAGGGTTAAAAGGATACCTGTCGGCATTTTGCTGACAGACATAATATACTAAATAACAGAAGTACATTAGTGGGACTCAAAAATTACAAAATGCATTTTAATAAAATGTTAAATATATATAAAGAAAATAAACCCTTAGTGCACTATGCAATTTGAGGAGTGCACCATGGTATGCTACACTGTTAATGTAGCATTCCGGATTAATATAAAAAAAACTACACAGATTTGGTATTGCCATAATCAGGATGATTGATGGAATAAAGGTAACATTATTTATACCACATATTGAAAAAATGATCAAATATGGGATTGACAAGGCAACTGTTAGGTCGATTCACAATTGGCTGAGTGATCGTACTCAAAGAGTGGTCATTAATGGCTGCAAATCCAAGTGGAAGAATGTATCAAGGGGCGTATCACAAGGCTCTGTCAAATTGAAAACACAAACCTAGGAGGGAACAATGGGAGGCGACTAACAGAATTGGAATTTAACAAGGAGAAATGCAAAGTCCTACATCTGGGCAAGTAAAATGAAAAACGCACATACAGAATGGGAGGAATTGGGCTAAGCAGCAGCACATGTGAAAAAGACTTGGGTATACTAATAGATCATAGACTGAACATGAGTCAACAATGTGATGCAGCAGCCAAAAAGGCAAACACAATTCTGGGATGTATTAAGAGAAGCATAGTGTCTAAATCACGTGAGGTAATTATCCCCCTCTACTCTTCCTTAGTCAGACCTCATCTGGAATACTGTGTCCAGTTCTGGGCACCCCACTTTAAAAACGACATAGACAAATTGGAGCAAGTTCAGAGAAGAGTTACCAAGATGGTGAGCGGTCTACAAATCATGTCCTATGAGGAGCGGTTAAAGGATCTGGGAATGTTTAGCTTGCAAAAAAGAAGGCTGAGAGGAGACTTAATAGCGGTCTACATATATCTGAAGGTCAATAAACAGAAGTTTGCTAGCAGCACAGCTTTCTCACCATATTATGGTAGGACAGGTTTATGATGCCCAGTCACCAAAAGGATCTGATCCCAAGGTCCACTTCATCCACAGAAAATAGGTAGCGGTGACAGCATAGAAGGTGCAAATAAAACATTTCTTTATTCCTCCATAGTTTACATGCAACGTTTCGACTCCAATGTTTCGACTCAAATGCTTGAAAAAGACTTCTTTGGAGTCGAAACGTTGCATGTAAACTATGGAGGAATAAAGAAATGTTTTATTTGTACCTTCTATGCTGTCACCGCTACCTATTTTCTGTGGATGAAGTGGACCTTGGGATCAGATCCTTTTGGAATTTAACCAATTTATCAAGTGCTGGCTGTGATTGGCTAAGTGTCAGCCAATCACAGCCAGCGCTTCAGGAGGCGGAGATTTTTGAATCCTCGGCCAGAAAAGAAGAAGATGATTTGTGCTGGGGACCCAGGTAGAAGATGCGGCCGGGCTGACAGCATGGGACAGGAGATGTATGCGCTTTTTTTTTTTCTTCAGCTACTGTGTATTTTCGGGGAAGGGTTTATATTTCAAGCCTCCCTCGAAAATCCTCGCATGTGGTGTTACAATGTCGCGGTATCACCGCGAGAAATAGAAGCGATATCACACTGACCAGCGATGCGATATTGCACGGACCAGCGATGCGATATTGCTGCGATTTTCTCGCAGCGATGCCGTGTCACCCGTGTGAACGAGGCCTAAATAGCAGCAATATCCCAGCTATTTTGTAGCAGCGATATCACTGTCGTCTGTGTGGATACGGTCACACATACATGCGTTTTGTAGCCATGATTTTGTAACGAGATTTAGTATCTTGTGTGAACGAGGCCAGCAGCTGAGTTGAATTGACTACAGCTGATTGTGAGTGACTGGTTACTGCTCTTAATACTAAAAATATGCACCTGTCTATCTACCTATTTATAATGCACATCCGCTACATTAAAAAATGGCACTACAATCCCACTAATACCTGTAAAAACCTCTTTTAGGTTATGTTCATATGTACATCTTGCGGACTTCCCATTCAAAATTTACTCACAGAAAATCCAGAGAATTTACAGTACAAGCCATGTGAATGATATCTTAGCAAATCTAAGGCCACCTGCACACGGGCGGGTCGGACCCCACATGCGGGATTCCAGCTTACGTCTCCGCCGTCTACTCCTCTGCTGTTGATGGGCCGTCTGATGTGCCGATGCACATGCGCAGTACAGAGAACGCTGGCAATGACACGGCTGCCGCGACGGTTCTGCAATGATGATTGCAGAATGGCCACGGGATGGACAGCTTCCATTTACTTCAATGGAAGCCGGTCGTACATAGTGCACACAAAATCGGGCAGGAAATTGTGATTTTCCATAGCATGCTATGGGCTGGATTTCCTGCAGAATCCGGAGGTGGAATCAAGCTCCGGATTTCGCAGTGCAAATCTACCCGTGTGCAGGAGGCCTTATCCAAATGGTTTGGAAAAATCTGTGGATTTTCAGCACAGATTTCACCTTTCAAATAAAGTGGAGAAACCAAAATCAAATTTCACATCAAATCTCAGTGTTTTGAGTTTTGGTGCAGATTTTCGGCTATGGAAGATCTGCACTGTGTGAACATAGTCTTAATCATCAGGAGTGCAGGCTACACATTTTTCAGTGAGTACTTTTTAGGTGTCCATGTTCACCGCACATATTCCAGTAGTCCAGTGGGCAAGTGCCCTGATAGTTCTTAGCTCTACACAAGCTAAATAACACTGTACTAAAACTTCAGGTACTTCCCAAAAAGCAGTTTATTAATTTTTACTACATGCAATACTTAGTACAATCTATTTCGTAGACTTACTTTTTCGTTTTATACGCCAGTCTAAATAAAGACTGTGTTGGCGTGAAATGTGACAATGTATTAAGAGGCGCAAGTCCCTAAATACATTTGGAGTATTCTTTGGGCAATTCATTTGCCAAAACTGAAATCTATACCAGCTACAAGTTGGCATAGAGTTCAGCTATAATTTACTTCAGTTTTTGGCATGAAACAGGAAAGAGTCACAATTTTTGTTGCAAAACCAAATCTTTATTATCTAGTCTCTAGCAATGATCGTCTAAAATTATTTAGTTTGACTGGAAGATATTATTGTGCCTAATCTCCATCATCTTTACAGCATCTACATGTCCATATTTAATGTGACCCTCTGGTTTCAGGACAACATTCTCTCCAGGGACAGGATGGGTAGGGGGAATATTACCTGCAAGTAATTTATCCCTCTTCTTCCTGGATAGAATTGTGTCCTGAAACTATAGGCTTGCTTTAATTGTATCATAAACTATGTTGTTCTAATTACATACAAGACAGATCAATAATTAAGTACAGGGTGGGCTGTAAAAGTAGCCTGCCGCAGATTCCATCACCACATTCTTTGGAGGAGGCCGTAGCCCCTAGCACCTGTTTGGTAAAGTTGTGTTGCCCCATGTGCAGTGTCCTGGGTATATTTTATGCTGCTATTTGGTCCTTCTGTGCACATCATGACAGAATGATGGTGCTCTTCTTGCAACAGTGAACAGTTACTGTGGAAGGCTATGTGCGAAGCTGATCATTCGAGAAAACACAAGTGGCCTTCATTGAGAAGTACCCAGTACAACAGCAACTGATAAACATTGTATTCAGAGCCCGGTTGAGAAATGGGTCTGTCGCAAACAAAGAAATTGAGGCCTCTGTCAGTCTGGACATCCAAAGTCATCCATTACATTCACCAACAGATTTCAAGAAGCCCTCGAAAATCAACTTAGAGATTTTGCAGCAAGTAAGTGTTTCATGAACGACATGTCGGCAAGTGATAAAATCTCTGAACCTGAAACCATAAATAACATATGTACCAGGAACTGAAAAAGCTTGACAAAGCTAAAACACATAAATTATTGTATGTGGTTGATGATAATGATTGCTTGAGGACTTTTGGACCCATTGCGGTACTTTATGATGGATGAAGCATGGTTTAATTTATCAGGTCACGGGAATTAACAGAATACGAGTGCTGGTCTATTGAAAATCCATGCCTGACTAACAAAACACCATAGCACAACCAGAAAATTGGTGTTTGGTGTGCAGTGTCAGCAACATGACTAGTGGGCCCAACTTTCTTCAAATCAACTGCGAATACAGAGGTTTATCTTAACATGTTTGAGCAGTTTTATAATCGACACCAGAAGAATGTACTGCTTTTTCCAAGAAGATGGTCAACCTGCCAAACCTGCAACTCACTGGGTTAATGGGTTCATAAACTGTTTATGGAAGAGCAAACTGTGAGCAAGGGGTTATGACTATCACATTTCCCGAGCTTATCCATATGTGATTTAAAACAAGGGGTACGTCAATTAACAGCATACCATCAATGAAGTCAAGGCAAACATCACAAACACTACCTGTAGCATCACTGTTGAAGAGCTGCAGGCAGTATCAGCCAACATGTTGTCATGTGCCCAGATGTGCATAGACGTGAAAAGAGACCAATTCCAGCATCTGTTATAATGTGGGTACATCAATAAAACTTTGGACAAACAATTCACTTGCTCATCCTTTCTGTCTTGGTATTGTCAGGTGCAGGCTACTTTTTCCATGGCTCACCCTGTATAATGAGGTCAGCTCATAAAAATAGACCCTAGTGGAAAGTGATTGGCTCTGAAGCTTTAAAGAGGGTTGTCTTCAGCCTTTTGAGTTTCATTTTTGTGCTACAGTCTCACCATGAACAATACCGGAAAGCACTGAAAATTAATTTAGCTCTGATTCATTACATGACCCAGGTATGCTAGAGTCACATTCACTGTGACCCCACACCCCCAATCATTATTGTGGCCTTCCCAATAACACACAGAGACCTTAATAATTTTTTGCATATTTTGGCCACAGCAGCCATTTTATTGACACAAATCAAACAAATAACCATTTTAATATATACTTTATATATGTATTTAGGTAGAGGAGGTCCTTAGGGCTACCAAATAGGTCTAGTGCTTGAAACATAAAACCGAATCTTGCCTCCAACCATAACCCAGCTCAGAGGCACCACTAGCCTCCCCCCATAGGAAGCTAGAATATCAAAAAATGATCCAGGCCAACTGGGGTCCTTTCCCTGGCCTTTCCACAGCACCAGACCAAACCACCAAGAAAAAAAAAGGGGGATGGCAAAGTCTTAAAGGTGAGGCCGTAATCACCAAACTACCTCCCCCAACTATAAAACCCTTGCCTCCAAGGACCTCCCTCCCGCCTGCCACAGGCTGTCACGACAAAACATGTTAACCATAATACCCCATCAATACCAATACTTCCTTAAATTCCTTCAACGAACCATTAACCCCTAAACCCTCAAAAAAGGAAGGGTGGGCGGGACTCTTCAATTTCTTTTCCTAAAATGGCACTTTCGCCTGAAACCCCCTCTTTTATAACCTCTATCCCTCCTAATTACCATATTTCTAATCCTCCAATCCCTAACTACCCCCCTCCAAACCCTTCCTCTTCCTTTCAGCAACCTCTTACTATTAACTCTTTCCTCTCTGTTCCTTATCAACCCTGTCTTGCAGGGCCCCACTTTAGTGACCCTCTGGATCACCGCTCCATCCCTATACTTTATGTTAAAGGGGTTGTCCCGCGACAGCAAGTGGGTCTATACACTTCTGTATGGCCATATTAATGCACTTTGTAATGTACATTGTGCATTAATTATGAGCCATACAGAAGTTATCAGAAGTTTTTCACTTACCTGCTCCGTTGCTAGCGTCCTCGTTTCCATGGAGCTGTCTAATTTTCAGCGTCTAATCGCCGGATTAGACGCGCTTGCACAGTCCGGTCTTCTTGTTTTCTGAATGGGGCCGCTCGTGCCGGAGACCGGCTCCTGGTAGCTCCGCCCCGTCACGTGCCGATTCCAGCCAATCAGGAGGCTGGAATCGGCAATGGACCGCACAGAAGCCCTGCGGTCCACCGAGGGAGAAGATCCCAGCGGCCATCTTCAGCAGGTAAGTAAGAAGTCACCGGAGCGCGGGGATTCAGGTAAGCGCTGTGCGGTGTTCTTTTTTAACCCCTGCATCGGGGTTGTCTCGCGCCGAACGGGGGGGGAGGGGGGTTGAAAAAAAAAACGTTTCGGCGCGGGACAACCCCTTTAAGTTCGAACCTGTATTGTATATTTTACCATGATACCTGAAGTACCGCTGAGGTTATTAAGCAGGTCTGTTGATAAATGATAAATGATTCTGATGGACTTCTAAAGGACAGAAAGACAACAAAATACATCAGGCATTGACAGGTCAGCAAGTTTTGCCCTCACTATCAGGTATCCATTTAGCCATTTTTCATGACTTGGTATGATGCGCAAGTAAAGTGTTTTTCTCAAAGCTTATTCAAGCATGAAGCTGCTGTACAAATAAGCGGAATGTGAAAAGAAAGAGTATTTCCTACACTCTAAAGGGCAGCGCAAAGTTACAACGAGTGGAGTGCATCTATTTATTTCTTGTTTATCTGCTGATTCTATTAAAATCTGCTTTATGCTGATCTTTTTTCTTTTGATTTATGTGTGAATGGGGGTTAAGTAGAAAGTCGTTGTGCGCTGTCAAAAGAATACTAAATGCAGAACATACACACCATACATTTCTCCTTCCCCCTCCTAACTATCGTGCATCTCTGTAAGACCAATGCATTGCAAAAGAATCTCCTGAACTGCTTGGTCTGTAATTGGAGATGACATATGGTAGGTTCTGGACACAAGTAGCTGCTCACCCTGCTCCCGCGTGAGACGCTCGTGATATAACTGGTGTTGTGGTGTAAACCCTTAGGTCTGGACGAGCAATAGGTTGCTATGGAAGCGCTCACACAGAGATTCTGTGCTGGTAAAGAAGATAGGACAGCGAGTGCTGACTCACCTGTCAATTCCGTGCTGCCGTGCTGTCCATGGTGCTGACCATTGGCTCGTATGGGAGCCCGGCATCACTCTACCCACAATATGTGGACATGTGAACGAGCAGCTCCGTGGAGCATGGGGCAGCTCGCTCACCACAGAATTCCTGCATGTCAGCAGCGTGGTTTACACGCTGCTACAGCAGCGTGTAAACCACGCTCGTCTGAGCAAGGCCTTAGAGTACTGGCCGTCTACCAAAGGTCAAGTTGAACACTGTCAGACACTATCGAGCCAGCAGATCAAGGGCAAATTGCCATATTCTACCGCCACCAGCCAGAATCGCCACATTACTGTAGTTGCTAGGAATCAAGAGGAGCTTAAAGGGGTTGTCTCGCGAAGGCAAGTGGGGTTAAGCACTTCTGTATGGCCATATTAATGCACTTTGTAATATACATCGTGCATTAAATATGAGCCATACAGAAGTTATTCACTTACCCACTCCGTTGCTGGCGTCCCCGTCTCCATGGCTCCGTCTAATTTCGGTGTCTTCTGGCTTTTTTAGACGTGCTTGCACAGTCCAGTCTTCTGCTGTGTGCTCGCGCCGGAGAGCTGGTCTGCGCGTCGTCATCGTAGCTCCGTCCCGTCACGTGGTGCCGTTCAGCCAATTAGGTGGCTGTATCGGCAGTGGAGCGCAAGGAAGGAGAAGACAATCCATGGTGCACCATGGGAGAAGACCTGCGGTGCACCATGGGAGAAAACCGTGGTGCATTATTGGAAAAGGACCGGCGGCCATCTTTAAAAGAAGAAAAGAAGATGCTGCGCGAACGGGGATGCAGGTAAGTGATTTTTTATTTTTTTTTAAATAACTAACGGAATTCATTTTAACAGGGCAGAATGCGGGGGTAAGTAAAAGAAAAAATTTTGGATTTCGCCGCGAGACAACCCCTTTAAGAGCTTACTCCCACAGGTGTAAGCAATTTCGGTCCCTGAAATGCACAACGTATTCATGGACCAAAAAAGCTTGTATTTACTACGTATTTTGGCCCTTGTGCTTTTTTGTGCAAGAAGGACCAATGTATTTCTCCTGCCATCTTGTATAAATATGCAGTGAATACGCAAATTCCATCCTTCTTTAACATGCTGTCTTATCATCCTTACTGGAAAAGTATCTGGACCCATGCTTTGCTGCTAACTACCAGCCTCTCTCAAATCTCCCCTTCAACTCCAAACTGGAATATTTGGTCTACTCTTGTTTAACCATTTAGTGACCAAGCCTGTTAGTGCCTTAATGAACAGGCCAAATTTTGGAAATCTGACATGTGTCACTATAACATAAAATAACTCAGATAAGATTTTGCCTATTCAAGTGATTCTGACATTGTACTTCATTTTGGTGGTAAAAAGAGACCGATAGAATTTGTGTATATTTATTAAAAGCACCAAAATGGGGAACTTTTTGAAAAAAATCGCCATTTTATCACATTTTGGCCTCGGTCACACGGGCGATTCTTCGCGTGATTTGCGCATGCGCATGCGATCTGCAATTATATAGAACCATTGCTTTGCAATGGTATCGGACACATGGACGCTTTTTATGCGCTTGTCCGATAAATTATAGAAAAGAAATCGCAGATCGCAGATAGGCTATCTGCGATCTGCGATTCCTGGTGTTCTCTATATGCACTCAATGGGGCCGGCGACAGCAGCGCCGACCCCTTTGAGAACATATACTACAAAGATCATTCTCCTCTGCCACAGCTTCTCAGCTGTGGCAGAGAAGAACGATGTTCGCCCATTGAATTCAATGGAGCTGGCAATACAGCCGGCTCCATTGAAAGCAATGGGCTGCCGGCGATCGTACGATGAATTTTCGGGAAGGGCTTAAAAATATAAGCCCATCCCTAAAAATCATCCAAAAATGTGTAAAAAAAAATAAATATATATATATATATATACTATATGTATATACTCACCTTGTCCCTGCAGACAGAGCTCAGCCGCGGCCGGCCGGCAGTTCTCCTGAACTGCTCTGAGTAGTATTCAGCAGCCGAGGATTTAAAATCCCCGCCTGCTGAATGCGCTGCCTCTGATTGGTCACAGCCCTCACCAATCAGAGGCAGCTCTCACTCACCCATTCATGAATTCATGAATGGGTGAGTGAGTGCTGCCTCTGATTGGCTGAGCGCAGGGACCAATCAGAGGCAGCTCTCAGCTGTCATTCAAGGTGAGTATATATATATTTTTTTTATTTTTACACATTTTTGGGTGATTTTCAGGGAAAGGCTTATATTTTTAACCCCTTCCCGAAAATTCATGCGGCGCTCGCCGGCAGCCCATTGCTTTCAATGGAGCCGACTGTATTGCCGGCTCCATTGAAAGCAAATTTTGTTTTCCTACACCATTGAAAGAAAATTTTGTTTTCCTACACTAAGCCAAGATTGCAAAGGCTCATAGGTGTCAGAATGATACCCCCACAAATGACCCCATTTAAAAAAATACACATCTGAATGTATTCACTGGGGAATACATACCCCCCCCCCCCCCCCCCCCCGGGTCATGAGTATTTTGACCCCACAGTTTCTTTTTAGGAATTAATGCAATTTAGAGAAGAAAAAATAAAATTTCATATTTTTGCAAATATGTCATTTTAAAGACAAATTTTTTTTTCTACAATGCACATCAAAATAAGGATTTGCACCCAAAAATGGATTTCCCTGTCTGTCCTGTGTTCAGAAATATATCCGTTGTGGCCCTAATCTTATATCTGTATGCACGACGGGGACCAAAACTAAAGGCAAAGCTGGTGGCTTTCAGAATAGGCATTTTGCTTGAAGGTGTTTTAGGCCCCATTGTCCACTTGTAAAGCCCTGGAGCGGCCAAAACAACAGAAACCCCCCACAAATGACCCCATTTTCAAAACTAGACCCCTTAACAAATTCATTTAGAGGTGTACTGAGTATTTTGACCCCAGAGCTTTTTAATGCATTTAAGCAAAGCAGAAGGGAAAAAATAAGATTTTCATTTTTGGCAATCATGTAATTTTTTTGTACAGCACACGTATAAATGAAGACTTTCACCCCAAAGTGGATACCCCCATTTGTCCTGTGTTCAGAAACATACCCATTGTAGCCCTAATCTTACATCCCTATGCACAATAGGTCTAAAACCGAAAGGAGCATTAAACTTTGTCTTTTAACATTTACGTGATCAGCATTGTCTATTGGATAACGGCAATCACGTGACCGGGGACCACTCATCGTAGCTTTTGGTCACTGCTCCAGGCTCTCAGCTGCCTTTAGTAGCCAGGAACAAGGAGATTTTAAATTTCCCTGGCCCTCCCCAGCTTCTGCACTTGCGTCTGCCATTATGGCAACAGGCGCATGCGCCGAAACTGGGTAAAGGTCCGCAGATAAGGATTCCATCAGGGGACATCGCCTGAAGCCATGGGTAAGTAATTTCACCCCTTCTCACGCTTCGGATCCATGACAGGAGGTGAAACTTTAGCTTTTTTTTTAACTTTTATGTGATCACCGTTATCCATTGTATAACGTCGATCACATGATCAAAAACCATGTACTGTGGCACCCGTGAGATCTCCAGGCTCTTGGCTGCATTTAGTAGCCAAGAGCAGGGAGATGTTAAATTACTCTGCTGCTTTTGCGCATGCATCCACCATTTTGCGACGGGCGCGTGTGCAGAAGCCGGGGTAAAGTCCACGGATACACCTGGGGGCCTTAGGTATGTAATTTCATCTCCCCTCATGGATATAATCAATAAGGGGAGATAAAACTTTAACTTTTTAAACTTTTGTTTGACACTTTTTTTTTTTACTTTAAATGATCACTGTTATCCATTAGATAACAGCAATTATGTGACCGGGAACTGCATACAGCAGTTCCTGCTAATATCTCTCTGTTCTCGGCTACACGCAGAAGCCGGGAGCAAAGAAAGGGATTTTAAATTTCCCGGGCTGTGAGCCCTTCTGAGCACACGCCCGATGTATAATGTGTGGCATAAGCCGCATGTGCAGAAGCTACCGTCAGGTCCAGGAAGCACCAGAATGTCACAGGACATTGCAGAGGACAGAGGTGAGTACTCTCAGCTGCCCTCATGAAACCGACCCATGAGAGGAGCTGAATCTTTAACTTTTATTTACTCTTCATTCACTTTTATGCGATCACTGGTATCGGGTAGATACCCTAGCAATCGCAAGACCGGGAAGGGGGGGGCCTCCCTGCAGCTCCCCATGACAGCTCCAGGCTGTTGGCTACCTCCAGTAGCCGACAGCATGGAGCTTTCACGTCCATAGCCCACGTGGCCTTAATCCCCAGAGTGAGCATGTTTTTAAGCCCCCGAGGATTAAAGCCCACTAAAGCAGGACGTAAAAAGTCTACAGGGTGCTCCCTAAGGGGATAATGAGCTGTCTTTCTGATAACTCTCTTCACAAACCCTTACAATTTTGTTTTCCTACTCTACATTCTACAGAAATTGCCCTTAGCAAAGTGTAGATCTCCTGGTGGCTGAATTGAATGGCAGCTACTCCCTACTGATTCTTTTGGATCTCTCTGCAGTATTCAACACCACAGATCACCAACTCCTCTTTCGTATACTCCACTCTATTGGCCTGCAGGATACTGCTCTCCTGGTTTTCCTCCTACTTCTCTGAGCGCTCATTCAGTGTATTACTCACCGGCTCTTATCTTTTTCCTCTTGCTATTGAGGTTCCTCGGGGTTTGGTCCTTGGTCCTCATTTTCATCTACACAGCCCTTATTGGACAAATTATCAACAGACTTGGCTATCAGCACATCTCTACACTGGCAACACCCAATTGTATACTTCTTTCTAAGACACCACCCCTTCACTACTATAAAACACCAGTGATTGTCTGTCTGCTGTCTCTAACATCATGTCACCTCTCTACCTGAATCCTAGCCTTTCAAAAACTGAACTTCTTGTGTTTTGACCATTCACTTACATATCTAAGCCATGTTATTTCTATTTCAGTCTTTGGTAGTACCATAACTCACCTACTTCACAAACCTAGCATAGTCAGAGGCCAAGAAAAATTAAAAATCTACCTGGAAACTTATCTAAAATCAACATTTGGTTACATATTCATTAAAGGGGTTGTCCCGCGCCAAAACGGGGGTTTTTTTTTCAACCCCCCCCCCCTTCCCCCCATTCGGCGCGAGACAACCCCGATGCAGGGGTTAAAAAAGAAAACCGCACAGCGCTTACCTTAATCCCCACGCTCCAGTGACTTCTTACTTACCGGTTGAAGATGGCCGCCGGGATCTTCTCCCTCGGTGGACCGCAGGGCTTCTGTGCGTTCCATTGCCGATTCCAGCCTCCTGATTGGCTGGAATCGGCACGTGACGGGGCGGAGCTACATGGAGCCGGTATCCTGCACGAGCGGCCCCATTGAGAAAAGAAGAAGACCCGGACTGCGCAAGCGCGTCTAATTTGGCCATTAGACGCCGAAAATTAGACGGGCTCCATGGAAACGAGGACGCTAGCAACGGAGCAGGTAAGTGAAAAACTTCTTATAACCTCTGTATGGCTCATAATTAATACACAATGTACATTACAAAGGGCATTAATATGGCCATACAGAAGTGTATAGACCCACTTGCTGCCGCGGGACAACCCCTTTAAAACCTGACAAAAAGTCAAGCTTATCTTCTTGCCCAGCTGCTAAATAGATGCCTCTACCCCGTATCAGTCACTGCACTCATACCTGCTCCCTGTGCCAGTCAATGCACCTGCTGCCGGTCAAATATAGAATATGATTTAAACTTATCACTCTCATCCATGAAACTCTCCATAGTGCTGTTCCTCTCTGTAACTTGGCCTTCTTCTCTGTCTTTTTACAAGTGTAATAAGGACAGCAACACCTATTGAACTCTATGGGCTTGCGTAAAAAGGAAGCAAATATGCGGTTGCACACATATTCACTGCATTTTTACGCATGTTGTCAGAAGACAGAGGTTAAAAAAATAGTGACATCAATTGGGCCTTCTTACATTTTCTTTGCACGCGTGAAAATAATAATAAATACGCAGGAAGAAACTGCATATACACTAAATACGCAGTAAAAATACTGTGTACCTCATGGACCAAAATTCCATATGCCCTTGATCTCATCCTACTCCCACCTGCGAGATTTTTCCTTAGCTGCACCTGTTCTCTGGAATGCGCTACCCAACACTCACACAGTTTTAATTGTGCCCTAAAACACATCTTTTTAGGAAGGCCTATCATATTCTCTAACCTATCTTTTCTCCATTTACCCACAGAACACAACCTCTTACATCCCACTGTATCCCCAACACCCTTGTGCACCTCATATCTGTACATACACAGATATTGGCTGGTGAGCAGCTCATGCAGCTTTATGTATAGTACTCTATATAAAGGATGGCCTGACCATTGTACAGAGCAAACACTTCTACTTCTTGTGTCCTCATGGTTTCACATACTCTGGCTGGGATAAGCATTATGAATGAACATGGATGTAACCGCTCTTTCACTACTTGGTAATATGGGATATGATTCTACTTGGCAGTGATCAGCTTTCTTTTTCATCACACACTGAACCCTTAATGTCATCTGGCTCCGAATATTTTGCACATTCTAGAGCAATGACAGCAATAGATAGATTGCATTTGGTGTGCACCATTTCATTTTTCAAGAACATAGCATCCCTAAGAAAACATTAATCTGCAATCAGTGACGTTCTGGGAGTGGATGATGCATGAGAAAGAAAAAATATAGTTAATTTCAAAGTTCATACAGCAGAAGCAGAAAGCATTTTGTATACACCAGAGCATTTCAATGACTGCAGATAAACAAGGATTCATTCGCTTTCTAAAAGGTTCACCAGAAATAGAAATACCGGTACCAATTAGGATATAGATTAGGACAGGCGTCAGTATTGGCCTTGAATGTCGCCACAAATACATTGATCAACAGGACGACCTTCAGCTAGGATGCTTTTCCCAAAAATGAATATTTGAGTTTCTTTAGCTGGAATAAACTACTGAATGACTGTTCTATTGCTTCACTGCTAGACTTTATATTCAGAGAGGCATGCAGGAGATATTACTATGCAGAATAAATGAATAAATGATATATTGTAATTAGGGTTCTTAGAGGGAAATGTGTTCATTTCAGTTCATTGTGTTGAAAGTGGATCTGTCACCTGAATATGCTGCCAATATGTTAGCGCACCTTAACAAACTATTATATCAAGGTGATTGCCTGGGTGCTGCCACTATGCTTACCACTGGTGGGAGGATTGCTGCAATACACAGTTGCACTCTCACCAAAACTCCAAGGATCAAGGAAAACCCTGTTCCTGGCAGTTGACTTCTGCGGAACTCTTCTGTAGCTGGGCTAGTGTGCCCCATGGCTAGAGCCACTATAGAAATGGCCTGGGACAAGATAAAGGTTCAGTGGACTGTAGTCTGTAAAAGTCTGTAAGGGGATCTTGGATATCACATGGAAAATTGGCTCTTTGGCATCAGGAGATTGAATATTATACTTTATTTAGACATCAAATTTAAATTCGGCCAGGGTGCTCATCCTGGAAAACGAATCTCCGCTCATGCATTTCAAACCCCGATGGGATCTTAATCATAGCTAGTAATCAGTACAGCACATGTGGCTATTTGATCTTAATGAGGTAGAACAAGTTATGGCGTGCAGTAAATACATTGTTTCAATATGCGGGTCGTACACCCAACATATTGCAGACAGCATTCTTTACACTCCAACAAGTACACTATGTGAGCTGTTAAGATCTGATTTAATATAGCTCGTAGTTTAGAATATATACAGTATATACAGAGGACACGTTTGTTCATGTCACACGTAGAACAACTCTTTAATGCAGTCTTTTAAACTCATTCCGTCTATACATACAGGGGAAAGTATGTTACGTAGGGAAAATATTGATATCCTGATTGCAATATTTAATGGAGAACATGTTAAATAAAAATCCCTTAGGCCTGGTGTCTACAGGCAGGTCAGATTGGAGCCTGCCGCGGAATCTGACCATGCTCGCGGCTGAGGACACTGCATACCTGTGCGGGCAGGCGGGGGCATCCGCGCAGACCTCTGTAATTCTGGGTTTTCTGTACTGCGGATGGTCTGCATGGCTCGCTGTTGGACATAGAATCCGCGGCCCATCCACAATTCAATTGCGGGCGGGCCGCGGATCGACAGGTTCCATTGACTTTAATGGAAACCGTCCATGCGGGATCTGTACTGAAGTTGAGCATGCTGTGATTTTTTTTCTGGACCAAAAGGTCAGCAAATCAAATCCACAGGGTTAATTTCATTTGTGGATGCCCATGTTTCCCTATGGGCGGCTTGATGTGTGGATCTCCCGTGCGAGTGCCCTGCGCGGATTCCGCAAATCAAATCTGCTTGTGGACATTGGGCCTTAAATAAAATATTGTTAAAAAACACAAAACACATTTCTAAAAAAAGTAAAAAAAAAAATAAAATATATATATATATATATATATATATATATTACATAACCTGCAACATATTTGGTATTCCCATAGCCATCACAACCTGCTGCAATATGGACAATGTCAAAATAAAATGTTTAAGTATTAAGCACTAACATATCCGTATACCATTGTGGTCTGTGTAGAAATGACAACTTGTCCTACAAAAAACATGTTGATGCAAAAATGGCGAGGAATGGCGAGATGAAAACTCCCAAAATTTTGGGTGGTTCTAAATGCCAATAATGGCCCTGAAGGGTTATGGGTAGCATGCATGGAAAAGGGGTATAGTATACAGCATGTTATGAGTCGGCTGTATTCATCTGTCCACCTTGCAATGCTCCTCTCAATAGTAATTAATGACTGCTGTGTAGAGGCGTAACTTGAAGCTTCTGGGCCCCAATGCAAAACCTGTAACAGGGCCCCCAACTATAATGCTTTATTCATAGTACTGGGCTCCCTATATGGAGTAGAGAGGCCTTATGGGCCCCCAAGGCTCCTGGGCCTGGGTGCAACTGCATCCCCTGCATCCCTTATAGTTACGCCAGTGCTGCTGTATGTCTATGCAGATAAACGGCAGCTGAAGGTTATTGGACCTTGTCTGTCCAGTATGTTTCAGCGTGTTCAGTGTGGCTTCATGCAGATTTTGAAGTGGAATAAAAATGGCTTAATTTTGCTGGCAATTCCGCATCAAAGTCCACAATGAGACTTGCAGATTATTTTGTGGAAATCTCAATGGGGAATTAAAGTGCGGATTTGTGGTGCACATTGTAGAAAAATTCCACCCAGGTGAAAGAGCCCTTAGGAAACCAGCATAATACTTTTTGTG
Source organism: Eleutherodactylus coqui (assembly GCF_035609145.1). Lineage (NCBI taxonomy): Eukaryota > Metazoa > Chordata > Amphibia > Anura > Eleutherodactylidae > Eleutherodactylus > Eleutherodactylus coqui. Next base: position 123,979,494 of record NC_089837.1, read on the forward strand.
TTCCTTGGGCTAAAATACAATGGACCTATAGTATGCTACCGTTAGTAAATCAGCATGTTCAGGCGACAGGTCTACTCTATGATAGTTTAAACATATATACGTTAAATAGCTATAATGTTACTCCCTACGTATATAACTATATCATAACATGAAAGGAAGAAAGGTGCTTGAGGCTGGCTTGACACAGATGTCTTTGCGCATGCAACACGCAGAGAACAGAACCGACTGATTTCAGTGGGTTCGTTTACACGCGTGTATTTTGGCATGCACATTTTGGGCTATTTTTCTGCGTATTCACGCAACAAAGATTCGCATAGACGACAATTGGGGTGCATAAATGCGCATGCAATATGCAAGGAGATGCGTGAAACACTGTGTAAGTGAGCAGGAAAAAGTACACATTAGCCATTTCAATCCGCATGTGTTTGTGTCCCACGCATCAAAAAACATACTCTGTGGGTAGAAAAAGTACAGTAAAATATGCCAACACACGCAAAAAAGTCTACAAAAAGTAGTGCTAAGGCACGCGCAATTGTGCTTATGCTTGTATGAAACCATCCAGGCCATTCCTACCATTCAAATGCCTTCCCGCTTAGGCGGAGTAATCACAGGCAAGACTAGTCATATTTATATCCATGGCATTTGATTGCTGTAAGTATTGATTATCTATAGAAGTCAAGTGTCTGAATTGCAGAGGCAACAGCTGGACTCTGGAGTAGCAGGAGATAATAAAGACTGAATCTACCGTATTTTTCTTTCTATTAGACGCACCGGTCTATAGGACACACCCCCGTTTTAGAGCGGGAAAATAGGGGGGAAAAAATTTGAACTCACTCAGGGACAGCGCAGGGTTAGTGCCGGGTGACGGAGCAGAGGGAGCAGCAGAGGTCTGAAAAACCGGCGCTCCATATCACATCGGCAGTTGTGTGCAGCAGGAGGAAGGAAGGAAGACGTTTGGTGGAGGGCGGAGAGCAGCAGTAGTACCCGCCGGCTCTCACGACCAATCAGTGGTATGTATGGGCGGCAGTGGGGAGGAGACTGGTCGCACATTTGTTCATGCGATCGCGAGTTTAACACGCAATCGCGCTAACTAAATCGCATTTGCGCGTTTAATTCGTGATCGCGCTAAAAATTGCGATCAAAACAAATTTTTTGGCACATTCGCTCTATAAGACGCAGCAATCCCCCCCCCCCACACACACACACTTTGGAGGGGGGAAAAGTGCGTCTTATAAAGCAAAAATACGGTATGTCTTTTTTATGTTATTATGTATGCAGTTGGCCTTTTTTAACTCTTTAGTGATGAAGCCTTAATGACGAACTAGATTTCATAGTTCTTATTTTTATGTATGTTAAGTTAATTCTGCAAGCCAATAGCATTATATCCATACCAAATGTATCTTTTTGTTTTTTCACTTTTTCAGTTTTTTTTTTTTTAAAGTGCATTTGCTGTGTGGACCAAAAGTGGTTTTGTGAGTTTTACAGACTTGCATGGAGAGTCTGACATCTGGTCCAGATAGCAGACAGTGGGGTTGGAATAGTTGGTGCTTTGGTTAAGTCAGCTCTAAGTGGCCTCAACCAAAGTGGTTGCCCTCTTCTATGAAACGCCAGGTAAGAGTTCCCACAGTGCTTATAACTTTCAGCAGATTGCAAACAGTGGGCATAGGAAAAAAAATTGAAGCAATTCTTTACTGCTTGACGCACTGAAATAGCATGAATAGCCTGACTTCCTGCTCTCAGAGGGCTGTATGTCTTGGAGGGTAGGACATAGGGAGAAGTCAGACTACAAAGTGCCACACTCTATCATACAGCAGCATGATTAATGAAGTTTGTTCTCCGCTGGCCGGAGATTTGGGAAGTCATTGGAAGCTCACAGGGGCACAGAGTGCCTCTATGACTGTGTTAGGGCAGAGAGAGGCATTATTAATTTGTAAGGGTACAGAGAGGGCACTATTTTTGGTGGGGGGGGGGGGACACATACAAGATACTATTTCTGGGGGTACAGAGGGTGAGCTATTACTTTGGAGTATACATCAATTTTGATTTTAAGAGCACAAAATGGACATTAGCTTATTAATTTGTGTGTGTGTGGGGGGGGGGGCACAAAGCAGAATTACTGTTGTGGGAAAGAAATAAAGCGGGTGCTATTTCTGTTAGGCACAAAGATGGTATTATTAATTGAGGTGGACACTTTGTGGGCAATATTGTGTGGGGGCACTAGTACTGCATGGGTCACACAGAGAGACATTATTATTGTGTAGATGGCATTGGGGGTAGCAGTTGGATAGATAGAGTATGCAGAAATAAGTCTTGGCTGGGAGAAGATTTCATGATGCCTGGGCCTAGATAAAGAAGAAAATGGAAAGTGAAGGTCACCAATCAGTGACAATGTTACCTGTGATCACTGGAGGTGACTGCACTGTAGTCACTGTCACTGTGTAGACTTAGTAACTACTATGGGATGATTGAGTTATATACTAAAGCTGAGCCACGGTATCTCAATACACAGCGTTGTAAAGCTGTCCTATATTGCTGCCTCCCATGTATATATCTTGTTTTGACGGGGAGGTTTACCTGTCTTTGGGTTTGTATAAATAGGTTAGGCTGGGTCGGAATGCAAAACTCCTGCATATGACCCTGTTTAGTGTAGATATTTTTATTTGAGAATGTAAAAATACCCCCATTCTTTCCTATATCATCTGGTTCAACCAAGGTTAATGAGAGTAGAAATGATATGTAAACCTATGCATATTGTTTTCCTTATTATGATCCGAAATCCACATTCTTTTAAATGCGTTAGGTAGAATTTAATTTTTTTTTTGTAAAAGGGTCTTTTTTTCAGAAAATGTCCATTGGCTTTGTCTGCTATTGCATATAAGCCCCATTAACCTGAATGGGAATGATCAATAGCATAAACAGCCCTTGTGCAAGAGCATAGTCCCTGTGGAAAATCAACTTATTTTTCTAAACCTTGAAAACCCTTCAAGGAGTGCCACAAAAACTTCAAATCTAGTAAATTAACATATCCTACAAGAATCCTCAATTCAATTCTCAGTTGACAGGCTCCCCAGATAAACCTTAGAACGACTGCGGTTAGTTGCTTAAAGAAGCTGCAAGGCTTAGTTATTACAGCAGGTTAGTCTGAAAATCACTTTGCTCATGCTAGATATAACAATGATATTTTTTAATTGTACCTCTCAAGAGTCCTAAAGCAATTGTGGAGGAGGGAAAAGATAGTTAAGTGAGTCTAAACATTAGAGATCATGTGGAATCTGGATGCCCAGATTTTTTTTAAATTGGATTTGAAACTAAAATGTAAATTATTTTAAAACTGCCCACACAGTGCTTGTCATGATAACATTCAGGGGACCAAAGTGTACAATTTCCTCTATGATGGTACAATTAATACAAAGGGCAGCACTCCAGAAGTGTAAACTTAAATAAAATGAAGAAATCCAAAATGGAAGTGACTAATTACCTGGTGTGACTGGTCTACCCAGGGCGAGGGCAGACCGTCACACCGGAAGTCCAAGGTAGCCTGTTAAATACTCAATTGGGTAGACCAAGAAATACACTCATTGCAAGAATATCCAAGGATGGAGAACATCAACAGGATATCTGAAATAAATCTTGGTCATGTGTTAATGAGAATAAAAGCATATAAATAAGACCCAACACTCCAGGGGTTACAGCCATTAAAGATAGAAAACTAGTATACTCACTCTACAGGAGAGACACCCCTATAAAATGGGTACACTAGTTTTTTGTTTTTTTTAATGGTTGTAATCCCTGGAGTGCTGGGTTTTATTTATCTGCTGTGATTTTCCTTTATGATGGTGTTAAAGGTTAGGTAATTTTTGGCATAATTTGAATTGTGCAGTAAATGCCCCCAAATTGTCTGCAAATATTATGAACTTATTTTTGCATTCCAGTCTTTCTAGGGAGAGAATAATGATACTTAAAGGGGTTGTTTCGCGCCGAAACGTTTTTTTTTTTTTCAATAGGCCCCCCGTTCGGCGCGGGACAAACCCAAGGGATGGGTTAAAAAAAAAAATATATATATATTACTTACCCGAATCCCCGCTCTGCGACGACTTCTTTCTTCCTTCCAAGATGGCCGCTGGGATCTTCACCCATGATGCACCGCGGGTCTTCTCCCATGGTGCACCGTGGGCTCTGTGCGGTCCATTGCCGATTCCAGCCTCCTGATTGGCTGGAATCGGCACACGTGATGGGGCGGAGCTACGATGACGATGCAGGACCAGCTCTCCGGCACGAGCGGCCCCATTCACCAGGCAGAAGACCGGACTGCGCAAGCGCGTCTAAAAACGCCAGAAGACAGCGAATTTAGACGGATCCATGGCAACGGGGACGCTAGCAACGGAGCAGGTAAGTGAATAACTTCTGTATGGCTCATATTTAATGCACGATGTATATTACAAAGTGCATTAATATGGCCATACAGAAGTGTATAGACCCACTTGCTGCCGCGAGACAACCCCTTTAAGAGACCTGCCCAGCATGAACCCAAGATAGGTATGTGTTTGTGGTATTCTGGAACGCTGTGGTATTACGGAATAAACATTCTTAAAATTTTGACTTGCAATGGAGCTTCAAGTCAAAGAGGTGGGCCGTGACAACTTCTCCCAGCCCGCAACATGTAAATTGACAGTCCTGTCCCCATGCACAAGTGGTAAGTTGTTGTCAGTCAACATGCTTCAGGTGGGGAGGGGCCCACCGCTTTGACTCAGAGCTTCTTCCGAGTCAAACTTTAAAGTGTGCTTATTCTGAAATGCTGCAGCATTTCAGAATAAAACATACACAGAGGCGATAGGCATATCTGTCACAGATTCATGATGCCCATGTTCACATATGCCCGGAGACAGGTTCCCTTTAAAAACTTTTAACTCATAGACTAAAACATAATTAAAGCCACCTTCTTGTCTAGACATACAAAGAAGGCCAAACCACATCTCTGACTATCTGATATACATTGTGCATTAGTATGCATCATTCCTCTAAAGCACTACATCTGCTTTGATTGACCCCCCCGCTACAGTCAGATCGCTATGTAGTGTCTTTGACTACCAATACATGATAATGCACAGTATTATACATCAGGTAGTCAGAGAAGCAGTTTGGCCATCAGCGGTTGTCCAGGCCCAGAGGGCCGCTTTAAAGACTAGAAAATGTAGGTATTGAGCTGATGATGGGAAATCAGGACAGTTAGCACATGAGTTGATACAGTATATGATGGGTGACCTTTATCAAACATTTTTAAGAAGGATATAAAAATAACCATTTTATCCTTTTTTTTAAGAGTCTTTATATTTTTTTCTATGAATATGTGACTGATAAGTCTTAGTTAACATAATAAATCTTAGGTGCTTTAGTATGAAGTCATCATGACATAATATTTTTGGTAAATATACAAGCAATTTAAAATGTCAGAGGTTCTAGAGTTCTCAGAGCAGGACTTGGCATCTACAATAACAGTGCATTCTTCTCAACGGAGGAAAAGGGCATTTAAATACATTATAACTGATGACTGATTAGAATCTGGATGGCTATTATGTCTAGAAATGTAATGTTTTGGTTACAGAACCCCATGTTTATTCATTTTTATCATTTCTGAAGCTATACTAGTTTTAATAGTTTACCTACAAGCTATTGACGCATCTGCAGTGTTTGTGTGAGCAAAAGTATCTAAGTATAAAGACATTTATTTAAAGTGTTACCTTTCAGTATATACAGTACTCCCTTTTAGAATGGCTCGTTAAGGCTGCCTGTCCACGGGCGTTGCGATATCACCGCCGCCGGGGAGTAGGAGCCAGCAGACGGATCCCCGCATTGAGCCTATCTGACAGATAGGCTCACCGTGGAGAATCGCAGCAATTCGCAGCATGCAGCGATTTGCCGGCCGCGAACGGAGAATTGCTATGATTCTCCACGAGTGGATAGGGGGGCTGCACTTTCCATGGAAATGCTATGGAAAGCGTTCACTGAGTTCCGGCGGTCGGATTATCGCTGCGGGGAACACAGTGAAAATTCGCCCATGGACAGGAGCCCTAAAAAGTAGGATGGATATGATAAACTTGCTGGTTGGACTACAGGCAATAACAACGCCTTGCCATCTCCATATGACTTCATCAACAGAATGAGTTTGGCATCGCAGCTTAGCTCTGTTCACTTGGATGAGATTGAGCTGCAGTACTAGACATACCCATAGACAGAATGGCGCCATTTCGTGAACAAAAAAGGAAGAACCATTTTTCAATTTCAGAAAATCCCTTCAAGGGTTGCAGTTTACATGGTTAACGACTAATTAAACAGAGGTCAACCAAAGGTAAATCCACACTTCACTGCTTATAAGTATTTGTTACTTTTTTAATCATTTTATACAAATTTTGTATTGGAAAATTTATTAATACTGGAAGACAAAGGGGTATATAATGCTGCCTAAGGTCTCATGTCCATGGGCGGATCAGATTCTGCATGCGGGAGCTCGCTGCGATATCCGAACCTGCCCATGGCCAAGGACACTGTGTACCTGTCCGGGGCTTTTATTTTCTTCACTGCAGATGGCGCGCCACGACACATGTGAAGTGGAGTTTGTTTGTTTTTTAAACTCATGCTTTCCCACGGAATCAACAGCCTGTCTGCAATTCAATTGCGGACGGGCCATGGATCGGACAGCTTCTATTGACTTCAATGTCCTTGCAGGAAGCACAGTGAAATGGAGCATGCTGCGATTTGTTTTCAGGACCAAAAGGTCCGCTAAGCAAATCTGCATGCTTTAATTCATGTGTGGATGCTCATGCTTCCCTATGGGTGGTTTGACCTGCAGATCTTCTGTGCGGGTGACCCGCATGGATTCTGCAATGCAAGTCCGCCTGTGGACATTGGGCCTAATATTTAGACCAGCCATAATTTTTTTACCTTAACAGGGGTTGTCTGACTTCTATCTGTTTTACTACAGGAAGCAGACAGCTCTATACATTGCACAGTGGTCCGGTTTGGTACTGCATGCTGAGTTCTACCGGTATTAAAATGAATGGGACTCAACATGCAGTACCAAACTGAACCACTGCACAATGTACAGAATCTAGAAGTAGGACAACCCCTTTAAACTGACATGAAATTTTTTCAGTATATAAGGGTTTTCCTTTAAAGACATAATCCTTGCTGTTAAGTCCATACATTGTTCAGCATCTTATTTCCCCAGCTTGCCCATAATATCTGCATGAGTTTTTCTTAAAAAGTATTTCGAGGTGACCGTTCCTGTAGCATGCATTGATTATATTAGTTGTTTTTTTATGCTTTTCTAGTTGATTCTAAACAGACTTAGCGCAACAATGAGCAGTTATTATTTTGTAACTGTTGGTATTGATCTGTTGCTTCATACTGTGCAGGCTCTACAAAATGAGCATCTTACATCATCTTAACTATAGCCACCATTTCAAATTATTGATAGATGAAATAATGGCCTTTCACCTGGCTTGTAAAAGTACACTTACTGCCTCAATTTGTGATGTGCTGTTCTTAATTGTCTGTGGCAAACAAAAGACAAAGCAAAATCTAAAACTGATAAGAAAATCATGTTGCAACAGTCTAACCTTTATTAAAGAAACTCATAAGAAATAAAAATCTACAGAACAATTTGACTAATTATCTTTTTCCACGCCTCAAAAAATGTGTTTTGAAATGAATCCTGGAAACTTTCATTTTCTTGTTAACTAACTTCACCCGCCTACTGTTACTGCAAACAGTCTAATTAAATTAATTCCATGGAATTACAGTATGTCCACACATTCAAAGCAATTAATGTTAATTCAATGTGTAATCATCAGTTAAAAGCCGGGTTGTGGAGCTTCATCCACAATTAACATTAAAAAATGAAAACTACATAGATAGCTTCATAACCAATAAATTAGCTGTAGCGTAGCATGGAAGAAATGGATGCCTTTTTTTTTTTGCAAGCTAGAGGTTTTCAATTAACGTCTTCTGGACGGTGACGACAAATGGTCAGAGCATGTGTTGTAGGACTAAACTAAATAATGGACTTTTTACATTTACAACATAAAGATCATTCTTTGTATACACACAAACAGCTATATAAATAAACTAATCCCCATTATTATAAGCAATGAGACCCTCATCAGATACTGTGGGACATACAGTATTTGTAACAAACAGATTGTATTACTGACAACAAGTCCTGTTATGTAAATATACATAACAAATGGTTTCCTAAACCATGAAATATACTTGGCAGATTATACTGTCATGTTATGCTCACATGACCTTCATAAACTGTCGTATGTATGTATCATCCCATTTTACTATCTTGGATTGAATGGAAATTAAATCATTTACTATGTCCATGTGCATGGCAAAAGTTACATACTACAGATTTCTAGAACACAGGTCAATGGCTCTGCCATCAAATGAGAACAGTTCTGCTTTGGGGGCAATTACAGTAGTCAAATATTATGCTACGATTTATATAACTTGGATGTACACAGAAGGCATGATTCTGCTGAATTTCCATGGTATATTATCAATGTATCATTTTTCATAGAAGGTCCTTTTGGGTTTGGAACTTACTATTGAGATCCACCATGGGGAGTGGGATTAAAAACAATAATTTTTTGTGAATTGATCTACTTATGAAATTTTGACATTAGTAGACTATATGTGTTTCTAGTCAATATAACTTCCTGCCCTTCCCATCTCCTTTCTATCAGGCTGGGGACATCAACCATATGGGAGTCTCCCTGAGACATCTTCCTTTTAACTAGAACAGATGATCATGCCTTCACTACTCACGACTTCTTTGTGGGATCACCAGGGGTAAGAGTTATACCCTCAGCCCTGGCTAAGTTGTGGGGCTTGTAACTTTTATCGTACCTACAGTTGCATATTCACGGTCAGAGGTCAGAAAAATCCTACCGTACCTGTTGCACTTTCTCCTCAGTTCTGACAGGGTAGCTTTACACAATAACCCTTGACACAGTCTCTGGTAGGTCTGACCTAAGGCCCATTTACACACTCGCTCAAAATTTGCTCAAACGATGTCTTTTGAGCGATAATCGTTGCGTGTAAATGCTACCATTGTTCGGCCGGCCAGCTGATAGCAGGGACCCCACACTGTGATTCTTCAGCAGGAGAGCTAATAACATTGTTTTCAGCTGCTGTCCTGCGGGAGAACAATGGAGCTGTATGCAGATAACAGACCACCCGTTGTTATCTGTATACAGCAAAGGGAGCTTCATTTAAATGCAAATGAAGCTAATAAGCTACAAATGGGCATTGGTGCCCATTAGTAGCTATGCAAAATAATCACTCAAACTGTCTTTTCAGCAAATTTTGAGCTATCATCTTTGCGTGTAAATGGGGCTTTACCTATGACCTAAGTGCTGTTAGCCCTTTTTGACTTTCTCACTGGCAGCTTCAAACACAACAGTAGGAAAACACTTCACTGTTTCATACTTGACATAGATTCAAACAGGTGGAATATTTTAAGGGTTTGCACCAGAATTTAAAGCTATCTCCTATCCGTAGGATAGAGGATAACTTGCTGATCATGGGGGGCTCACTGCAGAGACCCCCTTCTGATCTCAAGAATGGAAGCCCATATCCCCAGTTGTTCCCACTACAGGCTCATTGTACCCCTGCAGTTAGGAGAAGGCTGAATTAAGCGACTCCCGCAGTGACAGGCGAGCGGGATACGAAACCCTCTTTCTTGAGATCAGCAGCATTCTCAGCAGTGAGACCCCCACCGATCAGCAAGTTATTCCCTTCTCTGTGGACAGGGGATAACTTGAAGTCCTGGCACAACTCCCTTTATTCACATGAGAATTTATACATGGCTATGTAGCTGCATTTTCACACCCGGATGAATATCGCAATCATCTGAGGCATTGGATTCCAATGCATTCAATCACATGGGTGATTATGGATTGCAAACAATCGCACAGCGGGAAAAAAGAGCACATACGCTGCCGATTCCGGTGGGCGCTTTTACGCGTGCCTGAAAAAAGATAGTTTTGGTTCTATCTTTCGACCGATGTACACTGACAACTCCCATGGGAGTCCATGGTAAAATAGCTGGAAAAAATAGAAAGGGGAAGGCAATTTAGCAGCGTCCAACGCAGGGAAAATCTTACAGGTGCCTCTATTTAGGCATTTGAAGTCATTCTGAGGATTTATGCCGAGAGAGAGATCTCACTCTTCCCCCGCTGCCCCCCCCCCCCCCACATTTGCTTGGACAAGTATGCAGTTACTCGAGAAGAGCGATGCTCGCTCAAGTATCTGCCTTTACTGAGCGTACTCTAGTCTTTATCTATTTTTGTTATAATTACTTTATTTTCACTCCAGCATTTGCTTATTATTAGTGCATATGGTACATATCGCTATCCACACGCATCAAACTTGGGTTGATGAATCAATTTGTAAAGACATTGACGAGAGATGGAACGTGTTTTGGCTACAAATGTAGAAAATGTCCTGCGATGAGCATAGAGAAGCTAAAAGCAGGTAAATTCGATGGACCAAAAGTCTGAGAACTCATGAAAGACCAGGGTTTCCAAGATTCAGTGGACAACTTTGAGGCTCGTGCGTGGTCATTGTTTTGTATGTTTGTAAGGCATTTCCTTGGGAATTATAAGGCTGCAAACTCTGGTGACCTTGTGGGCAATATGTTCACCTCTGTTTCTGAACACTTGGCTGTAACATGGGAGTCACATTGCAGGACCTGCAGCCATTTTGGATGGATTTCCAGATTGTCTTGGTAATGTAAGTGATGAACAGGGTGAAGAATTTCACCAGGAAATAAGGACCGTGGAAGAACAGGACTACGGACGATGGGATACACAGAAGGTGGTGCATTACTGTTGTAACATCCATCTCGAATGTCCACGAATATCTCCTCACAGGAAATCTTAAAAATGTAGTTCCATTGACATGTACCCTGGTGCAAGCACTGAGTTCTTGCCATTGCCTTCCCCAGTCATCATTTTACCAATCTCAGAAGGATAAAAGGTTGAGTCAACCTTGAGCCGACTACCTAAACCATGTGGGGATTGAACTCACAGCCTTCAGGTCATGAGCGAGAGCATTTCTGCTGCCTTAACACTATGCTGCCTAAGCACTCTGCGTCACATGAGGCTCATATGTGTACATGTATACATACTTATGTATATGTAAGTCATATCTTGATAAGCAGACCTGATGGAGAAAAACTAATGTCATTTTCTGAATCTATGATCCCAAAATACCACAAAAATTATGTTCCCCAGTGTAATCAGTGTGCTGCAATGTATGATGCCACCATAAGGTCACCACATTTGTGTTACCATCAATATACTTCAATCCTCTTCTTAGCATAGCATTTAGCATTCTAGACAGCTTATCCAAACATCATGGACAACGAACATTTTTTCATGGACACGTTGTAAAACTATATTGAAGATAAAGCTAAGTGATGCATGTCTATAGGTCAGACACAGATATGAACCCAATACCAGCAAGTCCTGTGAGCTGTAAAAGGATGATAATTACAGTCGTAATAACCTGCTCCAGTACCAACAGCTTCAAGAAAGTCACGGGCGCATCTTTTTTTTCACGAACACTGGAAAAAAGTGCTTTATTTTTATGGATCATCCTGCAATTTCTGGACAGTTGTCAATCCTCCTTTTTTATATTGATATCAGAATTCGATATGTAACCCCTTAACGACCGCTGTTACGCCTTTTGACGGCCTGTAGCGGCGGTCCATGTATGAACAGAGATCGCGGGGTGACCTCTCTTCATACAGTGCGGGCGTCAGCTTTTTATTACAGCTGACACCCGTGGGCAATAGCTGCAATCAGCCATGTGGCTGATCAGTGCTATTAACCCTTTAAATGCTGCTGTAAATTCTGACAGTGGCATTTAAATATCCCGAATGATGTTTGGGGGTCCCGTACAGCCCCCCTGCGATGAAATCGCAGGGAGATATGCGGGTGTCATGGCAGCCAGGGGCCTTTTGAAGGGCCCCAGGGCTGCCTTCGCAGACTGTCTATCAAGCCGTCCCCATAGGGGTTGCTTGATAGACTGCCTGTTATTGCGCACAAAAGATGGCGGCAGAAAATAATTTCAAAAAAATTAAATGTCTTTGAAAAAAAATAAAAGTAGTACAGCCAAAAAAAAAACTACAAGTTTGGTATCGTAGTAATCATACTGACCCATAGAATAAAGTTATCATGTCATTTTTGTCGCAGTTTGTGCGCCGTATAAACAAGACGCACCGAAAGATGGCGGAATGTAGTTTTTTTTTTTTCATTTTACTCCACAGAATTTTTTTAATGTTTTTCAGCACATTATATGGAAAATTAAATAGTACCATTGAAAAATACAACTCATCCCGCAAAAAAACAAGACCTCATACAGCGACTTCGATGAATAACTAAAGCAGTTACGACTTTTTAAAAGGGGGGGGAGGAAAAAACAAAAAAGGAAAAAAAAATAAGCACATCAATGAAAAACATCGATTGACGTGTTTTATAAACATTTATGAGCAAAGATTAGTAAAATACTCTAATTAATCGCATCACATCGTAGGGGCTTAGTAATGTATGAAAACGCGTTTAACATTAAGTCATCAATGTTATCTGCAGCCTGGGAAGCAATATTAGCTCCGCGTTAAAAATGTAGGACGTGTTTAATTCCATTTTTATCTCTGTGAGTCACTTCTTTGCTTGGCAATGCCCTAACAAGCCTAAATGTGATAAACATGAGAACAAATCCAGCACTATACTATGCACTGATCCAATGCCAAAATGCTTGTATAATTAGCTTGGACTGCAACTGCTGACATGCATCCAATATAGTATATACTTCGTAAGCATTGGGAAGGTTGGAATTTAAACGAAATATGCAGCTCAAGGAAAAGTAAGAGATAAGATACATCTTTAGATTCATTTTTGGCCTTCTAATGTTGACTGTGATGTTGTCAGGATAAGCATGAAAGGGGTTGTCGGAGTTGTATCATTGATTGCTGATCTCTGTTATTGGCTCCAGCACCTGTGATGTCCTGGAAACTGGGAGGGACTGCAGCTGTCAGTAGAGACCATAGTGGAGAGATGAGTATATGACAGTTTGCTATGTTAGTGCACAACTTGGATAACCCCTTTAAAGGAAAACTGTCCACTTAAACATGTTTTCCCAATGTGTAATTTTTGGACAGCATGTAATAGAGCAGGAGGAAAGGAGCAAATATATATAAATATATAAATCTTGTTATTTTCTGTATAGCGCCAACTTATTTCGCAGAGCTTTCAGGTAATTTATTTGTTACCCCCAAAAAAGTTGGGTTCTCATTTAACTGACCTCAGAAGGATGGAAGGCTGAGTCAACCGTGAGCCGGCTACTTGAACCATGTGGGGATTGAACTCACAACCTTCAGATCATGAGCGAGAGCTGAGGACTGCATTCTGCTGCCTTAACACTCTGCACAACATAAGGCCCTATGATATTGTTTTGTTGGAAAACATTCCATACAAAGCCTTTTGGACACTTGGATATTTTGGGGTCATTATAACTTATGTGGCTCTCTCTATATATGGACGTCTTTTTCACAAGGACCAATAGTCCGCAATGAAAAACTCATGGCATGTACTATTCCTGTCCATTTCACAAGAACAGTGGCATATCTCAATGCTTGTCAATGTACATAGTCAAACTACTAACGACCACTTGTCCGTGAAGTGGTGTGTGAGTGCTTCTCATGCTCCACCCCTGCTCACATAACGGTGACGTCATCACAGGTCCTACGGCATATATAAAACACAGAGTCTGACTGACAGAAGAACAACACAGTGAAGGCTCTGTGAAGGGGATGACAAAAATAACAAAATGAGAATACAACTAAGCCGTTATTATCTTAGACACAACTTAGCTGTCCTGACGGAAGACACTGACCACAGAGATCTGGCGGGCTGAAAAACCTGCTTCATGTCACTTCCACATGGGAGAAGCCAGTCTAGAGTTTGGTAGAAAGTACTGTATACTGGATAAGCTGATAGCAGCTACCAGGACCTGTGATGGTGTCACTGTCATGTGATCATTTGTGTGGGTGGAGTCAGAGATCACATGACTAGGGGCTGATCACTGTATCCAGGAGCCTGCTCTGCTGGTTGTCATCCCCACTGGATGAGCTGAAAGAATCAGAATCAGGATGGATGTGGATCTAGCACTGTTGTGTGTGTGATATGTGAGAACCAGGATGGATGTAGTAGAGCTGTGTGTGTATTTTTGTGGAAATTTGGATGAATGTAGTAGAGCTGTGTGTGTGACGTCTAGGAATCTGGATGGATGTGCATGTAGCACAGCTGTGTGTCTAATGTTGGGAATCAGGATGAATGTACTAGAGCTGTGTGTGTAATGTGTGGGAATCAGGATGAATGTATTAGAGCTGTGTGTGGGAATCAGGATATATGTAATAGAGCTGCGTGTGTGCTGTGTGGGAATCAGGATGGATGTAGTAGAGCCATGTGTGTAATGTATGGTAATCAGGATGGATGTAGTAGAGCTGCGTGTGTGAAGTCTGGGAATCAGGATGGATGTGGATGTAGCACAGCTGTGTTTATGATGTGTGGGAATCAGGATGGATGTAGTAGAGCTGTGTTTGTAATGTGTGGCAATCGGGATGGATGTAGTAGAGCTGTGTGTGATGCGTGGGAATCAACTTGGATGTAGTAAAGCTGTGTCCATGATGTGTGGGAATCAGGATGGATGTAGTAGAGCTGTGTGCAATATGTGGGAATCAGTATGGATGTAGTAGAGCTGTGTGCAATATGTGGGAATCAGTATGGATGTAGTAGAACTGTGTGTGTAATGTGTGGGAATCAGCATGGATGTAGTAGAGCTATGTGTGTGATGTCTAGGAATCAGGATCGATATAGCAAAGCTGTGTGTGTGATCTCTGGAAATCAGGATGGATGTAAGATGTAGCATGTAGCAAAGCTGTGTGGCGTATTGTGGCACTGCCAATCAGTTTCAACAAATGAATGGAAGTCATAACAACCTATTATGTTTATTGTGTATTCTATGGATATGTGATAAATATCTCTTGACAGAATGTTTCTTCTTAACCCAAGTATTGGCCAGGAATTACAGGTCAAGCAGTCCAATCACAACAAAGAATTCTCTTCTTTTTCATAATACAGTCAAACATCATAGAATAGGCCCAGAGTCACAGTAACGTTTGGGGACACTATAGAAATTTGCCCTTACTGTTGAAGGCATTCTTTTTGGTACAGTTACTTTTGGGGGGCACTGTAGTGGAGAACTATTGCCTATTATAATATTTAAGTGCACTGGGCAGCATAGTATTAGACATAGAATTAGTGGAAGCGGTAGGATGACATGATAGGGCACCATGATGACAAGTTTGTGTTAAGTAGGTGATGTAAAAGTGAGGAACGTAAGATGTCTGTGTGGTAAACTCTAAGTAAAGGTTCATATGGGACGGAATTTCCGTGCGGAACCTCTGCATGGCAATTCCACCCACGGCTGCTAATCCCATGATTGGCCTGAAAAGTGGACAAGATTTTGCTAAAATCGCATCCACACACTGCGGCAAATCCATTGCAGCCAAGCCACGTGGAAACGGACATGTGTCGTGGAAAACAACGATGCAGCATGTAAATTTTTGTTTCATTTTCTCAGCGGCCTCTCTCCTCTCTATGGGGAGAGATGGCCACAGCAGAAAAATGCATGTGGCAAAGCTGCTTCAAAACCCGCGACTGCAGAAATCTCGCTGTTTTCGGTGCGGTCATTCTGCAAGATTTCCATCCCATGTGACCCCAGACTAAAGATAAAGTTAGGGTTTATTCAGACGACCGTATATGCAAAAGCGCTCACCACAGCGCACATATTTTCGCATGAATTAGTTTGGATGGGATTGATTTGCAGCGATTTATCATTGATAGGTTATTTACTGCATGCGTTTACATTGCACGAGTAATTTGCAAACTGCTGGATCTAATGAGTGAGTTACATGATATTCATGCCATGTAAGGCCTCAGTTAGACGGGCATTTTTATGTGCGTATGTTACCTGCATTTACGATCCGCATCTATATAGAACCAATGATTTTCAATGGCTGCGGTCATATGCCCGATATTTACCTGCGCACAGAAATGTGCAGCGTTAAACATAGAGCAGTGGATTTTAAAATGCAGGTGTCAACGACAGGGTCCAGGTGGAGGGCGATCCCTAGACCTACCTGCAACCCCTGTCCCTACCTAAAATATAAATAGTCACCTCTCTGCAGCTGCGTGGGCTCAGGTGGATCCAATCGGGTATTCTCCCTGCACTGCTCTGAAGTGCTTTTAGCAGTCAGGGATTTAAAATCCCCGCCTGCTGAAACGGCTGCCTCTGATTAGCTGAACACTGTGACAATCAGAGGCAGCACTCACCCATTCACTGAATTCAGGGATTGATTGAATTCAATGAATGGGTGAGTGCTGCCTCTGATTGGCTGAGCACAGGTAACCAATCACAGACAACTCTCAGCTGTCATTCAATAGCTGAGAGCTGCCTCTGATTGGTCACAGTCCTCAGCCAATCAGAGGCAGACCTTTAAGCAGGCTCTTTAAGTGCTGAAAGCACTTCAGAGCAGTGCAGGGAGAAGACCCGTCTGGATGTGCCTGAGCACTGGCAGCTGCAGAGAGGTGAGAATATATATAGATTTCTTCATCTCCACGGGGATTTCCATTGCCACTGGACACTGTGACAATGCTGTCACAGTGTTCAGTGACAAGGGGACTCCCTGTGAAGATGAAGAAATCCTCTGCCACAGCTGTCACAGCTGTAGCAGAGGACCGCAATGTTCTCTGTATGTCAATGCTGCCGCCGACTCCATTAACCAAAGGTGAAACCCCTGGATGTGACAGCATCCAGGGGTTTCACATCCAAGGAATCCCCTGCTGTAGCTGTCACAGCCACAGGAGGGTATATTAGGCAGTGCACTTTATGTGCGCAAAAACGTGGCCAAGTGGATTTTTTTTGCATGACGCCCACTTAGGTCACAAAATTTTTTTGACATGCGTTTTTGCGCACATAAATTTGCAAATTAAAACGCCCATCTGAATGAGCCCTAAAAGGATCTTTAGTAAACTTATATATATTTACACCTGAAGCTATTTGCAAAACAAAGTTCCATGTGCCACCATTAAACCTAACTGGACTGTATGAGTTACAGGAAACAAATGGACACGCGCACATGATTTATACACAGAAAATCAATGAAATGGTAATAAATGTTACAGTTAAAACATATTGTACAACACCGCACAGCAGCAGGCACAGACACGTTCTGCTATTTACTTTATAAATTGAATGGTATTTTCAGTTATTTGCAATTTTCTTGTAGAGAACTGCACTATTAAAACCCTTTCCTTTTTTATTGAAAAATCTTGACATACCAAATGTTTATATTGTTTTTCTCTCTAAAAACCTAGAAATCTAAAGGTAGGAAATTTTAAAATGAAAAGTCCACTTTGACACAACATTTCACAGTTTGGCACATGTGGGGGCACAATTACAAATCCTGATAGTGTAAATTTAAACCAGGCAGTCTAAAAATGCACCGTCTCATGCTATAGGATACATTTAGTATATCTTTAGACACTTATTTTCTAACTTTATATCATATATTAGTTGGCTTACACCAACATATTGGCACAACATTGGCACCCATCATTTTTATCATGCACTTAGTGCCTAGTTTATTTTGAGCAGCACCCACTTAATTCTTTCTTATATTATTGGTCCCCGCGCCTATATGTTCTAATGTTCAGTATTGTACGTTGAATGGTCAATCTCTGATGGAGCTTATCGATTGGTGATGCGCTGTTGTACATCTGTTTCATCTGCTCAGGCATTACCTAGTCTTTTATAATCCACTTTCTTAAACAATTATTGTTCTGGAACAGTTCACAAGTGTAGTGGATTTTTATATTTACTTACACTAATCTGAGCTGCAAAGTTTCTGAGATCATGTTGCTTTCCACTTATCTTAAACTAAACACTTTGGTATTTGATTCATCAGTATTGTATGGAGGTCCCTTGCAAATGATTCTGAGAGCCCACCCCCCTTGCAGAATATGTGTAGTTCACCTTTATTTGCATTGTAAACTATTTTATCATTGCACACACGGGACAGATCATTAACCTCTTAAGGACCAGGCTGTTATGTACCTTAAAGGGGTTGTCCCGCGGCAGCAAGTGGGGGTATACACTTCTGTATGGCCATATTAATGCACTTTGTAATGTACATTGTGCATTAATTATGAGCCATACAGAAGTTATAAGAAGTTTTTCACTTACCTGCTCCGTTGCTAGCGTCCTCGTTTCCATGGAGCCGACTAATTTTCGCCGTCTAATGGCCAAATTAGCCGCGCTTGCGCAGTCCGGGTCTTCTTCTTTTCTCAATGGGGCCGCTCGTGCTGGATGCTGGCTCCTTGTAGCTCCGCCCCGTCACGTGCCGACTCCAGCCAATCAGGAGGCTGGAATCGGCAATGGACCGCACAGAAGCCCTGCGGTCCACCGAGGGTGAAGATCCCGGCGGCCATCTTCAGCAGGTAAGTAAGAAGTCACCGGAGCGCGGGGATTCAGGTAAGCACTCTCCAGTGTTCTTTTTTAACCCCTGCATCGGGGTTGTCTCGCGCCAAAAGGGGGGGGGGGTTGAAAAAAAAAAAACCCGTTTCGGCGCAGGACAACCCCTTTAAGGACCAGACACATTTTAGCAATTTTACCCATGTGGTGGTTTAACTGGTAAAGCAGTTCAAAAAAATTTTGCAAAAAGCAGAGCTCACCTCTCCTGCAGTGCTTCAATGTTCTAGCTGAAGAAGTAATGGAAGCCAAACCCTCACAGAGCGGTCGGCAAGCAGCTGAAGTCCAATAAAGAGCAAAGAAAAAAGTGGAGGATAGCTGCAGCCATACGACTTCTCCTTTAGGGCTCAATCATACGAGCGGCGATCCGCGTGTATTTCCTCGCGGAGAAAAAAAACGCACCACGTGCAGGCGAAAATCCACATGACCACGTCCATTGCCACCCATATGTTCTTTCTTTGGCAGGTGCGGATTTTTTCCGCGTGAAAATATGCGCAGATCGCTGCTTGTCTAACTGAGTCGTTATTGGTAAAAGAGCATAGCACACATGTGAAATGTGAGGATGCTGAACGCATATCGACCGTCAGGTCTTTTTCAACAGGTGGTTTAACTGCCCTATTTTTCTCCCTTTATTTACCAAAATTATTTTTGCTGCATTTTTCCCCCCATGATATATAGGGCTATTTTTTAAATATCTTTTTCACTAATTAATTTTTTTTGTTTTTTAGTTTTATTAGAGGTAAAAAGTTTAAAAAAATGATTTCTTTTTAACATTTATAGTTATTTTTTTATTAGTATATTTACACTAAAATATGAGTTTCTCATTTTGTTTCAGACATTTTGAAATATAATATGTATGGTTTTAAATTACAGGGTGCATATGGCGGCGGTTTTGGTTGGCATCGGCTTTTGTTTTTTTTTCTTTTTTATGTATATATTTTTATTTTATTCTATAATTTTGCTTTACTTGTGTAATTATATTCTTTTTACTATCTATGTCCCCCATGATGTCATATAAGACTTCTGGGAGACAATTACATGTTTTGTTGTTGTTCTTTTATTTCACATTTTTGCACTGTAGCTGGGGCATCCATAGAAGCCTCAGTTAGGCCTCGGTCACACGGGCGATTTTCCGTGCGATCTGCGCATGCGATGTGCGATTTTATAAAACCATTGCTTTGCAATGGTATCGGACACATGAGCGCTCTTTATGCGCTCGTCCGATAAATTACAGAACAAAAAATCGCAGATCGCACCTATCTGTGATCTGCGATTCCTGTTCTCTTCTCTATATGCGCTCAATGGGGTCGGCGGCAGCAGAAGAATGATGTTTGCCCATTGAATTCAATGGAGCCGGCAATACAGCCGGCTCCATTAAAAGCAATGGGCTGAGGGCGATCGCACGATGAATTTTTCGGGAAGGGCTTAAAAATATAACCCCCTCCCTGAAATTCATCCAGAAATGTGTAAAAAGTAAAAAAAATATATACTCACCTTGTCCCAGCAGACGGAGTTCAGCCGCGGCCGGCCGGCAGTTCTCCTGAACAGCTCTGAGTAGTATTCAGCAGCCGGGGATTTAAAATCCCTGCCTGCTGAATGAGCTGCCTCTGATTGGTCACAGCCCTCACCAATCAGAGGCAGCTCTCACTCACCCATTCCTGAATTCATGAATGGTTTAGTGAGTGCTGCCTCTGATTGGCTCAGCGCAGGGACCAATCAGGGGCAGCTCTCAGCTGTCATTCAGCTGAGAGCTGCCCCTGATTGGTCCCTGCGCTGAGCCAATCAGAGGCAGCACTCACTCACCCATTCATGAATTCATGAATGGGTGAGTGAGAGCTGCCTCTGATTGGCTTAGTGCAGGGACCAATTAGAGGCAGCTCATTCAGCAAGCGGGGATTTTAAATCCCCAGCTGCTGAATACTACTTAGAGCAGTTCAGGAGAACTGCCGGCCGGCCGCGGCTGAACTCCATCTGCCGGGACCAGGTGAGTATATATATTTTTTTTGTTTTTACACATTTCTGGATGAATTTCAGGGAAGGGCTTATATTTTTAAACCCTTCCCGAAAATTCATCGTGAGATCGCCCGCAGCCCATTGCTTTCAATGGAGCTGGCTGTATTGCCGGCTCCATTGAATTCAATGCGCTGGACAGCGTTGCACTGCTCCGGCCCGTTTCTAATAAAACGCAGCTAGGAGCAGATTTTTCGGGCGATTTTTCGGCCCCGGTCACGCGATTTTTGGATGCGCATCCGTCATGCGATCCGCAAATCGCGGGAAAAAACGCCCGTGTGACCGAGGACTTACAGTGAAAAACATCCCCTGTAGGGACAGTAGTCACTGGCAGACCTGATCAGGGTCTTCTAGGACCCTGCAGCTCTGCTGTCCCAGGGAAACCCGGTGGTCACGTGACTGACGGCTCCTGTAGTGGAAGAAACACTTCCATTTTCAATTGTTAGTACATAGCGCTCACTGAGCACTGTGTACTTGGAAAAGGAGAAGGCAGAATGGGTTAAAGATTCCTCCTGCCTTCTCCTTGAGGGTTCTCAGCTGTGACTAAGAGCTGACAACCCAACATTCTTCTGATTGCAGAAGCAGGAGGCTGTAATCCCTGCTGTGTTTTTACTATCAGCTGGGATTAAAGCCCAGGAGCAAGAGTCATAAATTTACCATACTTGGTCCTGAATGGGTTAATATGGTCTAATAGGTGAATTGTGAGTTACCCATAATCAATGAATCCTGATGGCAAGTGATGGGTTTTAACGTGAGCTCCAGATTCAGTTATACTCTATTGAACCTTTGGGTCTCTGTTGCCTTAGGGGCTAATTATGCTGTCAGAACCTAGGCCCACCATTGTACTGGGGGGTAGTCCAACCTTGTGCTGATTGTGAAGTTGTAACGTCCCCTGCACTACTCCAAAACTTACTGCATCATCAGTCCTGTCTGAACACACTTTCCTAATACTGCCTCACTTCTTTGCAACCAGGCGAGCTGAACACACTAATTGCCTTGACTCACCGGCCATGACAGTGTTGCAGTGTAACAGCTGTGATGTGGAAATGGGCTGGCATCACAATGTCAACCCAACACAGGTAATCACACTTTTCGCACATGCGTCCTCTGCAGTAGTTCCCTTCCATGTTGTATGTTGGATATCCTTTAGGGTTTCCTATTTATGGACAGGGCTGCTTGGGTGTTGTATGTTGGAAATTCCTCAGCGTTTTATGTTTTCCCGGAAAGGCCGATCAGGCATAATGAAAGTATATATACTCCAGCTCCTCCTCTTTTAGGTTGACTATTATTCCACTGAAATTGGTGGAGTATTGGTCAGGTCAAAGGTCCTCTTGAGTTCAGTCATCTTTCAGATAAGTTGCTACCCACTTGTTTTATATAGTGGTGTTACACCAGCTTTACATACTGTTGTGTCAGTGGTCATTTCCATCTATTTATTGGCATTCCTTGTTTCCACCTAGAGACAATCCAGGTGGCCCAGGGTTCGGACGTTGGTTGCCCTCATCAAGGTGATCGCCCTCTTTAGACAGAATTTTTCCTTTTTAAGTATATTGGGGTTAGAATGTCCATTTATCCCCCTTGTTGTGTTTGGTTAGTGGTTGTTATGTTTATTGGCGTATGTTTTTCCTATGTGGATATTGCTGTATATCCGATCTGAGAATGATGATTTGACGCTCGGTTCAGACATAACACCAATCAGCAAATTGCTTAGGAGAAAGCAATCAGGATGTGGTGTTATACAAATTGGCCACTGTAACACCCAGTTTTACATTAATCTCTATACATTTGTCAGCTGTAACTATTATTTGTGCATTTTCATACATCCCAATTTTGGTAATCCCCTTACATATACTTTCATGTTCACCATATTATACCTTTTAGTTATGAGATACCAGGCATATCTTCAGAATAATCCATTTTCAGAAAGAGTGCAATTGGTTCTAATTAATTTACCTATAAATGTATATTTTTCTTTTTCAGTTCCTTGCTCAATACTATTTATATCCTGGATTTGTTTGCATTATATTAGGTTTTCACAAGCCATGCAGAGTGCAAGTCTTTAGTGGCTCTTTGTCTTTGATTTTAATGTTTCCTGAGCTATGAAATAGATTTATAGGATTTGAGCACAATAGCCAGAAATATTGATTTTTGAAACATATTTTCAATCTTTGTAATATTGAGAACAATGCAAAGCTCTTATAGTGGTAAATGTGAACTGATTAGTTGTGTCTGAAAGTGTTACTGAAACGATGCATCACTACTGCTGCATTAACAATGGTCTAGAAATATTTCTCTCCTATTGTTTTTTTACCTTTGGTCCTTGGAGATTTCTAATGTTTAAAAATAATTGCTTCCATCCAGCAGAGTTTATGTGTGGTTCACATTACTTTCTAATTAGCCTAACAGTGCTTAAAGTTTGATATCCTAGAAGCCTAGACCTTGGCCAATAGAACACTAAAAATGAATAATAGGATGATAGACAGAATTTCAGACCTTCTGCTCTAATTTGCAAGTTAAAAGTTGGTCTTTAAGCATAAAAACAAACATATAGTATAAGGTTTATACACAGCAATTTTTAACATTTGAAAATTATCGATATTTACATAAAGTTGAAAAAACATTAAGGCAGTACTTACAGGCATTAAGTCCAGAACAGAAAGTCAAAGAGGATTCATCACAGCATTTATTATTGCCATAAAATGAATTTAGATGAGCAGAGGGCTTCAGTTTAGGACTAAAAGAGGGCAATTTTATTATTGCTATTGTATTTCCTTTCCTTAGTCTATGGTACCTGATACAATGTATGATGTAACTATGTAATGTGGATCACAGAAAGGGAAATATAAAAACAGACAATCACTGAAAATGGCCGTACTGATACAGGAGGACAAACATGTACACCACCTCATCATGTAGGCTACCAAACTACCAAATAAAGGAGCCAGTTATACCTGTGGAGGACACCGATGAGACAGCCACTCACACAGCCTCCTAATAGAGGCTGCGTGGTGTATACTACCACACAGAGTAGATACAAAGTGTCAGACCATCCTGGTACATGTGGTGCAGCATGCAGTCTAGCAGCCTATTAACGATGCCATAATAGTTTGGTGGGCTGCCCTGTACCTCAGAAAGTGAACCACATTGGTACTGCCACCCTGGGCTCCCCTGGCACTTAAAAGCCGCATTGCATGTGAATAATACATAATAAATGTGAGGTATTAGTTTGATTTTGGTCAAAATATTTGAGCTCACAAGCCAATCGTCAGGGCTCCTCACATTTTGTGAGTCCCTAGACTAATAAAAATGTATCACAGAAAGGGAAATATAAGAAAACAATCAATCACTGAAAACTGCCATATACTTACTGACATAGGAGGGCAAACATGTGCACCAACCTCAGCATGCAGGCAGCCAAACAACCAAATGAGGGAGCCAGTTACACCTGTGGAGGACACCGATGAGTATAGAAGCTCAAACTACAGAAAAGATGATAATTATTTTGCATAGACTACTTTTACCCTTCTAAATTAGTTGCATTTATGCAATGTGATGTTTAATGGGGGCATAGTTTTCAATCTATTATTTTATTATGATAATTAAAAGTTGATCTGATTTGCATTGATAGTCATGCAATTTACTGACCAGCAAACATACTATATGGTTTAGGACCCTTTTACACGTGCAGAGAAATCATTCAGATACCTCTATCAGCAAGAATGTGAATGATTATAGTTCAATCTAAATGCATGCACAAACTGAACGACACATCAGCCTATGTAAACAGGCAGTCGTTCATCTATGAACAGCTGCCTGTTTACTATGAATGGAGGACGATGTTCAGAACGATCCCTGGCCTGCTTCACCTTGATTAATTAGTGATGATCGTTCCTGTGTAAAAAGCACAGGATCGGTCAGCACTGGGAGGGCCTGTTGGGCATCTGCGTCTGACAAGTCATCCCATGTAAAAGCACCCTTGAGAAACTTACAGGGAGTTAACCCTTAACCCATTTGTTGTACCTAACTTGAGAAGGATGCAGTCCTAGGTCAGTAACCAATGGTAAACGTAAGTATACTGTACTCCACAGGAAACGCAGGTCGTTAACAGTTAGTTACAATCGAAAAAAGCTTTTTAGTTAAAAAGTCTATACAAGGCTCAGAGCTTGGCAGTTACAGTAGGGTTGCAAGGCTTGGTGGTTATGTTAATGGAGCAAATCTTTGTATTTACAGTGTCTATAAGAGGATACTTAGCATGGCAATTGCAAATTACAAGAATCAGTCTCTCATTCAGGGAAAACAGCTTAATTATAGCAATTTCTTTGCAAGGTATTTATCTTATCAGACTCTGTTCTTTTACAGGTGCAGCGAGCAGGAGTTGTCGAAGAGTAGCTCAAATGGGTGCAACACCTCTGCCCTTGTAACTGTGGTGGCTACTCTGCTCAAGTGGATAGTTCGAACTGAAAGGGAGTGCAAAGGAGTTTTTGGCTGAAGCAATTAGTGTAGGTTCTTCATGATGCCAGTGCCTTATGCAAAATGAGTTCTTTGGTGAAATAAAGAAACCAGTTGACTGATGCAATAGTAAAACTGAAGGCACACAGTTTACTTAGACTTGAGTACTGAGTGCAATGTTCAGATTTTTCTTATAGCAAACAGTAAAGTCACCAGCAACTTCTTCAACATGTTGAATGACAAACCTTGATACCTTCACAGTCTCCTTAAGAATGAGATGAGGCTGCCAGGCCAAGTAAAGTGGTTGCTGGACTATAAGGTTATTTGTGGAGCAATGGAGGGAGCAGTGCAGGCTCCTCTGTGTGCACCCTGACTCCTAACTAAGCAGGGGCAAGTCAAACTCACAGTTGCAGTGTCCAATCTCGTTCTGGCTGAAATGAGGATCTTCCCTGGCTCAGGTGCTTCCTGGCATGGGTGAAATAAATCCTTCTCCTGCTCCAGGCACTGTTCTCTCCTAGCTCATGCACTCATCTAAATCTAATTCTTCCTATCAAGAGAGGAGGCTGGCCAACTAGCAATGTAGCTGCAGGCAGCTAATCACAAAGGCACTGTTTCTAGGCAGATGTTATTTAACCTAATAAGCAGGGAAACACATTTTGTTTCCTGTAGGGTAACTCATATGTCCCCTGAAGGTCTCATAATGAGGTCTCCGGAACCTATAAACCCAATGCCTGCCTGTAGGACCCTCTGGGTTACTACAAAGATCACTCACTAGATCATAAAAGAGCATAGGACAACTAGGTACATTTAGCAACTTTTGTTTACTTTGCAGCTTTCCTAAGGCTTGACTAGTTCACAGTGCAGACTTCCAGGTGACAGTACAAACATGCCCCACTTTACCAGGAAAGCTTGATGAAGGTGATACTTTCTTGACTGCTGCTCCACACAAGGATCCACACAGAGTCCAAGAGGCCACCAGGACCTTGGTAGTTCACATAATAGCAACACAGTTCAGTTCACACTTTTGGTAAGGAGGAGCAGAACATGGTAGCATCAACATTCCCCCCTACAAGAATAATAAAGACGAATAAATTCTAACCTCAGCCACCAAGTATTTGTGAGCAGCTTCTCTTCTCATCGCCACACGGCTGATTTTTACAAACAGCACATACATTTTCATTTTAATCTGAACATAATTGCTGTAGTTACTTGGCTTGGTTTGAGAAATATTAAAACAGAGAGTCTGTTCAGGAACACAGAGGAAGTAAAGATATAAGAAGCCAGAGGATTAAGTGAGGCAGATTTGGCAAACTGTAATTTCTAAGTCTATACATACATTGTAAGGGTAATAGATGTGTAAAAGATTTTTGTTTCATTTTTTACTATATATCGTAATATTCAGCATTTCTCTGCCTTGTTTCCATTTTTTAATGCACACAACAACAATGGAAATGAATTCCTGGTAAATAGCTTTTCAAATAGGAAAATGGACTTTTCAATTTTTTCAGATTTGAATTTGTGAAACCTTTAAACAGGTTTGCAGATACGAGTTCTAAAGGGGATGCAGTTTATTTTCTGGGAGGCATATTTATTTAGACCAGTGTTTCATATGTTGGTTTAATCGAACTACTAATGATGACCTGTCCGTCCGTGCGTTAGTGAGTGGGTTTGTGAGTGACTTACATGCTCCGCCCCTGATCACATGACAGTGACATCATCAAAGG
The DNA here is from genome assembly GCF_035609145.1 of Eleutherodactylus coqui. NCBI lineage: Eukaryota > Metazoa > Chordata > Amphibia > Anura > Eleutherodactylidae > Eleutherodactylus > Eleutherodactylus coqui. The sequence goes on from NC_089837.1 coordinate 124,006,337, forward strand.
TCCTTCATCCCCAGTGAGGGAGTTACAAGCTCTGGCCTTGATCACTTGATGGTGACATCATCACAAGTTGTGTATGCACACGGCTCCTGTCCAGCTAGGTGTTCATTAGTATTCCATGACAACTGAGACTGCAGGGGGGTTGTAGGCTGCACAAGAATGCAGGACCTTTGATGATGTCACCGTCAGATGATCAGTGGCGGAGCATGTAGCTCTTTCACTGCCGATGAAGGACATTTGATAATTTCACCGTCATGTGATGGGGGGCGGAGCATGTAACTCCCTCACTGGTGATAAAGGACCTTTGATGACATTACTAGCATGTGATCAGGGGCGGAGCATGTAAGTCATTCACTCCAGGTGAGCGTCACCATCATGTAATCAGGGGCGGAGCATGATGGTTATGTCATCACAGGTCCTTCATCTCCAGTGATGTGCTGCTTCTGATCCCTGTTGTATTGGATGAACAATGTATTTAGCAGAGCTGTGTGTGTGATGTGCATGTAGCAGAGCTGTGTGGCACAGTGCGCCACCAGAAACACTGGTGCTATAATTTCCTTATAATTACTAGTAAGTAAACTATGCTTCCAGAATTTCTGCAACAAATCAATTAAGAGGTTTTGCCTCCTAATACATTTGTTACTTCAGCCTATGTGTGCCAGATTGAAACCTACACTAGCTAAGAGCGTGTGTAGGTTTCTGCTATTCTGTATGCCAGTTGCTAGTGTGCAATATAGTAAATGTAACAGAATGCGTGGCCCAGCCGCTATAATGCTACACCCCAACCAACTATGTTAAAAAGTATTGGGCCCCAGCATAAACACACAAAAGGTGCAATTTTGGTGAAAATGTCAAAATTTCAACTTTTATATGTCAGAAAACTGGCATACAAGCAATCATACATTTATCTCTGTGTTCATAAAACATTAACCTTTGGCTTTATGAGAGCTGCATGGCAGCAACACAGACAACTTACAGCTCTGTACAATGTATGCAACAAAACAGCATGTTCAGCTGTTTGGTGCTTCTGTATGGCTCTGTAATATGGAAATATTCTCCCATTTGAGGCTATTCTTCTACAGGTAGAGTATCTTCATTAAATGGCATGCAATGAATAAGGCATCATTTTTTCTGTTGGCTTACAAATGAATCCAAGAGAAAAAGAAACCTTTAGGCCTCATGTCCACTAGCTAAATGGAATTGCGGATTTTGCCCATAGGGAATCATTGGCCAACCGCTGGTCCATTAAATTGATTTTTGCACCCACGGATGGCATTTTAAAAGAATTGCGTTTTTCACGTGCGGGGGAAAAAAACGCGGCATGCTCCATTCTGCCGCGGATTCAGCGCGGATTGGCAACATTGCTATCACATTGCTAGCAATGTGTGCGGATATCTGCATGCAAAAAAAAATACCAATTAAAGCAAATCCGCCGCGGAAATCTGCGGCAGATTCTGCGCGGATTGTATTTTTCAAGTGGACATGAGGCCTAAGGGAAAATGACATCCGCAGGTATTTAATTACCTGTGGGTGTCCAATGCATCCCTATGGGGCGCGGATCACTCGTGCGGGACACCCGCTGCGGATCTGTCCCCGTGGACATGAGGCCTAGGCCTCATGTCCACGGGCAAATTAACAATTTAAATCCGCAGCGTTTTTCCTGCACGCGGATCAGCGCCCCATAGGGACGCATTAGACACCCGCAAGTAGTTAAATACCTGCGGATGTCATTTTTCCCTGCAGGGGTAGGTCCCGCGTGCAGGAAAAAATCCGGACATGCTCCATTTAGGTGCGGGTCTCCCGCAGGGGTGGCTCCCGCAAGCTTCCATTGAAGCCTATGGAAGTCGTCTGGATCCGCAGGAGACCCGCGCCTGAATTAAACTCACCTGCTCCGGGCGATGCAGGTCTTCCTTCCTTCGCGGCCGGAAACTTCTTTCTTCGGCCCGGCGGATGTGCCAGACGCATGTGCGCAGCACGCAACCGGCGTGCCGAGCACATCCGCCGGGCCAAAGAAAGAAGATACGGCCGCGAAGAAGGGAAAACACGCACGGCCCGCAGCAGGTGAGTTTATTCTTATTTTCAGCCCTCATGCCTGCAGGGCAGGAGGGACCCGCTACGGATTCTCCATGGAGAATCTGTAGCGGCCCTGATTTTCCCCGTGGACATGAGGCCTTAAGGCACGGATTGTGTGTGCAGGAAAACAGTCGCAGCATGCTCCATTTTAGTGCGGGTCTCCTGCAGGGACGGCTCCCGCAGGCTTCTATTGAAGCTTATGGAAGCCATCCAGATCCACGGGACACCCGCAGCTGAATTCCTGCTCTCCGGCGCGGGAGCGTGGGAGAGCAGGAGTCAAAAAAAAAAAGAGTGCACAGCGCATGCGCGCGGCACACTGCCGGCGTGCCGAGCACATCTGCCAGGCCGAAGAAAGAAGATCCGTCCGCGACGGAGGGAAGATCTGAAGCATCCGTACAGGTAAGTAAATCTTCTTTTTAGGCCTCATGTCCGTGGGAAAGGAGGGACCCACTGCGGGTTTCTGCATGAAGAATCCGTGGCGGGCCTGATTTTCCTGGTGGACATGAGGCCTTAAAGTCCTTCCTATGAAATTAGTACAGTATTTATGTGTCCCATATCACAAGCTCTGTATATACACGATACAACCTTGCATATACAGTATGTAAGCAGTTCTAAACATGTAGGGGAGAATTCATAAAAAACAAATAATAGTCACATTTTGGCAAGAGAGGCAATATTTATGTAGAAATGTGCAACTATTTAGAGTTGTTTCCTCTGTTCTCTCTTTTTAGAAAAAGTAGATGAGGCTTAAAGCCAAGGGCTGAGCCACCAACAGCCTGTCAGAATTACTATAAATTATGCCAGGAACTGGTGTAAATTATAGTGAAAATCTAAACCCGCTTGTAGCTGTCATAGATTTCAGATTGTGGTGCACAGGCCGTCAGAGATGCATCGGATTTATTAGGAGTCATGCGCTTCCCTTTTCTGTCTTAATAATAAACTATATCCTACTGTTGGATAGTGAATTTTAATTCCACTCAATCTTATCCTGCATGGTCTTCCTCACCAATCAGTTGATTGCCAGCTTTCACTATAGAAACCGCATTGCACAGCTGGCAATTTTGATATTGCTAGTGCAGCTCCCATTGGGCTGGTGGTCTTTCAATGGACGCAGCTCATTGGTCAGCATTGTTGTCTTGCCGTGCTGGGGTCTTAGGCTCAATATGAACAAGGACAACATCTGCATAGAACTAGGAAGATCCATACAGATGTTGTCCTTGGTCAGGATTTAGACCCATGACTCTAGTGCTGCAAGGCAACAGTACTAACCACTGAGCCACAAAGCTTTTTCTTTACTTTAGGGGGGGGGGGGGGGGGGTAAACAAGTCATTCATTTCAGGTTCATTAAAAAAATCCTAAGACTAGTATTTAACGCTGTCTAAGAACCCTGAAAGTGTGGTGTTTCATCAATGGATGTAGCTCAGTGGTAAGCACTGTTGCCTTGGAGTGATGGAGTCCTAGCCTCAAATCTAAACAAAGATGATATCTGTTCCTCACAGTATATATAGAACTGTTATAAAGTTTAAGATTCAAGTTCGTAGCCTCGGACTGTGCCTCATTTTACCAGAAAGTTACCAATGTGCTGGTGTCGGACTCCAACGATAAGCTGTCCACCTGACATAACTTAACGGATGTCCATACTCAGACAGCTGAAGCATTAGGCTCCATCTAGCTCTGGGAGGCAGGTGAGGAAACAGCCTGAGGAATATGTTAATGTATGATATTGCATATAAATAACCGTTTTTATGCTTCTGATTACCTTGTAACTCTAAAAAACCAATAAAATTGGATTTAAAAAAAGATGATATCTGGATGAATTTTTCCAATTCCAACAGATGTTGTCCTTTGTCAGACTTGAACCTAGTACTCTAGCACCGCAAGGCAACAGTGCTAACCACTGGCTACATCCATTGATGAAGCACCACAATTTTAGGGCTCTTACACAATATTAAATATAAGTTTTAGGATTTTTTTTAGTAACTTCTCGTTCAGCTGAAACTCATTAGAAAGTTCGACCCGAATTCAGGTTCTACAGATTCGGTGTGCTAATCTCTAGTTTTGGGACAAGGAGAGTATGTATGTCTTTGGACTTAATGAAGATTAGAGAATACCATGGGTGGCTAGAAAGAATGAATAATTGACCAATTAAAGCCTAACCTTCCTCTTCAATCTTTAATGTCCTTGAACTGATCATATTTTGGACATGTTATAAATCACTACTTTATAGTAAGGATAACCTTTTTCTTAGAAGCATTAAAAGGACAAGGAAGAGAATAGCTGAATAGTATCTGTCTATCCATCTATTGAAATACAGTACGTATTTATCACAGAAATATTGAACTAACCTATATATCCAAATAGGGAGGGAAACTAGTCTGTGCTATTTATATGGATACCATTTTAAAGCACTAGAAAGCACTTGTGAGCTCACCACAGACCCTGTTTTGAGTAAGTAGACCAGTTGCCCATACTTTAACATAATATATTTGTGCTGAAACAATGAGCCTACCATACGATTTTAAGAGATTTTATACTGACAGTACATTACAGTAAAATATTAACTAAAATGAACACTGAACACCAGACCATAAACTATTTATAAAGTAACCTATAATTAAGTGAATCTTCCTCTCTGTCTTCTGTCTTGTGCCATATTGCTGTGGGCTTTATTTAAATTGGCTTTTTGGATTCTAATGAAGATTACGTGACACTAGTTTAATGTCATTCCTTTTGGGTAATTAAGAATTCTATCTTGATAACTATAATTTTGATGATGTCAATGATTTTGTTTATTTTCTCATAAGACAACACACAAAAACATGAGAACTTAGGCTGATTACTTTCCAATTATGACTGCAAGGTGGTGGATGGAGGGAAGTTTTTCCCCAAAAACAGGTGATATGGTTAATCCTTTACACTATCTGCTGTATATTTAAAGCAGATGTGTACAGGTTATGGAGTGGACTCGGCAGTTGCAGGCCATATGCAGAGACTGACACCCACCTGCAATCAGTTGAATTGGAGTTACCTCAGTTATTCAACCCCTCAGATGCTGTGGCCAAGGGCTTAGAAAAAGGGAAGGGGGCTCTCTCTACCACCCCATCAGCTTCCCTGTGCAGAGCTAATGGATTGGTATGGCAGCTGGGGGCTTAACATTGTGCCCCAAAGCTGTCATCTTAGTACTCCTATTAGGCCCTATCAAAGACAGTGCTTAATAAGGTAACACTAGGAAAAAAGATACACTGGAAGATCTGAGGACTTATTTTAAAGAGAAAATTGACAGAATTCGTCAGGATATAACATTCCTCGATTAGCTTTGATACCCTTCTCTCCTGCACCACCTCTAGTTCACTGTCATGAGCAAACTCATCAACAGAAGAAGATGTCTCCATTCTTCTCTTTTCTACTCACCCTATTACCTGCATTAGTGACCCTATTCGCTCTCACCTCCTAAAGACCCTCTCCAAGGCTGTCATCGTCACCTCACAACAATATTCAATTTGTCTCTTTCCGCTGGTGTCCTTACTTCCTCTTTCAAACATGCTGTCTATCCCCATTACTAAAGCAATCTTTTGACTTTTCGTGTGCTGCCAGATACCAACCCATTTCTAAGCCCCTTTTTATTTCCAAACTTCTAGAACATCAGGTTTACTCTTGCTATCTCTCAGATAACTCTTCTTGAGAGGAAACTATTTTTCCTAAAGTGTCATGATGGCTAAATCGAATGGCAACCATTCTCTACTGGTTCTTTTGGATCTCTTTGTGGTATCTAGAGGTATTGCTGAAAGCATTGCACAAACCAATTTAACAGACTTTAAAAAAAAAAATAATAGCGATTCTACTATCAAATAGATCAGACAACGACCGTATAATTGATAATGCCCACAGAGTGCCCAAACCAAGATTTCTCTCAGATGCAACCCCGCCAGAAGTAAATGCAAGAATTGAATTCTTTCACATAAAAGAGGCGCTAATGTTCGCTGCACATAAACACACCAGTTTACCTAGCCCATACTCCAATATCCACTTATATGCTGACCTATCTCCCAGCACATTCACACCAGAAGAACCTGTTCACTTATTACACAAGCACTACGATCTGCTGAAATCCCGTACAGATGGGGCATCCCCACAAAATTGCTTATACAGAAAGATAGCGCTCTCCATATTATTACACCTTCTGGAGAAGGAGAAAAAATCCTGAAAAAAAGGAATATCACTACTTTGAAAAAGCAACACAATACAAATGCGATGTGTAAAAAAAAAACTCCCAGGAACTGGTCTCATAAAGCGTCTTCATAGTTGTCACCATTTGTTTTCTAAAAATGTTACTTGTCTTTGTTGAGAAATCCTGCAGCTGCTGGTACATAAACAATGAATCTGGTTGAAGAGGCTGATGACTGCCAGGCAAGCTTTTACTGTTTTCCCCAAAAAAATATATGCGGGTGTTAAAACCTGATATGCTGATTGTTTGGTTTATATGTTTTATCTTTTTAGGTCTTTATGTAAAATCACCAACTATTTCTAGCTACAACTTTGACTGACACAAGTTCTATTCTTTGTTCTTGGATTTTAAGTATAGTTACTATGTTTTTTGTGTACGCTTCCAGGTGTTTGATTCCTAATACAACTCACTATCTTCTAGTATGCCATGTCGATTAAGATCTTATTGCAAAACAACAAGGGGCTGAACTCCCCTTTCAAAAGGGCAATGATTTGTAAAGATGCTAATGCGTCCAAAGCCGTTGTGTTGTGTTTACAAGAGACACACTTCTAAGAAGCAACTGGCCCAAACTTTGCCAATAAAAAATATCCCCAAATATATATATCATGTGTCAAAAGAAAAAGCAGGAGTCCTAACAGCAATTAGAGAGAATCTTCAGTTTGTGATGCTAGTACAAGTAGTCGATTTAAAAGGTAGATATCTTATTCTAGTGGGCACATTAAATGGGAAACCCATTACTTTAGCAAACATATACGCTCCAAACAGTGCCCAAATATCTTTTCTGAGCAAAATCAGTAAAAAAATGCAAAAAATTTTAAAAGAAAAATTGATTATATGCAGAGACTTTAACATCATCCCAGACAAAACAATAGACTCTACAGCTAGTCATAGAACCTCGTCAACCATTCACCCATGGCTTCACAAAGAGGCTTTGTATAACACTTTCAGATGTCTTAATTCATCGTCTAAAGAATTTACCTTTTACTCCCAACGACACAAAACATTCTCCTGTATTGACCTTTTTCTGGTAGACAAATGGACTCTTTCAATAATTTTAACATGAGAAATAGGCACGACTACCTGGTCTGACCACTTGCCTATATATTTGAAGCTCATGCTGGGAACACCCCAAGAAGGTGCTAGGATTTGGTGCAATAATGTAACTCTTTTCAAATCCCATAAGAATTAATTAATTAATGAGGCCTTTAGAGAGTATTTCGACATAAATTTAAATTCAGACATTAGCAATTTCTCTCTGTGGAGTTCTCATAAGGTGGTTATTAGGGGAGTACTAATAAAAATAAGCACCTAACTTAAAAAGAGCAAACAGGCACGGATGGATGACCTTCTGGATAAAATTAAAAAAACAAGAAAAAACCTTGCAAAATCTCCCATCAAATGAATATCAAGTGGATCTAATGACTTTAGGATGTGCATTTAGAGCAATGCTGTTAGAAGACTATAACAAAAGCCCTGACTATAGCATAGCCAATTTCTACTCTTTGTTCGATAAATCCTCAAAATTAATGGCCAAACTCACAAAACAACAACATATTAAAGCTAAAATTTGTCAAGTCAAATAGCCCCACAATCAAAATATCCAACCCTCAACAAAGAGCAGAGGAGTTTTTAACCTTCTATGCCAGGTTGTGCAATCTAAAAGACGATCCCTCTACTCCTCAGCCTAACTCAACTAATATAAATAATTTCTTTAACCAAATAACTCTGCCCACCATAGACAGCAAAAAACATGATTTAGATAAACCCATCTCAGTGTCCGAAGTACCTAGGACCATTGGAGCTCTAAAAAACTTAAAATCCCCTGGCCCTGACAGGTTTTCAAATGAATACTACAAAATATACTCCCAAATCTTATCCCTATACCTTACCTCCACCTTTAACAATGCAATAATGAAAAGAGCCCTCCCATAGGAGATGTTACAAGCTACTACAGTCACTTCCTCAATATGCTCCACACTTATTGATGCTGCATTCTCCTGGTTTTACTCTTACCTCTTTGACAGCTCGTTTATCGTCTCATTCGCTGGTTCTAGTTCTCCATTTCCCTGTGCTGTTGGGGTTCCTCAGGGCTCGGTCCTTGGCTCTCTCCTCTTTTCCATCTGCACAGTCCCCATTGGAAAAACTATTAGTAAATTTGGGTTTACGACGATGACACCCAATTATACCTTTTTTCGTGACATCACACTCTCACAACTACAAAACGTCAGTGATTGTCTGCCTGCTGTCTCTAATACTGTCATCTCTCTATCTAAAATGCAATCTCTCAAAAGCTTAATTTCTTGTGTTTCCGCCATCTACCGACAAACCCAAACCTGATATATCAATCTTAGTCTGTGGTACCATCAAAACTCCTCAGCAACACACCATCTATCTTGGGGTCATACTTGACTTTGATCTTTCTTTCATTTCCTATGTTCTGTCACTTGCTTGCTCATATTACCTGCACCTCAAAAACATGAATCCACCCTTTCCTTACTGTGGAGACATTAAAAACATTTACCGTTGCCCTTACACTCTCAGAGCATGATTATTGCAACTCGTTATTGATCGGGCTTCCCCTCTCAAAACTCTCCCTTCTCAAATCCATCCTGAATGCAGTAGCCAGGCTTGTCTTCTTGTCAAACCACTACACTGATGCCTCCACCTTGTTTCAGTCACTTCACTGGCTGCCTGTTAAATACAGAATACAATATAAACTCATCACTCTCATCCATAAGACGCTCCACAATGCTGCACTACCCTATATCTCCTTTCTCATTTCTGACTACTGTTCTACCCATGCTCTCCATTCTGCTAAAACCTTAGACTAAACCTCTCTAATCCAGACTTCCCACTCCCGCCTCCAAGATGTTACCCGAACCACACTAGTTCTGTAGAATGTGCTACCCCAGACTATCAGGTTAAAACCCAAAACACCAACAGCTTTTAAGCGTGCCCGAAAACTACATTTTTTAGGGGATTTCTATCATATTCGGAAATCTAAACCCCACTCCTTCTACCCTGCCTTTACACCCCCCTTAGAATCCTGACCCCTTCTTCTCACTGTATCCCCAACACACCATATCGCACCTCTTATCTGATTATTCACAAACACAGCTGGTGTTCAACTCACACAGCTTTATGTATATATGTGTAGCACCCTATATGTATACTTCTTTATAGTCTGGGAGCTCTTGCGAGAAGGGTGCTCACTAGAGATGAGCGAGCACCAAAATGCTCGGGTGCTCGTTACTCGAGTCGAACTTTTCGCGATGCTCGAGGGTTCATTTCGAGTAACGAACCCCATTGAAGTTAATGGGCGACTTGAGCATTTTTGTATATCGCCGATGCTTGCTAAGGTTTTCATTTGTGAAAATCTGGAAAATTCAAGAAAGTGATGGGAACGACACAGAAACGGATAGGGCAGGCGAGGGGCTACATGCTGGGCTGCATCTCAAGTTCTCAGGTCCCACTATTAAGCCACAATAGCGGCAAGAGTGGGCCCCCCCTCCCAACAATTTTTACTTCTGAAAAACCCTCATTAGCAAGACATACCTTAGCTAAGCACCACACTACCTCCAACAAAGCACAATCACTGCCTGCATGACACTCCGCTGCCACTTCTCCTGGGTTACATGCTGCCCAACCCCCCCGCATGACCCAGTGTCCACAGCGCACACCAAAGTGTCCCTGCGCAGCCTTCAGCTGCCCTCATGCCACACGCTGGCCTCATAGCCACACCACCATCATGTCTATTTATAAGTGCGTCTGCCATGAGGAGGAACCGCAGGCACACACTGCAGAGGGTTGGCAGGGCCAGGCAGTGACCCTCTTTAAAAGGGGCGGGGGCGATAGCCCACAATGCTGTACAGAAGCAGTGAGAACTCCAATCCTGTGCCACCTCCATCAGGAGCTACAAACGTGGGCATAGCAATGGGGAATCCATGTGCCACACAGTATTCATTCTGTCAAGGTGTCGCATAGCTCAATCCACACTGCAAGGGGAAGCCGTCAGCGCTCTGCCCTCTACCCAAGTCAGTCAGTGCCTTTGTGCCAGACAGGTCAAACACCCCGATGGGAACTAAGTTTGCACCAACAGCATAGGGGGGTCCTAGGAAGCCAAAGACATGAACCAAAAATTGATCTGAGCGGTCAAACATGGCAGACTTGCACCGCGCCCACGACATAGGCCTCGGCCCACAGCTTCAGCAATCCTAGGCAGGAAGCAGACTTTCACTGCACCCAGGACATAGGCCTCTGCACAAACCCTCAGCAATCGCGGGCCTACAGCGGACTCCTATGCTAGCGTAGCTGTGCACGTCTCATTAGCGCTATATTGCTCCTGTAGTTTGTCCCAATGCAGTGCCCCGGATAGTAGAGCTAACGTCAGATTAAATACAGGTGGGCTTCGGCCGACACTGCATGCCCCAACCTGAGCGTGGTTTTTAATTCATAGACACAGGCAGGTACAAATCCCCAATGTGAAGTCCCTGTGGACCCACAGCATGGGTGGCTCCCTGGAACCCACCGGCAGTACATAAATAAATCCCATTGTAGTGCCCAGCACAGCTGAGGTAACGTCAGGTTTAATGCAGGTGGGCTTCGGCCCCAGTCAGACTGGGGTTCTTTATAATTAGACACATGCAGTTACAACTCCGTGTGGACCGACAGCATAGGTGGGTCCCAGGAAGCCACCGGCGGTACATAAATATATCCCATTGCAGTGCCCTGGACAGCAAAGCTAACGTCAGATTACATGCAGGTGGGCTTCAGCCCACACTGCATGCCCCAACCTGACCGTGGTTTTTAATTCATAGACACAGGCAGGTACAAATCCCCAATAAGAAGTCCCTGTAGACCCACAGCATTAGTGGCTCCCTGGAACCCATCGGCGGTACATAAATAAATACCATTGCAGTGCCCAGCACAGCTGAGGTAACGTCAGGTTTAATGCAGGTGGGCTTCGGCCCACTCTGCATGCCCCAGTCAGACTGGGGTTCTTTATAACTAGACACATGCAGTTACAACTCCGTGTGGACCGACAGCATAGGTTGGTCCCAGGAAACCACCGGCGGTACATAAATATATCCCATTGCAGTGCCCTAGACAGCAAAGCTAACGTCAGATTATATGCATGTGGGCTTTGGCCCACACTGCATGCCCCAACCTGACCGTGGTTTTTAATACATAGACACTGGCAGGTACAAATCCCTAATGTGAAGTCCCTGTTGACCCACAGCATGGGTGGCTCCCTGGAACCCATCGGCGGTACATAAATGTATCCCATTGCAGTGCCCTGCTCAGCAGAGCTAACGTCACATACAATACAGGTGGGCTTCGGGCCACAGTGCATGCCCCAGTCAGACTGGTAATATGTACCTTAAAAGTAACCGCATTGGTGGGAATGTGGTGGCGACTGCGGACCTAGTAGCGCGGTTTTATTTAGTTGGTTTTCGGAATGGGGCCAGGATTAAGTGGGCCGTGGCGGGGGGATGGTGGGGGGGCTCTCTTGTTGTGTCGGTAAAGGTGAAATTCTTGGACTGCCACCAGACGGACCAATGCAAAGGTATTTGCCAAGAATGTTTTCATTGTTGGAGGAGAAGGGGGATGTTTTTGAGGCACTACGTGTCCTCTCCACGTGTCCGTGGTTATATGCACCTTAACAGTAACCGCGTTGGTGGGAAATGGCCTCGCCACCATCATGTCTTTGGGAAGCCTCCGTTTCCACACCCCAGTGACAGCATTAGCAGCGGTATAGGCAGAGCCCAGAATTAGTAACATTTCAGCGGTAGCATTAGGGACAGGCCCCAGTAACATATCACTAGCAGCATTATAGGGGGAGCACAGTATTAGTTCCATTTCAGTACTAGTAGCAGTCTAGACAGGCCCCAGTAACAATTCCGAAGCAGCAGTATAGGGGGAGCACAGTCTTAGTTCCATTTCAGTAATAGTAGCACTCAAGAAAGGCCCCAGTAACAATTCCGAAGCAGCAGTATAGGGGGAGCATAGTATTAGTTCCATTTCAGTAGTAGTAGCAGTCAAGACAGGCCACAGTAACATTGCAGCAGTTTAGGGAGATAACAGTCTCTTTCACATTTCAGTAGTTGCAGTATAGAAAAGGCCCCAGTTACATTTATGTAGCAAAAGTGTAGGCCAACCCCACACACCTTGCTGTAGCACGAGTGCAGGCGAAGCCCATAAAAATTACTAGGATTACACTGTAGGCGAGGGCCCCAAAAAATTGGTGTACCAACAGTACTAATGTACCTCAGAAAAATTGCCCTTGCCCAACCAAGAGGGCAGGTGAAACCCATTAATCGCTTTGGTTACTATGGCTTAATTTGTAACTAGGCCTGGAGGCAGCCCAGTTAAAATAAAAATTGGTTCAGGTGCAAGTTTCAACGCTTTAATGAGAATTGAAACGTATAAACATTGTTTACAAAAGTAATATGACTGAGCCTTGTGGGCCTAAGAAAAATTGCCCGTTCGGCGTGATTACGTGAGGTTTCAGGAGGAGGAGCAGGAGGAGGAGGATGAATATAATACACAGATTGATGAAACTAAAAGGTCCCCGTTTTGGATGGTGATAGAGAACGATGCTTCCATCCGCAGGTGCAGCCTACGTATTGTTTAGGTACCGCTGCTGTCCGCTGGTGGAGAAGAGAAGTCTGGGGAAATCCAGGCTTTGTTCATCTTTATGAGTGTAAGCCTGTCAGCACTGTCGGTAGGCAGGCGGGTACGCTTATCCGTGATGATTCCCCCAGCCGCACTAAACACCCTCTCTGACAAGACGCTAGCCGCAGGACAAGCAAGCACCTCCAGGGCATGCAGCGCGAGTTCAGGCCACGTGTCCAGCTTCGACACCCAGTAGTTGTAGGGGGCAGAGGCGTCACGGAGGACGGTCATGCGATCGGCTACGTACTCCCTCACCATACTTTTATAGTGCTCCCGCTGACTCAGCCTTGACTGGGGAGCGGTGACACAGTCTTGCTGGGGAGCCATAAAGCTGGCAAAGGCCTTGGAGAGTGTTCCCCTGCCTGTGCTGTACATGCTGCCTGATCTCCGCGCCTCCCCTGCTACCTGGCCCTCGGAACTGCGCCTTCTGCCACTAGCGCTGTCGGATGGGAATTTTACCATCAGTTTGTCCGACAGGGTCCTGTGGTATAGCATCACTCTCGAACCCCTTTCCTCTTCGGGTATGAGAGTGGAAAGGTTCTCCTTATACCGTGGGTCGAGCAGTGTGTACACCCAGTAATCCGTATTGGCCAGAATGCGTGTAACGTGAGGGTCACGAGAAAGGCATCCTAACATGAAGTCAGCCATGTATGCCAGCGTACCTGTACGCAACACATGGCTGTCCTCACTAGGAAGATCACTTTCAGGATCCTCCTCCTCCTCAGGCCATACACGCTGAAAGGATGACAGGCAAGCAGCATGGGTACCCTCAGCAGTGGGCCAAGCTGTCTCTTCCCCCTCCTCCTCATGCTCCTCCCCCTCCTTCTCCTCAACGCGCTGAGATATAGACATGAGGGTGCTCTGACTATCCAGCGACAAACTGTCTTCCCCCACCTCCCTTTTCTGAGCACAAAGCATCTGCCTTTATGCTTTGCAGGGAACTTCTCAAGAGGCATAGCAGAGGAATGGTGACGCTAATGATTGCAGCATCCCCGCTCACCATCTGGGTAGACTCCTCAAAGTTTCCAAGGACCTGGCAGATGTCTGCCAACCAGGCCCACTCTTCTGTAAAGAATTGAGGAGGCTGACTTCCACTACGCCGCCCATGTTGGAGTTGGTATTCCACTATAGCTCTACACTGCTCATAGAGCCTGGCCAACATGTGGAGCGTAGAGTTCCACCGTGTGGGCACGTCGCACAGCAGTCGGTGCACTGGCAGATTAAACCGATGTTGCAGGGTCCGCAGGGCGGCAGCGTCCGTCTTGGACTTGCGGAAATGTGTGCTGAGCCGGCGCACCTTTCCGAGCAGGTCTGACAAGCGTGGGTAGCTTTTCAGAAAGCGCTGAACCACCAAATTCAAGACATGGGTCAGGCATGGCACGTGCGTGAGGCTGCCAAACTGCAGAGCCGCCAACAGGTTACGGCCATTGTCATACACGACCATGCCCGGTTGGAGGCTCAGTGGCGAAAGCCAGCGGTCGGTCTGCTCTGTCAGACCCTGCAGCAGTTTGTGGGCCATGTGCCTCTTCTCTCCTAAGCTGAGTAGTTTCAGCACGGCCTGCTGACGCTTGGCCACCTGCTGGCGACGTGCTGCTGCTGCTGACACATCTTGATTGCGAGACAGAGGTTGCGTAGGAGGAGGGTGGTTTAGTGGAGGAAGCATACACCGCCGCAGATACCAGTACTGAGCTGGGGCCCGCAATTCTGGGGGTGGGTAGGACGTGAGCGGTCCCAGGCTCTGACTCGGTCCCAGCCTCCACTAAATTCACACAATGTGCCGTCAGGGAGATATAGTGGCCCTGCCCACCTGTGCTTGTCCACGTGTCCGTTGTTAAGTGGACCTTGCCAGTAACCGCGTTGGTGAGGGTGCGTACAATGTTGCGGGAGACGTGGTCGTACAGGGCTGGGACGGCACATCGGGAAAAGTAGTGGCGACTGGGAACCGAGTAGCGCGGGGCCGCCGCCATAATGTTTTTGAAAGCCTCCGTTTCCACAAGCCTATACGGCAGCATCTCCAGGCTGATCAATTTGGCTATGTGCATGTTTAACGCTTGAGCGTGTGGTTGCGTGGCGGCGTACTTGCGCTTGCGCTCAAACAGTTGCACTAGCGACGGCTGGACGCAGCGCTGAGAGACATTGCTGGATGGGGCCGAGGACAGCGGAGGTGAGGGTGTGGGTGCAGGCCGGGAGACGGTCGTGCCTGTGTCCTGAGAGGGGGGTTGGATCTTAGTGGCAGGTTGGGGCACAGGGGGAGAGGCAGTGGTGTAAACCGGAGGCGGTGAACGGCCTTCGTCCCACCTTGTGGGGTGCTTGGCCATCATATGCCTGCGCATGCTGGTGGTGGTGAGGCTGGTGGTGGTGGCTCCCTGGCTGATCTTGGCGTGACAAACTTGCACACCACAGTTCGTTGGTCGTCTGCACTCTCAGTGAAAAACTGCCACACCTTTGAGCACCTCGGCCTCTGCAGGGTGGCATGGCGCGAGGGGGCGCTTTGGGAAACAGTTGGTTGATTATTCGCTCTGGCCCTGCCTCTACCCCTGGCCATCGCACTGCCTCTTCCAACCTGCCCTGCTGCTGCACTTGCCTTCCCCTCTGAAGACCTGTCCTCAGTAGGCTTAGCAAACCAGGTGGGGTCAGTCACCTCATCGTCCAGCTGCTCTTCCTCCGAATCCTCTGTGCGCTCCTCCCTCGGACTTACTGCCCTTACTACTACCTCACTGATAGACAACTGTGTCTCATCGTCATCGTCCTCCTAACCCACTGAAAGCTCTTGAGACAGTTGCCGGAAGTCCCCAGCCTCATCCCCCGGACCCCGGGAACTTTCCAATGGGTGGGCATCGGTCACGACAAACTCCTCCGGTGGGAGAGGATTCGGAACCATTGCTGCCCATTCTCGGCAGGGGCCCGAGAACAGTTCCTGGGAGTCTGCCTGCTCCTCAGAATGTGTCATTTTAATGGAGTGATGAGGCTGGGAGGAAGGAGGAGCAGCAGCCAGAGGATTCAGAGTTGCAGCAGTGGACGGCGTAGAAGTCTGGGTGGTCGATAGATGGATGCACTTTCTGCCATCCACGACAGGACCAGCTCACACTGCTCATTTTCTAATAAAGGTCTACCGCGTGGACCCATTAATTGTGAGATGAATCTGGGGACACCAGAAACTTGCCTCTCTCCTAATCCCGCAGCAGTCGGCTGCGATACACCTGGATCAGGAGCTCGGCCTGTGCCCACACCCTGACTTGGGCCTCCGCGTCCTCGCCCCTGTCCACGTCCTCTAGGCCTACCCCTACCCCTCAGCATGGTGTATTACGAGATTAACAGAAACAGAACGCTGTAATTAAATGTGCCGCTTATTGGCCTGTGGTTGGATGCTGACTTCGCGTACATATCGCACAGCAGAGGCAGGAAACAATTATGCGCAAGGCTGGGTATTAATTCACTAACTACTACCCCCAGCAGAGACGCTGTAAACTGAAGGCACTGACAGGCATGCCAAATATTGTATATTTTTTAACTTTGTGGGAACAACCACACTGCCTGTGATATACACTGTATTTCGATTGCCCTGTTGGAGGCTGACTTCGCGTATGTAACGCACTGCAGAGCAGGAAACAATTATGCGCAAGGCTGGGTATTAATTCACCAACTACTACCCCCAGCAGAGACGCTGTAAACTGAAGGCACTGACAGGCAGGCCAAATATTGTATATTTTTTAACTTTGTGGGAACAATCACCCTGCCTGTGATATACACTGTATTTCGATTGCCCTGTTGGAGGCTGATTTCGCATACGTAACGCACTGCAGAGGCAGG
Organism: Eleutherodactylus coqui; assembly: GCF_035609145.1. Lineage (NCBI taxonomy): Eukaryota > Metazoa > Chordata > Amphibia > Anura > Eleutherodactylidae > Eleutherodactylus > Eleutherodactylus coqui. The sequence goes on from NC_089837.1 coordinate 124,023,117, forward strand.
AAACAATTATGCGCAAGGCTGGGTATTAATTCACCAACTACTACCCCCAGCAGAGACGCTGTAAACGGAAGGCAGTGACAGGCAGGCCAAATCTTGAATATTTTTAAACTTTGTGGGAACAACCACACTGCCTGTGATATGCACTGTATTTCGATTGGGGTTCTTGAAGACTAAAATAACACCCAACACTCTCCCTATAGCAGCTACAGCAAGACAGCACTTTCCCTGATCTATGTCAGCATGCATCTGTGGCTAGCCGCGGGCGGGGCAGATTTTAATACTCGGGTGTCACCTGATCTCCCCAGCCGCTCACTGCAGGGGGGTGGTATAGGGCTGGAACGTCACAGGAGGAAGTTGTAATGCCTTCCCTGTCTTTCTATTGGGCAGAAAAGCGCGCACATTTCTCAGGGAAGAAAGTGAAAGTAACTCGAACACCGCGTGGTGCTCGTCTCGAGTAACGAGCATCTCGAACACCCTAATACTCGAACGAGTATCAAGCTCGGACGAGTATGCTCGCTCATCTCTAGTGCTCACTTCTTTTGCTCAAGAGTCTCATCAGTTTAATACTGTATGTACATGACTCAGTTATATGTTTCCCCCATTTCCTGAAGTGCTGCAGAATATATTGGCAGTATACAAATAAAGCATTTAATAATAATCATTAGAGATGAGCGAGCACCAAAATGCTCGGGTGCTCGTTACTCGAGACGAAATTTTCGCGATGCTCGAGGGTTCGTTTCAATAACGAACCCCATTGAAGTCAATGGGTGACTCGGGCATTTTTGTATATCGCCGATGCTCGCTAAGGTTTTCATTTGTGAAAACCTGGGCAATTCAAGAAAGTGATGGGAGCGACACAGCAACGGATAGGGCAGGCGAGGGGCTACATGTTGGGCTGCATCTCAAGTTCCCAGGTCCCACTATTAAGCCACAATAGCGGCAAGAGTGCCCCCCCAGCAATTTTTACTTCTGAAAAACCCTCATTAGCAAGGCATACCTTAGCTAAGCACCACACTACCTCCAACAAAGCACAATCACTGCCTGCATGACACTCCGCTGCCACTTCTCCTGGGTTACATGCTGCCCAACCCCCCCGCATGACCCAGTGTCCACAGCGCACACCAAAGTGTCCCTGCGCAGCCTTCAGCTGCCCTCATGCCACACGCTGGCCTCATAGCCACACCACCCTCATGTCTATTTATAAGTGCGTCTGCCATGAGGAGGAACCGCAGGCACACACTGCAGAGGGTTGGCACGGCCAGGCAGCGACCCTCTTTAAAAGGGGCGGGGCGATAGCCCATAATGCTGTACAGAAGCAATGAGAAATCCAATCCTGTGCCACCTCCATCAGGAGCTGCAAACGTGGGCATAGCAATGGGGAACCCATGTGCCACACACTATTCATTCTGTCAAGGTGTCTGCATGCCCCAGTCAGACCGGGGTTTTTTATAAATAGTCACAGGCAGGTACAACTCCGCAATGGGAATTCCGTGTGCACCCACAGCATGGGTGGCTCCCTGGAACCCACCGGCTGTACATAAATGTATCCCATTGCAGTGCTCAGCACAGCTGAGGTAGCGTCAGGTTTAATGCAGGTGGGCTTCGGCCCACACTGCCTGTCCCAGTCACACTGGGGTTCTTTAGAAGTGGACACATGGAGTTACAACTCCGTGTGGACCGACAGCATGGGTGGGTCCCAGGAAGCCACCGGCGGTACATAAATATATCCCATTGCATTGCCCATCACAGCTGAGGTAACGTCCAATGAAATGCAGGTGGTCTTCGGCCCACACTGCAGGCCCCAGTCAGACTGGGGTTCTTTAGAAGTGGACACATGCAGTTACAACTCCGTGTGGACCGACAGCATGGGTGGCTCCCTGGAACCCACCGGCGGTACATAAATATATCCCATTGCAGTGCCCAGCACAGCTGAGGTAACGTCAGCTTTCATGCAGTTGGGCTAAAAATTGCTAGGATTACAATGTAGGCGAGGGCCCAAAAAAATTGGTGTACCAACAGTACAAATGTACTTCAGAAAAATTGCCCATGCCCAACCAAGAGGGCAGGTGAAACCCATTAATCACTTTGGTTAATGTGGCTTAATTTGTAACTAGGCCTGTAGGCAGCCCAGTTAAAATAAAAATTGGTTCAGGTGCAATTTTCAACGCTTTATTGAATTGAGAATTGAAACGTATAAACATTGCTTACAAAAGTTATATGACTGAGCCTTGTGGGCCTAAGAAAAATTGCCCGTTCGGCGTGATTACGTGAGGTTTCAGGAGGAGGAGCAGGAGGAGGAGGATGAATATAATACACAGATTGATGAAGCTAAAAGGTCCCCGTTTTTTATGGTGATAGAGAACGATGCTTCCATCCGCGGGTGCAGCCTACGTATTGTTTAGGTATCGCTGCTGTCCGCTGGTGGAGAAGAGAACTCTGGGGAAATCCAGGCTTTGTTCATCTTTATGATTGTAAGCCTGTCGGCACTGTCGGTTGACAGACGGGTATGCTTATCCGTGATGATTCCCCCAGCCGCACTAAACACCCTCTCTGACAAGACGCTAGCCGCAGGACAAGCAAGCACCTCCAGGGCATACAGCACGAGTTCAGGCCACGTGTCCAGCTTTGACACCCAGTAGTTGTAGGGGGCAGAGGCGTCACGGAGGACGGTCGTGTGATCGGCTACGTACTCCCTCACCATACTTTTACAGTGCTCCCGCTGACTCAGCCTTGACTGCGGAGCGGTGACACAGTCTTGCTGGGGAGCCATAAATCTGTCAAAGGCCTTGGAGAGTGTTCCCCTGCCTGTGCTGTACATGCTGCCTGATCTCTGCGCCTCCCCTGCTACCTGGCCCTCGGAACTGCACCTTCTGCCACTAGCGCTGTCGGATGGGAATTGTACCATCAGTTTGTCCGCCAGGGTCCTGTGGTATAGCATCACTCTCGAACCCCTTTCCTCTTCGGGTATGAGAGTGGAAAGGTTCTCCTTATACCGTGGGTCGAGCAGTGTGTACACCCAGTAATTCTTAGTGGCCAGAATGCATGTAACGCGAGGGTCACGAGAAAGGCATCCTAACATGAAGTCAGCCGTGTGTGTCAGGGTACCTGTACGCAACACATGGATGTCCTCACTCGGAAGATCACTTTCAGGATACTCCTCCTCCTTCTCCTCCTCAGGCCATACACGCTGAAAGGATGACAGGCAAGCAGCATGGGTACCCTCAGCAGTGGGCCAAGCTATCTCTTCCCCCTCTTCCTCATGCTCCTCCCCCTCCTCCTCCTCCTCCTCAATGCGCTGAGATATAGACATGAGGGTGCTCTGACTATCCAGCGACATACTGTCTTGCCCCGCCTCCGTTTCCAAGAGCAAAGCGTCTACCTTTATGCTTTGCAGGGAACTTCTCAAGAGGCATAGCAGAGGAATGGTGACGCTAATGATTGCAGCATCGACGCTCACCATCTGGGTAGACTCCTCAAAGTTTCCAAGGACCTGGCAGATGTCTGCCAACCAGGCCCACTCTTCTGTAAAGAATTGAGGAGGCTGACTCCCACTACGCCGCTCATGTTGGAGTTGGTATTCCACTATAGCTCTACGCTGCTCATAGAGCCTGGCCAACATGTGGAGCGTAGAGTTCCACCGTGTGGGCACGTCGCACAGCAGTCGGTGCACTGGCAGATTAAACCGATGTTGCAGGGTGCGCAGGGTGGCAGCATCCGTCTTGGACTTGCGAAAATGTGCGCTGAGCCGGCGCACCTTTCCGAGCAGGTCTGACAAGCGTGGGTAGCTTTTCAGAAAGCGCTGAACCACCAAATTAAAGACGTGGGCCAGGCATGGCACGTGCGTGAGGCTGCCGAACTGCAGAGCCGCCACCAGGTTACGGCCGCTGTCATACACGACCATGCCCGGTTGGAGGCTCAGCGGCGAAAGCCAGCGGTCGGTCTGCTCTGTCAGACCCTGCAGCAGTTCGTGGGCAGTGTGCCTCTTCTCTCCTAAGCTGAGTAGTTTCAGCACGGCCTGCTGATGCTTGGCCACCGCTGTGCTGCCACGCCGCGCGACACCGACTGCTGGCGACGTGCTGCTGCTGACACATCTTGATTGCGAGACAGAGGTTGCGTAGGAGGAGGAGGAGGGTGGTTTAGTGGAGGAAGCATACACCACCACAGATACCAGCACCGAGCTGGGGCCCGCAATTCTGGGGGTGGGTAGGATGTGAGCCGTCCCAGGCTCTGACTCGGTCCCAGCCTCCACTAAATTCACCCAATGTGCCGTCAGGGAGATATAATGGCCCTGCCCACCTGTGCTTGTCCACATGTCCGTTGTTAAGTTGACCTTGCCAGTAACCGCGTTGGTGAGGGCGCGTACAATGTTGCGGGAGACGTGGTCGTGCAGGGCTGGGACGGCACATCGGGAAAAGTAGTGGCGACTGGGAACCGAGTAGCGCGGGGCCGCCGCTGCCATCATGTTTTTGAAAGCCTCTGTTTCCACAAGCCTATACGGCAGCATCTCCAGGCTGATCAATTTGGCTATGTGCACGTTTAACGCTTGGACGTGCGGGTGCGTGGCTGCGTAGTTGCGCTTGCGCTCAAACACTTGCGCTAGCGACGGTTGGACGGTGCGCTGAGAGACATTGCTGGATGGGGCCGAGGACAGCGGAGGTGAGGGTGTGGGTGCAGGCCGGGAGACGGTAGTGCCTGTGTCCTGAGAGGGGGGTTGGATCTCAGTGGCAGGTTGGGGCACAGGGGGAGAGGCAGTGGTGCAAACCGGAGGCGGTGAACGGCCTTCGTCCCACCTTGTGATCTTGGCGCGACAAACCTTGCACACCACAGTTCGTCGGTCGTCTGCAGTCTCAGTGAAAAACTGTCACACCATTGAGCACCTCGGCCTCTGCAGGGTGGCATGGCGCGAGGGGGCGCTTTGGGAAACAGTTGGTGGATTATTTGGTCTGGCCCTGCCTCTATCCCTGGCCACCGCACTGCCTCTTCCAACCTGCCCTGCTGCTGCACTTGCCTCCCCCTCTGAAGACCTGTCCTCAGTAGGCTTAGCAAACCAGGTGGGGTCAGTCACCTCATCGTCCTGCTGCTCTTCCTCCGAATCCTCTGTGCGCTCCTCCCACGGACTTACTGCAATTACTACTACCTGAGTGATAGACAACTGTGTCTCATCGTCGTCGTCCTCCTCACCCACTGAAAGCTCTTGAGACAGTTGCAGGAAGTCCCCAGCCTCATCCCCCGGACCCCAGGAACTTTCCAAAGGTTGGGCATCGGTCACGAAAAACTCCTCCGGTGGGAGAGGAACCATTGCTGCCCATTCTGGGCAGGGGCCAGAGAACAGTTCCTGGGAGTCTGCCTGCTCCTCAGAATGTGACATTGTAATGGAGTGAGGAGGCTGGGAGGAAGGAGGAGCAGCAGCCAGAGGATTCAGAGTTGCAGCAGTGGACGGCGTAGAACTCTGGGTGGTCGATAGATTGCTGGATGCACTTTCTGCCATCCACGACAGGACCTGCTCACACTGCTCATTTTCTAATAAAGGTCTACCGCGTGGACCCATTAATTGTGAGATTAATCTGGGGATGCCAGAAACGTGCCTCTCTGCTAATCCCGTAGCAGTCGGCTGCGATACACCTGGATCAGGAGCTCGGCCTGTGCCCACACCCTGACTTGGGCCTCCGCGTCCACGCCCGCGTCCACGTCCTCTAGGCCTACCCCTACCCCTCAGCATGGTGTATTACCAGTAGTGCAGAAACAGAACGCTGTAATTAAATGTGCCGCTTATTGGCCTGTGGTTGGAGGCTGACTTCGCTTACGGAACGCGCAGCAGAGGCAGGAAAGAATTTTGCGCAAGCCTGCTGTAACACTTAGCTGCGTATTAATTAGGACTACTACCCCCAGCAGAGACGCAGTACACTCAAGACGGTCACAGGCAGCCCAAAGATAGTATTTTTCCCAAATTTGTTTGAAAAAGCCCACTGCCTATATAGACAGTATATCTCTTTCACCTTTCCCACTGTCCCTGCCTCACCAGTACTGGCCCTATACTCTGTACAATGACTGCAGACTGAGGACGCAATGCTCTGCACGCCCGATATACAAAAAAAAAAAAAATTGTGCAACACTGCTCACAGCAGCCTCAACAGTACTGCACACGGTCAGATGTGGCCCTAAGAAGGACCGTTGGGGTTCTTGAAGCCTAATATAACTCCTAACGCTCTCCCTATAGCAGCAGCAACATCAGCAGCACTTTCCCTGATCTATGTCAGAATGCATCTGTGGCGAGCCGCGGGAGGGGCCGATTTATATACTCGGGTGACACCTGATCTCCCCAGCCACTCACTGCAGGGGGGTGGTATAGGGCTTGAACGTCGCAGGGGGAAGTTGTAATGCCTTCCATGTCTTTCTATCGGCCAGAAAAGCGCGCTAACGTCTCAGAGATGAAAGTGAAAGTAACTCGAACATCGTGTGGTGCTCGCCTCTAGTAACGAGCATCTCGAACACCCTAATACTCGAACGAGCATCAAGCTCGGACGAGTACGTTCGCTCATCTCTAATAATCATCTTTACTACTGATCTTTGAAACATTTCTTTTTACTTATCTGTCATATGTTTTTTTAGAACATTGAATGTCTGATTTGTTTTTTTCCAATTTTTATCATTCTGTTTTTCTTAAAAGTGAAAAAGCAAAACCTTTTTTTAAAAAAATAAAGGTAAAAAACATTTTACCATTTACTATATAAAAATATAAACAATCAAAAATAAAAACGCAAACATAATTGATATCACCACGTTTGCTAAAGTCCAAACTATTTAGACTATTAAATCATGTTATTTATCCCACACAGCTGAAACATAAAAAAAGGACAATATCAGAATTGCTGCTTTTTGGTAACCTCACCCTCCTCCCACCCAAAAAAGGATGAAAGTAAAGATGATTAACCCTTTCCAATCCAATTTGTATTCTGGTTTTCCTAAGGGGCTTACTATTTTTCTGCTGTTACACAATGGTGCTATATGCTGGCTAATGCCAGTACTGCATGAAGTGACACATTGGATAGGCTCCGACAGCAGAGACGCTGGCAATATACAGTAAGAGAACCCTGACAGTCATCTTCCAACATCAGAGATGTACAACCTTAAATCATAATGTCTTTAGACGTCAGGCAGTGGATTGGAAAGGGTTAAAAAACATTTGTAACTCAAAACACAATATGAGACAAGGTTTTTTTCAACTTTTATCCACTTCTATTGTTTTGCAAACTTGCAATGGTTTGATCGCTCCTGCAGTATGATGTAATTCCGCAATATGACAGGCAGTCTATGAAGCTACTTCACAGGCAATCTGGCAATGGCTTTTGAGTAATCTCCTGGCTTCCATGGCAACCAAACAGCACCACTTGATCTCATTGTGGGGCGAACTCTTTGCCCCCACCCCCCCCAAACTCCTAACTTAGAAACAGACAGCACCAGTGTTTATGAAGTAGGTTCGGCTTCCCATACCTCTCCATAAAAACCGCAACCCTACATGATATAACTGAACGTCCTGTAGCGTTAAGGGGTTAAAGTAAGTTCTAACACATATAGCCATCTCAGTCAATATCCCAGTAATAGATTTCATTCAGGAATTACAAGCCTGCAACTAGAAGCAGTCCATTTAGGCATTTTATTGCTTTGTCCTTGTCAGTGCTTCTACTATGTCCTTTCTGACTCTCCTCATTATGTTTATTTAAAGTAAAGATTTTTAGTTTAAAAGCAAAGAAAATAAGAAAGACATTTTCAGAACAAGATACTGTGGTGCAGAAAACAATCACTAAATAGGCCAAAAAAGGAGCATAGTTTCTCAAAATAAGTGTTTGTTGGCAACACAAGTTGGCTCACCAAGCAGGATAGCGATGTCATTGGCAAAGCAACAATGATAATATTTTCACAGGAAGAAATTATAGGTTTTAGTAGCCAATGAACAAGATGACTTGTGCTGCCTGATCTATGGTTTTCTAGGTGTAATGTGTGGTAAAAATGAATAGAAAGGACTGGGGTCATACTATCAGCAAAAAGTTGACCTCACTGTCATTAGGATACAATACAATTCAAACTAGGCCTATTAGAGTAGAGTATGAAAGAAGTCCAGAATACAGACATGGCACAATATTATATGTTCTTCAACAGCAGTTGACCAACTTGAATACTCAATTTTAGTCTCTCTGTCTACCACAGAAAAAAGCTCAGTTGGTAAGCTAAAAACTCAAAAATTATTTTTTCCATTATACATTGAAAAATTCATGTACCATATGTAAATCTGTAAGTTCTAAACACTTTTAAAGAGAGTTACTAAACTAAATAAACCAAAATTCTGGCCAAATGTGTGCCAACAAACTGGCATACATGCTATTATGGTTCAAAATATTTTTATTGGAAGCATTAACAAGGTAAAAGTACATATTTTAACAAAGAATCGGTGAAGCAATCAGACTGTCATGACTCAAAATCTATGTCAAATATGTCATTCACTGCAGAGCTTCCAGACCTTTTTATTGTAGGAATAACCCAGGAACAAACTTCTTCAATGTAAATAAAAGGTAAGGAAAGATTAGAAAAAGGTGGAGAGGAGGGGCCAAAGGAGGGGAAAAGAAAGAAAGGTAGAGAGGAGAGAAAAAGCTAACAGGTAATAGGTGCTAATATATCCTCACAGAGCTTGTAAAAATGCTGGGTAAAACCATCTGGCCCCTAAACTCTTCCCAGCCTTAGACTCCTTCATAACAGTGACCAATTCAGTGTCAGAGATATCCTGGTCTAAGGCCAGGGAATCCTCCACTGATATACGTGGCAGGGTATTACTAGCAAAATAGTCTTCAATGCATTTCTGCAGCAATAGAAAGGGGCACATCATTACCTCTAAGATTACACAGAGATTCATAATTTTTCTGAAAAGTATCTAAGATGCCTGAGGTGGAGTTTATAGAAAAGAAGGGCTACAAGATTTATAGCCCTAGCCAGTTACCTGCTACATTTGTCCCTGTCTTCATAGAACCCTTTATGGACCATGTCCCAATAACATAGAGCGGTTTGCTCTAAAATAGAAATAATTTGTTGCCTTAATGCAGAGATCTCTGCTTTAAGAGGGGCATAGGGCAACACCTTATTGGAGGACTCCATTACAATTAGCTTGGCCAGCAACTCCTCAAGTTTGTATGATTGTTCTTTCTCACACATTTTAAGGCTTTCCATTGTATCAGGGCGCTAGTAGGGTTGGACTCTTTAATGGCTGAGCATTCAGCTTGAAAGCACACAGCAGCGCTCAGTAGTTTATGATTCAATCTCCAAGAGTATCCCGTCCTCACCTTAGCTGGAGTTTAAAGGGTGCTACAGACCGGGGTATGATCTGATCACAAAAAAATGACATTATAGCAAGAGGGGACTTGATCTAGTAGGGAGTGAGAAAAAAAATATATGGTCCAAGCAGCTATAAGAATTGTGGGCCAGTGAGTGGTAACTGAAGTCTTTAAGGTTGAGGTGGAGAATTCTCCACAAGTCTACCAATTTAATGAACAAAAAATCTTTCCTTAGCTAACTCCGTGCCACAGAGGAGACAAGGGACTTACCTATTGAGGAATACAGATCTAGGTTAGAAGAAAGACCATCAGCAAACTGAGCCTAAGCCCCCAACATGCATGAACCAAAGCAAAATAGGTGTTATCAAAAGTTAATATAGAAGTGCTGTGAGAATTTGAGGAATAGACTGAATCCTTCTACGTCCATCTCTGAGGAGATAAAGCTAAAGGAAATCTCTGTATGGAAACGCCACCAACGTTTCCGGTGGGGTTGTGGTCAATGATACCAGATTGAATAATAGTTAGATGTGCACCTAGGTATGTAAGAAGCCTAAAAGTGCGTCTCCTGAAACATCGCCATATTATGCCATTTTTATGTAGATGGTACAGTACCTTTCCTCTTTTCATTGGTCTATTCAGCCTCTAACATTATATGAGCAAAATATTATGGCAGCAATGGTAGGAGCAACCATGAAGAGCAAGTTGTGAGCAGGTGCAGGAAAAGAAAGGAGATGCTTGAGAAGGAGAGTTAAATTGACATCATATATGATGCTGTATGCCCTAATCAGGGGAGAGGAAACCAAGAGCAAAATGGAGCTTCCTAACTAACCAACTGACCAGTACAAGGAAGAAAGTAGGAGGACCTTTGTTGTTCCAAGTCTACATATGCCTGCAAAGATCCAGCAATATATAAATTTGGCGGTCATGAAACATTAAAGGGGTTGTCCCGCGCCAAAACGGGTTTTTTTTTTTTTTCAACAGCCCCCCGTTCGGCGCGAGACAAACCCGATGCAGGGACTTTAAAAAAAAAACGCACAGCGCTTACCTGAATCCCCGCGCTCCGGTGACTTCTTACTTACCCGGTGAAGATGGCCGCCGGGATCTTCTCCCTCGGTGGACCGCAGGGCTTCTGTGCGGTCCATTGCCGATTCCAGCCTCCTGATTGGCTGGAATCGGCACGTGACGGGGCGGAGCTACACGGAGCCGCTCTCCTGCACGAGCGGCCCCATTGAGAAAAGAAGAAGACCGGACTGCGCAAGCGCGTCTAATCCGGCGATTAGACGCTGAAAATTAGACGGCACCATGGAGACGAGGACGCTAGCAACGGAACAGGTAAGTGAATAATTTCTGATAACTTCTGTATGGCTCATAATTAATGCACAATGTACATTACAAAGTGCATTAATATGGCCATACAGAAGTGTATAGACCCACTTGCTTTCGCGGGACAACCCCTTTAATGGCGTTGCAGCCCAGGCCTGCTGCAAGATATTGTCTTTTTCTTTATAGAAATGAATGTGACATATAACATTTCTGGGGTGCAACAGGTGAGATGATTTGGGGCCCAAGGCTTTGTGAATTCCATCTCTATGGAGCTGTCAGCTGTATTAAAATGTCCACTATTTGCGCAGCATTTGTCTGGATAGCTTGTCTATGCATCTCGAGTGTTGTGAGGGTTTGCTCCTGGACATCTTCCATTGCCACTACTCGGGTGTCCAACTGCTGAATCTCCTTCTATTAGACCCCCATGTCCTGTTTATGTAATGCTTCTAGTTTCAAGAAAAACTTGTTATAATCAGCGCTAGTAGTGATAGCTTCTAAGTTAGCCTTCTATTCCCAGTTACTATCAGGAGGCAGGATGATCTGTCTGTTCGGGGGAGGCAGGAGTGCTGTCAGATTGTAAGTGCCATGATGGGGATTGAGCACCCACTGGAGAAGAGGAAAATAGCAAGAGAGAGAGATCATCATGTCACATGAAGGTGTCGGGGACTGTAATTCTGTCACACCTGGCTATAGCCAAAACTCTCCAGGACTGTGGCAAGTGGCTGGACCGGGATGTGGAGAGAAGTCGGATCAGCATGGTGGTGAGGAGTAGTCATCAGTCCCATTGAGTAGCATCGTGGGTGAGGTGAAGGCCAGGATGTCATTCTAGGGCTGCGGATGTGTGATTGTCACATTCCTCCATTAGCTAGCCATGCCCCCACCATATAATATTTTTATATTATATTTAACACCTAAATGAATCATACATAAAACTTCTGGCAAGTAACCTATAGAGTATACAATATTATAACTTCCATATGTCATATTAAAAGTTTCTCAAAGCTACAACCAGTAATATATAAATGAAAGTATATGCCTAGTTATACTGATTTCACAGTAACGTGTGTGAAACCATAGTTGTTCTTTATGTTTGACACGTTTCCAGATTTTTGTTGTTACCTCATCCTGCTGTAGTTCTCCAAATAGTTTTGACAGTCTCAACTCTTGACATTTCTACAGTATATGCAAAAAGATTAATGTTTAGAGATGAGCGAGCCCCAAAATGCTCGGGTGCTCGTTACTCGGGACGAAATTATCGCGATGCTCGAGGGTTCGTTTCGAGTAACGAACCCCATTGAAGTCAATGGGCGACCCGAGCATTTTTGTATATCGCCGATGCTCGCTAAGGTTTTCATTTGTGAAAATGTGGGCAATTCAAGAAAGTGATGGGAACGACACAGCAACGGATAGGGCAGGCGAGGGGCTACATGTTGGGCTGCATCTCAAGTTCCCAGGCCCCACTATTAAGCCACAATAGCGGCAAGAGTGCCCCCCCCCCTCCCAACAACTTTTACTTCTGAAAAGCCCTCATTAGCAATGCATACCTTAGCTAAGCACTACACTACCTCCAACAAAGCACAATCACTGCCTGCATGACACTCCGCTGCCACTTCTCCTGGGTTACATGCTGCCCAACCCCCCCGCACGACCCAGTGTCCACAGCGCACACCAAAGTGTCCCTGCGCAGCCTTCAGCTGCACTCATGCCACACCACCCTCATGTCTATTTATAAGTGTGTCTGCCATGAGGAGGAACCGCAGGCACACACTGCAGAGGGTTGGCACGGCTAGGCAGCGACCCTCTTTAAAAGGGGCGGGGCGATAGCCCACAATGCTGTACAGAAGCCATGAGAAATATAATCCTGTGCCACTGCCATCAGGAGCTGCACACGTGGGCATAGCAATGGGGAACCTATGTGCCACACACTATTCATTCTGTCAAGGTGTCTGCATGCCCCAGTCAGACCGCGGTTTTTTTATAAATAGTCACAGGCAGGTACAACTCCGCAATGGGAATTCCGTGTGCACCCACAGCATGGGTGGCTCCCTGGAACCCACCGGCTGTACATAAATGTATCCCATTGCAGTGCCCATCATAGCTGAGGTAACGTCCGATTAAATGCAGGTGGGCTTCGGCCCACACTGCATGTCCCAGTCAGACTGGGGTTCTTTAGAAGTGGACGCATGCAGTTACAACTCCCTGTGGACCCACAGCATGGATGGGTGCCAGGAAGCCACCGGCGGTACATAAAAATATCCCATTGCATTGCCCATCACAGCTGATGTAACGTCAGGTTTAATGCAGGTGGGCAAAAAATTAATTGGATTACAATGTAGGCGAGGGCCCCAAAAAATTGGTGTACCAACAGTACTAATGTACCTCAGAAAAATTTCCCATGCCCAACCAAGAGGGCAGGTGAAACCCATTAATCGTTTTGGTTAATGTGGCTTAATTGGTAACTAGGCCTGGAGGCAGCCCAGTTAAAATTAAAATTGGTTCAGGTGAAAATTTCAACGCTTTAATGAGCATTGAAACGTATAAAAATTGTTTACAAAAATTATATGACTGAGCCTTGTGGGCCTAAGAAAAATTGCCCGTTCGGCGTGATTACGTGAGGTTTCAGGAGGAGGAGCAGGAGGAGGAGGATGAATAGAATACACAGATTGATGAAGCAAAAAGGTCCCCGTTTTTAATGGTGATAGAGAACGATGCTTCCATCCGCGGGTGCAGCCTACGTATTGCTTAGGTATCGCTGCTGTCCGCTGGTGGAGAAGAGAAGTCTGGGGAAATCCAGGCTTTGTTCATCTTGATGAGTGTAAGCCTGTTGGCGCTTATCCGTGATGATTCCCCCAGCCGCACTAAACACCCTCTCTGACAAAACGCTAGCCGCAGGACAAGCAAGCACCTCCAGGGCATACAGCGCGAGTTCAGGCCACGTGTCCAGCTTTGACACCCAGTAGTTGTAGGGGGCAGAGGCGTCACCGAGGACGGTCGTGCGATCGGTTACGTACTCCCTCACCATCCTTTTACAGTGCTCCCGCCAACTCAGCCTTGACTGGGGAGCGGTGACACAGTCTTGCTGGGGAGCCATAAAGCTGGCAAAGGCCTTGGAGAATGTTCCCCTGCCTGCGCTGTACATGCTGCCTGATCTCTGCGCCTCCCCTCCTACCTGGCCCTCGGAACTGCACCTTCTGCCACTAGCGCTGTCGGATGGGAATGTTACCATCAGTTTGTCCGCCAGGGTCCTGTTGTATAGCATCACTCTCGAACCCCTTTCCTCTTCGGGTATGAGAGTGGAAAGGTTCTCCTTATACCGTGGGTCGAGCAGTGTGTACACCCAGTAATCCGTAGTGGCCAGAATGCGTGTAACGCGAGGGTCTCGAGAAAGGCATCCTAACATGAAGTCAGCCATGTGTGCCAGGGTACCTGTACGCAACACATGGCTGTCCTCACTCGGAAGATCACTTTAAGGATCCTCCTCCTCCTCCTCCGGCCATACACGCTGAAAGGATGACAGGCAAGCAGCATGGGTACCCTCAGCAGTGGGCCAAGCTGTCTCTTCCCCCTCCTCCTCATGCTCCTCCCCCTCCTCCTCAACGCGCTGAGATATAGACATGAGGGTGCTCTGACTATCCAGCGACATACTGTCTTCCCCCGCCTCCGTTTCCAAGCGCAAAGCGTCTGCCTTTATGCTTTGCAGGGAACTTCTCAAGAGGCATAGCAGAGGAATGGTGACGCTAATGATTGCAGCATCGCCACTCACCATCTGGGTAGACTCCTCAAAGTTTCCAAGGACCTGGCAGATGGCTGCCAACCAGGCCCACTCTTCTGTAAAGAATTGAGGAGGCTGACTCCTACTACGCCGCCCATGTTGGAGTTGGTATTCCACTATAGCTCTACGCTGCTCATAGAGTCTGGCCAACATGTCGCACAGCAGTCGGTGCACTGGCAGATTAAACCGATGTTGCAGGGTCTGCAGGGTGGCAGCGTCCGTCTTGGACTTGCGGAAATGTGCGCTGACCTGGCACACCTTTCCGAGCAGGTATGACAAGTGTGGGTAGCTTTTCAGAAAGCGCTAAACCACCAAATTAAAGACATGGGCCAGGCATGGCACGTGCGTGAGGCTGCCGAGCTGCAGAGCCGCCACCAGATTACGGCCGTTGTCACACACGACCATGTCAAAACTGCCACACATTAGAGCACCTTGGCCTCTGCAGGGTGGCATGGCGCGAGGGGGCACTTTGGGAAACAGTTGGTGGATTATTCGGTCTGGCCCTGCCTCTACCCCTGGCCACCGCACTGGCTCGGCCTTTGCCCACACCCTGACTTGGGCCTCCGCGTCCTCGCCCGCGTCCACGTCCTCTAGGCCTACCCCTACCCCTCACCATGCTGTATTACCAGTAGTGCAGAAACAGAACGCTATAATTAAATCTGCCACTTATTGGCCTGTGGTTGGAGGCTGACTTCGCTCTAGGAACGCACAGCAGAGGCAGGAAAGAATTTTGCGCAAGCCTGCTTTAACACTTAGCTGGCTGCGTATGAATTAGGACAACTACCCCAGCAGAGACCCAGTACACTTGTGGACAGGAATACAGCGGTGATGTAAGAGGCAACACAGAGGCAGGAAAGAATTTTGAACAAGCCGGCTGTAACACTAAGCTGCCTGCGTATGAATTAGGACAACTACCCCCAGCAGAGACCCAGTACACTTGTGGACAGGAATACAGCGGTGATGTAAGAGGCAACACAGAGGCAGGAAAGAATTTTGCGCAAGCCTGCTGTAACACTTAGCTGGCTGCGTATGAATTAGGACAACTACCCCCAGCAGAGACCCAGTACACTTGTGGACAGGAATACAGCGGTGATGTAAGAGGCAACACAGAGGCAGGAAAGAATTTTGCGCAAGCCTGCTGTAACTCTTAGCTGGCTGCATATGAATTAGGACAACTACCCCCAGCAGAGACCCAGTACACTTGTGGACAGGAATACAGCGGTGATGTAAGAGGCAACACAGAGGCAGGAAAGAATTTTGCGCAAGCCTGCTGTAACACTTAGCTGGCTGCGTATGAATTAGGACAACAACCCCCAGCAGAGACCCAGTGCACTTGTGGACAGGAATACAGCGGTGATGTAAGAGGCAACACAGAGGCAGGAAAGAATTTTGTGCAAGCCTGCTGTAACACTTAGCTGGCTGCGTATGAATTAGGACAACTACCCCCAACAGAGACCCAGTACACTGAGGACGGTCACAGGCAGCCCAAATAGATTTTTTTTCCCAAATGTTTTTGGAAAGGCCCACTGCCTATATACACTAAATATGTCTTCTGTCCCTGCCTCACCACTACTGGCCCTGGACAATGTAAAATTACTGCAGGACGCAATGCTCTGCACGGCCGATATACGAAAAAAAAAAATGTGCAACACTGCAAAAAGCAGCCTCCACACTACTGCACACGGTTAGATGTGGCCCTAAGAAGGACCGTTGGGGTTCTTGAAGCCTAAAATAACTCCTAACGCTCTCCCTATAGCAGCTCCGGCACCAGCAGCACTGTCCCTGAACTATGTCAGAATGCATCTGTGGCGAGCCGCGGGAGGGGCCGATTTATATACTCGGGTGACACCTGATCTCGCCATCCACTCACTGCAGGGGGGTGGTATAGGGCTTGAACGTCGCAGGGGGAAGTTGTAATGCCTTCCCTGTCTTTCTATTGGCCAGAAAAGCGCGCTAACGTCTCAGAGATGAAAGTGAAAGTAACTCGAACATCGCGTGGTACTCGTCTCGAGTAACGAGCATCTCGAACACGCTAATACTCGAACGAGTATCAAGCTCGGACGAGTACGTTCGCTCATCTCTACTAATGTTCCCTCAAAGCTGGTTAAGGGCTTTGTACTTTGCGATTTTTGTGCGCTGCGTTTTTAACATTAGAAAGTCCCATTGACAATCGAGTTAAAAAAACGCAAGTGGGTAGGAGCCCTAAGGTTTACTGGGTGCAGCAAACCAAGAGTGTCGCAAATCTCTTACAATCAGTATTCATGTATGTTATGGAATGCACTTCACCGGAAACGAAAAAACGGAATGCCAATTGAGAATAAGTGATCGCTGCTCCAATGAAGAACATTAGTATTTCTGTCCAGGATTCTTGGAGTGGCGATCACTTTTCAACTGACACTCCATTCAGGGGATTCAATAACATATGAACCATGCATAGGTATACTTATCTGTCCTACTGTATGGCAGCCCCACTCTACAGTGTAAGCTTGTCTACCTTTGTTTTAACTAATGCTTGAGATTCTTTGTTTTTTTTAAAGGTTTTGACAAAAACCTTGAATATCTTGAATATCTCACTTTGCAGGTACTTTGCTCTCCAGCTGTAGAGTGTTGAAACATATATTGTTGCTAATGTATATAAATTATTAATTATAATTACTATAATTTTTATTGGTACCATTTTAGTTTTGCACAATGTTATCACAGTAAAAATGTCAACCTCTTATTTTCTAAAAATGAAGATAGTAGATATTGACTTAGTAAAATGAGAGCTGTCATCATACAAAGAACCCAAGGTTTGAATAACATGTAAAGTAGTACAAAACCTAATACCAGACTAGAGTAATTCTGTCTGTATAATAACACTAATTTCCTTATGTAATTGCTCTTCTTCAATTAAATTAATTTCTTCTTATGTAAAAGAGTCCTTAGGGAAAAAATAACCTACATTTTAATAATAATGTAATGAAGATTGAATGGTTTAAAGGTAGTGCTGCAATGGGTTCAATTTAGTAATAATCTTCATAATCTACTGTATGTTTATATAGTGCCAACATATTCCACAGCACTTTACAATTGGAGAAGTAACAAACACGGTAAAATGACAAATATTCAAAACAAAGGAACATAATAAAGGAGAAAAGTACCCGTCCATAGCAGCTTACAATCTAAATACAAACTATTTACTGGGTTTTTTTTCAAAGTATTATGACCCCTTCACATCTGCGTCTGAGGTTCCGTTTGGAGCCTCCAACACAGATCTGGAAAAAAATCCAAGGCGAAATAGTGCAATAACATTATGCTAAACTTATAGACTAACTTTAAACAGGCAAGCACGATATGGGCCCGTGAATCCCACCCCCATATTGCGCTCCCCACCATGTGAATTTCCCGAGGATGTGAAGCATTTTTATACCCAAACAGCCTTGCAACACTTTAGGGATGAAGGGATTCCTAAGGAAGACCTAGCACATGGCGCGATGCTGCCGCTGGCCCCATCGAAAACAATAGGCGGTGCGATGCGAGAGTACCCAGCAACATAGAAAAAGCTCTTCTGTTTTCACATCACCCTGAGTACACATTGCCTGTGTAGGGCTGACCACGCATGCTGACCCACACGCATCTACCTCTTCTGAGAAAAGCAATGGTGCATTCATTGTCTTGGTCTTTTACCTTTTGTAGTTTGGACTGCCACATTGACCTTCATGACACTGATCAAATTGCAGCAGCCGAGATCCAAGCTTTCAGCCCGGGAGACAGCGAGGTGGCTCTATTGTCTCCTTTCCCAGAAGGCCGATAGCACACATTGCATGTCCTAGTATTAACCCTGACTAATGATGAGTGATTATGAGCATAATCAGTTTGGGTTGGGGTCGGGCTAATATCAACAAAATCCTTGTGAATCAGAAAAGCTGATTCCAACTCCCATTTTACTCCAATGGGAGTAAAAATCGGGTTCAATAATTTGCCCTCCAGAAGGTTCCCAATGTAACCAAAAGTATCCTAAATTGCATAGGAACATAATCACACATCTGGGGAATACTATTAATTTGAATAATGTGTGATGATGACCTCTGGATATGACATGATGTCTACTATACGGTTAACCATTCTGTGTGTAAGGATGATGTTCCTAAAGAGCATTTGAGGTTGAGGCTTATGGCTATAAAGATGATGCAACTATCAATAATGCCGCAGACCAGAGATACTGGATGTGAAGTCTTGTGCCTTGCTGCTGCCAAAAGGAAGAAGATGTTTATGTCAGTGAGAGACATATATTTAGTGTTGCAGTAGATATATAGAGTACTGTTGTTATAATGAAGTTAGTAAGCAGTTAAAAAGTACATGAATCCCCCTATGGAGCGTAAGTATGTTTATTTGCTTAATGTCCCGAAAAGTTTACTTTCATAAAAAAAAGCCTCCTCTGTCTCTGTCCATAATCACCGCATCATCATGTATCCTGCAACAATGGATAAACCACCCACCTGCTACACTTTAGCAAAAAAAAATTGTTTTGGGGTGAATGAGGAGGAAACATGGTGGAAGCAGAATAAGGACAGCAGTAGCACCAGCAACAGCACCTTGAAGGCAGAGAGCATTCCTCATCGAGCATTAGAGCTATTGCTCTGTATTTACATATTAATATATTTTTTATTTGGGGGGGGAAGTAGGAGAAAGAAACATGGTGGAAGCTGGAGAGGCAAAGTAGCAGCAACAGCACCTCCAGTAACAGCACCTTGAAGGCACAGTGTGGTTTTTCATATAAATCTATGCTCAGTCATATGTAATTAAACCTACCAGTGTCCTTACTAATCAGTGGAATCTGCCATGGGGGTGCAGAAGTCAGGTGAAATTCATGACTGGTTCATTTTTATAAATGTCAGGAGATCCACATTGATAAGTGCTGCCTCTGTCTGTGAGTCCTACCCTGTGGTGTTGTTGCAAATTGCGATGGGATGGAAAAAACTATGCTAAACCTCTGTTAGACTTCCCCTGCCACCAGCGGTGGTGCTGCTGCAGCAGGTTCCTGCTTATTAGCCATGAGTCGCCAAGCTGCAATTCATTGTGGATGCATCAATGTTGCCATCGGGAAATGCTGTGCTCAAGCTGCTTAACAGTCTATCCTGATACAGCTGTTGGATTGAGATTTGTCATTTTGGTATTGTAGCGGGCATCAAGAAGGGTGGCCACTTTTAATCCATTAAGGACCAAGCACTGTAAATTTACGGCACTTGGTCCTGGTCTTCAAACCCAGCCAATAGTAAAAATATGGCAGGGGCTTAAAGCCCCTGCTTCTGCAATCAATCATGAGCATGTTGGGTTGTCAGCTGTTAGTCACAGCTGATAACCTGGAGGAGAAGGCAGGATGAGTTTTTTTTCTGCCTTCTCCTTTGCCGAGTACACAGCGCTCAATGAGCACTATGTACTAAAAAGTGAAAGTGGAAGTATAACTTCCACTACACGAGCTGGCAGTCACGTGACTGCTGAGATCCCCTGGGACAACAGTGCTGCAGAGTCATATCAGACCCTGATCAGCCCTGTTAGTGATTAT
Organism: Eleutherodactylus coqui; assembly: GCF_035609145.1. Lineage (NCBI taxonomy): Eukaryota > Metazoa > Chordata > Amphibia > Anura > Eleutherodactylidae > Eleutherodactylus > Eleutherodactylus coqui. Next base: position 124,043,080 of record NC_089837.1, read on the forward strand.
TGTCACTACAGGGGATGTTTTCTCTGTAACTGGGGCTCCTATAGATTCTCGAGCTACAGTGGGAAAGTGTCAAATTAAAAAAACAAAACAAACCTGTGAATGTCCTCCAGAGGTCCTATATGATGTCATATGGGACATAGACAGTAAAAAAAAAAAAAAAAAAAGTAAAACAAAATTACAGAATAAAATAAAAACATATGCATAAAAAAGAAAATAACCCAAAGCCGACGCCAACCAAAACCGTTGCAGTATGTGCCCTGTAACTTAAAACCATACATATTATATATCAAAACGTTCAAAACAAAATGAGGAGCCTATTCCCATACTTTATTTTAGTGTAAATATACTATTTTGAAAAAATAACTATAAATGTAAAAAAATTAATTTTTTTTAGCTTTTTACCCCCAATAAAACTGAAAAATGGGGAAAAAAAAGTCAGTGAAAAATATATTAAATAAGTAGTCCTGTATGTCACAGAAAAATAATTTTGGTAGCTGAAGGAAAAAAATTAAGGGCAGTTAAACCACCACATGGGCAAAATCCCTAAAAAAGTGCCTGGTCCTTAAGGGGTTGAGGATCTGATGCTGTGATGTGGGCTGTATGACGGACCATCTGCAAACACTGCAGCATTATAGCACTCATGTGTGTCAAAGTGCCTAAGGGTGGCTTCACACGAGCGCGTTTTTGTGCATACATAGGTGCGTACATAAGTGCGCACCCATGTATGTGCAAAAACATGCGAGAATGCAGGTCCGTGCATTGTTTTCAATTGAAAATAATGATCTGCTGGCACCCCTGCATTGTTTTTCAGGGAAGGGCTTTACAGTGTAAAAAAAAGTGTAAAAAAAATAAATAAATAAATAAACTTACCTCTCCGCCACTGGCATGTCCCCGCGGGGATGAAGAACACATCTGCCGCATGTGGCAGATGTTTCCTTTATCCCCGCTAGTAAAAATAATTCCCTGCTGCTACATCTGCCACATCTGTGATAGATGCAGCAGAGGAATTCTTCAATTCTCTACTGCAGCTGTCACACATGACAGCTGCGGTAGAGGAATCTGCTGCCGGCACCCCGTCAATTGATTTTAGGGAAGGGCTTTAAATATAAGCCCTGTCCTGAAAATCCAGTAAAAGTGGTGTAAAAAACAACAAAAAAAAACATACTCACCTCCCTTCAGCTGCCAGGGTTCAGCCGTGTCTTTTCCTGCTGTCCCCTGCTGTGTAGTGCTAATCTATCAGCAGGCAGGGATTTAAAATCCCCGCCTGCTGAAAGAGCTGATTGTGATTGGCTGAGGTGTGCAGCCAATCACAGGCAGTTCTTGCCAAATTAATTTTTTACACTAAAATTTTTGTTTTTCAGGGAAGGGCTTATATGTATAGGGGTGCCGGCAGATCATTGTTTTCAATGGAGCCGCCAGCAGCAGCCGCAGCTCCATTGAAAACAATGTGTGCATTCACTATGGTGCACGCATGTCCTATCTTTGCAGGCACATGCCTGTAAAGCACGGACATGTGCACACACCATAAGGAATGCATTGGGGCTAATAGACGTGTGTTTTTGTGAGCGCGTATGCACGCACAAAATACACGCTTGTCTGAAGCCACCCTAAAAGTGATGGCGGCCCACATTACCTGGGGTCAGGCCTAAGAGTCTCCTCCAGCTGGTTTTGCCATTCATGTAGAATAGCTGGGGGTTGTGATGGATGGAAGAAACATTTTGTAGCCCCTCTACCCTGGACATATATCATCCCCACCCTCTTCTTCCTCCTTTATAATTCTCTCAAGGGTCGAGAAATGTGTTGGAGAAGACACCCCCCCCCCTTCTCACCCAAAGCCACCCTGCCTATGGTGTTGAGTAATGGCAGACTGACCATACAGTTGGGACATTGGTATCCCTTTCCCCTCTTCCTCCTCCTTTGATAACAACACATCATTGTCTCTGAAGCCCTCGTACCTTCTGTTGCATGGCCAGCAGCTGTGCAATACCTGCATTCAGGCTCTGTGCTAGGAGTGGTTAGTGTGGCTGCTATAGCTGGGCTGCCTGCTGACCTGGAACATGTTGGAATGTGGGTAGATGTCAATGTTGGTGAAGGTGGTGGTGATGGTGGCGCCTCAACTGTTTCTCTCCATTTCCTACTCTTGGCTCTGAATAGTTCAGGGGGAGAAGCCTGAAGTAGGTATGCTACTGGCCCTTGACAAAAATGTCTCTCTCTGCTCAGAGGCTACAGTATGAACAGGGAGGGAGATGAAGTAAGCTGCAGCTACATAAGTAGAAATTAGAGAAGAATGAGGCTGACACTTTGCCCTCTGGCCCAGGTGGGCTCTCCAAGGCAGCAGCTGGTGGGATTCATGTGGCTGTTATATATGTTGTATTGAGATTGCTTACATTCTTGCAGCATTTTACATGCTTACTGCAGATATTACAGATGACTACTGTTCTGTTATCAGCTGAGGTTTCACATAATGCCAAGCTGCACAAGTCCTGTGACTAGACCTAGCTGTGGGCCTGATGTTACTCCTGGTGCTATTAGTAGTATCTAAAGGTAGCAGAATGGCCCTTTTGTTCTTGTGCGACATCCTACACCCAGACTTGCCATGTTGCTGTCCCCCGATGTTAGCCTTTTCCTCCTTTTTTATGAATCTCTCTGCCTCTCTATGTTAGGTCAAGTATCTCATCATCTTCCACTTCCTCTTCATTTTTCTTGTCCATATCTACACATGTACACATGCATAAGCATAATATACATAGAATATAGCATTACCCAAACAATGCATTTAAGCATAACTATATTTATGCAAATCATAATCCCCATCCCCAAAAAAGAAGTGTAAAAAAAAATTATACACATACAAAAAAAAGGAAAGAAAAAAAACTCTTAATCTTCTCACCTCCCCCCCCCCCCCCCCCATCCCATCACCATTTCTACAATACCTCAATGCAACCAGCATTCAATATCCATTGTATGTATCAATATATCAGGCCACCTTCCCCCAATTCTTTAAACTTGGTCAAACAGCCCTTTTAATATATCCCCCTTTCCAAAGATAAAACTTCTCTTATCACTGTGAGAAAATCTTCTACTGTATGAAGAAAAGGAAGGAGTGAGGAAGGCTGCATCCCAGGAGCAGTAATCAGTTTTCATGTCTGATACAATGCCCTCTAATTGAGTCACTTGGCCTTGTTTCTACGTCAAAGTAATGGCTTTTTGGCCATAATTCATCTTTAACCACTTCTGGCTGCACTTCTTTGAACAGTAGATCAGAGGGCACTGCTGAATATCTGCAGATTCAAAGGGAAGTAAGCATGATGTGTCTTTCATCGGCTGTGCTAAGTTGCCTTGGCCAACAACGATGACTATAGTCCTCAACATTGCTCATTTATTTGTGTTTCTTCAAAAGAGCAGCATATCTTGAAACCTGTGAGAGACCTCACAGTATAATTTGCAGTATAGTTACCTTGTTTTTGTTGTTGTACTCCGGCATACCATGTGGTATGACCTGTGGCATGAAACTGTCCTCCATAACCTCATCTTTGCATCAGAGTTTGGCTGTCATTCACTTTCCCACACAGCTATTTGATTTGATGTAGATTTCTATTTTGTTCATTCTCTTTGCATTTTGCTAATTGACAAACATAAACTACTCACAATTCGATCTTTGAAAATATTCTTACTTTGTGGTATTTTTCCATATATATATATATATATATATGGCATCACATAGTGTAATATACTTGACTAAAATTTTATACTGCAAGATATATCTGGTTAAGTTAAAAAGCAAACTTTCTATAAAGATTATTCAAATGAATATAGGGTAGAATACATTTGACCAATAAAACTTTTAGAGAATAGATAATAGACATGTTAGTCTAGTTTGCTTAAGTGTACATGGCACAAATTAATATAATGGGAACATGTAAAACGTTTTAAAATACTTCAAAATGTGAGCAGCGAAACATTATTAAATAGGAGCAAGAAATATAAATTGCCTCAAATTATTCTGAAATGTTGATTTTCATCATCCAACATCTATTACAAAAAATGAACAGGAGATGTTAAGAAAAGACAAAATGTTAAACAAATAGTTGAATTTGCCATTCGGTATGCTTATAAAGGAACTGACTTGGCTGTTAAATTGGTGTCTCAATAGACAAAATAACAGGTCCACGATATGGCCAATCAGGGATTTGTTACATTTTTGGGGAGTTAGCTACTTATTGTGGTCAATATTTTTTATTTTTTTGCTAATCATTTTTTTAATAATACTTTTGAAAGGAATAAACATAATATAGAATAACTAATATCAGTTGCAAAGCTAGAGCGAGACAACCTAAGAAGCGGTTTACTCAAGCAATGCGCAATAACTGGAAGCCATGAGGCTTAAGGACAATTTACACAGGACGATTATCATTCACAGTTGTTCAAATCCCCGAGCTCCCCCAGAAGTTTGAACGATAGTCGTCCCATGTACATGCATGCAGAAACTGAATGACTGAGCGAGAGTTGTTCCGCTGTTTAGTTTCTGCATGCAACTAACTGTTTAGTGTAAACAGTGAATAGAGGCAGGCAGGCAGAGAGCGCTTCCCGGCTGCCCTGCCTCCATGCCGGCAGCACTTTCAGCGATGCTAGCTCCTGTGTAACATCACAGGAGTGAGCTTCACTGGGACGAGTATTAGGCATCATTTGCCAACAGTTCATCCCGTGTAAAAGGGGCTTAAGACAATGAAGGGGTCCAACTTAGGTTGTCATGGGGATGTTTTGTTTATATCTCACTGATCGCTTCTAACATTCTGCCAATAATGGGGGAAATCATTAATAAAAAGAAATTGAATTCTTAATCTCTACCCACCTGGTCCAAATTTGGACAGTCCCATTGTCCATCACCAGAGACTGTTTACTTTTTTTCAGTGATGATGTGTTGGACTTACTGATGGCACTAAAGTGACAGAGGACTTAAGAATAGACCACTTATTTGTTATTTCATCATACAAGCAGCTGACAAAAGAAATCCTGGAAAACCCATTTACGCAATTCAGTAGCTCTTTCTGCCCTAGCTTGCACCTTATTTGCTTAATGGAGCTCCTTGGCCTGCTCAGCTAAAATACATTATCTACAGCACAGGATATTGCTTTATTTGGTGGAGAACAATATGGATGTCCAACTTTATTGACATGAGTAGGCAGTGGCTCACAGGTAGCAGAGAACTTTTGAGTATTTCTAGCAATACCAATAGGAAGTGTATTATTTTTCAACTCCTTACAGTGTTCTGCAAGTGGAAACATTGTTACATTCTGCAACTGAAAAGCTGTCCTGACAGGTACATGGCTCATTAAGTATGTTAGATCGCTCCCTTGTTATCAGAAGCACATCTTTTAACATTTCCTGATAATATATACTGGCATGGTTAATGTTGAGCAAATAATGAAATATTCGAAGTACCCAACCCGATTTCCTGAAAATTATCGTGAATTGGCAAACTTGATTCCAACTCCCATTGAAATTAATGCAAGAAAAAGTCAACTTTAATAGTGTGTGTTTTTCTATGAATTTGGCTCAGCTGCAAATCACAGAAAGTGGCCATATACTTACCAATATACTAATGCAAAATAGAAGAGCAGGTAAAAGCACCATATCCCTCAGCAATCAGACAGCCAAACTGCTATATGGAGAAGTATTGCACAGGTGCAAAGTACTGATGAACAACCACTCACAGACCTTCCTTATGCTAAGGGGAGTGGCTGTTTAGTACTATACTTCCATTAAGATAAAGTATACAAAGGGTGCCAGGCTAAATTAAAGGTTTTGTGAACCATGCAGGCTTACAACCTATTAATGACAGTACATTTCATTCCAGTGGGTTGCCCTTCACAGTTGCTAGCACTATTGACATTCAGTGCTGGGGTCCTACGTTCAAATCCCATCAACTATAACATATGTATGGACTTTGAAAAACTGCTGTTGCCCTTAGTTACAGTTGCACCTACAACTCCCGTACTGAAAAGCCACCACACTTGTCCATCCTGCTCCGGAGGAGAAGAATAAACACAAAGAAAGCATAAAAATCCCTTTCAGGTTTCGCCCTTTGTCAGATTTGAACCTACAACTTCCCAAAACAGCAGTGCTTACAACTGAGCCAACACACTTGTCCGTTCTGCTCCAGGCAAGAAGAACAATAAGAATGAACACAAAGACAACAAGCCCCCCCTCATTTAGATATTGCCCTACCTAAGATTTGAGCCTACAACTCTAGCTGTGCAAGGCAGCAGTGCTAACCACTGTGTCACCACAAATGTGCTTTCTGCTTCAGAGAAGAAGAACAGGAAGAACAAAGACAAACGAAAATTTAAAAAAACACCATTTGCATTTTGCCATAGTAAAGATTTGAACCTAGAACTTCAGCAAGGCAGCAATGCTAATGACTGAGCCACAATACTTGTTCTACAGTCTTCTTGCTCTTTCTCTATTTATTCTTCCTCCTCTTCCAGTGAAGAAGGAGAATGAGATAAAAGTAAAGGTAAAGAACAGGGAGGGGAGTATAAAAAATGAAGAAGCGTAAGAAGGATGAGAAATAATGAAGGAAAAAATGAAGAAGAAGATGAGAGGAAAAGAAGATTATCTTCTTCTACTTCTCATTTTTCTCCTTCTCCACCTCTGGATAAAAAGAATTGGGAGGAAGAAGATGGAAGAAGCCTGGTGGTTCAGTGGCTATCACTATTATCTTGTGGCGATCGGGTTCTGGATTTTTGGCTGATTATGGACAACATCTGCATGGAATTTGTATTCTCTCTTTGTATTTATTATTGTTGTTCTTCTCCATCTTCCCCTCCTCTAGAGAAGGGAAAAGAAAAAAAGTGCAGTGGCTCAGTTGTTAACACTGCTCCTTTGCACTGCTTGAATTCTAGGTTCAAATGACCAAAGGCAAGATCTGGATGTTGTTTTTTATGTTCTCTTTGTCCTGTTCTTGTCATCCTCTGAAGCAGAAAGGACAGGTGTGGTGGCTCAATTGTTAACACTGCTGCTTTGCAGCGCTGGAGTTGTTGGTTTGAAGAATAATATTTGGATGTTACTTTTATGTTCTGTTTGTGTTTACTTTTCCTGTTCTTCTCCTGCGGGGCAAAGACAGCTATGGTGGTTCAGTTGTTACCAATGCTGTTTTGGAGTTGTAGGTTTAAATCTGATCAAGGGCAGAAATCATGGGATTTGAACCTAGGACCCTAACACACACAAACCACCCAGTGGATCACAACAAGCAACGCTAGGTAGGGTGGCTTGTCCATACTGATATATATTTTCCCCATTTGTTCTCACATCCATTAAGTGTATTAGAAAGGTCACTTGTAAGTGTTTTCACACAGGGTTTCAATGTGCTCCCAGTTTTCAGTTTGTGACCTGCCTTGAGGTTCCGTCTTGCCGAACATTGCTCTTAGATGAAACATTGGGCAGCATCATAGGCTGTCATTAGTCAAATGAATGACTAGGTTTCTCTTTGTTTTCATTATTTTTGCTGGAGAGGTCTCTATTCAACTAATAGGCTATGGTACTGTCCAGGGTTCGATCTAAATGCCATTTTCAGCTATTCAGATCTAACCCTGGATGGAAAAACAGGACGCACACCGATATGTAGTGTGAACCTAAGAAACTAAGAAGCTGTACACCTACATCAGCAGGACATAATCAGGACCTGAAAGTTTTCTTTTACTGATGGCAAGTTCAGATCTTTACAACTGTGGAGAATAAATGCACAAAATACACAACTTTCTGCACACTAAAAAGTTGAAGAATAGAGATGAGCGAGCATACTCACTAAGGGCTATTACTCGAGCGAGCATTGCCCTTAACGAGTACCTGCCCACTCGAAAGAAAAGGGTCGGCTGCCGGCGGCGGGCGGGGAGCGACGGGGGAGAGCGGGGAGGAACAGAGGGGAGATCTTTCTCTCGCTCTCTCTCCCCCGCTCCACCCTGCTCACTGCCGCAACTCACCTCTCACCCGCGCCGGCAGCCGAACCCTTTCTTCCGAGCGGGCAGTTACTCGCTAAGGACAATGCTCAATCGAGTAATTGTCCTTAGCGAGTATGCTCGCTCATCTCTATTGCAGAACTTTTCATTGTGTAATGAATTGGCTTTAATTGACATAATACCCCAAAAATATTATTTTATAAATTAATAATAGATAAGACAGTGAGTTTCATTCTTTGGTTGTAAAATCAGGACATAATAAAGATGCATAGAACTTGAATACTAGTTGTTTCCAATGGGCTTGTCAGATTTTAAAATATCAAGTACTTTGGAAGTCTATAGCTCATGTTGATTTTTGGAAGGCATTTTGATTGCTTCAGCATATTATTTGGCCAAGATTTTGAATGTCCAGCATTGTGGACTTCTCAGTTCCCACCATCCGACACACCATAAGCTTACTGTTTGTTTGTGGGGGAAGTCCTAAAACTTTGTATGCAAGTTGGAATAAAGCTATATACCTGTTAGGCCTCTTTCACATGGGCTACAAAATCTTGCTACAAAATCATCGCTACAAAACGTTTGTATGTGAAGCCCAAGGTTTCCAATGGGTTCTTTCAGGCTACAAAACATCTCATGTGAAAGAACCCAATGGAAACCATGAGCTTGAGGTCATATCCACACGGGCGACAGCGATATTGCTGCTATGTACACACGATTTTGTAGTGTCACTACATCCACACGGGCTACAAAATCTCGCTACAAAACATCACTCAGGTCAAAGAACGCATCGGAAACCATGGGCTTCACATTGTAGCGATGATTTTGTAGTGAGATTTTGTAGCTTGTGTGAAAGAGGCCTTAAAAAGGTACACAGCAAAAAAGGGATGACACTGTATGCCAACTGTATAAATGTATGTCTGAGGAATCTATTAATTAAATGTATCCATCAAAAAAGGTATATAGCCGGCATCTATTTGATGTATTCCATTTTATACCTTAGAATTAAGATTAAGTACTATGGCTCATGTTTTCCAATGTAGTCAATAAAAAGTTATCCAGATTAGAGATGAGCGAGTATACTCGCTAAAGGCTATTGCTCGAGCGAGCATTGCCTTTAGCGAGTATCTCCCCCGCTCGAGACTGCAGGTTCGGCTGCCGGCGCAGGGGAGCGGTGAGTAGCGGCAGTCATCAGGAGGGAGCGGGGGGAAGAGAGGGAGAGAGAGATCACCCCTCTGTTCCGCCCCGCTCTCCCCCGCAGCTCAGTGCCCGCTGCCGGCACCCGAACCTGCAGTCTCGAGCAGGGGAGATACTCTCTAAAGGCAATGCTCGCTCGAGCAATTGCCTTTAGCGAGTATACTCCCTCATCTATAATCCAGATGTAAAACTGTCAGACATATGCCAAAAGGAGGAACCTTTGCATATGTTTGATCTATAGAAGTCTATAGATACTGTACACTATATATAGACAAAATGATTTTTGTGGCTCTATGCTATATTCTAAAAAAAACAACAACTCTGTATTATATGGTTTTTAGTTGGAGATGATGGCAAAGGATACCAAGAACAGTTGTGTGTTTTAAGCAACCTCGTTAATCTAGCATTTTATCTGAAACATTGTGTATGAGGTCAACATTTGGAAATGGAATTACCTTCAGTGATAGTTATACGAGATGAAACAGTTCAAAAGGTATCTGTTATGCCTCTATGAATGTCAGATATCGAATATGACCCAGTGATGTTTAGTGGAAGACTTTAAGTCAACTTGCTTGACAGCCAGGAACTGAGGACCATGATTACTACAGAAGAAGGTGCACTTTAACAGTAAAGGTACTGGTCAAATGAGTTAAAAAAGCACCTAAAAAAGGAGAACACAAAATAACTTGGCTTCTGTTTTTTGGAACAAAAATAACACTGACTTAACTGGGCTTGTTCAGTCACTTTAAATTAATCTCTCAAAATCAGTGGCTTTGCTGTAAAAAAAAATGAGAGCGAGGATAAGCAAACTTGGAAACCAAATCTTTGCACTCCAAAATATTCCCACAATTATTTTTTTTTTCTCTCCAGACCTTTAATTTGCAGAATTACATAATTTGTTGTAAGTCAAACTTCAGTCTTAGGTGTCTCAGTTATTAATAGAAAATGCTAATAGTGCTTTCTTGCTTGGCCATCTGTGGTTAGACATTAATTGCTGCTGACTAGTTGAACTTTTGTTTTAATTTCATTGTGCAGATACAGAAAGTATGTTGTCTTTTCCGTTATTTTATGCCTCACTTTGCACTGTGCGGAAGGCAGTCAATCATTTTCAACAGATATTTTTGCATAAATAATGGAAATGTTAAATGCACAATTAACTTTGATGGCGTTTAGTCTGTTTGTGCAAATGTTTAAATATGCAAAAATACTAAAATGTTTTGTTGCTCAGCACATTCATTTGCAGAACATTTTGTTGCATACAAAAACTCCTAAATACTGCCAATGCAAATACTATAGGAACAAGCCAGACAATTTTTCCACCCAGGCTAGGAGCTATGCAATGCTATATTTATACATGGAAACAAATTGCATCCATGTATGAATCCTTTTTGCCCGGAAATTCTCTGTATTGAGAAGGGTTCAAGCAGCTGTATTGCCTCGAGACAACAGTGCTAGGTGAAGTCTTGACAAATCAGCATTAGTCCGTAGAGAAAAAAGTGCTGCTGATTCACCGAGTATTTACACAGCATGTCCTATTTCTTATTCCAGAGCAATAATTATGATATACACAAGACAGTCAAGTAGCATTGAATTGATTTGTGTTGGTTTGTTGCCTCCATTTTCCACCCAGGGCCTAGTGTGCACTACCATGATGACCCAATTGCTAGGGTCTTGCTGTTTGTGGTCCACAGTGTCACATCCAGTTTTTTCTTCTCCAGTCTGGGGTATACAGTGGTTACTTCTTACCTGTCCTTCACTTCAGTGACAGTGCTCCCTCTTCAACAGTCAAAAGGAGCTTCTATTAATCTTGCATTAATCTATATCATCTTAATGAGCAAGATCATACTTTATCTGCTTTCAGAACTTCATTTCTAGGGTTAGTGTTCCTTTAAGATAACTTACCTGATTATATTATAAAAAAAATGGAAAAAATAAGCATACCTCCAACTGAACTTAACCAATTCTTCTTCCATATGAGTCCAAAACTCTCTGCTGATTCATTTCTTAATATATATATTTTAGTGGTTTGAGCTGTTTTTCTGATTGGGTGCTCTAAATCCTCTACTTCCCTATTAGCATCCAATAAAATCACCTTAACATTTCTGAACCATTCATACACTGATTGATAGAAAAAGAATTCCTAGCCCCTAGGTTCCTTACACTTTACCATTCCATCTTGTGGGATGGTATCATGTCCTGGAGGTCCCTTTCAACTCTACCATTTTATGATTCTGTGCCGAGCACAATGCGAGAGGCTCTGATATGTTACATTTATACTGTATAACAGTGAAACTCACAGTGTCTTAAATAACAAGCTGCACTGTCCCCCTGTAGTAAATAAGGAGCCATGCTCTTCCCCTCTAGTAATGTATACCGTATTTTTCGCTCTATAAGATGCATTTTTTCTCTCCAAAGCGGGTCCTACAGAGCATATGTGCTTAAATCGGACCCAGCAGGAGAGCAGAGCGCCCGCCCAACAGCTGATTGGTGAGGGCGGGGAGCAGCAGCGAGCTCAGCAGTTGTATGGGTGGCCGGCGGCACCTGCTATGAAGCCCACAGACAGTATGATAAGGATCGCTCCATAGCAGAGCCCAGCACCCGTAAAACACCTGATTAGTAAGAGGGACTGCTCCCACCCCACCCTCTGACTCCACTGTAGTTAAAGACAGCTCTCACATCTGCCGGCTACATAGCAGGGGGAAGGGGAAAAAGAGCTGTCTGTATGTTGTATACATTTCTGCCTAGTTATGCACAGATGTATACTTCATACATAACAATAATGAGACATGCTGTGCAGGGCTCTTGGAAAGTTGGGTGACAACTAATGGAATCATCATTACATTGTCACCCAGCCCTTCCAGGATCCTGAATGCCAACTGCAGAGTTATGCAAGCATGTATAGCACATACATTGCTATAACTAGTCGAACATGGCATTGATGGCTCCTGGAAAGCTGTCTGACAAGTAATAAGATCACCATTACATTTACACTCAACTTTCCGGGATCCTGAATGGCAGTTTGACCTAGTGGTGTATACTTCGTTCTGAGGCGGTACTACTGCTCTTTATTCTCAATGTAATACCTCCCTCACAGCCTGGTTTGGGGGAGTTAATAATAATTTTTTCCTATTTTCCTTCTCTAAAACCTATATGCGTTTTATCATCAGATGCATTTTATAAAGTGAAAATACGGTAGCCGTACTGTACTGCTGCAGTAAATAAGGAGCCATACTGTCCTCTTCTAGTAATTTATAGCCATAATGTCCCCTTGTAGTAATAAATAGCCATAATGTCACCTTTAGTAGTAGCAGTGGCGGATTAACGAGAACAAAGGCTTGTGGCTGTTCACACAACTTGAGCTCCGCACAAATGCAAAATGCGTCATGCTCCCCCCATAAGAATCTGCTCTGGTAAAACATTAAAACTCATCGCAAAGGCAGAAGGGTATATAAAGAGGAAACGAGCAGCACTGGATGAATCATATGGTGCTGCAAGCCCAGAGTGACTTGATCCAACAGTCAATATGCCATGCAGAAAAAGAATGGGCAGCACTCCAAGCTAAGATCCTTCATTGTTCACACCTGTGTGACATTTCAACACATACTAAGCTTATCTCAAGCCTAAGAAAGCACAGTGTGAGCTGAAACGTCACACAGGTGTGAACAATAAAGGATCATAACTTGGAGTGCTGCCCGAGCTTCTTTTTCAAAAATGAGAGTAAAGTTTTTGCTTTATTTTATATTGTTAGGCCAGTTTCACCTGAGTGTATTTCAGCCTGTATTTTGTGGGCAGCAACTAGAGTAAGCATTTTTACTTGTACATGTCTATATATATGTATGGTTACTATTACAAAATCGTTTTTTGCTTGAGAAAGGCGTTGTGTAACACCGAAACGCGTCGCATAAATAAAGTATTTAAACAATATATAGACCTTTCATCTATGATACTTTTCAAATCCCAGAGCGTGGGGGGACTTGTTCTCGCTGAACGGATCTTCCAGAAGCCCCAGGTTATCCAGCGGGCTGCATTCCCCAAGACGCCTCTCCAGACGGCCTGGATCAGGGATTTTGAAAGAGGATGATGAGCAGTTTCAGACATTAGGTGCCGGGGGATTCCCTATTTTCCACGGGAATTCCACCGAGCACCAGGTGAGTGTTATCCAACCTGAATATTCATTGGTATCTCCTTTCCTATACTAGGCGCTGATACCTGTCTATCAGTTTACTTCTGCAGTGAATGAGGAATTATGGGCAGCCTGCATCCTCCACAAACCCCTGCAGCCTCAGTTGCTATGAATACAGCAATACTCAGTCTGGCAGTTTGTAGCTTGTTGTGAGACAGCTGCACACCTGTGTGGAGACTTCAATAAATGACACCTCACAAATATACACATACATATATAACTGGCAGTGCATATTGACCAACAACATTGAAGCATAGTCCTTCACTAGAGATGAGCGAGCACCAAAATGCTCGGGTGCTCGTTATTCGGGACGAACTTTTCGCGATGCTCGAGGGTTCGTTTCGAGTAACGAACCCCATTGAAGTCAATAGGCGACCCGAGCATTTTTGTATATCGCCGATGCTCGCTAAGGTTTCCTTGTGTGAAAATCTGGGCAATTCAAGAAAGTGATGGGAACGACACAGCAACGGATAGGGCAGGCGAGGGGCTACATGTTGGGCTGCATCTCAAGTTCACAGGTCCCACTATTAAGCCACAATAGCGGCAAGAGTGGGCCCCCCCCCCCTCCCAACAACTTTTACTTCTGAAAAGCCCTCATTAGCATGGCATACCTTTGCTAAGCACCACACTACCTCCAACAAAGCACAATCACTGCCTGCATGACACTCCACTGCCACTTCTCCTGGGTTACATGCTGACCAACCGCCCCCCCTCC